>NC_135397.1:3801250-4444166 GCF_051989625.1 Stigmatopora argus | reverse complement strand
TTTTAGCGAACAGTGAGGAAGATCCCAATAGAGAATTGAGAATAATCAAGTTCCACCTTTAAATCTACACTAGCAGTCAGCAGAATCTCCACATGGGGGTGCTTTTTAGTCAGTTTTCCTGAATCTCTTTTTAATCTTTGCTCCTTCAGATACGCCCTAATATGTCAGCAGTGCTTTTCCCACAACGGCATGGCCCTCAAGGAAGAGTTTCAATACCTGGGTAAGGAAAAAAAGCACACGTTTACATGGTACTTGGTGATTATTGCCTCACTGGCCGCCATTGTCTGTGATAGCCGACAGCGGTCGTTCGGTGGCAGCTGCTCTCAGTCCAAATGGATTGGACGTCTGTAGCTGTTAAGCAGAGTAAATGTGCCTCTCAACCAATTTGCTCTTTTTGGTGTTTTGATCTTTTGTCCCTCCAGCCTTCCGCTGCGCGTATTGCTATTTCCTGAATCCAGCCCGCAAAACGCGTCCGCAGGCTCCCAGGTTGCCGGAGTTCAGCTACGAGAAAAGGCTGCGCGCCGAGTCGCCGGCCCGTGAAAAATGCTCCGTCACCGACACAGAGGAGAGTGCCCCGCCCTCTGGAGGTAAATAGCCACTACATTCTTATTTCTTATCTGTATTTTTTAAAATAAATATTCTCCTCCCTTCATCATCAACCTCCAATTGCTTCCTATCACGCATGCTTCTATAACAAGACCCACAGATAGCGAGCGTCAAATTATAACACTGTGATCTTGCCTCTAGCTAAGGCACCTTGGAGTTTGGTCCACAGTTTCCCCATCCGGCAGAACCCTCAAAGTCGAGCCCTGCAGAGTCCAGGTTGCTCCTACTTAGCTCCCTTGTCCTTTCTGCTCCCTCTTATTTGCCTTCACTTCAATTTGATTTGTGATCTGTTAGACTTATGCACTAATGGCCCCATTAACACAATCAGATTTGAATTTAGAAGTGGATAATTACATCTGACAAATTCTTGTAATGTGTTGCTGTTTGAATTCAGATCAGAATCAGAGTCTAATTTGAATCCACCAATGCTTTTTCCAACTGTCTCACAGAAAATCATGTTCATTTTAATCTTGTCAACAATGACTTTTTCCCCAAATCTGGCATGCCTCATCCTCATCATCACCCCTGTACTTCCTCTGTGCTCACCGAACTCTCTGGATGTTCTCAGACGAACGAGAAACGGACGAATTCGTCCGAGCTCGTGCTGTAACTGGAGATGCAGAGAACCATGCCAAAGAGAAAACTGAAGAAGAGGAGGAGGGAGAGCTAGAAGAGCTGGTCCAGGAAGAGGCAGTAGAGGAAGAGGATGATGAAAAAGAGAAAGACAAAGGCTCCTCCACTCCTCCGCCTCAGCTCTCGTAGCCGTTTGGGGGAAAAAAAGGTGTTTGCACTCGCCATCACATACAGTCAAATCTTACAATCACCGACAGGATTATTTGTGCTCATACAGTATTTATTTCTAATATTTAAAGTCTTTCATGCATGACCTGCTTTTTCAAGGCAAGCTTTTATGGTTAAGTTGTATTTTCATAAGTTAAGACTCCACATTCAAACCAAGGGTACTGTAATATTTATTATCATTATTGGCAAAATTGGGAAATCCATTTTGTGGTCCTTAAGCACAAAACTTTGCCTTTCCTTGGTTTAAACATTAAAACTCCCCTCAACGGTGAAATCACTTATCTTAGGGTATAATTTCGATCTTTGGTCTTCTAGCATAAATTTTAAGTATTTGTCATCGTCTTTTTTCTGTTGTTTTGCCCTCAAAATAGCTGACGTTTTTGTCAGCTAGCTTGTTTACTACTGGTGTTTACTATTGTGTTATTTAGTGACAAAGCATTGATTACAATTGTACCTTACCTTTAAAAAAATGTTTGCCAAATGTCAAATATTTGCACTGACTTCGTGTTTATTTTGCCGTCAAATGCAAATTGTTTGCTGCACTCTTTGAAAATGGCAAAAGATGAGGTATTTGCTTTTAAAACGGGTTCCTTTTTCCTTATTTACGCGCTCAACTGTGTCAAAACCACTTTCATTTAAAGTTAAAAATTCAATTGGAAAAACTTTGAGAAAATTTACCCCACTTTTTTTTTAGATATTCAATAAGGAATTATTATTTAGATTGTTAGAGTCCAGTTTAGTGTTTACTTTAGACTATATGTATGACAATGATTGTTTTTAAGACGCTGTGGCTGCTAAAATAAAACTTTCAGCTATCATATGTTCTCAGTAGAACCATTAGTAAAATTTATTAATGAAATACAGTACAAGTTTATTTGCAACTCCAGATACACACAACTGAAAATATATATATAAAAAAAGAATAATTATGCGAGCTCAATATGAACTTCATTTGCAAACTGAACAAAATCGAATCAATGATGGCTGCACAATCAATTACGTTGCTGGAAACATTCAACAACAAAGCAGCCATAATTCCTTCATTCGAGTGTTCCTCGGTCATTATTAAAACACCAACTTTTCCCACTTTGCCAGATAAATGGCACAAGACATACAAAATCACATAGTCACAAATATTTCCAATCATTTCACATTTAGTTTTTGGCAGAAGACACTTTTTTGTGTCGTATAAGACTTCATTTTTCCTGCAAATTTAACAAGAGGAAAAACATAACTCTTATTTTTTAAAATATGTACATTTCTTGATACTGATTGGACACACCAGGCTGCAAAGATGTCATTTTCATTTGGTGAGTCACAGAAATTGATATTATCCTGCATGATGGCCATCTAAAACATTCCCTTGAAGCACAAATAAAATTTCACAATTTAGTTCAGTTTAGTACAATGTTATAGGACAATATGTTTCTAGTATATTCTGCTTTGTTACAGCGGCTTAAATATCGACTATAGTTTCTTTAAGGTTGTACATGCTTTAAAAGGCTTATGAATCACTGCTCTAGATAAAAAAAGAAATGTATATCTTAAAGTGGCTTATGTGCACAATCTCTGTGCCCAATGAAAAATGCCCTGTGATTTTTCCACTCTTCCACACGCAACAAAAAGTTGTTCTTCGTGTCTGTAGGATAACATTGAGACATGAGATTTTCACTGTACTACAATGTGTGATCTCCTGTAAATAAAAGCTGCAGCGGAGCAGAAGTGGAAGTCTAGTTTTTAAGTTTGTTTTCTGCCTGCATTGTGCTTGGAAATATTTTAACCACACAGTTTGGGATTAGACAAATTCAACCAAATCATCATATATAAGAAATATTTACATACATGAAATTCATCATGAATATCAATGACCAAAACAAAAGGAAGTTCAAGCCAGAACAATGTGAACAAAAATGATATCCACCCCAAATCTCTTATTGCTCATTTGTGTAATTGCTCTGACAAGAATAAAATGAACCAGAATCATTAAATTAAAAGACTGCTTCAAGTATGACCAATGTAGATCGCAAGACGCGTCATTAGCCGTTAACATTTAGAGCTGAGGTCCCCAATGTGTACCTCCCTTGCTTTTTAGTTAGCCCTGCAACAGAATTCTCTTTCTATCATGTAAGATTTGGGACTCCACTACTTCAGCACCTTCATCTTTCAACCTCCCAATTGGCATTTTTCCAAATCGTCTACTTTGAACGGAAGATCTCCCTTTATGTGCTCGCTCATTCACAGTGTGTTGAGTTCAATGAGTCGACCGGCGAACACGGCCAATGTGCCGATGATGCACACAGCCATGAAGACACACAGTAAGATGTGATCCAGAACCATGGCTACAAACTTCCACTCCTCTGCCGCCTGAAACGGAAGAAAATGTTAATCTTAATCCACATTGCAAGGATAAGGCTTTGGAAGGGTTCCTTTTTTTCTTACATTGTTGGATTCTTCGTCCGATCTCATTGTTTCTGCGATGAATTTGACGCCTTCAATGGCACTGCGGACGTCTGGGTTCTTAATGATGGGGGACTGGTAGGGGACGCTGGTGGGTGTCGGGTTGCCTGGTCAACATGAGCGTCACATCAATTTTCTACTCATAACATATTTGCGTTTTCTCATTTAAAAAAAAATCCCGTTTGTGTCAGAACCTGAGATGTCAGAGATGTCCATGTCGGTGGGAAACAATCTCTTTTGCCGGATTTCCTGACTGGGGCGTTTCATGGTGGAGAAGAACATCATGTTGGGGATTTTTTCGATGAAAACCTGAAGAGACACACGTGTCCGAGTTTAGCCGATACAAGCTTCAACTTCTTGGAAACCCTAACCCACATGTGTCAAAGTGGCGGCCTGGGGGCCAAATCTGGCCCGCCACATCATTTTGTGTGGCCCGGAAAAGTAAATCATAAGTGCCGACTTTCTGTTTTAGGATCAAATTAAAATGAAGAGTATAGATGTATATTAAATTTCCTGATTTTCCCGCTTTTAAATCAATAATTGTAATTTATTAATCATTTTTTTTCCTGTGTTTTTAGTTCAAAAATCATTTTTAAAAATCTAAAAATATATAAAAAAATCTATTAGAAAAAACTATAAAAAAACTGAATATTCAGGGCTTTTAATCCAGTTCTTTTAATCCATTTATAAAAAAAATATCTAAATATTATATCTAAAATGGTCCGGCCCACATGAAATCGAGTTGACGTTAACGCGGCCCGCGAACCAACCCGAGTGACACCCCTGCCCTAACCGATTCTTCTTACGTACCTTTCTAATCCAGGCGGGCATGGTGTGCGTGCTGGGGGAGCGGTGATGCGTATTGATGACAATGACGGTGATGATGATGGAGGCGATGACGAAGACCATAGTGAACAGCATGTACTTCCCAATGAGCGGCACGGCGCTCGATGTGGATGGAATAAGCTCCACGATGACCAGCAAAAACACGGTGAGAGACAGCAAGACTGAGATGGACAAGGTCATTTTTTCACCTGTGGAGACACAAATGCACATTTTTATCCCACTCAGTGATCCCTTTTAATTTTATTTTTTAATCCCATACCAGAGTCTGTAGGCAGGTAAAAGACTAGGCCTGTCAGGAAGGAGAAGAGCATGCACGGGATGATGACGTTGACGATAAAGTAGAGGGGGAGTCGAAGCATCAGAAAGTGGTAAGTGATGTCTAGGTAGGGTGTCTCGGGGCAGCATGTGTAGTAGACCCAGTGTTTCCAGCTTCTGTAGTCCTTTAGAACCCACTCTCCGGACTCCATGAAGTTGCTCAGGTCAGGACGGTCGCTGTCCTACAAGCGTGCAAAAATGATAGGGAAGTAGGATGAGGATTTTTCAGGCACCAACTCGGTCGTATCAACTGACCTGGTTGATGACGACCAGTAGGCCGTCGTACGTCCACGTGCCGAGCTTCATGCTGCAGTTCTGCAAGTCGAAGGGGAAATGCAAGACTATAATCTCGCAGTAGCTCTTGAAGATGGCAGGTGGGTTCCACGTAATATAGCCGGTGTGTTCCAGAAGCACTTTGGTTTCGTGGATGATGGCAAAGTCGCCATCGGCACTAGGGAAGATGACATAAAGGAGATTTGTGAAGCAAAGCATGACGGAAGTTGTTCCTCGAGAATATATTTACTTGTTGTAAAGCACTAAGTCGGGCTTCCAAATATCTGTGGAAGGGATTCGGATCTTCCTGATACCACTATACTCGTCAGGGTTCCACTTCAGGTTCACGTCTGTCCATTGCTGCAATTTAAAACAGTTGGGGAGTGAATTTTTTTTTAGTTCATGGTGGCTATGTTTCCTGGTCATTTTGACCATTAAAAAGTAGGAATTGGGTCTGAAATGTTAACTAGCATTGAGTCAAAAGAGAAGTAAAACTTGTCTTACTTGTCTGAGACGAACATTACTGGTCACAATCTGATTGACTTCATCCTGAAAGGTGTACAAAAGAAAAAAATCCTTCATTCTGAAAATCTGTATTGTGCTCCCACAGAAAATCTTAGTTTCAGATTGGTAATCCTTGTATCCTAATACAAGGGATTAATTAGATTTTTCAGATTTAGGCAACAGCTAGAAAGGATACTTGAAATATTTGCACCATGCAATGCAATTTCTGAAGTCCCAGCAAGGCTTAAGTTTGGAAGCTTCCTACTTACCACACTGATGAGCTGGATGAGTTGCAATCCCACGGTGACCACCACCGCTTCGCTGAAGTGATTGACAGGACGTACCACCTTGTTATAGCCGGTGAACAAATGATTCACGAGACGTGTCTCGTCCTCTGAGCACCAGGCCTGACCTGCACCACAAACGGCAATGTGTGATTTGGCCTCTGAATGAAATATTTAATGTTTTTGTAGTTAAGAAAGACATGCAAAAAAGATTCTCATTTCTCATAGTGGGCAGTAAGTGGTTGCGTCCAGGAAAGTTCAAGACATCCATCTCGATCTTAAACTGTCATCACAGATGTTATTTCGGGCACACGTTGAGCTCGACCTGACCAATATTCGAGTACCGTTAAATACCAGAAGTGGCATGAATAGGGAAGCCACGAAATAAACGTCCCTGTCCCTCGCTCAGATTTTGACTGGCAATATGAGATCCCCACGGTTTGGCATAGAGGAAGAGTGGGCGGATTATCAGATGACAAAAGTGCAGGAGCAGGACTGTACAGGCGCTTTGGGTCGGGATCAACAAGCAGCCGGCATTCGGTGGCGCGGCCATGGGAAAGAGAACTTAATCTGGCCGCTAAGAGGCTGCGTGGGAAGTGTGAAGACCTCGGCCAAGCGGCGAGGCTTAGAAGTTGACCTCTTTGTGTGCGAGTAGATTTGGAGAAGACGTTGGGCATCATTGGAATTAGAAAGGGTGGAAATTTTATGGAATGTTTCATTCAAATTTCCGTTGAATTGAGGGCTCTCCATATGCTAGAAAATTTCAGTACCTTTAAAAGAACTTTTTGGAATCAGCTTGTAATTTTAAGTTTTGCAGTGAATGAGTGAAAACATATTCCCCACAAAAGCTCTTTTTTGGGATGGTTTGAAGTGTGGAGAAACCATAAATATGTACTTTTTGATAGATGTGTTTTTTTGACAAAGCTTCTTGTCTCCACTTTTTGCTTCCAAACTAGTTTATTTTCTCTTCTGTTAATTTAAAAGAATGGATAAAAGCAAGTAATAGACTTTTTCTCTCGTAAGAGTCTCCTCTTGCATGCGATATTTGGTTGGATTGCTAAAAATCAGTAAATTGTAAGTTTCAAAAGACAAGAACTCATAGAGCGCGATGTTATTAGGTAGCAGATTTATATCCTGTGCGTGTGTTATTTTTGGAATCTTCTGCCGGTGTATGTCCTCTGTCGTGAAAATGTAAACACACACACATTTGTGCACTTATACACATCTAGATAAAATATTAATATCTTCACACACGCAGCGTTTTTTTTTTTAAATCTTATATATGCTTTCCGAGCTTCTTGTTATTGTGTCTGTCATGGCGTCCACTTCCTTTGATGTGGCCATCCACCAAAATAGAAAAGGGGGCGGATCCAGCTTGCACTTGCAGCTGTCAATCAAAGCACTGGTTCCACTCACGTTTCCGGATGGTGCCCGAGTCAAACGACACATGGCGTCTTTTTCCTAACACTGAGCTCCGCTTCCTGGTAGTTGAGATGCTGTCAAATTGTTACGTCCGATGAGCTCTATTGCCATTTTCTTGGTGGTTTGTAAGCCACATTATTCGACAATCAAATTGCAAAATGCAGTGTTTTTTTCTGTGTAAAAACATTCTAAAAGTGTCACCTTTTGAAAAGTATTCCTGGGATTTCACTTTTTCCACTTGTATAAGTCTATGAGAAGACTCAAAAGGCAGCTACTAAGTTATCAAATTGCCTCATCGCGACCTTTTGTCATCAAATGACGCCTCAGCTGACTAGAAAAGACCTGCTTGCGTGGATAATTCCATTGTGTCTTTGAAAAAGCTTTCAAGATTGCCTGAGCTTATTCTGCAAAATCTTTTTGTACGTCTTTTCTGCTGAAAAATCTTTATTGCGTCAATACCATCCGGCGGCCGCTTAGAATATCACACAGCAGTGCGACTTTATTGAAGCATAAAACAACCTTTATGGTCCCAAACAGACATGCCTGGTAGAATATCCGTGCAATTGAGAGTAGTTGAATAGATTATTAATTTGCTTTTGGATGGTTTAGCATGTGTTTATGATGAAATATTGGACCATAGGCGTTATTGATGTCACCCGAGAACTATCAACTCGCTGTGTTCTGGCCTTTTGATGTACGCACTAGTAACGGCCGGCTAGTAAATATTGTTCGGCATGAACCCGACTGACGATAAAACAAAAAGGCCGTCCGGTGATTTAGCAACTTTTACGGCGTCTTTATCTGCTCGTTGGTGGCAGGAAACGCATGGTGTTCATTTGTCATGCGGCCCGGCTCCACTCACTGAATCGAAAAAATGGGGATGTTATTAATTACACCCGGGAACAAGGGCTCGACTTTATTGCCAGGTTGATTTATACCTGGGAAGTGCATAATAATACAAGAGTACAAGAGTACAATTTAGATTTTCAATGAACGTTCACTGCAATAGACTTCCAATGCTTTTGATCTGAGATGGCTTCAAACCATCATTGTAAGCCAGGGATGTCAGACTCGGGTTGGTTCGCGGGCCGCCTTAACGTCAACTCGATTTCATGTGGGCCGGACCATTTTAGATATAATATTTAGATTTTTTAAATAAATGGATTAACAGAACTGGATTAAAAGCCCTGAAGATTCAGTTTTTTTTTATAGATCTAAAACAATGTTTATTTTAGCTTTTTTAATATATTTTTAGATTTTACAAAATGATTTTTGAACTAAAAACACAGAAAATATTGATTAAAAAATTACAATTGTTGATTTAAAAGGGGGAAAATCAGGAAATTTAATATACATCTATACTCTTCATTTTAATTTGATCCTAAAACAGAAAGGCGGCACTCATGATTTACTTTCCCGGGCCACACAAAATGATGCAGCGGGCCAGATTTGGCCCCCGGGCCGCCACTTTGACACGTGTTGTAAGCCCTCCCAGTTAAAATGAGTTGGATGCCAATCGCCGTTAATTGCATTCAATGTGTTATCCCAAGTCTAGCTTGAACCCCAACTCCAACTTGTTATACCACCTACAACCCTAACTCTGAACTGCGTCCCAATTTACTACAAAACCTAATGACCCACAACTAAACCTCTCCTCTAAGCACAACTCAAACTCTCCCCAGTTAAATCTTTAGCTGCGTCTGATCCTAACTGACACCCATTACTATCTGTGAAACCTAATTACTCGCCCCCCTGAACACAAACTCCATCTTCTATGATTTCCATGTTAGAACTGTTTTATGATCTCATTTTTTGTTCTAATGTTTACAAAGAGGTACTGATTTAAATATATATATATATATATATATATATATATATATATATATATATATATATATATATATATATATATATATATATATATATATATATATATATATATATATATATATATATATATATATATATATATATATATATATATAAACACAAGAAAGTGGACAAACAAATCCCATGTAATCCCAAGGTACATTTCATGAATAGCTTTATAAATAAATATTTATATATTCATTTATATTTATTTTTAAAGCTAGTCATGAAATTCACCTTGGGATTACATGGGATTTGTTTGTCCACTTTCTTATGGAACTTTTAGACTTGAGCCCTTGTTTGTTTCAGTGGGAGCCCTGGCGTCCTTGTCCAAAGTGAATGTAAATGTCTGCCTTTTCCCGGTTTATAAATCAGCGTGTGATAAATGACACCAGCTGCCCTGATGAAATGACTCAAATATGAATGTGGGCGAGAATGCTGACAATGCGGACCTGTCACTTTTACGGAATCAAGGGCGATGAGGAGGGGGAACTCACTTGTGTGGAAAACAACAGGTTGAACCCCACCCTGCTGAAGCACATGCTGAGAAATTAAAATGGAGGATTCTAACCATTCTTGGTAGTAGTAATAACCTTGATCCATGCATTCTTAAAATGATTTGAAAATGACTGAAATTATTGCAGTTTTCCGATTCATAGACAGTTGTTTTTCGTGACATTTACACTACTTAATAGTGGCTTTACACTGTTATACAATATAACAAAGTGCCATTTTCTTCTTCGTTTTAATATGCACTTAAACATTTTCCATGTCATTTAGTGGAATAAAACGGATTGATGGTGTTTTCATTCATTTCAATGAGGAAAAATGGTTTGGGCATTTTGGTTGACCGTTAAAAAGGCTGTCAGCCCTCCCAGTTCAAATAGATTGGACGTCCAATTCAAATTCACTGGATTCCAATTGATCCCGGACTCACCTGCAAATGTGCAGAGGATCCAAAAGAGCTCCTTGTAGAACCTGGGCAGCTTCATATCTCCACTTGTTGTCAGCAGCAAATGGAGTGAGGATGAGACGTTTCAAGTGAAGCAGCAGCAGGAGCCCTAGGCTAGCTTTGAGGGCGAGTCACGAGAAGCCGGCAAAGAGGCTCTGGTTTCGAAAAGCACGAGTCCAGTCCCCCCTCCTCCCCTTTAAAGCCCCCCTGCCGACCCACCGGGACAGCATCCACACCTCTCAGCACACTTGGAGACAGCTGAGAGTGTGCGCTTGCATGTGTGTGTGTGGTCTCCGTTTCAAAACAACACAAATTGAACTCTCGATCAAAACTGGATTGAATCTGGTTTGAACTTGAAACATTCTGGACAGTTTCCTCATTAATAGTAAATGTGACTCATTTTGCTTTGTGGTTAATGCGCCCCCCTGTCACACACAGGACTACCGTGGCTGGACAAACTCCAAATGGAGAGACGAACAGCGCAGTCATGGGGGCAGACGGGAGGACAGCTGAGCGCCATCACCGCAGGAACGAAAGGCATGTACACATGCACACATGCACGCACACACTTGCACAGTGGCACTAAGATTGAACAGTGAACAACTGAGCACTTCCCCAATGATTCACTGCATTGCTTTTCTACAACATGTGCTGTGTAAAAATAGTGTTCAGCTCATTTCGAGTGACAGACAGACACAATGATGCAATTTGGACCACATTTTTTTTCTTCTTAGGTTTTGAATCACATTGCATTTTTATGTAGTCATTTTTGAATTTTTTGATCAGGGGAAGAATTTTGTTTTCCAAACCCGGCCCTATTTTAAAGTAAATGAATTATGTAATTCTGAAGTTAAGTGACCCCAGCTGAATAATTGCATTTTAAGAAGTGGAAACTTCTGCTGACTATAAAAAAGACTTATGCTATTTATACTTTTTTTGTACTGGCAGAATACTTAGATTGTTTTCATGCAAGATAAGTGTGAAGGGTTTGGAAAAAACATTCAATGAATGAATATTTCCCACTTATCCCAAAAACTGATGAATTGGTTTACAAGTACTTCAACTGTATGCTCAGATGTTGACACGATTTCACTCTTTGCAAAGCCTATAACTTATAACAGTCTATCCTGAAATGATTCGACAGCCTTAAATTACAGTAGTTTTTATGTATAGATTTCCCTACAACAGTATGATTTCAATAATTTTGGTATATTTAAATAATCCCAATGTGTTAATGTTCACCACCACCTACTCAAAAAATGTTTTGACCGTCTGACTGAAGCCACTAGATGTCAGTGGAACACTTTGTTGAAAACACACTATACAACAACTCCACAATTCAAGTACTGTATACTTCATAATGTGCTAGCTGTGCCTTCACTAGGGATTTTCCTGTCTTAAATCACACAACAATGATACAAACAATCAATACAAATAAAAAAAACATACATACATAAACAATACATCACATATATATCGAGCAGTTCGCAATTTTGACTACATACTGCTTGCCATTGATGGCGACTGACGTCCAATCCATTTTGACTGGGAGAGAGGCCAGCAAATGATTGCTCCCAGTCAATGTGATTGGACATCTAGGCTGTCAACAGGACTGAAACATAATACTTTTTTTTGTCCACCAATACTGAACCATAGCTCCTTTCCCCATCCCCCCAAAATAGAAACGTTTCGCATCACATTTCCATTGCCCTCCGAGTCGGCCGACTTGTAATATCTGTACCGATAATACCATGCGCATATTTTAATTCTCCCCATTGTGGCTTGGAATAGTTCCTCTGAGTCCTTCAATACATTTGTAATATAGTGCTGATAATATCAGTCCATTTTGTTCCTTGGCAGCAGCGGCCCCTCTGACACGGCAGATGCGTATCTTGTCGGAGGTTCATTTTAACTTTCCTCTGCTGACGGCAGAACTTCAGGGGATTGGGAAGTTTTGGGGTGTCAACTCACTCTTTTTTTGGACATCCATTGCCGTTGTTGTTGTTGTTTTTTGTTGCTCCAATGAGTAAAATGATGAAAATCTGCTGGCTGATTGCAACAGAAGAGATTGTCATGTGTTTTGGATCCAGACAGCTTTTGATTTTAAAGGACGTTCCAGTGCATCACGAGGGTTTCACTCCCCGTTGTTAAGAGGAGGAGAAAATCTCCTGCTGTGTACATGAAATTAGATTACACACAAGATGCAGATTCCTGTAATTATGACTAAAATGCGACAGCACTGAGGATTAGAGGAAGAGAGATGAAAAAGATGATGAAAAAGGGATTCCACTGGGACCGTTTGCTGAAATACATGATGTGCTTGGAGTGTTTTTATAGATATGCCGAGAAAAGTCAACTGCGCTGCCTACATTATTGGCGAATGATGTGAACGTTTCAATTGAGTGCGGCTACTGACCCTCAAATTGAATGGCAATGTAAACACATTACATTTCAAAGGATTATATTTTAACAGCAGCATTAATCACCATGTCGTTGACTGAAGGCCTAAATTCAGCTTTGTCTTGTCATCTCGTGTTCTTTGTAAAGACAAGATAATATCAGCTTGTCTCTCATTTTGGAATATTACCACTGATTGCATTTTTTTCGGGGAGGTGTCAGAGCAAATGAAAAGTTGTCACATTTGCCACCCACATGACACAATGTCATTTTTTTACCGAGCTTAGTATTCCCAGTGACAATACGATTCTGTTTGCTTTGGAATGACAGCAGCATTCTTTGTCACCGTTTCTATATTATTTGTTAATAGTTGAAGAAGTTCATCATATTCTTTATTCTTATTCTGCCCCTGTGTTTTAGCACACTACTCTTTCCACACGCTTCATTTGTTTCTCCAACATCATCGCAGTGTCGTCCTGCTTGTTCATATCGTTCTTTTTTTATGCTATATATATAATTCATGTGCAGTTACTGCATTACAACTCTCATTCTCTGATGTTCCAAATATGCAAACATATGCAGTACGTTAGATACAGTAGTAACAGTGGATGCAAATGGCGGCGATAAACATCCCATCCAATTGAAATGGAATAGCTAGCAGCGATCATTCTCTGCCTGATCGCACTCAAACGCATCCAATTGATATCAATATCTATCCAGTTGTATTCAGTGGCGGTCCGTGCATTTTCTCGTTGCGCCTACAACGGGTAAAATCCACTTCCTAACAGCATCGAAATATTATTTAGGAATAGAGCCATATTTTACTCACCAAAAATCCTTTTTAACTGTACACAATATCCATCCTCCTTTCTTTCTTCCTTCTTTTCTATCGCCATCGAAGCTAATGCTGAAAGTCGAGCCTGTCCTGTGGTATTTCCGTCTTGAAAATTGCTTTAAATCAACACAACTATATATTTGCTTGTGCAGCTCGCTACAGATACAGTTTGGTAGCTCTGGCTAATCACTAGCCAATCATAGTTGGTGAAAGCGATGACGTATCCCTATGCCTGCGACAAGGCAATGACTTATCCCTACGCCTGCGACAAGGCATTGTGGTGTTGCCAACTCGAAATCTGATTGGTTAAAGCAACAGTCTTATCGACGCTTGTTTAATGCAGCAGAGCCTGCAAAACTGATTGTGAAGGCCTTGAGGCAGATTTCTGACCATGGCAACAAATAATGGCTGAAATGTGATTGGTTAAATGCTTCAATATGAAAACACACATCTGGAAGCAGTGCAACCAGGAGGAAAAACAATGAAAGGAAGCTAACAGACAATTTGGAATTATTTAATAAGTATTGATGGACAAAATATAATATATGATTCAGATATTTCTTAGGCCTGCAGAGAAGGCCTTGAAGGCCCTGATGGCCCGCCACTGGTTGTATTCATACGTGAGTTTCTCCCGTTAAAGAGGGAATGTTTGATAGAGGCTATTGGTCCCCCTGGAGGCGCCCCAGGTGAGGAGACGATTGCATATGTCCCTTAATGACGATTGTCCTTGAATATTTTAATAAGGATTCTGGGTTATAAGATTCTATATTTACTTGGACCAGTGAGCTTTTTAATTTACCTACATTCACCAGGTGCCCCTCCCCAAAGGATTAAGATGTAGATTTCGGCAAATGCTTTAAGCCATCGTAGACACTGTGAGTAATGGAATAAGTAAAGCAGCGTGTGACTCCTTTCGTTTTATTCGTATGCACCCTGTTTCCATTTTATGTCCACGGCGATAGTCTGAAGACCTGGTGAGACTGTGATTTCTTTGTTTAATTTCCTCTGTGACCAACCGTGTAACTCTAATCACTCAAATCTTAGAGAAGCTACTAACAAATGAACTGCAGTGCCAATAGTTTTTTTTAAATCAAATGGTATTCTTTAGTTTTACATTGATTTCTTATTCATTCTGTAAATATTGTGTGCAGAGTTAAAAATGAACAAAAGTTATATATAATGCATTTTTTTTTTTAAATAAAATTTTCAGATAAGTGCTACAAATCCAAAGCATTGCAAAATGTTGTTCATATAATGCAGTTATGCATTATAATTGAAATTTTTATTTATCAGTATCAAAAATATTTTTCTTTATTTGGACTTCTATTTCTCTTGCTGTACCATTTCTTTTGGGGGTATTGTAGTATTGTGACCAAAGTTTTAGATATTGTTTTTCTTTTTTTTTGTAATGTGTGCGTTCCCCCAACATTACAAATCTTTTCTCATAAGTTCACTGTATATTTTCTTTATTAGTCTGCCTTTCTTAATGTATAAATAATACCCTTTGCTTTATTTTTTCCATGGGACATGTTTTCAGTTTGTGAATTTACAGCTCTAACTTGTTCTTTATTCATCTTTCAAGAAAATCTTGGCTACTATGCTACTGTATCCTATCTTATTATTGGTCACCACTATTGTGTGTTGTCGTAACCTTCCAGTATCCTAGCTGTTTCTGACACTTGTGCTGACATTCTTTTGATGCAGCTATGCCCAATTTGGTTTGTAGCAATGCTTCCGTATTTCCCCAAACATGTTTGACTTGATTTTCTTCTTGCATGGACTCGGAAGCAGCCGTTAGTGATGCGGTGTGATGAAAGGCGACAGTTATGACAGGCAAACAAAAGGTGGCAAACTGCAGAGTTGCAGCCTGAATAAGGCACTCCAGAAAAAAAAAACAAGCAGCGAGTGAGCGTACGACTTGTGGAAGCGGTGCTTTGTGACAGGGATACGTTGTGATCGTCTCCTCCGCTCCGCTCCGCTCCGTTCCGTCTCAGGCGTTGCTTTGTTGATCTATTTCGGTCGGCGTGGTGCAGAGATGTGAGCAGTAATGACGATTTGGCAGGGTCGGCAACACAGCGGGCCGGGTTGGATCAATAACCTCATCAAGCTGGTGATCATGTTAAACAAGTCGTGTCATTTAGTGCTGTTAACACGGCATGACTTCACGAACGGGTCAAAAGTGGAAGGGCAGGAGTGCCAGTGGGTTACACTTAAATGTCATTGGCTTCCATTGACGAGGAGAAAAATACAGCTCGTCTGAACTAGGTGGGCTAAGAGTAAATGATGATATTTTTCATCGTCATCTGGTGTATTTCATTCCGGTATTTATTTCTACTAGTAGTACTAATAAAAATTTCATATGGCAAAGAAAAAATCTATTTCTAGAAATGTTATCCAACTGATAAGTATGAACATGAAAGGTCTGAGTATGCACAGCACTCAGTAGTTCGTTTGACCTGAATTACAGCAATAATGCGACATTGCATGGCATGTGTTGAGTCTTCGGCGCTGCTCGGGTGTTTATGAGAGCTCAGGTTGTTGTGATAGTGGCCTTTACGTCTTCTGTTCTGTTGGGTCTGACTGAGTGGGAATCAATTGTGCACTGCCTACACCAAAGTCAGGCAAAGAACTACTGAACGATTGGGTGCCTATTGTGGGAAAATATATATAGATATGTAAAACTACCACTTTATGCCTCAAATGACCTTGAGGAGTTATATGCAGATGTTCCATGTCCAAAACCCACCCGCGGCGAGCATAATTTAACTGTAATTCCCCTCGACAGGCATTAGCGGGGCGCATCGGGTTGCTTCGCTTGACCCGAGCCGTCACACAAGCAGCGTGTGGCCCAAAGAAAAAGAAAAGGGGATAATTTAAAAAAAAAAAAAAAACTCTAAAATGATCTTTTACACACAAGGAGAGATATAAAATAGTTTGATTATCCTGAGGTGAAGAAGAACAACACGGATTCGTCTTACCTCAAAGTCGTATTTACCAAATCGTGAGAAAGACTGAAATGCGGAGGCGAGCGCTGATAAAACCGTGTTTACGTCGGGAATACGCTCGGCGAGGATGGCAAATAGATGACGTGTGTAATCTTTACAAAGAAGAAGTAGACTTTCCAGACGAGCTGGTGATAGAAAAATGGCAACAGAGGTAATTGAAAAAACACAACAAACATCAAAGTTACATCAGAAGGTAATATGTATTTTGACTGGGATAATAATGCTTTTATTTGATCAGCTTACCCCCTGTTGCTTTTTGTGTTCCTGAAATCACGATGGATCCCCGTCGTGTTGGACCGAACGTGACTGGGATTCTGATCTTTTCGCCCGTGCATTTAGGTCAAGTGTGTCCAATTTTGTTCTCTTGCTTTTCCTAATTTGTCGCCATGTCTGCAGGGAACGCCCGCCTTGCGAATGAGCAAAACACTTGTTTTTGCAGTCAGCAAGGGAGGCTCTAACACTTCCAAATTAGCAGGCAAATAAAAAGAGAGTATTCGGCATGGTGGGTAGTGGTTAGCGCGTCTGCCTCGCAGTTTTGAGATCGAGGTTTTGATCCCTGGTGGCTTTTGACCTTCTTGCATGTTCTCCCAATGTCTGCATGGGTTTTCTCCAGATATTCAAGTTTTCTCCCATATCCCACAAATATGATGAAGACTAACCAATATTGTCCACAGTTGTCTGGGATAGGCTACACTACAGCACCCCCACGTTGTGAGGATAAGCAGTACGGAAAATGAATGAATGAAGAGATCTTTTTTGTAATGAAAAACCTTAGTCCAAAAAATACAGGAGTACAGTCCGGAATAGAAAACAATGAAGATAAAGCTTCCTTGTACGTGATACACATCCAGATTATTATTTTCGTTGTAGTGGCTTTGTGGGATCCTGTTAAAACTATGTATATGTAATATCAATCATGCCTGGGATGCCGATTAATCTGAGCCCATTATTCCTTAAAAAACACGCTTGTCTCAGAAAGCGGGATTATGGCAGGAAGTGTTGTGGCTTCTCGTAATTGTCGTTGTGGAGATTAAACGATCTAAACCCAATCGAGATGACAACAGATTTATGATTGAGTGTCGCGCTCTTCTTGTGTGAACTTTGTGCTAACCACTTGTCCACCGTGCGACCAATGTTTGATTACATAAACTCGTGATTATTTTTGTACTGACTGAAACATACTCGTATTTATTAATTTAGTGTTTGACTTGATAGAGACCCCGCTGACCACATCCATATCTTAAATCATCTCCCTTCAAATACTTGACTGAAAATACAGTCGCTTCATTCGATATTTGCCAAAACAGGCACAATTCTTTTGTAGTGTGTTTTTTTTCTCTTAAAATTTCAGAATTGCACTCTTGTTCCGGTGACTTCTCCCTGGTAATATGTGGGCGCCATCTTTTTCTGCCTGTTGAGCGTGTAGGCGTAATATTGTACCAGAGGCGTATAAGAAATCGGAATTTGATTGAAAGTTGAGAAGTTGAGCGAAGCATCCATCTCCCGCCGTCGCTTACTTTTCTCAAGGATCCGTCTTGCGTGTCCGTCCCTCATCTCATTTCATCTTTTCTTGCTTCTCAACTCTGCTCGTCGTGTGCTCTAATGTAGCTGTCACTCACGCTGTCGCTGGATTTCCAAAGGTTTCATTTCCTGCCCGGGATTCCATTAGCCTCCACTCTAACCTGCTGAATTACCAGCCTCCGTCTCTCCCCCCCCCCTCTCGGATGTCCTGAAGACTCCAGATGTGGAAGTGGACGTCCTTGTTGGTGATATCAGCGCTGTGGTGAATGACGTGCGCTTAGCCCCCATCCAGCTGGAAGTCATCTGCACGTTTGACATCTTGATCTTATTTGGAATTTGTATTCATAACGGTTCTATCAGGATGACTGACTTTAATCTGTAAAACAACTATGCAATACCTAGGTCAAGGGTGTCAGACTCGGGTTGGTTGGCGATCCGCATTGACGTCAACTCGGTTTCATGTGCATTTTAGATATAATATTTAGATTTTTTTTTATAAATGGATTAAAAGAACGGGATTAAAAGCCCTGAATATTCAGTTTTTATAGATCTAAAACAATGTTTATTTTAGCTTTTTTATATATTTTTAGATTTTACAAAATGATTTTTGAACTAAAAACACAGAAAAAAATGATTAAAAAATTACAATTATTGATTTAAAAGGGGGAAAATCAGGAAATTTAACATACATCTATACTCTTCATTTTAATTTGATCCTAAAACAGAAAGTCCGCACTCATGATTTACTTTCTCGGGCCGCACAAAATGATGCGGCGGGCCAGATTTGGCTCCCGGGCCGCCACTTTGACACCTGTGACCTAGGTGGTTTGTCTTTTATCTCAAACTCTCTACATTTTCCCATTTTCATACTTATTGAATAACTCACTGCTGCCATTCGCAGCGCTTGATGTCCAATGTATTTGACCAGGTTGGGTTAGCAGCAGTTCAAATGAATTGGACTCCAATGGCAGATTTGCTAATACAACCTACCACTTCATGCTGTAGTGGTTCACTCGGCTGACGTTGGTCTGGATCCGATCGATTCCCTATCTTGGTAGCATTGTGATTGTGAGAGATTGTCTGTCTATATGCGTGCCCTACGGCGGACTGGCGACCCGTCGAGGGTGCAGTGCGTCTTTCGCCCGAAGTTAGCTGTGATAAACTCAAGCACCCCACGAGCAACTCTGGTGAGGACAAGCAGTGTTGATAATGAATGAATGGAAAATATGGAACCTATTCATACCTCAGTTGTGTGTTGTTCATAATTGATCAGCGAGCAAGTAGCTATCAGCGCGCCCACATTACGATTCCCCAGCCGCCGCCGTTTTCTTATTCATGAGCGTGATTACGCGGGAGCAGATTACATGCTGACCCCATTGCCTTTGCTTTACTTGGCTGTAATTTGGATGTGGCGGCAGGCGCGGGAGACGAAACTGAAAATGACTGAAGCGCCGCATGCGTGCGTCATCCATCTCGTGTGCAACGATAGAGGGGGGTCGATGGAATGGCTGCAGCCCACTTCATGACATCTCCCCTCACTTATCGGTTTAAAAGCACCACATGATATCAATGCTTCTATAACGTTTGCTCAAATTTGACCGGATCTTATCACAAAAAAATATCAATCTAATTCTACTTTCAATGTTAAATGTTAGTTTTCTTAGTGTCACAGAAAACTATCACTAAAATTATACATCGCAATCCCTAGCCTCGTTATTTGTGTAATTCTTCCAATATTTATGCCTGTTTAGAATAATTATATCCTAATGTTTTTCCTTTTTTATCATAATGAATTAATATCTTGTACAGTCACAGTCTTCAAACCTGACTTTGGCTTCCTTATGTTCCTTACGTTTTTTTTTCAATAGCGCTTTTATTCAATAAGTCCTTTAACATTGGTGAACGCCTTTGCGGAAAATCTTCTAACTTTACGTGTGATGAAGCGCCTCCATTCCACGGGACGCAAATGTAAAATAATCCAAAGTAATAGATGGAGCTGTGTTTTCTGTGCAGATAACTAAACGCATCATGAGTCATTTAGGACGCCTGTGCACGCTTCAGTCAAGAGCTCTTTACTCCACAGATAAAGTCAAAGTCATTTAGTATATTTTATTTTTATTTTTTTGCTGTAGCAAGGTTGTCCTATTCAGGGCTGTTTTACAGCAACATGTAATTCCATCGCTTGAGAGTTTATATGCATAAAGAAGACATTTAATCCTCGATGGGCTCTGACCTTTCTGTGGGTAGTTTGCATGTTCTCCCCGCACGTGTGTGGGCTTTCTTCGGGTAGTCCCCTTTCCTTCCTTCTCAAGAGTTGAGTTACCATTTAAATATTTTCAATCCACTTAAAAGTCTGGGTATCAAATATGAATTGAGATTTCAAACAAGGCCTCATGTTAGGGTCAAGGTTTCAAATTTGGATTTCAATTAGAGCCATCTTTTACTCTTGGTTGTGCACACACACACATACACTTTTTGATGTCTTTTAATAAAGACATCAACTTTTTCAACCCGAAACTTTACACATTATCCTTTTGATCCAACTCTGACCCAATCCACGAGGTTAAACCAGGAATGTAAGGTAGATTATGCTCTCAATCACACACATACACACACAGTCGCACACATTGAGTAATCTTTCCCTTT
The DNA here is from genome assembly GCF_051989625.1 of Stigmatopora argus. NCBI lineage: Eukaryota > Metazoa > Chordata > Actinopteri > Syngnathiformes > Syngnathidae > Stigmatopora > Stigmatopora argus. The sequence continues at coordinate 4,423,433 of NC_135397.1, read as the reverse complement.
AGTGTCTCTTCTTATGTCCTATTATGCCAGGATTTTCCCTGCGATGGGAATCTAAGCGTCTGATTATCCACAGATGGACGCGTTCCAATGTCGGCAATGAGCACATTAGCCAGCGGGCAAATCATTTTAACCCTAACAAGAAAAGGGGGACAACTTGCAACCCTAATTACAATCTTGGGCCAGCAAAAATAGAAAAAAACCCTCAAAACACTAACACACAAATGTGCTGTGAGGCCACATTAGCATTTTGAAAGAGCAAAAACATTCTTTTTTTCCTCCCCTTTCTTTTCCCCAGCCTTTTGTTGTGGTGCTGCTCTTTTCATGGCTGTCTAAGCAAGTTACGAGGCTGCTGGGATTTTGGAGATGATTTGTACTATTTCAATTTTTTGGGGCTATCATCTCCACCTCCCAAACTAGTCGCCACCACAAGACCGACATTACATGTTCTCACAAAAGAAAAGCATTGAGGAAGCGCTTGCTTCAACTTGTAAACAACCCTGTAGAAAAGTGCTTGTTGTTACAAAGTTCGAAGAATTGTCTTTTTGGAATGTTTCCCAGCGGTGATAGACCGCCAATCTATTTTGAATGGTTGCTGGCAAAGAATATTCGATGTTTATGAGAACCATTGAGCATTTTAAATCGACAGTGCGCAATATACGCAATTTAAATCTCAAGTTCTCTAACAGATGACTCAATTATCAAGAAGTTTCCATTTGCCAGCTCCTCGCATATAAAGGAACGCATAAACATACACGCACACACACACACTGACTTTGCACTATGAATTTTACATAGGGGTTCTATGATGGATGATTTTAGTGGCTAATGGTTATTAATGCATTAGCTCAAATTTGACGCACTCACAAATGCACATGCATGGGTTCCTCCTCTCCCATTGTAATCTTCCGTCCGTCCTTCCGATTCAATTTTCATTCATTACTAAGTCATGAGCCGCCATGTTTGCGCTATGCTGGTTAATTTTTTTCCCACTACCGAGGCTCATCGCCTTCATTCTGTGTTTAAAAATGGCTCCGTTGCGTCATTAATCCATGACACACTAACACAACGAGACCCGCAAAAAACATGTCCAATTGATTGGCTGCCGTTTTTTTTACGCAAGGCCGTGGCAGGAGCGTGCGTAATAGAGCGTGGCAAAGGATGTTCTTGGTGGTCGTTAACCTTGTTTTCAACCTGATGTATGACATACTTGTCGCACGTATGCTGGTACGTATTCTGTGTGAAAGAGGCTGTGGGGACTGAAACTCGCTCAAGTCAGTAACTCGTTTATACGGATTAAGTTTGTGCAAAATTGCAACAATAAACCGACAGTTTTCTATAGTTTTTTTTTCCCTGTGTGCAAGGTTTTTTTTTTTTAAACCAGGACATTCCTCTAAAAAATTTAGACACCTTCTCACTAACATTCTACATTTTTTTCCCCGACGCTGGGGACTTGACTCAATCTTGTTAGGTCTACTTGACCCCTTTCACAATTTCTGTTGAAAGCATTATTGACACACGTTCATGGAGTAAAAAAAGTAATTAAAGTCGGTGATGAAATAAATAAGACGAAATAATGAAATCAAACAAATTTGAAAGATTCCATTAAGTGAAATAATTAAAAAACATCAATCTTTTAAATGATTTAAATCCATTGTCGTATTTTGATTGAACCGAATATTCATTGCTTTGTATTCAATACAAATGCCCCCGTGACACTTTTTTGCTTAACAAAATTTAAATTCTCGATGATTTCAATGAATAAAATGTGGCACATTTGTTGTTTGCCATTGATGACGACACACATCAAATTCATTAGAACTGCTTGGTAGTAAAAATGTGAATGTCAATTGCCCTGCAATGAGTTAATTACACGCAAAAAGCGTGAACTTTTGACCTTTTAAAAGTAAGTTGCTATTGCCTTGCCGCCGTTAAACCGTGAATGTGAAAATCCAATGAGTGTGCATTCATTTTTCCCCCAGTATCAGATTTTAGTTCTAAATGGTAAGCGTGTCCAAGCTTTGTGTGAAACAAAGAGCTGCTTTTGATGCCTTGCCATGTTTGGCCTTTGTCTTCTTTTTTCCTCTATGTCGCATGTTGTTTGGCAGCTTGGGGCGCTTTTTACACTTCTCACAATACTCTTCTGTCTCATGCGTTGTGTTGCGTTTGTTTCTCTGCCTCTTTATCTGCCTCGCTTCTAATTCAAGCGGCATGGCGAGTCCTCACCAAATTAATCTGCAGCGGCACAATGAGCTTAGATGGCATTACATATGCAAACAAGCGTCAGATATTAAAAAATAGGAAAATGACGGTACAAAGCAGAAGCGATGGCCTTGTGAAAGATAATCAAGCATGTTCTATTCACTTTGTGTCTCGGTGCCCGTGCTGGGAGAAATAAGATGAAGCTATGATTTCATGTTCTATGATATGATTTTATGACAATATATTAACATGCAGTCATTAGGAGTCATTTAGTGTTTTACAGCCATTATACACTCACAGGCCCAGAAGTTGGGTTCCATCTTTTTTTTCACTCAAAAAACTATTGGTTTGCAAAATTCCTGGATTTTATAACAATAGGAGGTATACTCAAGGATTGTGCATTGTAGTTTGTAAAGAACTTACAATTTCTATTAAAACAAAACTACCATATTTTCACGACTATAAGGCGCACTGCATTATAAGGCGCACCCTCAATGAATGACACATTTTAATTTTTTTCCATAGATTAAGCACACTGGATTATAAGGCGTCTATTTTGGAGAAAATGTAAGACTTTAAAGTGTGCCTTATAGTCGTGAAAAAAATACGGTATTTCAATCCAAATATTGAGTCAAGATATTCTTGTACTTGTTGGCTGCCATTGATGGCGATATACATTGAATGAGTTGGAATGGAAGAAACTGAGAGTGATGCCTGTCCAAATGCATTGGACATCCACTGCCGTTAAACACGTGACGTACAATTGCACTGAATTCTTTTTTTAACTTACTATTTCAGATGATAACACGAGAAAGAGAATTGATTGGGAGGAATTTGAAGTATTGTTTGACATCTGCTGGGAGCCAGATGATCTAAAATGATAGGCGGAAAGTGTCACTTGTGCTCAATGTAGATGTTTGATAATGCAGCACATTGGAAACGATAGTTAGAAGAAGAAGAAGAAACATGTTGAATAATTCAGTGAATTCCAACAGTCAACATCTTGGATGCTAATTCCGCCCTCGCAACCACCTCCCATTAATCATTTCTGTTTGTTTTTCCGGATGAGGAAATTCATATCCAGCATATTCCCATTAAACGGCTAAGCATGTGTGATTATCTCCACTCCTCTCCCAATTGGCTGGAGGGCTCCTACGCTCGTCTGATCGCCGCTCATCAGCTAATCACGTGCCGTAAATCAACCGACGTCTTAAAGCAGTGGCCTCTGTGTTGGGAAAAAAACCTGAATAGGTTCTTTGGAAATGGAAAAGCGCGTAGACAAAATCACAATTCTCCTAAACGTTTTTGAAAGATGATCACTCGACCGGATAGTTTTAAGACATTTACTCCTGAAAATTGCAAAATATACCTACTTTCAACAACACATAGTAGTGACTTGACTTATAGACTCTGTAAAAAGTGTCTCAGTGAGTTGCATTTATGTCAGTTGTTTTTTGCATTGGATAAAGAATTCATGTCCAATAGTAGAGTTCTATTGTATTTTCTACAATCTTGTTACGTGGATGTTTAAGTACGACATGATCGATTATAATGCGAGGGTGTGTGTTTGATATGATTTGATTTATAATATAATTTATCATTCAACATACATTCTAGATTTGACATCAAGTTCATATTCTCTTAAAAAAATTGGAACCCTTTTAGAATTAATGACCTTGGCCGGTCAGAATGCAGACTTTCCGGCTGTGCTGATTCAACACGTTCTGACCGGTGCAAAATGTATTAATTTAATTACAAAGCTAATCAAAAGTGGCGAAAAAAATGACAACGCGTTTTTCATCCGAGGCGACGACGTAGCCTTTTTGTGTAAAGGTCGAGCTGGCCGACGGGGCTAATTAGCACGCAGCGGCGGTGTCACTTCCCCAAAAGCTGCTGGTTAACAAAAAGCCGGCCGTCTCGCCGGCGTGATGGACGAGTCAAATCACTCCGTTGGCTCGCTTCATGTTATTGCCAATACGAAGCAATGAAAATGGAAATGACCCTGAGTTACCCTTTTGCAACATCTACTGTAGTATACTTGCTTTATGAATACATTTTTGTAAACATAGTTGTACCCTCGCTATTTGTTAGTATACAGTACCTAGACATGTGTACTATACTTTTGTAAAACTAAGGGAATCTATGGTTTAATATTACTTGCTGTTGAGTGGGTTAAATCGTAAAGTCACTTGGTAATAGTAACTAGTATTTTTATTTTCTACTATGTGACAAACATTTTTAGAACAGATAGTCAAGGGTGTCAGACTCGGGTTGGTTCGCGGGCCGCGTTAACGTCAACTCGATTTCATGTGGGCCGGACCATTTTAGACATAATATTTTTTAATAAATAGATTAAAAGAACTGGATTGAAATCCCTGAATATTCAGTTTTTTTTATAGATCTAAAACAATGTTTATTTTAGCTTTTTTAAAAATATATTTTTAGATTTTACAAAATGATTTTTGAACTAAAAACACAGAAAAATTGATTAAAAAAAATACAATTATTTATTTAAAAGGGGGAAAATCAGGAAATTTAATATACATCTATACTCTTCATTTTAATTTGATCCTAAAACAGAAAGTCGGCACTCATGATTTACTTTCCCGGGCCACACAAAATGATGCTTCGGGCCAGATTTGGCCCCCGGGCCGCCACTTTGACACATGTGAGATAGGGGAAGATTGATGAATGATTACATTGGAGAACGTCAAACGATTAAAAAAAAAGATAGATTGTTTGCCAATGAAGCACAAAAAACTGTTCTGCTCTAAAACAAAGTACTATTATAATTTAACGATAATGTTAAAGCAAAGGTCAATGTTAACACCATTTTACTTTCCTGGAAGCATTCAAAAATAACCTCAGCTCTTCCGAAATGCCTCTATTTGTGTCTCAGCATGTCCTGCTACATTCTTATTAAAACAATAACACCTTGTCTTAACATTTGGCATCACTACGGCAACAGAAGGCGAACTCAGCCATTCCCAGGCTGTTACTTTTACTTATTGCTTCCTTCATATTTGCAATGAATCGATCTCTTGGTGGTTTAACCAGTTGAAAAATGTATCTAAAGAGTGTTATTGGCGCCGGCTGTATTGAGATAAAGTTTTGTTTTTCTTTTCTTTTTTTATTTTAAATTAGACGTCAGGTGCTAATATGTTCTCATTAGGCCCACATCATCAACTGAGAGAGCAATGTAGGATTAAATGAGCTATTCCTGCCAACTGAAGCCATCTATATGTTTTAATTAGGCCGCCAAGAAGCATATACATTTTAATTAGCAGCCTTTCCCGCGGCCCGGGGGCCTGGAGTTTTAAACACCAAGGTAGAGCCTTAATCAAATGACATTAATTGTTTTTTTTTAACTCCCTGCCCCTGGAACTTTTTATACAATCTTTTTGCCTTTCGGTTTGTTGTTTTCTTTTTTCTGAAAAGATACCAAAGAATAAATAAATAAGCCTGACCTACTTTCACATATTCCCCGGTGACCCGCGAGCTGCAGGTGTTGTGTGCACTTTCATCTGCGCGTCTCCAAACGTGGCCGACTTGCACCCGCATTTCAAAGGGTGGAACATCTGGACGGGTCTGGACCCATGAGAGAAACTATTCAGCACACACCTGAGATATATGGATTCCTTATCGATTCCAAAATGTTTGGGTGTTGTGCGTCGTCTCTATGATGAGAGCAAAATACTTTAAAGATACTTACATTAAAAAACAGAGCTAAAGTGTGACGATTGAATATTGTTAAAAGGTATTCAGAAAACATATTTAAAGACTCAAAAAGATCCATAACTATTGAGATTGTATTTAGATTTCAAAGTAGAGTTTGAAAATAGGGTTAACGTGTCAGGAGCAGCTCGTTTGTCCCTCCTGGCTTGCCGTTAGGTTCGAGCATCTGCGAGTGATTCATGATTACTTCCGGATGTGTGTATTCAAACACGACTGAATTGGTATTCATTGTCGGATCGTACTGTGTGATACTGCATACATCGCTGCAAAGGTACTGTTGTCCATGCTCCGGTTTTGTTTCATTTTGGGATGTACAAGTCCTTGTTATTTTGTAAGGCTTTTTGAGTCATTAAAGTTATTATCATGAGCACAATTCGCCTCGTCCCCTCCTGCTTCCCCGCTACTGGGTCCAAATCCCTCCGATCGCGCCACGACGTCTCGGCGCGATCGTAACATAACGTGGAACCTTGGGCCTCAAAATGACGGTTTCAAAGCTTTACGGGTAGAGTTGAGTTATAAATGCGTTAAGGTCAATCGGTAAACCTTGTGGTGCTTGGTAGGGTTTAAAGGAATAACACTTATTCACTTGCATTTATCATCAGCGAACACCCGTAGCTGCAAATATGTTGAGCGCATCGGCTTAATGATTGAGTTTTCCGCTCAGTTCTGTGGAGAATTCCGTTGCAAAATGTCTTCATCTAATTAGTGGGAGGAAAAGGAACACATGGCGGTGGAAGCAGCAACAGATCAAATCGACCAGAGTAAAGATAAAGCTTGTTGCAATAATGTTAGGCTCTGCTTGGGTAAGCGTCATGAGACGCCACATACTCGCGTTTGGCCCTTTGACTTATCGAGTTGGAGTGTCGAGTCTTTCCTGCTTGACCAAACATTTTGCCACTTCCATGCTTTTGTGCAAATAAGATCACGGCATATATCCAAGACGTGCAAGCAAATCAAGGGGTCAAATCAAATCATTGGGAATTAGTGTTAAATTTTTCATTTGGCATTCAAAATTGGCTTCCAAGTACAGAGTATGTCTTAAACGTAGGCGACGTTTAGAAATGAGTTTTCCAAGGCAGGTTTTGCGATTCAAAGTAGGTGTAATTGACAGCTTCTCTCCTTGGCAAGCACAATGTAAACAAAGCAACTCCTTCTTTCTGCCCGGCAATCTTGGAGGTCCCCGTCGCCTTTGTCGCTTTCCGTCGGGGTAATTGAAATTGGCACGTTTAATTTGGCCCCGCGGCCGACTTCATTTCGCTGACGGATGAGCCCGATTGAACTTTGGAGGAGAGAGGAAGCATTAGCATCACCTGATCGCTCCCCTCATTCATCAGCGGCGACCACTCACTGGAGTACGCTGCTTCTATTAACGTTCCATTGGCGTCCGGGTTGCATTTTATGCTTTAACACACACAAACACACGCTCGTTCTCACAAATACTCAAGCCCCTCCCATCGTTTTCCAGGCCGTCTCCCGGGCAACAAGCCCTTGCTCCTCCTCGTCTTCATCTGTGTCACACAGAGGTGATTTCCAACTTTTAAATGGTTTCTGTGTGACTTGTATTTCCTCTAATTGTTATTCATAGTGCTGCCACGGGAGGAATAGGAAGGGAAGGAAGATGCTCCCACGGCTTGATGGACTGACATGTAGCCAATAACAATGTTGCGACTATCCATTGCAACCTGGCCTAGACCATGTATGGTCTCCTTCTCAACTGTCATTGCAATGATAGACATCCAATTCCTTTTGAGAGGAGAAATGATGGCTGCCAGCCTTTCACACTCATACTGATTGGACATCTCTTTGCGTCAGTATCGGTAAAGGAATGACAGTCCTTTTTTATCCACTATGAAACCCCTTTAAGAATATTTTGCGAAAAATTTGACTAGATCCAATTAGTTACTGCTGTTTGCGGAAATGTGATTTCTGCGGATTGGGGACCCCTGTAGGCATCTGTTCAAATAGTTTGTATTATTTAATAAATCACAACAAAAGTGTGTGTAAAACAAACGCACACAGGTATACACACAAGTTGATGGAAATGATGTCATTTTCTATCAAAGTCTATTTTAATCAAGATCAATGAGGAAGACGTTCTCACGCATTTTATTTTATTTTAATGAATCAGCCTTTTATTTTGTTTTTGTTGGGGAGCAATGATGTGGCTCCGTGAGCACGTAGCGAGTCCGAGCCATCTGGGCTACAACAACTGTCGCGCATTCAAAGACGACATACTGACACTCACACATGAGAGGATTGATAATGGTGCAAATTAGCTGTAGATTTCCAATGAAAGATCAGTTCATTAAAAATGCATTACATGTCAACAGGTCCACTTGATGCTAAATGGAAGCAGGAGGAGAATCTGCACACTCCCCTCGGAAGGCAATGCAAAAGATATTGTGTTCAATGGGGGGCAGCATCTTCCCACAATAGCACTTGTAGCTAAATAATATTCAGTGGAAGCAATATGGAGTCATTCCACTTTTTGCCAATATCTATTATATTAGGATACAAAAAGCTCTACTTGGCCTCGAAATAATCTTCCATCTTCCATTCTGCGCATCCTGGGTTGGGGCTAGAAATTTGGATTTACAAAAAAATACTATTCAGACAACTGTATATTCAGATCATACTTTGAAATCCTTTGTTTTGAAAATGTATTTTTACAGAAATCATTTTTTTTTTGCGTGCGTTCCATTGGTTGAGTGTAGCCTGTCAGAGTAAACACATTTCTACTTTGGTTCTTCAAAGCCTTTTCACTAATTTTCTTGTCATTGCTCTTTGCTTCGCATGGAAAAAACTTTTAAGTTGCCACTACTGTGTGTGATCTTCATATTTAACCAGCTTTCTGCCCAGGACTTTAACCTTGCATTTCAATGTGGCCAAGCCATCATTCTGAGGACCAATCAGGGGCGGTGGGGGTTTAGGACAAAAATGAGGATTCGGCCTGCGCACACACTTGAACGTCAAGCGGCTGAAAGGGAGATGATGATTATGCAAATGAGAACTCTCCCTTTCTGAAAGATTAAACAGGCCTCTGATTGCTTTTATATAACCTTCACTTGTGCATAGGCCGACACATTGTCCTATTGCCACCTCCCCACATACACAGCATTTTGCATGGTGTAAAGACAGCCTTTCGTTCACCTTTCCTTGGTCACAATGGTTGTTGGACACACCACGGAGTCACATTTTGTTTCTATACACTTTTTTGTTTCTTCTCTGAGCAAAAGCATTTTTTAAAAAATCTTTATTCTGATGGTTGACTGTTTGTGACTGGTTTCTCATAATGGCAATTTGCTTTATTTAGTATAGGAAATGCAATAACCGTCAACATGTCATACGTTATCTATCAGTAAGATGCTATTTTAACTACTTGGCTGCCATTGATGGCGAAAGACGGCTAATCCATTTTGACTGGGATCCGGATAGCTTCGTCATTTGAAAATCCCAACATATTTGTGTGGTATAGCATGTAAAGGGCACGCACACTTATCTTTCACACTTTATAAAAAGAGCATTTATTTCAAAGTTTGTTTCTTTTCCGCTTCGTAGATTGAAGCACATAGTAAAGCAACGGTACAATGTTCAGAAAATATAAGTGTGATGCGGATTTTTTTTTTTTTTTTATCTTAACATGTTTTTGTCGTAATACTGGAATATTCTGCATGTATACTAAAAAATAAGAACTTTTAAAATTGTACAAATTGCTTCCATAAAACTCGACAGAAGAATAAAAACCAGGCGTTTTCTCTCCAGCAAGATAAGGTCGTTTCACCGTATTCCTTTCGGGTACGGAAAAACCACAATGAAACGCCAAAAATAGGACAGAAAACAAGCACAAATAAAAAAAAGCTGAAGAAGCCAAACAAAACGAACACCAGTTTGATTGCGCTTAACTTTTTACCGCTAAACGGCTTGAAGCGCTAATCACATTGCCAAAGAACCAATAATAATAATAATAATGATAATACTGATAAAAAAAGAAACTGATAATAATTATAATTATACATTAGTTTAAAAAAAAGAGGTCAAACAACTTGGAAAAAAAAAAGACGTCCTGGCTGGGCAAATGTTTTTCAGAATTGTGTGCAACACATGTTGATGCAACAAATGTCACCCGGCCATCACAAAAAGACGTCACGTCCTGTTTCTTTTACCGATGAGTGGAAGGCGCCACTCGCTTAGCACATTCTCTGCAAACATAGAGGCTAACTAGCTTGCTTTTTTAAAAAAAACTTGAAAACAACAACAAAAACAAACAAGAACAAACAATGGATAGATAGAATGCACTGCGAGTGTCCGTTAAGGCGATATTTAAGCTCTCACAGGTTTTGACTCGTTTATGATTGATCACCACTGGTGGAAGTACGGTTGCAATAGGGATGTTGGAAACTTTCCATGGGAATTCTTGGGGACATCAAATCAAAGGTTGGCTGTGAAGTAGAGCTATTGATTTTTTTATGGTTGTATGCTTTTGACGAAACAAAATGTTTATACTAAACGTTTGTCATTTGAAGGATTTTTCAAAATTCCCATGGAAATTTACCAGAAATTGACTGGAAATCGATAAGACAGAGGATCAAAGGATTGAGAAAAAATCCACAGTTTTGGATGTCCAATCAGGTCCATTTTGTATTTTTCTCACTATTGAGCTACAGTCCTTAACTTGGTAGATACCGAAGAGTCTGACAGTTTATCATTTTGTGTGTTTTGGTCTCCGGGATTGTTGTTGATTTATTTTAAGGCCACTGTACTGCCAAGACAGTATCAACAACCCAGAGTCCTAAGCGGTATCGCACAGCAACAACAAATGGCGGGACCACCGGTCAGGCTCGGACCGTGTTCCAGAGGACCCCGTCAAGGGACAAAAACTTTGAGAATGTTTGTGAATCCAGTCCACAAAAGTGTACACGATCTCTAATTTCAGCTAAACTGTTTTTTTTTTGTTTTTTGCGCTAAGTAAATTCCAAACACACAAGGGTGACGTGATACATTTTTCCCACCCGACTTTGTCAAGAGCTCTCAGCATTGGTTACTCAGGAGAAAATGGGAGAAAGTTGGGAAGGCGTCGGGGCTAAAAATCCTCATGGAATCATTGGAATTTGTTTTTATTTTGGAGGGGGGGTCCACCGTTAACAGTCGTCGTCATCGTCGCCGTCGTGAACGGAGCAGTCTTTGGTGCCGTACAAATCGGCCAGCCTCTTGAAGCGTGGACCCCAGCTGTGCAGATAGTCATAATCGAGGTCCGACTCGGTGGTGACTGACTCCAGAGAGCTGAGTGAGCCGGCCAAAGAGCCGCGGCCCTCGTAGCCGTAGATCTGGATGGAATCGTAGGGCGGTGCCGTTGGGTCGCTGTCAGCCTCAGCCACGCGTGTCTTGATGAAGTCGTCCACGTCCACGCTGTTGGCTGCCATGTGGCCGCCTGGACGTAGGGCGAACTGGAGCTCTGGTTTCATGTCCTTCCTTGGATGGAAGCCATTGGCACCATCTGGATTCTGGAAAAGGACAATTTAGAGCAAGGATGTCAGACTCGGGTTGGTTCGCGGGCCGCATTAACGTCAACTCGGTTTCATGTGGGCCGGACCATTTTAGATATAATATTTAGATTTTTTTTATAAATGGATTAAAAGAACCGGATTAAAAGCCCTGAATATTCAGTTTTTTATAGATCTAAAACAATGTTTATTTTAGCTTTTTTTAAATATATTTTTAGATTTTAAAAAATGATTTTTGAATTAAAAACACAGACAAGATGATTAAAAAATTACAATTATTGATTTAAAAGGGGGAAAATCAGTTAATTTAATATACATCTATACTCTTCATTTTAATTTTATCCTAAAACAGAAAGTCGGCACTCATGATTTACTTTCTCGGGCCGCACAAAATGATGCGGTGAGCCAGATTTGGCCCCCGGGCCGCGACTTTGACACCTGTGATTTAGAGCTTAACTATCTGTTCTAAATATTTTGGAATGAGAACCTGTTTTTAATGCTTCAAACCTGGTATAAGCTTACATGGTCACATTTGGGCTTTCTAACAGGTAAAGGTTTCAAATCTAGATTGAAATCTAGGTTCACATTTGAAAATGGGATAAAGGGTTTCAAAGTGAAGTTTGAAGCCTAGGTTTTTGGTTCACACTAGGATTTGAAGCCAGGGTTCCCTTCCTCTTGTCGTTACCTGCAGAGTGGCGATGTCAAAGGCTTCTGTGTCTTCCTCTCCGCCGCCCTCGTCGTCGTAGGTAATGATATTCTCTCGGATGTCCTCCTCCTCAAACACGATCAGAGGCTCTTTCTTTTGACGCCGCAACGCCACAAACAAAACCACGATGACTGTGGGGGCACATAAATCAGACTCTTAGTGCAATGTTCACTTGTAAACACACCTCTGACAGTTTAACTGTGACATTAATTGCTATAATTAGTTTCATTTTTAGAAGAACGACAGGACACCCGAATTTTACGTATTCCAACCCTAAAACTAAAATTGAATTTTCGTGTATTTGAAGGAAAATGTTTTGCGGTTTACCCAGTAGGATGACAATGCATGCGAGGATGGCTATAAGCGCTCCGGTGCTGAGGCCGGCAGGCAGCACGTAGGGTTCCACGTTGCACGACAAGATGGTGTCCCTGCTGTCGCAGGAGCACACGCGGACCGTCAGTGTGCCGGTGCTGCTCATGGCTGGAACGCCGTTGTCATTAATCTCGACCGGCAGGAAGTAGACATCCTGCGTTAGTCGGCTGAAACCCTTGCGCAGGACGTAGATGCTAGCCGTGCTGTCTGTGTGGGAAGAAGACCACAGAGGGTCAGTTGACATTATCGACATTGAATTGGGACATTGAATATGTTTTTTAAAACAGTCAGGGTTTGGATTGGATTGGATAGCTGTATTCATCCCGTATTCGGGAAATTTCATGGTGACAGTAGCAAGAAAAGGCATAGTTATAAGTTAGACAGTACAGTTGCAAAGGCTGCAGAACAACAAAGCAAAAGCATAAAGTACAAAGCAAATCAAATCATTAAGACAGAAAAGCGGCACAAACACAATATCGAGCAAGAGTGGACGGAGCTACCGCCCATTATGGTTGCGGTAGCAAAAAAACGGATACAGACTCAAAAGACCTAAAGTTGGACAAAAACTGGAACCACACACAGGAAGTCTTCCACAAGATGGGGAACTTCTGCAGACCTAAATCAGGATTAGCGTTTCAAGCAGCGCTAAGGCTTTCCAAATAAAATGTGGAATCAGAGGTTAGGTTTTAAAGTCTTGGGCAGTGTTGAAAACACCAAAGACTTTGCCCAAAAGGGTTTTGAAAATGAAATTTCAGCTACAGATACAAACTAGAAAAAGACATTGGAAAATGACACTCGCTGTGTGGACTGTAGTTCAAAGAGCAAACAGTCATTTGCTGTGATGTGAGCGTCGTGTTTCCGATAGACCTCAAATGCCAACATGTTTGTCTCACGACCTATCTCGTTCCTTTGCTTCCATTTCATTATCTACACACGAGAATCCTTCTCTGTAGCCAACTCCACTTGGACGCTATGGCTGCTACTCGAAGCTTCTCTGGTGGCTTAATTCAATCACGCTCGCCCCCCGAAGACATAGGGACAGATGGATCGAGACCACAATGCAATTATTGGGGCCCGCAGGAAACGTGGCCCCGCTCGTGTGTATGTGTGTGCGGCTGGTTTAGAAGGAGACAAGCAGGACCAAGCAATTGAGCTCTAAAACTAACGCTGCATACCTCGGTTGTCTTTGACGGAAAAGTTGTGGTTGTGGACCACCTCAGGAGCCAGCCTGAAGGTAAAGTGTTGACGGTGGGCCATCTCGTCTTTGTCTGCCGCGCTGACTGTTTCGATAACCTGTGAAGACCCGAATTTTAAAAACTAAGATTTCAATTCCCTTCTTTCTTTCAACTGAGATCCTTATGCCTACCTTTCCGGGAGCAACATTTTCACACATCAGGACTTCGTTGTTGGTAGCAAACTCTGGAGCGTTGTCGTTGGTGTCTTTGACTTTGATGTTCACACGCACTTTGGTGTCCTGGTGGTGACCTCCTACACAATCACACAGGAAACACGGCCTGTCAATCAAGCCTTGAAGATTTATTTTGCGATTTTGGTGTTTGCGAGAGTGCCAACATAAAGCTTGCAGGCGCCCACGCGTCTCACACTAACATTTAGAGAGGTTGCATCATTTTTGCAAGCACATAATGGAGAGATTTCTTCATTCACTTTTCCTCTCATCTCATTTTCTTCCTTTCCAAATTAATCATCTTTGTTTCTTTCCTTTACATTACCCTTTACTCAAACCAATATTTCCTTCCTTCCTTGGTTACATTTTCACCATTTTATTTTTTCCTCCCTTTAAAAAATTTGAATTCAAAAAGTAACCAAGTACTCCCCAACTAAAAAGGCATATTTGTTTTTAGGGGAACGGAAAGCGCAGCTCAGTTTCTCTTGTAAGTGGGCCCTCTTATTTGATTTTTCCAGCACCCCGTCATTACCAGGCTTCTACTTAGCTTCCCTGGGCCCCGTTAGTGGTTTCGCGCAGCCCAACTCTGTGGGCCGTGAGCCCGTTTCCATCTGGCCGTCTGGCGTCGGCAGTGCCGCAGGGAAACCGCACAGCGCTTCGAAAGCCAGAACTGCCGGCCGCAGAATGCCAGGGCGGGGCCCCGAAATGCGAGATGGCTTGTAGGTCAACTTTCTGTTTTTGTCCTTTCTTGCTGTCTCGGCCACTTTTATTTTAAGTCATGGCTACACACGAGTATTCAGACATTATTTTCCCACGAATCAGGATTTTGTCTGGGATCTACGCTAGAAAGAGCACCAGAGCCACCACGGCGACTCACCTATCTCAGTGGCCGAAACAGAGATGTTGTGCCAGGCCTGTGCCTCTCGATCCAGGGGCTTGGTGGTGGTGATCATGCCGTCCTCAGAGTTGACACTAAAGAACTGCTCCACGTCTGTGTAACGTGGAATCATGTACCTACGCACAGGGCATGGCCATTCTTTAGTTCCAGACAGGCCTCAGGTTATCCTCAAATGTAATCTGCCCATCATCATACCTGACTGGGTTGTTGGCGACGTCCGTGTCCTTAGCGTGGACGCGTCCCACCTGAGTGCCAGCAGGGGCATTTTCCTCTACTTCGAAGGTGTACGACGGCGCAACAAATACGGGCGGCTCGTCAGCATCCTCCACTGAAATCTGCAGGAAGATACGTCAATTGTAGTTGTACTCGGTCCACTAGAGAAATCACTGATCTAGAATATCAACACGCTATACCTTTATCGTGGCTTCATCCTTGTAAGGCCCCCAGGCCAGGTAATGGGGGTCCACATACACGTTGTACCCCTCAACCTTCAGTGTGTACGACCTCTTGGTCTCAAAATCCACACGCTGGACGACACACAAGAAATTACTTCATCAGGTCACATGTTCACATCAATTTGAATGGAAATGCTGTAAGCGCAAGTTGGTTAGGATGGGCCAGTTCAGTGTCAATGTCTGCTGCTAGGGGGAGGTGTTGCTGCATGAATGTTTCTGCCAGCTGCATCAGTCCTGCAGTGACTGCAAGGAGACCTGGGAAAACCCTAAAAGACGTGTGCTACAGTCCTATAACAACTTCCTTGTCGTTTAGAAAGCACTGGGATTAGCATGTAAAGCAGTGTTCTAGCTCACTGTTAAAATGACTGTTATTGGCTGCAGATTCAATTGACTCCTATTGAACAAAGAGGAAATCCAATTACTTTATATTAGTGGGAAGCACTGACACGGAATTGCCAGTGGTACTGATATTTCTAGTGAGGAGTTGAGGCAGTCTTAAAATGGGCGGAACTTTTCCAAATGGCTTTGGACACGTTAATAGTGGAGTGATCTCATGACTTGAAATACAAACACTGCTTCTTTTAAAAATTGAGATTATCCGATCAAAAATTGATTTAGAAGACTTGCAATTTTGAGAATGGATACAAGAAAATCATGGACCCAAATACAAAAGGAAAGCAACTCGAGAATGACTGGGGTGCATGTCATACACCACTACAAATACCACACAACAAACTACAGTAAACAATTTGTAAAATGATAATCTGGATTATTAACAACAAAGCTTCGAGTCACAGTCCCAGAATTCTAATTTGAGAAAACCCTCTCCAAAGCTCCTTCAGGGCATGTTTCAAGTTATGCATAGTCAGCCTTTGTACGAAAACCAAAATATACTCCTGCCAAGAGCAGCAGTCATGGGCTTATCCACATCACTGTTGTCTCCATAATGACAGTAAATAACACCCTCTTTCCTGCATCAATCCTTCTCCAGAGAAAGTAGGATAATAACATGCTTTCTCCTCCCCCAATACTGTTTTTCCAGCAGCTGCGGGAGCTTTAACGTGGCAGTAGTCCCAGGTGGGATCTTGATCTCCTCATAGGCAGGCCGGAGCATCGCTTAATGGAATCCCGACGGGTGGAGCAGACCCATAAGTCTGACGACAGCTCAGCAGGGCCTGCTGTACTTGCGTGAGCTCCACATGCACACGTTTAGTAGGTGTTAGTGTGGATTAAGATGCTCGGCAAGACAGCGTTTGAAATTACTCGCCGGCTCGATAAACGCTCAATGCGAATACCAAAAAAGTCCGACTTCCTATTTATATCTTTTTTTTTTTGTACTGCATTCAAGGCAGTATAGTCGGGCAAAGCAGAAAATATTTTAATTGTAATTAACAAGTATAATTGTCAAAGGTAAGCAAGTTAAAATTGTGTAGACATAGTGCTGAAAGGAGCTGTTTGTAGACCACAACTTAAACTCAATTGATTGGGAGTATCGCCAAATTAGATCACGAATTCTCAAAGCTGAAAGGGTCACATAAGAAACCAGGTCATTTGTTTCAGATGCATTCAAGGATACATTGATATATTGAAGAATCAAATCACTACACATTGTACTCTAGAGAAGAGGACAGTAACTAGGGAGTGACTCGGAGAACAGACAAAGTGTTTAAAGTCAGCGAACTGAGCGCGACAAAGACGATTTCAACTTTCATCCGATCGTCAGACACGGCTAGTCGAGCACCCGCAGCCAAATGCGGCTCGGCGCATTAACTGGCCATTTTTACGAGTGCAGTGATGACAGCAGTTAAGTGATCACAGATTTAATTAGCGGCAATACAGCGCGGCGCAAAGCATCTGTTCCGTCTCGACGAGTTGCCCGTCGTCCCTGATGCAGATGCGTCAAATGCAGGTGAACTTGTTGACTCTTTAAAAAAATAAAAGGAAAACACTATGGTAACTTTTTTTTTTGGTTTAAACGTCATAATGCCTGACAGAACTTAAACGCGGCAGCACCAAACTCAGCGGGAAGCCAGCATCACCGACGTGTCCCACTTCTTTCATTTTCCATCGCTTTGGTCACACTCTCTGAATTGCTCGCTCACTTTTCATTCATGACATCATTCACAGTGACACACAGAAACGCACACACACACTCAGGGCTCCTTAATATTCCGCAAAGTGCTTTCGTCAGGACACAGTTGAAAGAGAATAGTTGATTAAAGCTCATGCCGGTGTGCTTGAATGTGTGAGAGGGAGAATAGAGATTAGTGAAGGCTTCTCTCGTTGCTGATTTCAAAGACTTCAGGTGTCTGTGTGTGTCTGTGTCTGTGTGTGTGTGTGTTTTGGGTGTGTATGTGTGAGTTGCCTTCGGTGGCCAACAGGTGATGATTTCCCCTGAGAGGCATCTGGACTCAATAATCACAATGCGGCGCATCCAAATCAGGACACTGTAATCAGATCAAGACCGAGAGGGTCTCGTGACGTTTGCGACAGATACACACACACGTAAACACACGCTTGTGCACGCACACATTTTAAATCAGCTTCTGGCTCTGGTAGTGTTATTACAAGAGACGTGGGGAGTCGGGATGAAGGATTTCAGGTGTGATTGTTCCCTGTTGTTAGTCAACACACTCTCACACATGAATGTACAACACAGGGGAACAGGACCATCTCCACTCGCTGCCAGCTTCTCCCAATCAAAAGAGATTGGACGTGTATCACCATCAATGGGAGCCACAGAGGTGGAAAATTTGATTTCCAAGCAGGGCGATAAGCAAGGCTTGTAACTACAGGAAAATTTAGTCTTCCTTCATCTTTTCTCAAATCATCCCTCATGTCTCTTCTCTGCATTGGATGTGGTCAAAGTTTTGCTCCAGTCACACCGGAATTGGCCTCTACTGCTTTTGGATGACGCTTAAACTTGAGGTTAACCACCTCGCTTTTGGCCATTCCAACAGTTTATTTCTTTTTTTAATTCATGCTCTCATTCCCTCATAGCCGTGGAAAATAAAGATCTGAACATGCCAAAGTCTCCGAGTGGCGCTTAGCTGCTGCATTGAGACAAAGAAGATTTGTATCGATCGAATCGGGCTAGAGAGATTTTCCCACAGAAGAAATAAAAGTGAGCTGGTTGACTGGATAGCTTTGTGTGGATAAGAAGTCCCGTTACAGACCAAGATTTTTTGTTGAGTAGATTCTGACCTCTAAAGCTCCTACAACATATTAGATTTTTTTTCTAGTGTGTAGGATATTGTAGGTAATGACAAACTCCAGTCAATGTAGATCACATTCTGTCTACATTTCCATTTATCTGCCAATCTATCTCTGTTCGGAATCCAGTTTATCTAGACATCTTTCTAGTAATCTTTCCAACTGACTGACCCACTTACCTTTTTAAGCTTGATGATGGCCTCCCTGGTCTCAGAGTCTACGCTGAGTTCAAACATTCCCAAGCCATCTCCGTCTGTCAGGCGGTAGTTAACCATCCCGTTGTCTCCCATGTCAGGGTCCTTGGCCTTCAAACGGCCCACCTCCTCACCCTCCACTTTGTCTTCGGAAACAGACATGGGATACACGCCTGGGGAGTGACAATAAATTCATGAGAAGTTTTAGGGAACAAGAAAAACCAATCATACAAATACACATTTTCATTGTTTCTAGAGATAAGTAGTGCCACTCATTATTTGTTAGGAACAAAGGAATCTGCAAGTGCGTTTTGAATTTCACAGCACAATATGCCATTGTCAGTGTGTTTAGTTGATCTTAACTTGATTGTCATAAACCACTTGAAAATCGGCAATGGGTAGAGAGATAAAAGTATATTTCAATAGATGAGATATGGTAGAAAACTTGTTGGAAAGTTGGTTTGGAGACAACGAAATGGTTGCTTTTTGTCTCATAAAAATAACGTACTATTCCCCCTGTATTATATTGTACTATATCCCCCCTAATGCTTGCTTCTTTTCCTTCTTCTTGCCCTCATTCTACTTCCAAATCTCAGCACGCGTTCTCACCTCTCCTCCCCCGTTCGCCCCATTTCTCTCGCGTTTACCTCCCACAGGAAAACCTCCATTTCCTCCCTCTGCGCCCATTGCGTTCCATTCATACATGAGCACAACACTCACATGCATACGTGTGATATTATTAGTACGATGAGGTGCTAACTTCAGTGCTGTTTCCTAGGCACGGAAATCATCTTTTCAAGTCAGGATGTCTTTTGTGCGGCTGGATTGTGGCTCGTTTCGTTTCATTTTTGGGGGCGACGCACGAGGAGGCGGTGGCGCTCGCTCAGTAATCTCACAAAAGGAGTGTCGAGTAATTGATACGTGCCAGGGCCGACGTGAGAGCTCAAGTAAAAAAAAAAATGTTTTTCAGAGCTCCTTGTCCTTTTGTTAGCACCAGTGTAGCTGAATTGCATTTAAGTCAAAACTCAATGATAATTCGATGTTGCTTGGAGAAAAGGGATATACATAATGGCGCTAACAGGAAGTCTTTTACCAACCATAAAGCGGACAATATTTTTATTTAAAAAAAACAGTGCAAGAATGGTCTTGTATTGATTTTTTTTTATTTTTTTGGGTTATTTCGACTTTTAACTCCACTGCCTCCACAGAAATACTAAATATGTAATCAGCATTCTTATTTGTGCCATCTGCAACATTCTCTTTGCAGGTAGTCTTGCTATTTGTACTTTACTGATGCGCAAACATGTTCTACCGGCGTAAAATTGTCAGATTTTACAGCTAATTCTGCTGTACTTAATTGCGCGAGGAAGCTTATTTGGTTACACTTGAGATCTTTCCAAATACATTACTAGGCTTGGGAGTGAATGATAATATTTAGCGCCATAGAGATTTCAATTCACTTGATTGTATTTTTTAAATTTAATGTGTCGTTTGTTTAGGCCTGAAACTTGCATACGATTTTTTGTGTATACAGTAGATAGAGCCACACTAGGACACACGCAGTGCACACTTGCAAATGCCGACGCACACACGTGGTATAAAAAAGCATCACTAATTGACATGTACTCACTCTGCGGGAATTTGGGTGGGTTGTCGTTGACATCGGTGAGCGTGATTTTGACCTCGGTGGTTCCCGACAGTCCGCCCATGTGGCCACCCATGTCCTTGGCCTGGATCACCACGTCGTAGTCTTGCCGGGCCTCGCGGTCCATGTGGGGCAGCGCCGTGCGAATAATACCTACAGGCGAGGGAAATAAACTTTTAATGTCTGACTTGACATGAAAGTAGAGATGTGCAGCATTTCTAGTTGATCTTTAGCCACCGTTATATTATTCTGAAAGTGTCCACAGTTTTTTATTTTTTTTGTAGAAAGCATGCCTCCTGTTGGGGTAGTTGTTCATTTGCCCGAGTTTAGGGTATAGTCCAATTGAGTCAAATTATGACGATTTACTGTTGAAAATTTTAAGTTCTCATGCTTCAAATGTTGGCAATGATGCATAGTTTAGCAAGTACTATTCACGTCAAACCTATAAAGACTATAAAAGAGGTATTATCCCATCTTTACCAAATTTGTAGCAGGTGTTGTGGACAGATGGCCAACTCTAAATTGCCAAGTGTTTGACAAAAAGGTTTGAGGAAATAAAGTGAGGCTATTGATAATTCACTACAAAAAAGAAATCTGAATTAAGTCCGCTCCCATTGTACATGCACTGACTTCTAGTGAATTCCTCCCATTGCGATGAATCTAAACCAAGGGAAGTCGACAGATGAAGATGGCTAGTAAATTGTTAAGCAATTGAGATGTCCTCATGAGTGGTTGGAGGGTGGCAGCAACATTTGGTGACTCTTCATGAAAAATGAGACAATAATACTTATGCCGTACCTGAACAGAATATAAAAGAATAATTACAAATACTACGAGCCAGGTGTACTAGACAGATGGAGCGTACTAAATGGCAAAGCTTTAGCCCTCCAACTTTGGCATGTCAGTTGAACAAGTTGACAAATTTGGGTGATTCCATGAACATAAATAAAGTGGTAATAGCTGTTCTCCTGTTGGACCCATCTGACCAGTAGAGTTTTCCAATGCAAATCAGCCTTTTGGTAACAAATTCTAACTAGGTGTAACAGACAGATGGATGATACTCAATTGCAAACCGTTTTAGATTCCACCAAGGTATGTGGGCAGGACAAGCTGACAAGTTTGGACGATTCCACATACATAATTATAGCCAGAATAACTTGGCTCTTGCGGCACATCAACAGACCTCTGATGTGCAATTTAAACCAGGTTTAATAGGCGGGTTTACTCTGTTTTATTTACTGCTTTTTGTCCGAAACTGCAAAAAGGAGAAAGAGTTCTCGGATCAAGTATGCGCAACGGAGAAGTCGAGATTTGTGCTGAGTGCCAATCGGTTAGTTGCCTCATTCCCGCAGCGAAGAAGAGATTGCTTGTTGGATCCTTTACGTAAGTTGCCTTGGTAACCAGGACACATCCGTCTGATCTTATTGTACTTCATGACGTGGCAGCAGGAAATCATGTATTTTCACCAGAATTAATCAAGCTAAAACGTAGATGAATTTAAACAAGTGTGAGATTATTTTCCTACATTTCAAACATTCATAATCTGGTGGTGTGTGCTAAGGTTTATCTGGTTAGTGTGCGCCAACGGCGTGCATACGTTTGGTTGTATGAGTGTGTGCGCGTGCGTGACAGCACGCAAAGCTGATAATCTCCAAACCAATTAGAAATGTGAGCTTTGAATGCGCGCCAGTCAAATGGCCGACACCGCTCTGATTAGTCAGATTTACCCTGCGCAAATTCACCATCAAAACCTCATCCTACCCGTCCATCCTCCCCCACAGCGACTAGATGTCTCTCTGTGTGAAGCAATGTCATCTCATCTCTGTGCGACCCCACACATCTCTCTGTTATCACCTTGCTCTGTCCAAATGTCAAGCCAGGACTCTGTAACCACCAAACTGCATGCACTGTTCTTTTTGAGCATTTTAGAGTCGCCGCCTCATTGACATTTTAGATAAGAGTAATCATTACTCATTTTTTGTTCCCCTAAAATGGCCGGCATGAATCATTTAGGTAAATACCTTTGTCAAAAAAGAACTACAAGTACCATTTACCGTTCAACCATGGCATGTTTTTGGGATGTCGGAGGAAATTGTAGTAATGGATGGATGGATACGTTTTCTTTGTCCTGACCTGTTTGAGGCTCCACTGAGAAGTACGGCTGTCCTTGAAGGATGCTGTACACCAGTCGGGCGCTGTTTCCGTATGTAGGGTCATCGGCATCGGTGGCCGTAACTTGCATCACTGACGTACCTGCGAAACACACACATGCATTTCGTCAGCTCTATCAATTGCCACTGATATTTCTGCAAGTTGAGCTCGTCTATTATCACAATCTCATTTGAAACCCTAACCAACTAGTATGATTATATATGCAAACTTGTTTTGAAATCTTAATTGATCCCCTATCTCTCTAACCATGCCTAGTGATTCTGGACTCTCAGTCTGACACCCTACGCCAGGTTCGGAGTCACCCTTTTAAAATAACAAATCTTAGCTCAAACCTCCTTAACTATCTACTAATGCCTGAACCGAGTGTTCATTTTTCCAATGGTCAGATGATCTTGAAATGAAATCGCTTCAACGTCCTCTCTGAGTGTCTTTCTTTGGAAGCGACGCCCGCAGTTTCAGGGACGTTAAGAGTCCCTGATACCACAGGCGAGAGAGTCTATCAATATCGGAAGCTCTTAGTCAGAAGAACCGCAAGAGCTTGTCGGGAGCTTGATTCCTTTTAATGTATGGCCTAATGGTGTGGTCATGTAGCCACGCTTCCTGTGCTCGGGTTTCTGTGACAATCGATCACTCCTGAAGAATGACCATGATGAGCTCCGCCAGGGACTTCTTTAGCGCGTGTCTTTCAATTGCTCACTCTTGGATGGTGACTTTTGGACTAGGTGGACCCAGAAAGCGTTTACTTTTAGATGAAACGTCAATACGGTCATATCACATTTTGTGGGACTAAAAAGACGCAATTGTTGGCTAAGATATAATAATAATGTGAATACTGCTCAGGAAACTAAAATTTAATTCATTGGCTGTAGTGAATAATCATTGATCAATGATCATTTCAGACACATTTTAAGAGCATTTAGAACAGAAGTGAATTTTAAGTTTCACGGCTAATCTCGCAAAAAATCATATCAGAACATATTTTTAGACACAATTTCAAAAGGGAACCAACATTTATCAGAATAAAGTCAGTCTTTTTTAGGACAGTTATGTAAATTTCAGACTTTTTAAGCCGCTACAGAAACTCTTTAGGTACGACCATAAACACACCATTATTTACAATTTCATTTTAGCAGCTAGTACGGCATCCCACTTACCGACGTTAGACATCTCAGGCACCCTGGCATAGTAGGGCCCGTGCAGGAACTCAGGCGGGTTGTCATTGATGTCCTGCACCTTGACGATGAACTCGGAGGGCGGCTCTAGAGGCTTGTTGGTGTCCCGTGCCACTGCCTGCGCTGTCAACGTGTACTGAGCCTGCTCCTCACGGTCCAGCGTCTTCGTGGCGTGGATGTTGCCCGTCTCTGTGTCGATGACAAAGATGGTCCCCGCACCTTCGCCCGACAGGATGTACTTAATGTTGCCATTGCCCGAGTCCACGTCGGAATGGAGCTACATGGGGAGAGACAGAAAAATCGTGTTACACTACCTAATAGATACTTAATCCAGCAAATGTGCCAAGAATTAGTTTCATTTATTTCAACATTTTTCCATTCTGAAGATTGGTTAGTTCATGTGTACTATACATTTGTAGTAATTGCACATTTTACCTCACGCATGAATGAGCTAGCCAATTTGAAAAATCATAGTGTAAAATTCCAAGGTTACGCTGCTGTGTTCTCAACAAAGACAGACGACGATGCTGTGGTATAGATATACATATATAAATAAATGGCCAAATTGCCTCAAATTCTTGTTCAAAATAAACAAATGGAGTTTGCAAGCTCAGGTTGTCAGATGCTCAACTCACCCTTCCCACTAGAACAGGATCCGGTCCGGTGTACTCCTCAATGACAAAGAACTGATTCCACACCCAACCTCGTTTGGACCTGTGCAGCACCTGACCCTCCTTGCCCACCCGGGGCCGGTGTCTGTGCAGCGACGTGTGACCTACACACATACACATAAACAAAAAAGTTATTACATTCATTATGACATCACAGAAGTGCAATGTTTTTTTCTCAGGGTCTTCTTTTTCTCATCGGGATTAGCGCCAAAGTGCGTGTGGGCTACTGTAAAACACGTCAATGGAAATCCCAAGTGGACATCACAGTGCGAAAGTGTGCGTGGGTGGTGCTTTTTTGCAGCCGGATGTAGCCTTTTGGGATATAGTATTGTGTTTTCATGAAAAACATTGCGCAAGTACCGTATTTTATTAAACGGACACTTTTGGCAACATGCTATTCAAAGTCATGAAAGTTCCATAATTTATCAGCCAATTGATTCTTTTGGCAACACATAGCTATTTAATGGCAAAACTTCATACTTTCTGCCCAAACTCACATTGGTAATAATGTTTTTACGACAAAAGTTATCATTGGCATAGCTTAGGACCTAACATTGTGCGTGACATAGACAACATTGAACAATCTGTAGACTCATTTCTTTTACCCGAAGAAAATGGTTTCTATTTTTGAACATTCTTAATCAGAAGTAGTAGAACATAGGTTGGTTCTACGAGTCTACTTGTCCGTGGCGGTGCCCGTTAACGCATCTCGCACCTGCATGTCTGTGTCTGTGGGAGTGATGTTCCACGCCCTCGTGTTTTCTCCTGCTGGCGGTCGCCAGGCTACAAAGGGCGCAGAGTCCCGCCAATACTAGGAAGATTCTCAGCGTCATGATCATGGTCGTCATCGTCAAGTCCGACCTCCTCTCTGTCTGTGGTTCCTCTCAGTGGAGCGCACCCCCCACTGAGGTGACTTTGTAATTGGGCGAAGGGAATGTTGGGAGTGGGAGTTCAGGCCAGACAATCTGCCTCTCCTTCTACTCCGACGATCCTCGGAGCCTGGAAGCAAACAAAACGTTAGAAGTATTGATGATGCTCACAGTCAAGGAAGCTTGTCCCGTCTGATGTTCTCCAAGCTCGTTACGCGAATCGCTTCTAATTATGCCGCTGTAAACTAATTAGCTTGAATTCTTTTGGACAGAGATGGATCCAGTCGTGTGAAATTGGTGGAATAACATGATGTTTTACTGTGTTTACACTCTTTTCTTTTAAAAAGATCATCAATCACTCTGTAGAAATTTGACAACAAGCTGAAAGTGGCTGTCATATAGCATTATTAGACCAGACAGACTACGCAAAATTGCAAAGAATCCCAGAAATTGGCCTAGATTTGGCTCGAGCACGGTGATCAAAGTTGCCTTCCCCCATTTTATGACTTACTCTGGAACACAAAACTTGGGGGCACCTCTCGATTTTCTACGTGCGGCCCATTTGGTTTAATTTAACATTTTTGATGTATTTATTCTCTCCTCAGACTTGGCCAGAGGTGCGAGTGAGCAGCAAACGAGATAATGTCTCCCTCGGGTGAGTAAGCCCTTTTCACCCGCCTACTTCCTTTGTCTGAACACATGACTCAAGAGTCGCATTAGAGCAGTAGACATTGTATGTGTGTCCCTCGGGTGCTGGGAGTCACAAGTTTGCGGAGGCAGTTGTGATTCATTGGCTAACATTAGACTTTATGCTGCTCGGGAGTTTTGACGTGCGGGGGCCGGGGTGGGGTCCCAGAGGTTGTAGTGGTAGGGTTTCGACCAGGCTAACTAAGACCACATGTGTCCCAACAAAGCTGGAAATTCACACGCCACTGTTTAAGTGGCGCGATTACATTTCAGGGTCAAGTGCAGTGATTCCCAAAAGAGTCGCAGACTGAAAGTGTAATAGTAACCTACTTTAATAATTACGCATTTACAACTGGTTAAAATGGGAAATTTCCCTCTCTTAGACCTCGGAGCCCCTATTATATGTGACCAAGAAAAAGCCAGAATATTCCAAATCAGTCACATATTTTGTTCTAATTTCAATTTCATGTTCCCATGTTCATATTTTGAGTTCCTCCTTCATTTACCAGTTTTTTTCTCCTCTTGTATATTCTCGACTGACTAGTATGTATTTTGATATTCTTAGTCTCCTTTGTTTAAATTTGTAATTTCTTTTATAACTCATACACACACGTGACAAAGTGTGATCAACTTGCGTGGAGGTCTGGTAAAAGCTTGAAAATTACTATGCATCTAGGGCCCAATTGCTTTTCAATTGGGTAGCTAAGTGTGTGTGTGTGTGTGTGTTGTGATTACCAAAAAAAGCTTCTAAGCTTTCCCTGCATTCATGTAAATAAGTATTAATGACACACTTGCGGCTCTGAGACATCAATGCAGTTATCCCGCTGAAACACAGTGTGTGTGACTGTGTATGCAGAAGAGTGTGTTTGCTTTTAAGAGAAAGACTGAACGCAGTTCGGTGTGTGTCTGTGTGTGTGTGTGTGTGAGAGAGAGAGAGAGACTGCAAGCATGTTTGTGCGTGACTATATGTATGACAATAGGCATCTTTGTGTGTATGAGAGACTCAAACCATGATGATGATGTAACTTTAAATGCATTTGCGTCCATTTGTGTTTCTATTTGCGTATTTTTGTCGAACTACAAGTTGGTGCTTCAATTTGTGATTGTGTCTAAGTCAAAGTGCGTGACTGCGTGGGGGTGTGAACATGTGGGAGTATGTGTTAGGCCTATTGTAGGCTTGTGCCTTTTGTGTGTGTGCATGTTTGACGTTACTATGTACGTCGTGGTAGCTGATCAGGGTTGAGCCATTAGTGCTTAATTATCACCCACAAGCCTCAACTGTAAATGTGCCTTCTGTACTGCAATGTTATATTCATGTGATAAATGTAAATGTCACAACAACTTTATTTTGTAAACATAGAGCAATTAATGGGAGTCATTTGAAAAGCATGCTTGTTTTTGTAGCATTGGAACATTTGGATCATGACTCAAGTGCATAAGGGGACATTTGCTGCTGATTCTCTGCAATTATATTTGACATCGTTTTAAACAAAGGAAGTCATAACTGCGGACTTTTCGGCTAGTTGACTCCCAATTAGCCCATCACAAACATCGGAAAGCAAGCCGATTGGTCCGTTTTGTTCAAGGCAAACGTTTGCAAAGTGCCTCCAAATGAGATGCCTCGAACCCGCAGGCGAAACAAAGCCGCCTCCGATCAGACCGTTGACCGCCGCATTTGGGGCTCTTTAACGACTTCGCCCACCATTTAACCCTTTTAATTAGCATGGGCTAATCTCCGATGTTCAATTTAGAACGGGAAAAAAAAGACTTGGTTTGTGCTCGTGTGCCACGGCCAGCGCGGTCATTATTGACTCAAATAGAAATTGGAAGGGCACCCTCAATTAACTGCCATTTTAATTAATACTCCTCGTTCTTTCACTTCCATGCATTATTTCTCCATTTATCTGCCTTTTGTTCTTTCGTTTCCCCTGTCACAGTTCAGTAGTGTCTGGAATGGCAATTACCGTCTCACTGTTGAAATGACACAATAATTGACTGCTGCACTATATTACAGTACACCCCGCAGAGTGAATATTAATTATGTAGGTGCGGCAGATTTTTTTTTTCTGTCCTCTGCCATATAATTATTGATCCAAACGGTTGGCGTATCAAATTAAGGTTCGAAATTAAGGTTTAAATACAGGTTTCAAACAAGGGTTATGAATTCAAATTAGGGTTAGAAATGAAGGTATAATGGTAGTTTTCAAGTTGCCAAATTTGGGCGTGAGGATTTCAAACAAAGATTCGGGTTTAGGGTTAAGGGTCTCACATATAAGTGGGAACGTTTTTAAATTTGATTTTAAAATGAAGGCCTCAAAGTTAATTCCCTTCCACCGTCCCACTTCAGATGGATCTCATAGTTCTAAAATCATTTGAATTGACAACAGAATGATGATTGGACGCCACAAGATTGGATGTCTATCATCATTTTGTTAAGGGCAACCAGTTGTTGGAAGAGTTCTCGAAAGGTACATATTGGATTGCATTGGTACTTTAATTCTCAGTCCTCCTCCACACTGAAGATGCAATTTAAGTGGCGTATCCGTGCACACGGTAAATATTTAAAGCATGGTTACTATTCAGGTCTTTTGAAAGGCCAGCATTATCCTATGTGATGACATGACCAAATCTAATCTGGTTATGTTTGCAATTTGAAACAATGGATTGGATTTAAAGGGTTTTAGTTTCAGCTCTGGGTTCCCATTCCCAACAGAAATGAGACGATCAAATTAGTCTGTAGTTTCTCACGTTAACCTCCAATTCCCCCTCAAAATCCCCAAGATTCCTTCAAATTCTCTGTGGCTACTACAAGACAACCACGATGAGGTCACAAACAATGTTTTCCTTTCTCCCTTTGTTTCCTTTCATCCAAAGCAGAGAAGAGCGCTTAGAAAATCTACTAATACGCCACCATAACGCAACAGCGCACTGAAAAGAAATTAAATTATGTCCCTTTAGGACGCCTGTGTGCGTCTGTGTGTGTATGTGTGCGTGCATTCTACCCAAAGGGAAACGTCTGGAAACGATTTAAGCCTAAAGGGAAAATAAAATGCTTGGGATTCTTCCATTGGACAATCGGCCACAGAGAGAAACCAAACGAAGACAGAAAAGGGGGGCAGACATGAGGAAAATCAAATATGCGCCTTTCTAAGAGTGTGTGAGTCGGCATGTGGTTACGTACGGTGTAAAAAAAAATGTTGAGTCAGTGTATAAGAAGATGGTGATTATTGGAAAAGTAGTTTAAAACTCTTTAACACTTCAAAATTACACGGTCAGCAGTCCACCATGCCACAAGAGGGCCTCATTGACTATGTTCACCCTGGATGTTAACTTATTGCCTGCCCAATTAAGTAATTAATATCTGTCCATTTTATTGCCTGATCTTTTTTTGTAATGCAGCCGTATCTCAATTTACAAGTTATCTCATTGCTGATTTTATCTTGATTTTTAAAAGCAATCTTTTCTGTTTGAATGAGAAAAGCTGAGGTGAGTTACAAATCTTTTGAGTTACAAGCAGGGACAGAAAACAAATGGAAGCATAAGTCAAGGTGACAGTCAGAATGCTGAAAAATGTGTCTCTAGCTTTTCTCTCTCTTGTGTTACTTGCAGTTAGATGAAGACATTGACCCCAAAATGTCTTGAATCAATTCCAATTAAAGGCAGAGATTCCATTTCGGCACATTAAATAAGGTTATAAGTGACTGTAAATTGGATTTTCCATGCTGGGATGAAGTTATACGGCCAGGGTGGGGGTCCCAGTCATTTTTGCCGATGTATTTGTGCATTAAGTGTACAGCTCATAAAAAAAAACCTGTTTTATCTCACCATTGCAACTGTCAATTATGATGGCGCAGTGGGGCAGTGAAGTGGCCGTTACAGCGTCCATCCGTCCATCTTATTAGCGCCTCTCATTAAAGGCAGGTGGGAAAATGAGGAGGTGGAACAGGAAGGAAGGAAGCGAGTGAAAGAGAGATGAATAGAGCGAAAATAGGGGATTTGCAGACCAGCTCAGCCAATCGTGCGTGTCGGTGGACTGCAGAGTAAAGATATTAAATATGAAACATGAGTGAGATATCAAAAAGGAAGCAACGCTACATGGAAATCCTCTTTTTCCCACCCCCCGGCCCCTCCATTCTTCCCCTCAGTGACTTAATCCCCCAGGGCTTACATTTGTTGTTTGTGTGTGTATTCTTCTATCTGACATATTTGAATTTCCTCCACCTCTATACATGTTCTTCCAACAACACCACCCCCGAAAGGCCTACTTATGTGTGCTGCTGGTGTATTTACATGTGATTTGATGGGGGGGAAATAATAGTAGGGAAAAAATGAGGCAAAGAAAGAATATGGTAATGGTTAAAAATGTTTTTCCACATTAGTGCATAGTTTGAATGGAGAAAATGTCAATGCAAATTTTGTTCAAATGGCAAATTCCTGTTTATCCATAATGCCAATGTTGGCGGTTTAGCAGTTTATTGATTTATCAACAATTATTTATTTATGACTGATAGGCATTGTTTACTTTAAAATTGGCCAAAGCATGAACATGTCATCCTCTCAACACTTAATGCAATTTTTCCAGAAATTTGACTTTGTGCTTCATCGCAATAAGACATTTGCAAATATCTGCTTTGACTCTAGAACACAGGTGTCAAAGTGGTGGCCCGGGGGCCAAATCTGGCCCTCTGCATCATTTTGTGAGGCCTGGGAAAGTAAATCATGAGTGCCGACTTTCT
Source organism: Stigmatopora argus (assembly GCF_051989625.1). Classification (NCBI taxonomy): domain Eukaryota; kingdom Metazoa; phylum Chordata; class Actinopteri; order Syngnathiformes; family Syngnathidae; genus Stigmatopora; species Stigmatopora argus. The sequence goes on along the minus strand of NC_135397.1, from coordinate 4,392,803 downwards.
GTTTTAGAATCAAATTAAAATGGTAGTTATAGATGTATATTAAATTTCCTGATTTTCCTCCTTTTAAATCGATAATTGTAAATTTTTAGTCATTTTTTTCTGTTTTTAGTTCAAAAATCATTTTGTAAAATCTAAAAATTTATAAAATTTATAATTTTTGAAGTTGATTAAAAGAGATTTCCCCTTACTTAGAAAAAAAGCTCAAATAATAAATAAACCCTTTTTTTAGATCTATAAAAACGGAATATTCAGGGCTTTTGATCCAGTTCATTTAATCCATTTATAAAAAAAAATCTAAATATTATATCTAAAATGGTCCGGCCCACATGAAATCGAGTTGACGTTACTGCGGCCCGCGAACCAACCCGAGTCTGACACCCTTGCTCTAGAATCAATATATCAATATTTTTGTCCTTTCACTGGCATATTGTATCCCAACTCAGTAACTCATATGGAATCAGTTTTATGTTGGTGTATTTACTGCCTAATCAATTGAAAGTAATGTCCAATTTTAATCAGTAATTAGCATTAAAACAGGTTTTTGTTATCCGATTCATTGAAGAAAAACAATTAAACCGAATGGTATTGCTGCAACTGTTGTGAATGCCATATTTAGATTGTTTGAGTTAAGTTGTGTAAGATAAATTCATATGCTTATGAAATAGGGGAAAAAACTCGTCCACTCCATTTTAACTAGAACGGTTGGCAGTGATTGATAGCTTCCAAATCATCCCAGTCAATCCGTCCTCTTTTATTGGACCAAAATGTCATGGATGTCATGAACGCCCAAATTCTCATAAAAAGTTTCCACCAAAGTAGTGCTTTTCCAAACGAGAAGTTTTTATATTTAAAGGTCTTGAATGTTTATTTTGCTCGCTTGGCTTTTTAGGCACCAAACAACTTTTGCAACCCAGCAGAGCAAAGTGTAATTTATTCCCCTTTTGTGTGTCGGAGCGCCTTTAAAAAGCTGGCCACGGCTTTTTATTGATGTGTGCTCTCCTGTATCTCACTGCCGATCAGTCAGCCCCGCGGGCTAATCAATACGAGTAAAGGGCATTAAAACTCAGTCTGCTGCCGTTTTGTGCGAATCTCCGCCCTCGCTGGCTAATACCCGCCGCTTATCACCACTGCCAGACACCCGTCACTGTCACTTTTAGGGAGGAAAAAAATACATATGTATCTATATACATACATATATATATATATATATATATATATATATATATATATATATATATATATATATATATATATATATATATATATATATATATATATATATATATATATATATACCGTATTTTCACGACTATAAGGCGCACTTAAAAGTCTTAAATTTTCTCCAAAATAGACAGGGCGCCTTATAATCCAGTGTGCTTTATATATGGAAAAAAAATTAAAATGTGTTATTCAGGGTGCACCTTATAATGTGGTGCGCCTTATAATGCAGTGCGCCTTATAGTCGTGAAAATACGGTATATATATATAAATATATATATAAATACACACATACATATATATATATATATATATATATATATATATATATATATATATATATATATATATATATATATATGTATATATATATATATATAAATGAGAGAGAGAGAGTGAGAGAAAAGTGTTAAAATTTGACTCTACATTTGGTAGCCCACCGTTAAATTTCCAACAGGAGCTTCACGTTCAAATTAAAGTGAATTTTGACTTCTGGAATCCCGATCCAAAGTTGTGGACAGTGTGAATGCAATATATCTTTTCTGTTTACCAGCATGAATTTGAAGGATTAGAACGTGTCGCTCTGAAATCGGCTCGTTGGCTCTGCCAGCCGCTGATAAGCACTCGCAGTATCGATTAGATCTACCTTTTTTAATCTATTCAACTCTTCCAGGCAATTGGTAGGAGGGGGTGGATGTGTTAAAGAGTTGTGGCGTCTGCGATACGCTCGACTTTGAGAAGGTGTCACCAGAGGGCAAATGTCTTATTTCCTCTCCCTATGCCAGATCATATAAAATACATTTTTGTATATTTACTATAGTACTATTGAGCATGTCGCTGCAGGTTGGCCAACCAATGAAATGTCTCGTGGTACGTTCAAAAGTGGCAAAAAACCCACATAAAACGTGGCAAACTGGATTTTTTTAAGGATGGCAAGGCATTATCTAGGAACCATTGGAGAAAAATCACTAGATTTTGAAGGAATTTTGCCCAAAATAACCCCTTGACCACCAGTTCAAACCATTCCCAGCTGGAAGGGAGTCTTTTTCCTGGGTCTCATCTTGATTTGCATACCCTTGTTACTTGAAAATAGCTTCGGGGGCTGAAATTTTAAATACCGTGATTTTGTGGCATCATTTGTCTAGTGGCCATTGAAGAAAATCTTTTGATCAAATCTGCCCAAAATAACCCTTAGTGGCCACTTCAGCCAAAAAGGCAGAGCTGTGTACAGTCTGGCATGGCTTAAAGAGCCTTTTTTTAAAAGGATTGTCATGCCTACCAAATTCCATGTTTCAACAAACCCAATGGTTTACTGAGACATTTTTTAAGGTTCATGCGAGCTATATATTATCGCCAGGATGTCACACCCCATTATATGTTCAGCTTGGATTTGGAAAATAGCTCAAAAACGTCAAAACAAGGCAATTTCGCAGTACGTATCGTCAAGCCCTTGAAAAAAAAGGAGAAAAATGGCTTCCTTTCAACCGTCACTTTGACTCGCCCTCCGCTTGAGGGAGGAAGCACGTTAAACAGAATGCTAAGCAGGCGAGACGCGTCAACGTCAATTCACAAGCCTTTTGATTCAACACACTCACACAAACGTACACACACTCACCGACAGCGGAAGGGTCAAAACTGGCAGCACCCACCTTTAGCTCATTACTGGCGTCACATCCAATGAAACTCTCCTCTGCACAGCAATCAGCCTGTAAAGACAAAAAGCAAAGATTTAACCTTTTGCCTTTAAAAAAGTACAATACATCTTCATCGTGTTTACTTGTCACCATAAATAAAAAACATTATCCGGGGGCCTGTGCATCTAAAAATAACAACTGGCTGTCAAAAGCACTGCTGGTAGTAATTTGCGGGGGGAAAAAAAACAAGAAAATTGAACGAGTTAAGTCACAGCAGAGAGCAGCCGGCGCAGCGGCAGCAGCAGGCTGACGGTGCACCAGCGGAGAACCGGTTAGAGACTTTTAAATTGTTGTCGGAGTCACTGTCAGCTGACGTGCATCGTGTGTCAAAACAAACGCGTGCCGCCTATTCGTGCATGACTACCGATGCTAAAATTCAACACAAATATATTTAATTCATGTGTGCCCAGGACTAAATTTGAAGAGACGCTACCCGCGCGCCGCTTGGCAGCTTTTGACTTGACGCCCAAAATATTCTTTCAAATATTCAATATTACATCTCAGTCACGGACGGAGAGTACCACTATTTTTAGCGATTTTTTTGTTCTCTTCCATATATTTGTGTGAAATAATTTTGTTGTAAATGATTTTTAAAAAATCAGAGGTCATTCTACTCTCATAGAAAAAGCCAAAAGTAATGTTTTTTAAGGAGGACGTGGTGCGCCCCTTGGCAGCTTTTGACTTGACGCCCAAAATATTCTTTCAAATATTCAATATTACATCTCAGTCACGGACGGAGATTACCACTATTTTTAGCATTTTTTTTGTTCTCTTCCATACATTTGTGTGAAATAAATTAGTTGTAAATGATTTTTTTTAAATAAGAGGTCATTCTTCTCTCATAGAAAAAGCCAAAAGTAATGTTTTTTAAGGAGGAAGTGGCAAATAGTATTTTTTAAGGTATTTTTTAATGACTGTGATATATCACTTTGCCCTCATCAGCCCTGAAGCAAGCAGCTTAACCTCCCAGCTTCACCTTGTGAACATACTGAGTGCCTCTATTGGGACATTGTTGGGGGGAAAGTGTGATTTGTTCAAACATTGAGATAACGCTTAAGGGGTGACAACCTATTTAGTAACACTGAGAACTATAAAACTGCATAATATGCCTCACTCATTGGCTGCCATTGATGCTGATAGATCTCCATGGGCCACCAACTCGTCCCATTTCAAATGGAGTGGACATCTATTACCGCCAATGATGCTGAAAAATGATCATTTAATGCCAGTACTCCTATTTTCATTGCCACTGACGTCTAAACATCAGCCGAATGATTGCTCATATCTATAATCCTGCAACTCGTACCTCAAGGCATTGCTGTATTTTTTTTTAACTGCCAGTCGGCCTAACGCGGTCAATGGCTTCACTTCAATGAAAGTACTATAGAAGATACAGATGCCATCACTTCAGACTAGAGCCGCTTGTGTGATAAAGTCTGCACAATCGATTCCGCCGCTGCTCGCTGTGTTGCAAGACAACCGTGTCAATACTGTAATAGCTTGCGATGCATGAATTAAAGCAGATTGATTCTATTTTTTTCGATGGGGTGGCAGCACGACGCCCTGGAATTTGATGTCATATGCCCGGCCGCAGCCTTGAGAACATGAACATGTTTTGTATTGATTTCACTTCACAAAATCTATTTTCTTCAGAACAGGGTTTAAATCAGACAGTAAAATCAACAGGGTGGAGAAATGTTGTTATCAAAAATGACCGCATGGCCAGTCAAAGTGTAGCAGTAAACATTTATCGAAAAGAGACGCATGTTCATTTGAAATGTTTCAGATTATAATTTAGATTGGAAGAAAGAGAAAAATATTTGTATGCATTATTCATGTTTATGTTTGAACTAATCAACCAATTGATTCACTTAATCGAATTTGATTTGCCAAAATGGCAGAATCAACATTGCCAAACAAATCCACATTTCTCAGGACAAAAATAATCTGGTTTGGCTCTAGAATTAAGTTAAAAGTTATAAAATTAGACTGCTAAATTTGCTGTAAACTGCTGTCTACGATGCACGTGTTTTCATATCAAAGCATAACTCTATGGGTTAACCAAACCAAGGCAAAAGATGAAAGGATTTCTGTCAGACTCGTACCTCCATTTGGACTTTTACAAGTCCAAATGCTCCTGACACAGTTTATGATCGGAATGTTGGATGCAAACACAGGGTGCTTGCGTCCCTGCAGTGTGGACCAGTACTGCATGGTCAAAACAGAGGCCGATGATGTCATCATTCCTAGGGTCAGTGTTTTGAAACCGCAGATTTTAATCCGCAAGAGCGTAATTTGTTTGGATAGAGCTCAGTTGGGGGACTGTAATCAGAATAATTATTCTGGTTTCACTCCAGCCTCGGGCCTTTTAGCTAATGACAGCCGCGACACTCATGGCGAAGCTTTCAAGCTGTCGGAACGTGTGTGAAATGTGCGGATGATGTGTTTGTGTGTGCTTGCGTGTGTCTGTGTTTATAGTGTTTATGTCTCATTTATCTACAGGGATTAGATAAACATTACTGGACAAACGTGGCATTTCTTGAGTTTTGTGTGTGCGTATGCAGCCACATTAACTACACATAGATCTAATGTGTACAACTATACTTAAAGACCAGCTTTAAAAGATTCATTCATCCTCTCTTCCTTACTTCTCTCTTTTTGATGTTTAGTGACTAATAGGTGAACATCCTTCCTTCTCCTCTTCCTCATTTGACTCAGTGCAGTCTTTAGTATTATCCATGTTTTCTCGTGTACCTACGCTCTCTCCAGACAGTGCTTCTATTTTTATTTTTTCCCGTACCACATCTTGAAGTCGTCTGTTTTTAAAATAGCAGTACGTGGTTAAATATTTTGTCTTTGTTCTGTCTGGCTGGAAAAGCTCAAAAAATGCATTGACAAATAGCAAAACAACATCCCTGCTCAGGTCAGCTCAAATTGTGACTTTGAACCATAAATTCTGGCTTCAAAGCCAACTTGAGAATGATAACATTGCTTCAACAACCACATTTTTAACCTTAACCTGAAAACTCTTGGTCGAAACTCCCATCCTGACAAGTCATATTTGTAAGAAAAACCAAAGATTGGAACCATACCCCAACTGCAACACTTGATTGTTCCCCTAACCTTAGTTTAAAAGAAGAACTTAAAGTACTAAACCAGCTTTAAAACCTAACTTGAAACCTAAACAGTGAACATTAAAACATTTCATTCCAGCAACAACCAAATGGAAACACAACATTTGGCACTCGAACCCACGTACCTACGTATTCAGGGTCTATCTATAATTTGGGACCTATCCAAATGTGGACAATCCCAGTTTTTCATTTGTGCTCTCATCTATGCGCATAATAATAAAACTCCATAGAAAAAAATCCCCAAGACAATCCTCTTTATTTCACCGTCTGCTAAGCTCTTTAGCGACCGACCACAATGACCGCTGCGCAAACTTTGCCTGTTTCCAAAATCGGTCAGTCATTTGCTACAATCGACAGCAGGATTTTTATACACAAAACGTTAGCGAACTAGGTTACATGGAATTTACTCGCCATGCATTCCATCAATGCCATAGATGACCAATTTACTAGATGATGAGGCCTTGCGATATGAGTGACCCAAGTTGCAATTACCAGGAGGATCAAAAAAAAAAATGCTTTTACAACAATTTTACAAACTAAATTTGAATTTCGAGATTAGAATTTGTGAATAAATTAAAGGAGTCAACATTTTTGTGAAGGGGTATTAGAATTGCAAAGAGTTTCAAAGTTCCTCGATTACAGATTTAAACATACATGTTTACTTTAAATGATTCATATCCAGTTTTTAGCACATTTTTTCTAATCCAACAATAGAATTTGAAATTACATTACTTTTAATTTTACATTTCATCTATTCAAGGGAAGTATTTCAAATTCAAATTTAGCTATTCAAATTCAGATTACATTTCTCATGGTACAAATATCAACCAATACCGCATGTTCATAGGGGGTTCATTTTCCACCTTGAGGACAACAGAAACACACACATACACACACACACACGCACACACACACTACCGTATTAATGCTGCAGGGTGGCCACAACTCCATTATTTCTCTGAAGAGGTTTTTCAATTCCATGGCTAATGCTTGAGGGATAGTGTGTGCTTTAGTGCAGTGTGTGTATTTATTTGTGTGTGTTTGTATTTGTGCTTAGAGAAAGAAATAGAGAGATACTATGATCCCGGTGAAAGAGTTTGGCACAAAATATGTGCCGACACTGATTGTTATCTGGTGTATTTACTTAACTCATTGGCTGCCATTGATGGCAAAAGACGTCCAAGGACCATGAGGTTTTTTTTGAAGTTGCACTGCAAAATAGCGACTCTATTCCAGAGATGATGTTGTATTTTGCCTTCCTAGCTTTTTTAAACTAATTGTTTAAGGCCAACATCATTCTGATTGCATTGATCAGGTGGTAGAGGTGGGACAGGGATGGCGCCTTGATTTGTCCCATCACCACTAGAAGATGACTGCTTTTACCTCCCTGCAAAATGGGCAGGACGTGAGCCCGCTGTCCGCCTTTCATTTAAGCCAGTGGACACTTTATCAGGTTCACGTCACTCTTATACAAGGAGCTGTTTTAAGAAATTCGACCACTGCGCTATAGTTGTTCAATGATAAATGTTGAACTCTATATTTATTGACATCTAGCAGGCTACTCCTGTTAGCTGAAGATGATTTAATACATTTCCACAAATATTTCTGTCCAAATTTTCAGATCTGCAGGGGATTTTTCAGAAGAGATTTAGGTCAAATTAAAACGTTTATGACTCATAAAATTTGACCTTCAGATCCTGACTATGTTGCAGGCAGCATGGGTTCGATTCCCACTCAGTGTTGCCCTTTAACGTACTGGCGACCAGTTTAGGGTGTAGTCCGCCTTTCGCCCAAATTCAGCTGGGATAGGCTCCAACAGGCTCCAATAGGCTCCGTATGAACAAAAATATTTTTACATATATTCCTTATTGGTGATTTTTTTGCTCTTTTATTTCCACTTTCCATTTTTCTTTCTTCCCACTACCACACGCTCACAGACAAGCCCACTCGCACTGCAGCAATCACACAGTCCAGCAGCTTTCCCGCCCGGCATGTTCTTCCACTTTACCTCCAAATCAATTTCCTGTCAGGTTACAAGTGTGTCCTCCAGCAGGGGTCACGACCTCCACCTGCTGACGCCATCTCCTTGCTTGAATTAAAAGCCTGCATCGCATTACACTCACACACAGACCGCACATTGTATTACCAATAAGAGGATAAAGAAACCCAATCAGGCTTTTAAGGTTCATTTAAGGCGTGGATGCGGTCGCACTTTCACAGCGACGCGGATTGACCGATGGACGGATGGATGGGTGGCTGCAGGCGTGCTGGGAGATGCGAGGGTGGAAAGATAGACAACTAAAAATAAAACGTGTGGGCTTGCAAAGACACCCCGGGTGTGGATCAATTCGGAACACTCAACCGTGAAAAAGGGCCAAAGGTGTCGATCTAACGTATTTTTGTTGTCCCACTGGGAGGTCTGGCTTCATGCGATACTTGAGATATGTCATTAGAAGTTGGATTTTGAGACCAGATAGGTTAGAACCTACAGCAGTTAAGATACCATCATCATTAGCTCTTCATATTGCAATACAGTTATTGGGATAAAAGTGCAAGAATGTGATCAATTTTACAATTGTGGGGGAAAAAACTACTTTAAAATGTTCTGATTTTCTTCTAGTAGGAAAGTAAAACATCCATTCACACACTTCATATTTTCAATTGAGTCACCTTTGGACTTTAAATTCAGCAGAATCCTCAGTTTCAAAAACAATAGTTCAGTTTTAACAAATTTATCTTGATTTTTAACAGGTGTCCAACCTGAAGTGCCTCAATATCGAGATAGATATTGGATAGAACAGCCAAGCTTATTGGCTACCATTTATTGGTGGTAGATGTCCAATTTATTTTGAGTGGGAGAGTTGGCAGAAATAATTTCACTGCGAGTTGAAACGATCTGACACATCGCCGTCAATGCTCCGGAAACTTGATCGTTCACTCTGATTTAAAATGGATTGGCCGTGCGCATCCTGTTGACTCTTGACAATGATTTAAACAATGAAGTGTGACTCAATTTAACCCGAGACAAAGCGAGAATGACCAATATTGACCACCTCAACAACTCACAAGCCACACTACAAACTTCTCCTCCTGGGACCACAATTTGATCCTTGCCATTTGACCTAAGCTATGAGCGAATTGCCAGACTTTTCATGCAATTTTCCCAACTCGTGTGTGACTTATCACACAAGCACGAATTCATTTCAAAGAACCGACTCCCTCTGCAGGGATAGAAACATATTAAGGCTGGTCACAGCTCAGAGGTCGGTCTCAACATCCTTTTGCCCGAGTGCCCTTGAACAGAACACTGCATTTGACTTCCCCCGAGGATCAGTCAGCACTTTAGATGGCGCCAACGCATGACAGAAAGTTAGCTACACTGCAGTGTCACATTCGTGCAATGTTCTCAAGAGTTCACATCGAAGAATATTGTCATTGAGTTTGGATAAAGTGAAAGAATTTCTTTTTTTATTCATTAGCATGTTCAGTACTGGATGAATCCAAAAGCTACTTAAAGTAATTAGGAAATATTGCTTTAATAATGCACTTGTATTCTCTTCCATTTTTTTTCTTCGGATAACTGCATGGGAATTCATTATTATCCTCCCGATTACAACATCGATACTAATTAAAAATCTTTAAAACCGCTTTGGTAAAATCAAAGACTTCATTTTGCAATCTACTGGTCAATAGCCATACTTTTTGGAATATACTCACCATCAGATGAGGATAACTCTTCTAATAAACGTCTGTGAAAATTGATTAACTTAATGTTTAGTTTTTTTCTCTTAGAATAAAAATGTAATTTGGAAAAAAATGGACAAAGCAAAAAAAATGGCGATAAGAAATATTTTCGTAAAGGGAGAAACCCATGGATTTAGCCCAACACTTGGGCATCTGGTGCATATTTGGTGCTGATCTATCGCAGCCCGAGGCTCTTAAAATAAATCGGTGAGTGTTAGGAAACAAAACAACAGATGTACGCTTGCTTTTATATCAAGCAGCTCGTTACGTCCGCAAGCTTTTTACCATCCGTCCGTCCATCCATCCTTCATCATGACTGCACCTCTTTCTTTAGATCGCTGGATGCCTTTTAGGCTTGTCATTGGTGAGCGACCTGCATTATCGGACTGACTCCGAATGGAGATTTAGATAAGAGGCTAGGAGCTGAAGGGAAGCGGCTACAGAATACCAAGAGAATACCGGCCGGGAGGAGAAGAAGAAGAAGCCTGGGCGGAGGCTAGTAAAAAGCCCTGGGAGACATTGATCGGTAGGTTGGGTTTGGGAGGGAATCAAAACTCCCAATGTGAATTGAACTGAAAATATCAAAGAGAAGTGAATGACTTCCAAACAGACTTGAGTTAGGAGTGTGACCACAAATTGAATTAAAATTTTAAGTCAATTATTTGTTACATATCTGGTATTCGTTGAAAAGGTTTACACTCATATCTCAGTCAAGCCGTGTGCTAATGACTACATCATAAATAACACCAACAATAGGCTTTCCGGGTCTTTGTTGATGTGAGGGTTTGGCCTTTGAGATCGATGGAGGCAAAGTGTTGTAAGCTGATTAGAGATGAGGGCATGGGGTCAAAGCAATCTAAACGCTCACTCGTCCTTTTTAAAAGGTGCACCGTCAACTAGGCTGGCTAATCGATGTTACCGTTAAAGGGTGAGGGTCGAGGAAACCACCAAAGACCCTTTATGTACTGGGGAAAGAAGTGACTAAATTACTTACATTCTTACTCAAGTAGTAGAACATAAACATATATGTCTGTAAAGAATAGTTAGTAGAAGTATTGATGTTGCCATTGAGAACTGAAAGTAGAGTACAATAGAACAGATTCTGAAATCTTATGTAAACCTTTTAACATTTACTGTTCAGCTGTCTTGCTTTGTAGAACGTGCACATAGAAAAGTAAATAGTCAGATAAAGTACGTATACCTAAAAGAAATCACCTAGAAGTAGCAAAACAAAGTATCACTCATCATTGACTATAAGCGGCAGACGTCTAATGCAATGCATTTTTGATGTACACTTCAAAAATTGGCTCCAAAAAAATGATCTGACACCATTTTTGTGGAGTTGTTTGCACGGTGAACAAAGTGTTCTTGTGTATTTAGTCTCTGTCGTATGGATATTTTAAAAGCCTCCAGCAGCTTTTGCTTGCATACCGGAAGCTTCCAAACACAAAGCTGAAGCATCGACATCAGCAAATAACCTGAATCCCTCTGTGGCAACATTAATAGCTGCCTTTTGGAAACAGGATGTGAAACTACACTAATTTTATTTTCAATATGGAAAAAAGAAAGCCGTAATATAGCATGATGTTCACATATCTTGGTCTATTAATTGAGTTACAAGCTTGATGGAGAAAAAAACTAAAACTCCCAAGTCAAGGTACCATAATATTGGCTGCCATTCACCTATTCCTTAATCCACTCAGCATGGTTTCCTCAGCTATAAAAGCCTACAATATATCCCGGGCATTTTATCAGTTTTCCAACATAAACACGGAGTAATGTAATAGTTGTATTGATTAGTTGTGTTGTTGTTATAAATCAACAAGTGCCACAACACGCGTCTTCAGCGGGTGAGCGTCCCTGGAGCATCGTCCATCAAAGTTCAGACGCTATTGGTTACCGCAGCAACCAACAGGAAAAGCATTGAAAAGAGCGACAACAACAAGCATTTACATCACTCTGCTCCTTTGTCAACCATTCATTGTCAGTGTGTGTGTGAAACCCTACACTGTAGCACACACACACATGCAGTTAAACCGAGTGTCCTTTTACGGCATGTGCGCGTAGTGTGATGTAAATGAGCCTCATTCGTCCCCTTTCTCTCTGGCCCAGACGCCCGTTGGTTTACGCCATTTGCCCCTCCTGTTAAACATGACAGTAAAGAAGATTTCATTATACAAGACCACCCGGATGTTGGTGGACGGATGTAAGCAAAGGTGGTGACACGTTTTATCACGTAGTGACAGATTGGGAACATTTCCCGTGTATTTTCATCGTTATATTTGTGTGCCACAACCTTTGACCTCTATTGTTTTATCAGTGGGTGTTTGACCTCTGCGGTAGGATTTGGGCTTGGCCAACATAAACGTGATGAGACATAAATCTCTCCATTTCCAGATGATTGACAAAAGAAATTAAGAACCCGCTTCCTGATATATGACATATTCATATGCTGTTCACTGTATCCTTTATTTTAAAATTCGATGGTGATTTGATGGAAAGTTACAAACATATCTATAAATATACACCCACACACACCCACTCACACACACATACACACACAAACACAAAATATAGGGCCGATAGTAAACGCTTGGCTTCCTTGGATACTTTGCATTTGATAAGGCAAGCAAGTTCCCTTATCTTGCGAGGTGAATACCAATATATGCGAATGAATTGAGGCCCTGAGAGAGAGAGAGGGAGAGGGAGCGGAGAAACCAAACATGACGAAACGTCGGTGAGCGGAGAAGGATACGAACTGCAGCCTCATCCGTCACGGATGAAGAAGAAGTTAAAGATTTTTACCCTCAGATGAGCTCAGCTGCAGCTTCGAACTTGTCTTTGCATCCAATTCAATCTTCGTATCGGTTGAAAATCTGACATACATTCCCTATTTAGCCACGCTATTATTTTTATCTACTGACCTTACCTTCCATACAAACCCACCATAACGCTTAATCTATTATTTGTGTACTAAGGTTTCAATTCCAGATCAACCCCAAAAGCAGGTTTCGTGTGATGGAATAGAAATCAAAAGGCCATTGATTCTCAATTTTAGAAGGCTTATACTAAAGAAAAATACGAACCAAAACAAAACTCGCAGCAAGCTTTTATTATTGGTTTAGTTTTTTTGCTAAATCATTGACAATTGCGTTTTCTACTCATGAACTATTTAAAGCAGTTTAGTGTTTGGTCTCCCACTCTCAGACCAAAGATTTGAGTCAGATATTCACCCAGGTTTCAACCTTCTGTCTAAGAAGTGTTTTATTCCAGTTTGTTCATTTAGTTACGACTCTGAGGTAGTCTTCCCTCCGGTTGAACCCTAGTATTGTGTAAAACTGCCGTTGTACAAATGGGTTGAAAAGGCTTGACAAAAAAGCGAAATACTAGCACGCGTCGAGTGGAAGAAAAGAAAAATCAGACTTTGCTTAGGATTGTGTGTCTGGCCAATCAGGATCATTATAATACATCTGCCAAAACCGCAGCGCTCATGCGAGCTCCAGCGACCGGGGCTGAGGGGGACTCTTCTTATGGAAAACTCATCAAAGTGAAATTCAGTCAAGGCCAAAGCAAACATCTGCTCAAATGGCAGCAGGAGGTTCGTGTGTGTGTGTGTGTGTGTGTATGTGTCTATGTGTGTGTGAGACTGCTGTCAGAGCCGCTTTGTCTCAGCAGAACTTTTCACAGCTGCTAAACCCGCATTGCACATACGGACGCACATGCACACACAGGTCGAGAGCCCAATGAAGAATAAAGTGCTATATGCCACTAGTTTCCATTCCTAGTCCCCTTCTGGAATCACTTCATCTCTCACTACTCCCACCCGCAAATTTTCTTTCCTATTTGAATTCTTTCATCTTCAGCTACCCCTTAAATGATTTGCTAGTAGAAAGAAGGCTACCTTGTCTTTAACGACTGACCTTATCCATGCAACCTAATGAATCTTCCATCTTCCAACCTGTCCTACAGTACCTTATGACCTACCAAGACTTCCCTTCCAACAAACCTTACCTACATAGAGACCTTCACCTGGTTTATTTCCCTAATTATCTTTCTCCCCTTCTTACCCTACAGAATTATCTTCCCAGGATATCCAGTGCAGATCTCTACCCATCCAAATACATGACTGAATGGCCTACCCTACCTCTCGCACTTTCAGGTAATTTGTTCCTATTTTCCCTATCTTGCTTCATCACTGTAACTAGATAAAGAGTGGGAGTGCAAATCACCAATTTCATGACAATTTGTAACGATAGTCTTGTCCAATGATTTGCTGGAATCACAAAGGCTGCTATTCAAGACATCCGATTCAATCCAATGCAGACTTTCCCCCATTATCCTGTCTAAAATATACAAACTAGCACTACTAATCTGACTTTCCTTACCTACCAACCTTACCCATCGCTCCATCAGCCTAACCAACCAGCTTCCTTTCCTCCCCGACCAACTCTAATTTCTCTATGTCCTATCATTTCTCGCATCATTGCACAGCCGTTTATCTAACTGGGTCCAAGGTTTCTTCCTGCTAAGAGCTCGACTGCTCCGCAATTCAAAAGCACTTTAATTCTTGTCAGGACACTTAAAGCCGGCCTTGAACACACACAGCATTTCTATGCTCGTGCATGCTCAAATACATTACAGAACTTATTATACAACACATTTATAAAAATGATAACACCATATTGCACTGGCTGATTTATAGTATTTCAAAATGTTCTTTTATTGTCACTGGGCCCAACTTCAAAGTGTTCATTTTAATTAGTCCAGGAGAACATGTGACTATTGCAATACTCGGAAAAAAGTGCGTCTGACCTGAATCATACAGCTCTGAGTGTGTCACCGTACTTGTGTATGGATTATGCCGTATTGGCCCGTTTAATTTAGTGCCTTCAGGCCTCAATCTTTTATTGTGGGAATACAAATAGGTCACGTCAAAGTTGTACCATCCCAGTCCTATATGCACACATTATTGTGTGACTCTGAAGCTGCAAGTTTCATTGTGATGCCACACTAAACAGCTGCATAAAACACTCAAAATGAAAATTCACGGCGGACAAAACGCTCCTTGTGGTTAAATTGGACACCTCTAAACCTTCAACCACACAAGTTGGATTAACCTCATTTACAAATGTATGGCTTTGCGATGCCGCCAATAGCCAACGTTGTGGTGTGTTTGTTTGTGCGAGGCAATGAATAATTCAGTGGCAGTATAAGGGTTAAATGGGTAGAAAATACACTTGTTTCGACCTCAAAGAAGCAAGCGGAACCCTCCGTCACAAAGGGGAAGGAGGGCAGACAGCTTGTCAAAAGTTCCAGACGTCCTTTCAACGGATATACGTGTTAAATAGAGAAATATACATAAAAATACAAAGAATGCTTCACTTCCTGAATCTGCATGATCCTCATTCAATTTAGATCAAATTCAATTGTTTGTTTGTTAAACTTTTTAATGCTACATATTCAACTTGAACAATTAAGGGTCTACAGTGGGACAGTCGAATAGGCCATTACTTCCCTTCACTCAAATTATCTTTGTAAAATAAAATTGCTCTTTACGATATTGGGTATTTGAAATGAAATCCTGACTCAAATGGTCTGGAAGCGTATTTATTATTTAGTTTATCTTTTTAGTCTCCATTTCTCTGAACCTTTGCTCCTTTTCACCCCGAATGCATCCAGCTGAACATAACTGAATGTGGCAGACCCGGTTGGTGTGTCTTTGTGCATCATTGCTTTAGACTAACAACCACCCCCTCTTTCCTAAATACCCACACACATATCCACACACACACTGAAATTGTATGGAACTTTCTGAGACTCATACCAGATGTTCCTCCCCTCCTCATTTTCCTCCCTCATCTCATTTTTCTGTCCCATTTCCTCCATCATTCATGCTCATTGGTCCGTTATTATTATTTTTTAAATCCCTTATTATTCTACTCTTCTATTTTTCCTCTTTCCATCTCCTCCTCTTCTTCATCCCATACGATTTCACTCACTTTCCTTTCATTTCCGTTGTTAATTTGTGGTAATGTTTGTATACGGCCTTCCTCTGCCTTCCATTGGCTCCATTTGTGCGATAATAAAGATAGCATTCCTTCTCAATGGTGGCGCTAATACGGTGGAAGTGTCGCCTTCATTCACTACCGAGAAAATCTCACATCCTCTCCGCAGCCTCGTTGGCATTCTCCACCGCGCGTTCCTTTCATTCCTCTGCCGGGATCTTTCTATTTCCCCGACGTCCTTAGTCGTGACAAACTCATTTGAAACTCTCCGAGCAGTAAAGCAACCAATAGGGGAATGCAAAATAGCCAGGAAGAGTACGAAGGGAGGAGGTGATTTGCACACCTCATTTTAACACTGCTCGTCTACTAGGAAGGAATCTATTATTATAATTATTCATCTTTTGTGAAGTGTTTTCTTCGTGTTTCCCTCCTGACATGATTTCAACATTTTACCACAGAATTAGAATCAAATCTTCAATGGAAAGGGTCATTTACACCCGTAGTTGCCCACTGTCAAAACAAATCAAGAGATGTTTTCGTCCTCTGAAAAATGCTAAGGCAAAACAATCCTAATATTTTCTAATCCTCTTCCTGCTGTTTGGCATATTCACTAAATCTAATTTGGAGCCAAATACTTCTGTATGTGTCAGTACACGGTTTTCAAAATGTTGCAAATTAGTCAAATAAATCAAGAAGGTTGTCTATTGTACGTGGCCTGTGAATGCTCATATTTTAATCTAATAGTTAAAAGCCTCTTTCTCTCAGTGTCGTTAGTTCAATTAAAAAATTCAATGATTTTTGCGACGTCCCTAAAAATATACTCCTTCATTCAGGTGATTTCCAGTCTAGTTTGATTGATCTTCACGCAAGATTTTAGACCTTTCCGACAGAACTTTCCACATGCTTTGCTTTCACTCATTTTGACGGGGTCCATCAACGTTTGGCAGACTAAAACTACTTACTGCTCAGGTTAAAACTACTTACTGCTAAATAAAGTCTGACTTGGAATTTTAATGAACTTAAGTATCTATAATTATGCCCCCATGAACACCATACAAATCTTGCCAAAAAAGCTGAGTTTCCGTTTAATATTCCCGTGTATATTAAATGGCGCACAAACGGGAGGCTCAAAAAAGCAAAAAACATTTAATATACCTGGGTATATTAAACGGCAAAATACGGTAAGGTGTCAACATAAGAGCAACCATTGCTTTCAATGCTAAGAGGTTTGTTGAGTTTCACGTGATAAACGTCCCGACTCCCTATTTACGTTTCTGTTTCTTCCTAAAAAGATGGCGATTTTCACAGGCCCCATGCAAACAGGGCAGCAAAACAAGAAATAAATGCGATAAAAATCAGTATAAATGTCAAAGCAGCACTTATGACTTTACCTAAATAGTCAGTTAATAACGCTTGAAACAAATGTTAAAACATAACCCAAACTAAAAGTGTTTGATTGTCTTATTCACTTCTTACCACTAATCCATTGTCCATTTTCTTCACCCCAATCTCAAATATCTGTATTGATTCAGCCGCCCATGCAACGTGACATAGATTGACGGCTACTAATTGGCTTAAGCTCAATTCCCTCCCCAGAGGCTTGATGTGGTGCGACTCCTCTGGATACAGCTGTCCCATTATGCCCCAGCTGACACCGTGACCCCGGGAGCCTTCCAGGGGGGTTCTCCAGTGATGGAGATAGTGAGGTGGCCAGCGAATGGGAGAGGTTAAATACATCTAAAATGCAGACACCATCTCTTTCTCCTCCCCCTATTCTTCTGGGATAACACGATTTCTGGTGGGCACACTCAAGCGGAAAAAGTATTAATTCTGAGGGAGATTACGTGAGATTCTCTCGAGTACACAAGCAGGCGGTGTTTGCCGATTCGTGCTCAGACTGTTCTTCATGTTTTGACAGTTAGAGGGAAATCTCCAACTGAGAACTTGCAGTCGCTCAGATGACCTTTCTTAGCAATTTTGATTTCTGGTTATAGACACCCTGAGGCTTGTCTTTTGAGCCTGGTTTCACAAATTGACCAAAAAACAAGTGCTGTGTCATGGGAGTCTGGTCAGTCGTTGAAAATGTTGTTATTTGACATTTTGAAGCCGAGTGCAGATTTGTTACCATCAAAATCAGCAATTAAATAATTATCTGACTAACAGTCAACATTTTTAAGTGTAGATCTGTGATTGTAATTTTTGCACTCTAAATGGCTAACTGCATAAACTTGGATGAAAAATAGCCCAATTCTGTGGCAATATTTTCCAGAATAGTGAAAGAGAAGAGGTTGAATTTGTTTCCAGTCACAGGTGATGTACAGGAAAAATCCTTTACATATTTTTCAGTTCATGGAATAATATTTATAATCATGGGACATTTTCTATATGGGCGTACCATTAGATATATTGAACTTGTCCCCTAAAACTGCATGTGGAAAGTCGACTTTGGCCAGAGAAGCTTTTATCGTGCTCTCAACAAGGTCTTTGGATTTGCACAGCACTCGTGCTCGTGGCATGCTGTCTAAAATAATTTGTTTACAATTTCAGAAAGCCTTTGAACAGCAATGATCTTCGGTGGTGGGCTGCAGCTGGCTTCACCAATTCAAAATCCAAGTATATCAAACTCAGTGCCTGGCATCCATGGTGATAGACATGCAATCCATTTTGCTGGGGCACAATCATAATTGCTGCCACCCCTCCCAGTCAACGTCGTTTCGATGTCCATTGCAGTCAGTGCACTTAAATATGATAATTCTCTGCCTTACATGCACCTTCTCTTTTAAAGAGAGTCCGATCCCATGGCCACTTTAGAACGCCTTATTGCCAACCATGTTCTAGTCCTGGTGACTAACTTTTATGAATAGATTGGACTAGCCTGTTTCCACTATCTCTGCTCAGAGTGTCCTTGAAGGAGACCGTGAGTCAGCGCTTCCCTGTCGGGTATGGGACTCGTCCGAGAGCAAAGAGGATACCCCCCTCTTAGCCCCTGATTAGTTTTGCTCTATTGAAAAGGCAAGGGCCAGAACAGAAGGTCTCAGAAAAGGCCCCTAAGCCTTTAAAGGCCCCCTCTGGCCCACCCCCACACATCAGCCTGACATCCACAGCGTACCATTCATCCAGCGAGTGACAGCGCGTTTACGTTGGCATTAAGCCGGAGTGACCCCCTGGACCCTAAGAGCTCTCCGTGATCCGGTCGCATCCCCGCCCGGCTTGAGCTTTTTAGTAGTTGAGAAGCATTTTTTATTCATTACGCTTAATGGCTTGATTGCACAGCAAAATGCAAGCAAGTAAAGATATTGAGATGGCTAATAAAAGCTCATCAAAATTTCATGCAAACTTGGAGGACTCCTTCATCCTCACTTTCATGGAGCTCTCTGTGGCTTTCTTCTCTATGCGGAATGCTTTATGAAGAAGTTGCGCATCGTCACTGAAGTGGAAGTAGCCTGTCATCCAAAATGTTCACATCCTGCAATCAGATCTTGAAAGTCTAGTAGTTGTCCACTTCAGTGAAAGGTGTGCAACTTTGACTCGAGCGCTGCCAAGGAACACAATTTGAAAACATCACCTCAGTTTGAAACCCCAAATTGAAAACTGGTTTTGAAACATTATTTCAAACTCCAACCACAGTCTGAAATCACACTTTGAAATCTTGGCACTTTGAAAATCTAATTTGTAGACTAAACCCAAGTTTAAATCAAAATTTGAGCTCTAACTTTCCCTCATTTGAAACCCTGACCCTGGTTAATACCCCAATCTGTAATCCTTAATCCATTTTTGTAACTCCATTCTGAAAAGACAATCCCGTCTTCGAAGTCTAATTTTAAACCTCAAACAACAAGCCGTTCCTGAAACTCTAATTCTCAAAACCATACTTTGAAACACAAGCCCTGATTTAAGACCATACGCCTATTAGGTGATTGCGGATTAAATCGACTTGAAGCACTGACACACAAATACACGCTCACAAACCCACACACACTTACATTATAGCCAAACATCCGTTAATTTCCACATGCTATTGATCATCAATAATTGCATGTTTGTGTTTAGCGTACACGCCGCTGTCGACCCAGCATAAATGAGGAGCATTTGAACGTTTTTCTGTTTGTTTTTTTCTAATTGATAATGGATTGTGGGGGAATCATCACCGTGATGGGAGTTGTGGGATCAGTTGGTATTTGAGGAAAGATGTAGGGGGGGGTTTGCAATCATGAATAGCATCAGGGTTCCAATTGATTAGCGGCATCGCCTTGCATGTGTGATGACCCTAATTATCCCACTTAAATGAGCCCCTCGCTGGCAAGAGCCCTGGCACACACCCCCACTCGGCGGGGACGCTGGAGGACATACAAGGGTCTTTGTCCTTCAACATTCTCTGTAGCACGCCCCATCTTAACTCTTTATCATGTAAAACCCGGGGGAGGCCATTTTACTCTGATTTATTGACTTAACCAAATAACACAAAAAAATGTTTAAATGATTTCCAATTTTACATGACACTTATTAGTTCATTTTTTTACATTTAATTTCATTTAAAAATCAACAGAAATTGATACACGTTAAAAATGTGTATTAAAAATGTATTTGTTTTAATTTACAATAGATTTTCTTGACTAGATTAGTGAAAGGGGAAAGTTTTAAGATGTTAACACTTTAATGCATTTTTTAAAAATTATAATTAATGCTTTAATAAAATGAGTAGAAAGGATATACATAATGGAAAATAGTTCAAATGTGTTATGGAATAAGTTATTCAGCCACTAAAATAGTAATACATTTATTCATAGAATCTATTCCATATACAATTCATATTATATAGATTTATTTTGTAAAATGTAATACATTTCTAAAAATCAATTCAAAACAGACTCATTAAAATGTACTAATTTTAGAGAAAATACATTTAAATTGAATCAAAAATTAGAGTCCAGAGATCTTGTTCCAGATTAAAGAATAAACTCAGGCCCGGTCTAAAACTGGAGGACCCTCAGCCCCCGCCACTCCTCCCACTTTGACAGAGGGACCCTTGTTGTTGTTGTCGTCCATCTGAACCGCCATCTCGTATCCCAGTTTGAGTCTCAATGAAGCTCCTTCCATTTCTGCCAGAAGCCCTCAAAACTAATTAAGGATTGTCCCGGCGCCACCTCCTGGAGCTTCCTTGTGTGCCCTTTTGTTTTAAGATGAAGAGGTGGGGGTCTCTGATTGATAATACAACATTTGAAACGGGGCCCACAAAATGATTCATTTCAACATTGGGGTAGCACAGAAAGCTGAAGGGACCCAGTGGGAAAAGGGATGTTGGCTCAGCTTTGCTTGGGAGGATCGGATGCGGACCATGAATGTTTTTCACAGCCCCCACCGAGGGCAAGAGGTGTTGTTTTGATTGATTTTCAGCAGGGTTACGAGATAGTACACAAGCAAACTTTGTGAGGAGGTGGTTGTTTTTGAATCTGAACACAAATGTGGATAAACAGTCCTTTCAACTCTGCCAGATAAAGACACAGTAAATTAAACTAACATGAAAAATGGCCTAATTTGTGATGTTTAGGCTTACCAAGGGGCAGAACATGTCCAAAGTATTACTACACATGATTGACGAGATATCCCAAAAGGTTTTCAACCAATCTGTAGCATTAACCAAGTGGCTTGAAGTCGTATCCTTGTTCGTTTAACCGTTGAGTGGACTACTCTTGATCGAACCCCACTTCCACCCTCACGTTTAAACCCCGTCAAGCGCTCCGCCTCGACTTCCCCTCGTCGACGCTCATCAAACAAACCGTTCGCTTTGAAGCGTCCCTCCCCAAAGGTCTGAAGGATAAACATGATATTGCAATCGTCGTAAATGAGATTTCCCTGCCGTCAGTTGTCAAAGCAAGTCACTTCTCTTTCATGGCGGCCTTTTCATCAAAAACCTGTTGATACGGCACTCACGTCGCTCTCAAGGAAGCTGCGAACGCGAGCAGCCAGATTATCGGTGGCGTGCTAAATAAGACGTCTAACCCTTTTTCTGTCAAGAGAACCTAACAAGTTACCCCTCATTACATTTATCTTTAGTTAACATATTTTAAAAAAATACCATTTTGAAATAGAGCCATAGTGGAACTATGTATCTTAGCTGTTTTAATTTTTTGTTCAGTATATATATCCTAAAATAGTACCAGCCAATCAGAGTGCCTTTAACTTGCAGTCTCAATTAATAACAAACTATAAACCCCTCACTATCTTCCTTCTTAATTCTTGGATTTTATGACAATTGGCACTTTAAACAAGCTGGCACCTCATTAATGGCTGTTCAATTCATCATTTATGTTTGTGTTTGAAAACCTACAATTTTATTGCAATATATGCACTTTAAACTTCAAACTGAACCTACAATGCCATGTATTTCTTCAATGTTGATGGAATTATGGCAGGGGCGGGCAAACAATTCCAAAAATGGCCGCAGTGGGTGTGTTTTTTTTCCTTTCCACCAATCTGCTATTTTACAAGTGCAATCAGTGGATTGCAGGCAGGTGCTTCTTGTTTCAGCAGAAACCTCATTGTTTAAACTGTTTGTGTTGGATTGTTTGGAAAAAAAACTGCTTAACCTCTGAGTTATGGCTTGTTTTCCACATGGTCATTTCCAGTTAAAAAGTATCTAATAGTTTCACAGAATTTGAAAATAGAGTGGCATAAAAGCAATGATGCTACAGGATTTCCAAACATTTAAAGAATCACCACTTCCAATACCAGGTAAGTTACTGCCAGCATGCAATCCTATTATATTTCAGTTCTCGAGGCTAAATTCTCCATACTGCCTTTTTATCACAGTATACTGGCCCAGCAGATACTGCTTTCAAATTCAGCGACCTTGTTCGCACTCGGAGACACTCGAGTATTCAATGTCACCATGAATATGAACATGATTTCCAATGTGTTGAACATGGAAAGGCAATATCTAGAAGCAAGCAATTACAATAAGTGTTGTTAGTATTGATGCAGCCAATGGCTGTTTTATGATTTTAAAAAAGTGCCTGGATAAAAAAATTAATAGTTTGGCAAAATAGCACTAGTCACGTGCAATCATATTATGATAACTTTCCAAGTGTCCGAGAAGGAAGTGGACTGGAAAAAAAAAGATTGATGAGAAAAGATGCATTGTGGTAGTTATTGATAACAGAGGAAGGAGGCGACTAAAGGGGGCGAGATGGAGGGAGCTTATTATGGTACTGAGGTCAAGCATGCTGTAATGCCCCGTCTTGTCCAGAAAAGAAAACAGGCTTTTTGTGTGTGAAATGGGCGAATGTGAGTGTATGTCCAGTGCTTTTGGCTTTTTATCGGCCAAACATTACAGGATGGCGATAAAGATCTTTTATTGTGTAAATGCCGAGACTTCCATTGTCGTCACAACAAATTCGGTTGTTTTGTTCCTTTCTGTTGAGCTCAAAAGTGACATAATGTCTCAGAAAGGACACAGAAATGGTACAGTGCTGCCTTGAAAACACGTGGCTACTACAAGCAATGCGTATCAATGCGCATTTGTGCTGAAGGTTATCGCAAAGCATCTTGGCCAGGTTCAGACGTTGTCAGAGCGTGACTGTGTGAGCAATAGCAACTACACGGAAAGGTCACGCTCACACAAACCTAGCCGAGAAGCGGAACTGAATGACCCTGTGGCCGTGCCATTGACGGCCATAGACGTCCAGTTCATTTGAACAGTCAGAATGGATTGGCCATCTGTCTTCATCCATGACGGCGAATGAAAAAGAGAAACCGAGTTGAAGACAGCCGTTGCTGACACACCCTCACACACACGTGCTGTTAATTATTATCCGAAATAATGAGACGCAAACGACTCATTAATTCTCTCCTTGACCCGGCGCACCGCAAAGTCTTTCTTTTGCGTCTTTCCCGCCGTCATCTCGCTAAACTCTGATGCAAAGGAGAGAGGATCCTTTCAGCTGTGAATTATTAATTAGCATTCAAACCAGCCTCCGAATTCTCTCTGACCCACATCAGGAATAGAAGAGGAGGAGAAGCTTTTTCCCCGTGTAAAATGCAAATGAGAAGCTTAATCCAGGTAGAAAGGTAGACTGTATTAGAGAAAACTCATTTTTATCAGCGGGTGTGTGAAATGGCTAACCACCCATGAATTGTGAAATGGAACCAACAACAACATCGTTATGGAAAAATTTCTGGTTTTTCACAAGTTGGTAAGTAACGTGTGTGTTTTTTTTTTAGCCTTGCCGTCCCGTACATGAATCCACCATCATGAGACTTGGCCAAACACCTACCTGTCACAGATAATAAATTACTCCGGATTATAAAGGCGCACAAACATGCAAACTATTGGTTTCACATCAAACGCATGTGAACGCGCGCCACAATCAATAGGCCTCCCTATCCAGGAGTAATCAATTCTCATTCTAATCCGCTCGATGAGGCCGTCGACGCCGCGCTACGATCGTCGGCGGACGAATGGAAGAGGTCGCTCGTTAATCCCGAATTAGCATTGATCCAATTGCCTCAAACAACAAATGCAAGGTTCATGTTTAGCGCAGGTCGAAATATTGTAAAGCGGTAAGATGGCATCACTTTGTGTGGTTTGCAAAAGTAAATCGTGTGTCAATTCCATGTTTCATTCAAATAAAGATGATAGATATTCATTATAATTCAAAATATTCAAAATAACCAATGTTATTCCGTTTTTTTAATAAAACAATAAATAAAAACAAGAGAATATTTGCAATTAAGAGGCTCAAAATGAGTATTTGGAAATGTTTTTTTTACTCTAAATGATCTATTGGCTATCAGAAAAGCTATGAATAGATTTGTACATTAATTATGACGCCAAACAAAACAGCAGTAAATACAACATGGTACGCAAAAAAAAAAAAAAAAGAGTTTGGCTCCCTGGCATAAAGTATTTAGTCTGTACAATTCTGCCACTCAGGAATGTGGCACAGCATGTTACTCGTTACTTCAGTTTATTCTTGGACACCCCATTACTACTAATTGTCACTGATTGTACGTAAGATTGCCTTCATGAAGCGGTTCATATTTAATGCGAGAGTGATATTCGTAGAAAACTGCTCGTATGTTCTGTACTGTTTATTCCAACATTATTCTTTCATTTCATGATAAAATATTGCCCTGCATCACATTTTCAGCAACAAGTACATTGAGGAAGCAGTATGGAGATATGGAATATGTTTTTTTTTTTGTAGCCTGCGATTGTAAACTGGATTGTATGGTTTGAGTAATGTCTCCCTCACATGACATGGTAATACAATCTTTCTTGGTCGGGGTCAACAATTGTACAATTGTAATCTAGAAGGGGCTGACAGACCTTTTAAACTGTATTGCATGTGTTTGTACAGATTTTGCTTTTGGCCACAGCATGTAGGTCATCGTCAATCCAAATTAATCCCAAATTGCTGTCAACAATTGTATGTTTGTCAGATCATGACCTTGTTTACTGCATTCTGTGCGAAATGTTCTCCATCATGGAGTCAGATGTCTGTCTTTGCACAGAATGAATTTAACTCATAAGTGAAGCACTGTACTCAAAAAAGACTCACACTTTTTTCCCTCTTTTTTTTAAACAACAGTTTTGATCGAAACCACACAAATGAGACCAAAGAAGGAAAGTGGCCCACACAACTGAGAAGGGAACTAGTCAGAAACACTGACAAACCCACCCGACCGTTTACCGACCATCTCTGGGCCGTGTGATGCATGGCAGATGTTTGACTTCTGTTGGGCCGCAAATTCTTCAAGAAACTTGCCATTGCATCTGTATGCTGAAGCGGCAGCAGTCAGACGACTTAAAGGAACCAGTCGCCGCCCTCGATGCGGTAAGTTCTACTTTATAATTGCAATTTGTGGTCAGATGAAGGAGTTGAATTGAGGGGGGTGCACTTCCTGGTTCCCTTTAGCTTTTTGCCCCTTAAAAGATGGCCACCTTTGAAATCAGGGAGTACCCATAAAACGTGTTGAAACAATTAACTCATGTTATGTAATAGCTTCCCCCACATTGAAAGTCATGATGCAACATTTGTGAAATGAGCTTCTGCTGTTGCCATGGTGACAACTTTTTACCTGTTGTAGGTGATCTAATGTATTATGTGATAAAAAGGAATCTCAAATATTGTTAACTCAGTCCGGACACAAGCTAATTCTTGCACCTGAATGGTACGTTTCACTAGGAGTAGACAATGTAGTCACTGTTGCGTACCTCCGAGGGGGCCGGTTTGGGGGCAACTAAAAGGATTTCAGTTCCCAAGACATACTAATTACACACTCTTGATATTCAATCGGTGCGGGATGGGAGATTATGGTTTAATCCTGTCACCGGTGTCAGCACGGTACAATAATACACATCTACATGCGATGTATGATGAAAGATTAAAGTCAAGGTGGAGAGATGAGACGGTGAGGAAGTTGAAGCCAAGCCAAATGCCCATTTTTTTCTCCGAAAAGTGGTAGCTACGATCCGCTCTACCCGACTGAGCAAAATGCCTCTGTTTCCCCCCCAAAGAAAAACAAAGATTTAAAGTTCTATACAACAAGACACAGTTCTAGTTGCATGGAGCAACACTGCAGCTCTGTTTGCTGTTGTTGTTTTTCACCGAGTTAACTCTCATTAGAGAAAAGCTCCGCGTGGAGGAAAACAAAACATCACGGGGACATAATGGTAGCTGTGTGACCCCCCCATTACACACATACACAACCATCAACTCCTTCCCTAGTCAGTCAGGGGAAGCAACAGAAGCCACTCACAGGCCAACATACTTATCCAGACAGACTAGACTTCTGTGAGATTGAATCGGCGGTCCCAGGGGACACGGCAACTAGCTCTCTATCTACCGAAAATGGCCCGAGGGGGAAGATGATGGGAGGTGTGTTGTGGGGGGTCAGGGGAGACAAAAAAAAAGGAGCGAAGGGCATCTACCGTCGCTTCAAAGCCCGACAGCTCCCTCTGTTGCTACTCGTGGAACGACGCCTATTTTTCATTCATCATCTTGATCTACTCCTCAGCAGCTGGCGCTTGATGAAATATAAATACCACCATTACACTGTCGTAAATGGATACCCCGCAAGAACCTCAAGAGCTTCACTAGAACTCTTTTAAGTCATTCCAAACATTACACAGGATCTTTGAATGATTTCAAAGGGTCCTTTGCAAGGTCTTCCAAGACTTTTTTTGATGGTTGGGGGTGTTGTTTAATTACTTGAATAGGAAATACGTTGAGTTTAAAGTCAATAGGGTGTCGTTTACCGTGCCTTTCAAATAGTCATTGTCCTAAATATATGAAACCAGGCTGTATTATTCTAGTTTACTATGAGACATTTTTTAATCTCGTCTTCATGGCAAGTTATACTGACTTTAGTGGATTAAAATGATTCAGCATTCTTGCAGATAGAAAAATTAAACTGGTCGAGAGAATGTACCATCTCGGATGCTTCCCGTCCGTCTTTGAATGCAGAGGAATGTATTACCTGACTAAAAGCCCATTTAAAAAGAGAAATCTTGAAAGTGGGTACTAGACTGATGCAATCTAAATCTGCTCTGAAACTTAAACAACTAGTGCTGATGAGCAGGAATAAACAATCAAGCGTTTTCCACATCACATGGAAAGAGCGACAAAGCCACAACAGTGGGGGGAAAAAATTGCAACCACATTGTATGACAAGTACAGTTATTATACACAGCCTAAATTTAGTTGTTAACCGCAAAAGCAGAAGTCCAAAATGCAGCCTCTTTTTTTTTTGGATGTCTCCTTTCTGCTGCGTTTTTTTTTCATTCCAACAATTATCAGACCAGGTAGACCCCGACTGAGCCGAGCCAGTGAAAGTCTGTCTGTCTGTGTCTATAAAGGGACCGGCTTGAGAGACCACCAGGAGAAATAAAAGTTGAGCTTCATAGTCACGGGTGCATGTTGCGTCCTATGCTGCATCTTGAATGCTAAAATGTTTTTTTTAAATTGCAAATAATGAATTCTACTCACGCCTCTGCTTGTCTCCCAAATGCGTAAATGCGTGCGTCAAATCTAAAGCGCGTGCGCAAATTTGCCCGTTTTGCGCTGCAACGTGCCCCCAAGAAGGCACCGGGGAGCATTTCACTTCATCCCAGTGAAGTCCCTCTAATCGGATGGAAGGATAAGGGGACATAACGTGCTTCTCTTACCTCCGTGAGTCGGCGCGTGTCCCAAGCGAGGAAAAAAAAAATCCTTTCACAGCCCAGGAATAAATCATCCGCAGCCTGGTGGTCCAGTCCAGTTTATGGCAATCCCTTCTATTTGTTTGATTTTTTTTATCCACGGATAGATTGCTAAAGAAGAAGGGCTTCTTTCTGGGGATCTCAAGGAGAGAGTGGGCAAGATATCACTGCTTACTGAAGCATCTTTCTCGCTCTCCTCCTCCTCTTGCGCTGTGCCGAGCTGCTTTGAGTGCGTCCGTCCTCCTTTAGCCAGACTCGGATGAGATGTGAGAAGGAAAGAGAGGGAGGGATGGCGGGTGCGATGGAGAGAGCGTGAGAGCAGAGAGGGTGCGCAGTAATCACAGCAGCTCTCTCGCTTTCTCTCACCACATGTAGGCTACTGTCATCTCAATTTTTCCACGAAGATTCGCCAACATAAACTCGACAATACTGAGAATGTTTTTACATTTATTTTTCAACTTTTGCTCGATCCATGCATAAAGTGGAAGAAGAGGCATGAGGATGCAACAGTTGCTTCTCTCCTTCAATTGGTCGCAAGTACTGAGCCAATCGCAGCAATGTGGGCGGGGAATACCGAGGGACCCTGCCATCCGGGGAGGTGATAGGCTAATGATTTCAAATGTCTCCAGGCAATGAAAGGAGTCTGAATGAGGGACACATTCAATTCAATTAGTACCCACTTTCCCAGATTACAAATAGCATATTTATTGATGAAAAAGTACCAAAAAAATGTTCAAATAGCAAACCTTGCAATATTTTTAGAAAAAAATGGACCCCTCAAGTAGTTCTTCTTTGCAACATGAAATTTGGTAGATACCTCCCTCATGGATCTCCCACAATGATGATAGAGGTTTGAGAGCCCCCTGATCTTCAAGTCCTGCCTTCTTGTGAGAAGTTTTCATGTTCTACCTGTGCCAGAACGAGTTTTCTTTGGGTACTCCGTTTTCCTCACATACCCCTAAAACATAGTGCATGGCAGGCTGGTTGAACACTCTAAATTGTTCCTAGAGTGTGTACGTAAATTGTTGTTTGTGTCTTTGTGGCCTGCGATTGGCTGGCAACATATTCAGGGTGTACACTGCCTACTGTCCAGAGTTCCCTTGAATAGGCTGAAGTTTTGCTGCAACCCTCGTGAGGATAATCAGCATGGAAAATGAATGTCAGTCACGAGTAGACCCACGAAAAAAGCTATAAATAGCACAATCTCAAACAGCAATACCCTGAATAGCAAAAAAATGAATATTTTGGTTTGAAGTTGCTGTGTTGTGTGCCCAAATTTTACAAACCTCACATATTTATCTGACTGTATATTTTGAGCTGCATTATGAAAAGTAAAAATAAATGAGGGAGGATACATTGCCATTACAACATGCAGTGGGGTCTTTTTAGTTTGGAGGCCAAATGACACAATTGGATTAAGATAAAGGGGAAGTTGTCATATATAATTACAGTTCTCAAACAATGGCAGCCATTTTTTAAGCATGTGCTTCTGCTTCAGTTTAGTCCCAGTACTCACCAGCTTCATTTTTCACAAATGTTTTTAGACTTCTACATAGTTTTTGATTATTTGCAATAGCCAAAGTTGATTTATTTAGTACTTTTTACTGGATGATCTTCACAAATGGGGTCAGACCCGTTAAAAAAAAGTAGTCGTAGTAGTAGTCCATTATTTCACTTGCACATGCGCTGATATCTTTCCAGTTTGCATTCCCCACTTGTCATAAATCCTCCACAATCGTTCTAGTTCGCAAAAATTTGTCATCATGATTTCTTTCTTTTTGGAAACGACGCAGATGGAGACAATCTTCACACAATTTTCCGCTCCAACATCCTCTCCGGCTCTCTGAAGTTGGAATTTGGCTCCTGTTGTTGAATGAAAAACACACGTGTGCACGTATGTGTCTTTTGGCCTGTGTGTATGTTGCTGTAGGCCAACCGATGGGGGATTACGGAGCGCCCTTTTAAGGGCCAGCTTGTTTGTTTTCACTTGAGCCTGAAGGATAGCAGGGGCTTTGAGGGATCACACAAACGGGCTATATGTTTTAATTTACTTCTCTCTTTGTCTGCCTTCTCTTGGACTTACGTCTGTGGAACTCCCGCTTCTCCTCCCCGCTATGTCGGTTTAATGGAGGGCAGCGGTGACCAATCAGCAGGCCAGGATTATCGCACAGTCGGCCATAATTGAATTTTAGCTGTCGGCACGGTAACTGAGCAGGGGGATATTGAGGCCCCGTCTTAGTGGAATTGGAGGCTTCTGTATTTATTTATTTATTTATTTATTTATTGCAGGGGCAAGGGGGGGGTGTCTTAATGATGAGGCCCATATTCCATCACCTCACCAGATTTTGACCACAATACTGCATACATAGCTTTCATAGAGCTTTATTTAATAAAGGCTTATGAAGGTAATAACGTTTACGGCTTTGCCCTTCATAACATCAGGATGCAACGATAAAAATATAATCGGCAGTCTGGTTCAATCAAACACGTCAACGGACCTCACCAACCGCATGGCCGCAACTCGCGGCGCAATAATGCTACATTTTATGTCCTGCAATCTACACTCGGCACTAATTTATAGCATGAGACTTTCCTGGACTCTAAGGTAATATTTGTTTTAGCACTGAGCAATATAGGCTACAAATAAAATCCCAGATTTTTTTTTCTGAATTAAATCTCTTTTTCTTAACTTTGTTTTCTCCCCAAACGGGAAACGACAGAGATAACTCAAACTCTCTTTTTTTGTGTTGTATTTCCTTCCATTTCAATCTACCATATTTATTCGGGTATAACTCGCACCCGTGTATAACGCGCACCCATAATTTGTGACTAAAATTTGGTAGCATTTTTTTCCACTTTTTCTCAGCCCTAAAAGAGAAGCAAAATGCTTGACACAAAGTTGGCGAATAAATGAGAAAAACACGATAGAGAGCGAGAGTTGGTGAATGAGAATAGGCAAAGACAGCCAATGAAAAGCTAGTGTCACATAGAAGCGGCCTTGTGTGCGAGTTAGGGGCGCTGCATAGCAATGGCGTCTCGCCTCACGCTTTATTCAGCCACCCCACGTCCTCCATTCTGAACTCATTTAATCAAAGCCTCGATTCGTTTGCACGTATCAATGTTGCACAAAGAGCTACAGCGTGTGAATGGATTCACGAGAAAAGGATTCTCGCAGACAAACATGCCAGGAGAGACTAAAAGGACTTTTTGCTTTCCTCCCTCTCGTATTGAAAGAGGAAGGTGACTTTTTTTTTCAGAGGCGACACGGTCGATTGGCGTAAAGAAAGCTTCATGTTTAATAAACACTCAGGGGTTGCCCGGTTTAAACAATATACAATACAATAGGACACCTCAGATGAGTGTTAAAAGAAATTTAAAAGGATG
Source organism: Stigmatopora argus (assembly GCF_051989625.1). NCBI lineage: Eukaryota > Metazoa > Chordata > Actinopteri > Syngnathiformes > Syngnathidae > Stigmatopora > Stigmatopora argus. The sequence continues at coordinate 4,361,422 of NC_135397.1, read as the reverse complement.
AGGATAATGGGAGACTCTTTCAATAGATGTGCCACTTTTGAATTCTTGGCAGGAATGAGGGCTACAGCACAATGGTGGGGTAACAATGTGCAAATACTTCATTACAGTGCTTTATTCAATGGCTGCCATTGATGCTCAAAGACCTTCAATTCTTTTATAATGATCAACATGATTTGGTTAGGTCAAATTTATTGATTTTAAAATATTTATTTTCCCATGGGAATAATTTAGAAAGACTCTGACGTATTCTAAATGACTGATTCAGTTTTACAAAGACTTTTACCTTGATGGAAGACTTCAAAGCGGATAGATGGAAGCCATGGTCTGAATTCCTGACTGACTGATACAAACCAGTCAACTCTGATGTGGACCAAACAGCCCCGTCCGAGACCTCCTTTCAGAGGTGGTCTCGGTATGTTTCCCATTGTGTGAAACTAACGGTGTTTCGGACCAAAGCTGAAACTTACTCAAAATTTGCAAGTACAGTCATTTGCTTACAGTTAACTTGCCTAGGTCACTCACCATAATGTAACTTATTTTTTTAAACAAGTGCATAGTGGATTTTTTTTGTGTTTTTCTCTTTGTTGCCCGCTACAAAAGTGAACCCAATGTTTGGGAGCTGTCGTTGTTTTGCTTGAATTATCCTCACTGAAGCCAATTAAGTATTAACACTCAATGGGGCACCAAAGTGTTCTTTGCTGAGAATGTGGATGCTGCTGTTCAGTTTACTCGCCTCGCTTTCCCCTAAATTGTTGTATTACGTGAACAAAGCATTTCTGTAGGAGAAATCACCTCCCCTTACCTTTTTTGCTTCACCTGCAGGTGTAAAAACTATTTTTACGACCAAAAAAGGTCCCCATTTTGAAGCGGTCGTACGCATTGATGCTTTTTATTCTGGTTCTCTATTTTGCATACACTTGACTTCATGTGGGCTTTTTGTAATGTCTGGTGCGATGGGGAAAAACACATTTTGAATTTATGCTAATGTGAATCTCGTGTCCAATGCTAATGTGGGTCTTGTGATTCTTCAGTAGCGCCAACCCGTATTTGTGCATTACTTGAATTAGCTGCTGGTAGTGGAGACACTTGACGGAGCAAATCTGTATGTTTTTGTTGAGTTCATTTCAGTTTCAATGATGTCCCGAGTCACTAAATTAATTGCTCAGAAGCTCATCAGAACAGAATCCGATGCCTTGTCCAAATTGGTCTTGTAGAAATTCTGGAATGGCCGTGTCCAGGCACAAAGATTTTACAAATGCAACCGTGACAACAATCTTTAAATTGGGGTGAGTTTGATGACTGAAACCAAACTTAGCAAAATTGTCAGCTTTCTTTCCCCCACCGTTTTCAGCTGGCTCCCTCAGAGGTCTATTTTTCCTCACCAAAGGGGGCACAGGGAGGAAAGCGTTTTTGTTTATGTTGAGATTTCCAATCTCCTTTGAAAACAAGTACGGATAATTAACAATTTAATCATGTTTTCTCATTGAAGCACACAATCACTTTGGAAGCAAACATTTAAATAGTTACTCGTATGTTTATACACGTTTTTATAGCAGCACACTGAGTACGCAACCACGAAAAATCCATCAGCATGTTTTTTTTTTAAACTGGAAACCCCCTTTAGTGCCGACACCAGACGCAGGATCAAGAAGCCCACACATTCTTTATTTACTTGCCATCACTCTTCCCGGCAGGGACGCTCGGCTCATCCATCTCCAATTGTTATCTTATCGTTGACTGCTGACTGAGTGCACATGTCTGAGTGAGGCAATGATAAGAAGATGTGATGGAAGAAACGCAGACTTGCTCGCTAGCAACACCTCTGTCTGGCCTTTGCTGCTGTCTTGAAAGCAAAAGAGAAAACATTTGTTTTTGACTGTTTGCTAGGTGAGAAGTTACATAGTTCATCTGCTGTATTTTTTCGGTTATCCGCACTGACTGCAAAGACAGCATTTCTTCATTTTGTCAAACTTTGGATATTATAGTACTGCAAATGCCTCGACTTCAGTAAGCCCCAGTTTTTAGGGTTAGGAGCTGTAGCTTGGTCTATTCATTTGGTTTGAGTTGGCAACCAAAAATATAATTTTGAATGGAGTAAGAAGCCAAAATTAAAACTTCCCAAGAAACATGTAGCAGATGTCGACCAGACTGAAAACGGGTCATGTACTAACTAGCAAAAGCAAAATGAAAATATGAGAAAATACATTAAACTAGGTGACGTCATCCATCGTACAGAACATATGAAACAGTCTCAAAAACACATGCCAGAAAATAGACAAAATCTGCAATTTGGGGTACATACAAGTGGGAATACAATTTAGCGAATGACACCCAATCAGAACAAATTATTCCAGACGGATGTTTGTGCTGAATTCTCCAAATTATTTTCGAAATATTTTTTGGGAAAAATGAAAAATAACAATAGCAACGATTGAGCCCGAGCAGTTTTTATCTGTTTTCTGTATTTTTAATCAAAGCTTATTGTCTTTTTTCCCCTTTTTTAAATTCCTGTGGCACATCACCAATCTTTCTGGTGGAGATGCAAGCATGATTAAAATATTTCACAGGAAAAAGGAAGAAATATCAGCAATTAAAAATATAAAAATAATAAACAACGTTAACGTTTGTCTTGGTAATGAATGCTACTTTCATTAAACGCTCTCAATTTGTGTGTGGGTGTGTGTGTATAAATTCAGGACACGTGCGGTTTTTACATTGTGTATTTAGGTCGAGACTCCCACAGGGAAACGACAATTTAAAGTCCAATAAAATGGTCGACCTCATCAATACGAGTCAATACATGTTCAGATCCCCTGGCGAGAAAATGGTTATTATCAGTTTCCAGGCTCAAATTAGAAATTTTGCTTTTAATAACACGAGTGCGCACTTTATCCGTGTTGTTTCTTTATTTTTTCTTTTCAGGGTAGGCGTAACGTGTTCCCTCTGGGCGGCAATTAGCGCTCAATGAACACTCGCGTGGCGGGCTCCGGGGACAATTAGCGTGCGGCGTGAGTAAGCGACTTGTCATATTTTGTAGCACACAATCAGCCCAACACAAACCACCCACTGTGGAATGTTCTGAAAAATGATGCCGCTACAGCATGTGTACACATCAACAGAAAATCCCCTAGTAAATGAAAGCAAGTCCTCCCTAACTAGTCAGTTCAAGTCGTTCCATGACCTTGTGACTCACAAACTGTATATTTTAAAACATTATGAATGGATAGTATTTTTAAATGACTAATAACTGTCCAATCTATTTGAACTCTTGTGATTCTTGGTAACTATTGGCCCAATTGTAGAAGTACAAGACAAGTCCAAGCAAATTTTGGCCTCTGTGTACATAGTAGCCCAAGAAAAAGTGATTTGTGCATATACACAAGGAAAACCAGATCGGACTCACGTAGTGTCTGACATTTGGGTGTTTCTTTTTTTCGCTAAGGAAGACTTGAAATGAATATTGGCCGGTGCTATTGGTTTTCTCCTAGAGTTTTGCACTGTTATGGAATGAGTGGCTGCGATTAGCATGCATCGCTTTCGCTGCGGCCAACCACTGTGAGAAAATGTCAGACGGGCGTCTCGGTAAAAGGTAAAATGTCAGCAATGCCGTACTGGTGTCAATTGGAAAAATCCATTGTGAGCAGCTTGATGTTTTTTTTTTCAATTCTACTTGTGTGAAGCGGGTGAAAGCTCCACCGCACGCATACACTGTCTTCATTTTCATCATGGAGTTTTTTAGAGTTTATTTCATTTATGTTGTTGAATTCACCAAGTCAAAGGGTGATTGTGTGTTTTTGCTTGGTCTTTAGTGTGTTTACACCTTTGTGTGCGTGACTTGTGATGTAATCAATAGACGGAATTAAAAGTCTCTTAGGCCTTTTTGCAACATAACCTGAGTTGACTTCATCCCAACTTTAATTATACTACATTGTAAGGGCTTTTGGGACAAATGCCTTTTACTGATTGAGCTTTTGTACTATAACTTTATCAGCCAGGGCCCAGACAGTCATTGAAGTAACATTGGTGCGATGCAAGCTTCTTGTATAATCATGCGCCTGTCATTGCGAGGTTTGTGTAACTATGTCCCTCACAGTTGGAGACCAGGCACGCACACCTTCACCCTATGGAATCAATTTTTCCTGTCAGGAATACATTGGATTTGCGCTAATGGAATCTACTGCACATTCGGGGTCAACGCTTTTTTAAAATTCGATCCCAGGATGACTTGTTTGCTTGTAAGACTATGCAGTATATGAACAGTTGACCATTTTCTATACCAACAATAGTGGTATGATGATTTTTATTGGCTTAGACAACTGCTTCTGCATCGGAATTTGTTGAAATGGAATTTCAAATTTGACACATTTAAAAGCAAAATGAAGAGCGGAAATGTCATTCTTTCGATTGTGAATGTGGCAGCACTTAATTTAGTGGACATATTATCATAGTTGACGATCAAAAGGACACAAAGACCCGTGATTTTGAACAAGTCATCCATTTTTGGTGTGTATAAGCTTTTAGTTTGAACTCCAGAGCATGTACTTTAGTGAACACTTTCTTGTAAATTTATGACAATAACCACCCCAATCCAAAATGAAAGTAAGAACATTCAAATCAAAACTGTTTGGCCTTGGCAGGGGTTTAGTCTTCTCATTCAATGCCATTGGACTTAATGTATGCGATCCCTATCCCCCCTTTCCTTGCATCCCAACAGTGAGTGAGCATAAAAAACATGGGCATCGAGAGAGAAGTGAAAAGGCGAGTGAGTGCAAAGGATGTGACAGGAATGTGTGTGTAAAGGGGAGTTGTGTATGTTGTCACGTCACGGGGACGGCGAGGGACACCAGCGTCTCGGAGGCGGACTGGGGAAGAAGCTGCGTGGAATCGAAGTTTGGGCCTCTCTCGCTAGCTTGTTAATCTCTGAGGACTTGACATTTGAAAACCTTCCTTCCTCCCCCTCATCCTCCTCTTCCTCACTTCCTCTCAACTCACTGATGTGTGTAAATCCAGCAGTGAATAGACTGGAATTCTCCTCTGCTTTGAATACCTTCCTCTCAAACCAGGAACTGTTCAAAGATTTTGTCCAATGGCTCTCAAATGTAGACCACAAATGCTAGCCAGATGGCCAACGCAAAACTGAGAGGGGTGTGAATTTTAATCATTGTTTATAGGGCGTAGCATTAGAGCAAGTTTAGTTATCATTCCATTAAACTTGATTGAAGTGCAGCTCTCAAGACCTATTTAACAAGGCATATAGCTCTGTCATGACAAGACTGCGCCCCAAAATAAAGTCTTGATTCTCTCTAATAATGGTTATTGATGGCACTTAGATTCCTGGGCACTCTCTTCATCTTGTCCTGGTATGGCCCCCTCTTTGAAGACTCGTTTGTTCCTAAAGATTCTAACTATTATGTTTCCTTCCTCAAGCCTGGCTAACCTCGAAACATAAAATTGTCTCACCCTAACCATCATGAGTAGACCCACAAAAATGTCTCAAGACGCAAATTCTGAAAGGTCACAGATAACCCCCAATCCTTCATCCAGACAGCTAAATTAATCTGAAAAACTATAATAAATCCAAAAAGTTTGAACTGGCCTTTTGACACTTTCAAGCAAGGATGTTGTTTCCTCCAATTCCAATCATCAGTAGTCTTTTTGTCTTCACACGCAGGTCGTGTTGGTGGTAGCTGGCAAACCCTAGGGCTCAAACATAAATACGCACGCGCACACACACACACACACACACACACACACACATGTGTATATATACGTGCACAGACTCACTGTCATGTTCAATAGCCGCCAGCGCTGTAGGTAGGTTTGTGCCGAGTCACTGCGAGCGACGTGGCTGTCCACTCGCATTGCGGACACTTGCAAATATGACAGTATTAACGCAGTGGGAACAAGCGACCAGGCAAAGCCAAGCAGACAAGCTCTTCTGTGTGTGTGTGTGTGTCATAGTGCAGAAAAGTGTTCGGATGTGTGTCTAAATGACATCGTTACCCTCTTCATCGATGGCCAATGACGACCGTAGTAATGGCCTTTAATGCTGCCATGGTACATTCTCATTGCTGTTATTAGGGGCCAATGAATGGTCAAAGCTCAAACCTACTGTCCACTTCAAGTCTGTTAAGGCATTTTGACACCTTTTTTATAGACTAGATTGCAGAGTTTGACGGTCGTTTGAGTCACCACAATCTCCTGCCTAAAAGACACACTCGTGTCATTATAGCATCCAGTCAAAGATTATTTTAATATGCACAGTGGACTGGCGCATATTCGCAGTTCAGCATTCACGACTTCTTTCAATCACAGATTTTTCTAAAAAACATAACTCCTCTATATTTGTCTGAGCCGGATGTGCACTCCATTTTTTTAAGTGTACGGTAGATTTTGTTAGAGGTTTGTTTAGTCTTCTTAGAGCTTAGCAAATTATTCCAGTGGTGGGAGGTTTTGTTACACGATGCATAATTTTGACTAATTCTAAAAAACATTGCTTTTCTACATTTTCTAGTTAACTAACATTATTTATTTATTTTGAGATGGCAGCTCATTTTGACCGGAGAGGTTGACCATGCTCATTCACCCAGTTCGAATGGATTCGAGGTCTATCACCATTATTGTTACTGGAAAAATCACTGCCGTTCCTCCCAGTTCAAATCGATTGGACTCCACAGCCAGCAAGTGAGCACGAAAGACTCGCACCTACATGGCAATGGATGCAAATGCGGAACAAACAATGGACCCCCGAAACCCGCTGTGACGTGAAATGATGAAATGAGACGTGAATAATGCAATATGCCCGGCTCGCCCGGGCATTGTTTCATTCATCGCACATATTACATCATCAGCAAATCCCTCTATTGGATCACGTCGTGCGGCTGGCTCCAAATCAATTGGGAGCGCAAACAGGAACTTTGGTGTAAAGAGTATTAAAGTCGGCCTCTTCAGATGAACGATGACGCCTGCCTGTGCCACTAAATCCATCACAGACTAGCAGAGTATTGTGACTTTACGCTGTTGATTATCCGGACATTTGCATGCTGATTTAAAAAAAGGAGAGAAGAATGATAATAATCAGACACATAGAAGTGCACTTGGTTGACCTAGCTGCTATTACATGTGTTTTTCCTTTGCTCTTGCAAGTCTCCCTTCATGTCTTTGCCTGACATGTGGGTTAAATTAAGAGCGCTCACCTTTTCCCTGGCTCGTCTGTCAGTCTTTGGCTCGTTTGATATTAAATCAAAGCTTCTTGTTTTAGCACGTCGGTAGCGGCAGGATCGCTTCGGAATACAAAGCAGGGCAGAGTGCTCATCAATCCGTGCAGAACTGAACGAGCGTGTTCACAACCATTCGTTTTAAATTCTTGCACCAAACCGATGTTATGCTTTCACTAAAGTCAACATTACACGCTGATTGTTGATAACAACCCGATCGCAAAAAAAACAAACGTTTAGGATGAGCACATTTTGATTTTAAGCCATTTTAGCATTTCTGATAAGGGTTTGACCTTTGATATTAAGGCTAAAGACGGGTTTACAGTGGAAAATTGAGTTTTTTGGGTGTGGTTTAGGCAAAATCCTACACATTTTGTCACTGTTTTAGGCATGAATGAGTTCGCAAAAGCTTTCTCAATCATTCAAGATCATGTACAGGCTTTCCATAATGCTGCTTTCTTTCCATAGTGCCTATTTATGTGCACAAAACGGAAGGATCAGTTCTGGCAAACAGACCACGACACATGTTGAACTCAGCCACTTTTGCCCAAGTATGTGAACGCAAGTGGTGCTTGATTGCGCCGCCCATTCAATAATTGCACCAGCAACCTGACTGCCCTCATCACAATCACTCTCTGTGGTGGTCACATCGTTTTCCTCCTCTTCATCGCTCTTCCATCTTCTCCAGCATGTGGAATGAATCACTGTAATGATAATGGAGACCAATGTACACACACACACACACTCACACACACACACTTAATGTAGTTGAGCCATTGACAATGGCCTCCATGCTCTAATTCCTTGCCCCTCCTCCGAGAGCGCTCACCATTCAGGCGACAGGTTTTCTTGGCACCAGAATGTGCCCTTTATAATTTGTGTTCTTTTCCCAAATATGCCTAATCCATACATAAAAGGAACTTGATGGACTACTTTGGGACTTTTAATGAATGCTCTCTCATTAGATGCTATTCATTGGCTGAATTGCTTTCAATTATTTACAATTGTCAACAGCCTTAACTTTTTTGAATGCATCCCTGCCATTGATGACGCTCAACATCCAATCACCTTTGACTGAGCAGTTGTTTGCAATCAGCCCTCCCAAATCCACGGCTGAAAGTAAAAGGGGAAAGCATCCCCTACCCTTCACGGAGCTCAGGTGTGGGAGCATCCCCCTCTGTAATGATGTACATTCCCAGCCTTATTCCGGAGACAGACACAGGTCATCAATCCTGCTTAAACTTTGTCCTTCCTCCTCTCTTGCTTAGACTCCACCTGTGATGGACTGTGTCTCTCTCCATCGGGAGCCCCCAACCCCCCCATTTTACCTCACCTGCCCCCCATCTCCTTCTTCACCTCAGTGCCTCTCTCCATGCATCAGCTGCCCACTAATCACCCTTCTCTCCTCTCCTAAATCTCACTTTAGCTCCCATCCTCCTACTTTAGCTCTGTTCCCTCGCCATTTTTGCCAACCCGCGTCTTTGTCTAAAAAAATAGCTGAGGCGGTTGTTTGTTGACACCTTAAAACACTGCTTTCAAAACTTTCTCAACTCCAGACTCAAATTGGAAATATTTTGCTACTTCTTACTATGCAGTACACTGGGGCAAATTAGTCTCTACATTTAGGATTACCCAAAAAAGATAAGTGACAGGAATCTCAGCCCACAAAAAAATCAAAGTGATCCTTCATGTCTATTTTGGGCAAGCCCCAAAACAAGTCTCAATAAGCCATACCTGGGAAAAATATAAGCACAAGTGTGCTTTAGTCCATTACGGACTATGCGCACATGTCTTCTACTGGTTAACTTGTAACCATCAGGCAACTCGAGCACCAATTAATCAAAAATTAAATAATACGCGCAGAAATCGGAAAATCGGTCTCCGATTATTGATACATACTGGCCCATACGATGTTCTATACTAAGTTTCAAGACTATTGGTTCGTGAATGACAGAATAAGTGGGAAGAAGAAGAACAGCTACTAGAATGGTGTCTCAACAGACCCTTTGGATTCACAGGCTGCCATTTTACTTTAATAAAACTGGATAATCAGCAGGTAGAAATTGGCACATCAGTTTGGAAATTGTTGTATATATGTAATATTTTTTTAATCATCATGTGTCAGACTGTCTAAGATAAGCCACTCCACTAAGAAGGTCGCTGAAGTGCTGAGATGTCTTTGTGACAAATGACAAAGTGTCAGCACCAGGAAATAGCTTTGTTAGGTAGGACGAGGGTGGAAATGTGTAGGTGTGTGCGCTCCTGTGTGCGGGGGTGTCCAAAAAAGTCGGTCATGCTTGATTACACTTGAGCCAGTCAGCTGCAGTCTGGCAGCCTTCGTCTTCGACCTTTCCGAAACAGATAAAGACAGGACAGATGCAGGTGAAGCACTCCACGTCCACCACTCATTCCTAGCTCCAATTTGGCCCCTGAGCCTGACAGCTGCCCTTTATTTTCTATTTCTATATCTTCACCTGGACAAAATATGATTTTTTTGCGCATTGATGAGGACTATCCTCAACACGTATCAGAGCTCACGGACATAGAAGCAGGAAATTAATGTGGTTTGTTACGCAAATGGTGAGCTTCTCGCTGACACTGATTGCCTGAAAAAACAGTCATTACAACCGAATACATCTGCATGTGCAATTTCCTCGAAATCGACGGAAAATGCATTCCAGCCACAGCTGCTCTCATTTTATGACTAATGATTCAATCAGTAAACATTCGCTTTACATTTTCCTAATGCAGGTTATGTCTTTTATTTTTGATAGGGACTCCTATGTACTACAAACCCAATGACTATTTCGTCTCTTCAATGCACCGAACACAAACCTATTTAATATATTAGCTATCACAAAGTCACTTCCCCATTACTATACGTCCCTTTTTAAGCCATTGGCTGTCATTGATGGTGATAGACATCTAATCCACTTCTAATAGCCAAAATGGATTGAAATCTATTGGCGTCAATGGCAGCTACTGAGCTAAAACACCACATAACAAAAGGGTTTTAATACGTAACAGCTCTTTTTCTTTAAAATCCTAACAAGCAACAAGCATACATCTGTGTAGATGTGATTGACTTGATCGAGTGCTGTCGCATTCGAAGCAGAAATGAAAGCCTGAAAAAAAAAAAACAGATAAATAAGAGCAAAGACATGCAGCAAGCCTTTGTAAAATATGCGGGATGAGGCCGAGACAACATTAGCTCATGCTGAATTATTCATCCGACTCTGAAGCAGGATGGACCATCGGAACATTTCTTTCTTCGATGTGAAGCATGCATACTTTTGTGTGTACGCTTGTGTTTTCCTCATGCGCTTTGGAGATGCTGGCGCCTTCGTTAATGAGGCGCACACAGGGCAACGTGGCGAACACCATGTTGTTGTGTAGAAAAAACTGACAATACAAACGCACTTGATTTGTCACCTGTGGATGATTAGTTATCTCTACTGATGAAACATTTCAGTGTTGTGGTTATGTGCCATACGTTTCCTGAATAATAGCTAAAGCAGACGATTGGAGAAAGTGTGAGTTTTAGTGCTGTTTTTCCCTTAAAATGTTGACTCCAAATTGAATTTCATGTTGATTTGCGTATTGCAACTGATCAATCTAATATTAAATGTTGTAATCGATTTGGTTGTTAAGTTATGGGCTGCTACAAATAATTATTTTGCTATTTGACTAATTTCTGATTACCACTGCAATTAGTCATTTAATCGACTCCCACAGTTTATATGCCACTTGTTAATTATTATTATTCATGACTTGACATTTGAGATTTTAACGTGCATTGCAACCAAAAAAATCTATACTAGGAAATGTTGAATTATGAATACTAGGGAACAGTAGAAAAACGTATTTTACTTTTTTATTTTGGGGGATATTTTTAATTGAAAGCATTTCAAAGACAGTCAACACAATTAAAAATAAACAATGAGTATTTACTATGCCCTGCAATTGGCTGGTAATCAATTCAGCGTGTCCTCTGCCTGTTGCCCATAGTTGGCTTGGATATTCTTCAGCCCCCACGTGACCCTTGTGAGGATAAGCGGTATGGAAAATGAATGAGTAATTCAGATTTAGACACTTAAAAAGGGACTGTGACTATATTGAGGTTAACAAAATATCCAAAGGATTAATCGACTGTCAGAATAGTTTCCAAATACGTAAGTGATCAACTGTCGATTAGTCATTTAACCGTGACGACCGTAGACTTAATAACAAGTTAGCTCATAAATGCCAAATGATGTTCGGCGACACTTCTTCTATCGCAGTCTCCTCTCGCGTCTGAACGTCTTTGTCTTGGTCTCTTATGAGAAGGCGGATTTGGCGAAGGCGCATGAATAATTTGTATCTAATATCCCGTCTCCTCTCGGCTACATCAACACTCTCGCTCACCTCCTGCGGCCTTCCTATTCTCGCTCCATCTCCCTCTTTTCTTCTCCTCTCACTCAATCTCGCGCTTTCTTCTCGGCCTCATTTTGCCGCTAAACAGACTAACAGGCTTAGGCGTGCAATGGAAGCGTTTTGTCACTCGGGCCGAAGTCCATTTAAAAGCTGACAAAAATTCATCATGGATGTTTTTGCCGAAGATCAACATGGTGTTTTGCGCCGTTTCATTATTCAATATTGCAGGAAACACACACAAAATAATCATGCTCATGTTTCACTGCCAGTGAAGGTGATAGACCAATCTATTTTAACTGGGAGGGCACTCAATAATTTCTGCCAACCCTTTCAGTCAAAATGGTTTGGGCGTCTATCAGGATCATTATCACCCAATGAGTTTTAACCGCAGCACCTGCAGTATTTTTGATTATTTTCTTCAACTTTCTACTCGTAATGAAAGCAACACTCAATAATATAGTTGACCTCAAAGCGGAATTTTTACGCTGGTGGATGATGAATAGACGTAAGAATGCACGCATGGATGGCTGAATTGATTAGACCAACGCTTGAGTGGATATTTTGGTAAGTAATTAGGAATGGATGGATGGCTGTTTAGCTGGTATCATGATTACGTGGAAAAAAAATAGATGAACAGGTTGGTTGGTAGAAAAACGATTGCAATCAGCTTCAACTTGTTCTCAAACTCCTTTTAACCTATATATTTTATACAACGATATTGGGGATGAACGATGGAGGTCATTGGATTGAGAGGACTATTTAACAGGTGCATAGATGAATAGCCGTATTGGTCGTTGTATGGTGGATTAATAATTTACCATGTTGGGTAAACAGATAAATGATCTTTTTGGCTGGCAAAAACTATTGCCTGGTCTCCCAGTCAAAATGGACCAGACGTGTATTGCCGTCAATGACACTGAAATGTTCTCAGTTACTGCCCGCCCTCCTACTTAAAAATATATGTAACCTTTATATCTAGTCAGTGACTGTTTGTGATATTGCGCGCCAGAAGCCAAGAGAAGCTTTTTGCAAGCTGACACCAGAGGCATCACAGTTTCACTTCTCAGAGGATTCACACTTGTTGAAATGTGCACGAGTGTGTGTTTGTGTGTAAATGCCACTCTCCTTTCCTTTATGTTTCCCTTCTAGTATGGCCACTATGCCTTCCATTGGCGTGCTGTTCTTATTGTTTTTTTTTATCATATCACACCATTAGATCCATATCTACTTCCACTCATGCACCTGAGCACCACAGACAGCTCCTTGTCAATAAAACATCGAGCAATGTGCAAAAAGCTCAAACGCAAGTGAGAAGATGAGTCTTGCACACAAAGAATAACCAGGTACCTGTTTGACTTTAAAGTGGTGCACTTGCATGACTTTATTAATTGTGTATCTCTAACTTTTGAGGGTCAAACTTAAACACGTGGACTAGACACACAACTGAAAAGTCAAAGTGTAGCATTCTAAAGGAAGCCCTATCCCCAACGAAAGTCCTTCTTTCGGCCTATTTGTCAAACATCATACAGTAAATGCACAGAGCTGGAGGGACAGGTTTGCCGGTAGGTTGCTTCGTGTTTCATCCCCTTCAGAGATGAAAGATTTGGTGTGACAGTCCAACAGATAGATGGATACGCAGGTAGACGCCGCACAAAATTGCCCGCCAGGAGCTGACGTTTACTTGACGCGGGTCACGTCAAACGGGGACCCCCGGCTGGGAATAAGTCACATTTTTCATCCTGGTTTAGCTGGCACAAAAGCTTGTTTTTTTATGAAAGCGGCAACTTTGTATGAAGGATGAATAGTCTCTATCAGCCATGTTGTTCGTCAAGTCTGAGTAGAAAAGAATACAGAGTGAGAAATGGGAAGACCTTTAAAGAGTAATGAAATATGACAGCTATCAATAAATTGCCAAGCACACATTTAAAAGTTATAAGATGCCACTGGCAATGACCGTAGTTCAATTATTGACGCACAATTCACTTTCTATAAATTGACAATTTTCCATTATTTATTCTGGACAGGGACAGATCTTGCATTTTATTTCATGGTTCCAATTTAGTTTTCTGTTTATATACAGTATACAGGTACATTGAGATATAGACTAAATACTTAAACAACTTTGTTTTGTAAATGTATTTATTTTTTTAATATTTGTCTGACGGTTGTCATGGAATGGAATGGGACTAAACTTTGTTCCAAATCAAATAGGCCACGTGTGTCAAAGTGGCGGCCCGGGGGCCAAATCTGGCCCGCCACATCATTTTGTGTGGCCCGGGAAAGGAAATCATGAGTGCCAACTTTCTGTTTAAGGATCAAATTAAAATGAAGACTATATATGTATATTACATTTCCTGATTTCCCCCTTTTAAATCAATAATTGTAATTTTTTAATCATTTTTTCTGTTTTTAGTTCAAAAATCATTTTGTAAAATCTAAAAAATATATTTAAAAAAAAGATACAATAAACATTGTTTTAGCTGTATAAAAAACTGAATATTCAGGGCTTTTAATCCAGTTCTTTTAATCCATTTATAAAAACAAATCTAAATATATCTGAAAAGGTCCGGCCCACGTGAAATCAAGTTGACGTTAAAGCGGCCAGCGAACCAACCCAAGTCTGACACCCTTGAAATAGGCTATTAGGCTCCGGTAGAAATCAGTCTTGTTAAGGCTACAGTTCATTTATATGTTTTGTTGTTGGTTTTTCCATCTTTTTTTGTACTATTATCACATCATTAGAGCATATAAAGCATTCACTCACTAACGGTATTTAGTAAAGAAAAGCTTTGAAATCTGCTTTAGTTGAAGTGGAATTAGCTCTGGCTTCTATTTCAAAGCAAAGCATTTTGAAGGCTATACACACACACACAAACACACACGCTTGTGTACCAAATAGCTCATACGCCTTTGCTAGTGGCGGTTTAACCTTCGCGGACGGCTGGAGAACAAGCAAAACGTTGCCTCCGCCAGCAATAAAATGCACTAAATGAAGAGCAATTTTGAGTACAGAAACCCAGAGTAAATCACTTGCAGCCAATAAGGGACCGCGGATTTGCACATGGCTGGATAACCTCGGAATATTTTAACACCTGTTTATAGTCGTGAGGGAGAGTTAACAAGTATACTCACACACACGAACACTATAGTGTTTTTTTTTGTATTTCACAAGACCTCTTCACAGTTGACATCTCTATTGAACTTCCACCCCAAAAAATATAGAAAAACGTGCTAAAATGAGAAGTGAGAAGAGGAAGCTCGCCGCCAGGAAAAAGAGGATTTGACGCAAGAGAGGTAATCCTGTTACACCAACCAGTTTGACGACTAGAGCCGTAAAAAAAAATGGAATAAAGCTGAAAGCAGCGATGAACGAGCCCTTGCGCCCATTTTTTTTCATGGAAAAAGCCTCAAAATCACTCACATTTCCACAAAAGATACCAGTTTGTTGAATTTCAAGCAAAAATCTTGAGGTCCTCCCAGAGATACGATGAATTTCAGTAGTGTTTACATTACTGCTACGTGGAAATGCAATTTGCCAACTCGGCTGACATGGACATGAAATTTTCCCACTTGACATGGGACCGATTCGAGAATATGATAAATCACGTTATGTCTGAATGCGGCAGGTAATGTACCGATTATGATTGCAGAAGTTAATGACACAGCTCTCTCGTGACTTCGCTACATTTGACAAGCAGTAAAACGAACAACTTCTTTAGTAACTAACTACTGACCAAACAACAATCTGACAACTGGTTTCCGATCATCGCAATTGGATCTGTTAAGGCAAGGGTGTCAGACTCGGGTTGGTTTGCGGGCCACTTTAACGTCAACTCGATTTCATGTGGGCCGAACCATTTTAGATATAATATTTAGATTTTTTAATCGATTCAATGAACTGGATTAAAAGGCCTGAATATTCAGTTTTTTATAGATCTAAAACATGTTTTTTTTAGCTTTTTTATATATTTTTAGATTTTACTAAATTATTTTTGAACTAAAAACACGAAAAAAATGATTAAAAAATGACAATTATTGATTTAAAAGGGGGAAAATCAGGAAATTTAATATACATCTATACTCTTCATTTCAATTTGATCCTAAAACAGAAAGTCGGCACCCATGATTTACTTTCTCGGGGCGCACAAAATGATGCAGCGGGACAGATTTGGCCCCCAGGCCGCCACTTTGACACCTGTGCGTTAAGGCATTGGAAAATAGGAGACCTTCCAAATAATGATATTTTTGCCAGAGTAACATTAACATAAAAATTCCAAGAAGTCTAGCTTAAACACTAAGCTGGAATTTTATCAAATTGGCAACTTGAACAAAGGGGCTAATGCTATTTAACAGCTGCTTCATATCTGTTAACTGTTTTTTAACACCGATTAGGTCTTATCAACAGACACATTGAAACCTAAAAAATGCCACAATCACAAATTTATCATCCTTATAAAAACAATGTCATCCTGCCACATTTTTCTGCATGTAGTGTGTGCACATAAACTGTTTATTCAGCATAATGAGTAGTAAAGGTCGCTTGTACTGGGGTAGAATACTTCATCGCTATACAACAGCAACAGCAAAATGTCAGCTTGAACACTCGCAAGGAAAAAAACAGTGATTTAATCTATCTGATTCAATGCAACTCTGCAAATAAATGATCACAAAGTCAGCCCCTGAAATTTGACAAAAGGATTATATCAGAAAGTTTGTGCTTAAGCTTTGAAAATGCAGCCCAAAATCTGGACGTATTGGTAAAATGAATTAATAAAAAGATTGAAGAGCTTTTTGCCATTATCCTTTTTATCTATGCCAAGTTGAGTGAGCAACAACTGTATTTGACCTTTGTCAAATCAAAATGTCTGATTTGGTGTTCAATTTCCTGCAAGGGTCTTTCTGACTTTGGCTTGTGTCGTGTTCTGATAGACATGGCAACCTAATTTTCAGTCTGTAAGTGAAACTGGCATTCTGGGCATAGCATTTTTTTGTACTTTTTCTGGAAATATGCCAGAAAAAAAAGAAGCATGAGCAACCGTGAGGTGTGTTAAAAAGGGAGTAGATAATACAAGTTGGTGTGAAATAGAATGAGAGCAGTCATGAGCGAACATTCCTGGGATGCGCTCATGCATCACTAGTACGTTTGCGAGACCAACGCAGCCATTTTACGCCATGTGTGCAATCCAATCTAAACACTGGCCACACAAAAAAGGCTTTTTTTCCTGCAGACTTTTAACCCAACATGTTTTTTTTCTCATTTATCTGACAAAAGAAGTAACAGGACTTCCATTATACTTAGTAAAACTGTCAGTGGGTCGTTATTCTAGTTTTTGTAGAAATTGTTTATGTTAAAGTCATCATAAAAGCAAAATAGTTGCAGTAGGAAAATGACATAATAAAGTAAGGTTTGCATTATGCTGAATTATGTTATGGTGCTTAGATTAAATGCAGGGTTTTGAAGTAAAAGGAATACATAAGATAAGTTTATCCACCAAGTCAAAGATTTGTTTGGGACACCGGGAAGTAATTACTACATATTTGCAGATGGTTTTGATTAGATTAATTACCCTTATGGTTAAATTAGCAGCATGATTAACACGCACACCGCCATTGAATATGAATTAGCCATTGTAATTAAACAGCCTGTAAAAACAGGCCATTTATTCATCAGGCAAATGTTTCAGCTTCTTTGTTTAAAGATTTTCTTTTAGCTCATTATCATCGATGCTGTGACGTCTAATCGATCGCTCCGATGACTTGTGCTTTCAATTAAGAAAATGATGCTCAATTGCTATTATTTCAGCTTTTTGGTGTCCATATTGTGGTACATCATCCAACACGTGAGGATTCTTATCTGGAAAAGGACGACAACAACCTTTTTATCTTGTTTTCTCTCCGGTGACAACATCTCGATGGCCCAAGTGATCTTATTTCCTGCTTTTATCGCAGGCAAGGCGTACTAGTATTCTCCCTCTCGGCTATTTGTTACACGGCCATGTATGGGCTGACATATTGCAACGCCTGCTCTTAATGCAACCCTTGTCTGTTAGTTTGTTATTTTATTTTATCAGCCCTCCAGTGTCTTTATTACCAGACTACTCAAAGTCACAGTCAGATTTTATGATCGAGGGGATTCAACACCGAGTATATTGGCTCGGCCCAGGGCTGGAATTGTGACTGACACAATTCACGCTGCACTTTTCTAAAAAGAAACGATTGAGGGTGTTATGAGGCAATTTTTATTTCATTGTGAACAATATAACATGGGATCATTCATGAAGTTATAGCTTCGTCTTTGTTGTGAGGAACATAACCTTGGTTAGTCACTGAAAAACTCAGCATACTCGCATTTGCTAGTGCACATTTTCTAACGTTGCAAGATCCAGACAAAACTCTAGCCAAAAGACATTGGTTTAATTATTCATTTCATACTCATTCACTGCCAATCGGAGGGGCTCGCAGCAATTATTTGGATGTATGTAAAAGTCTGAATTGTGTTGAAGTGAAAAGATGTTGGTAGAATGCTTGGAAGAGTGAAAAAAAAACATAAGTAATTTACATTTCAAAAGGACAGTTGAAAAGTAGACACGGTAGAAATTCAGGCATGCATTAGCTGACATGATGATCGACATAAGACAAAAATTTGGCAGTTGTAATTTAAGTTAGGTAAACATGAATGAAAACAATCATAGATTTCATTTCATGCAGGAAAATGGCATCTTTATTCGGTTTGCATGTCCACGGATCATTTCACAGACAACCATTTTACAGTGCCACTCAAATCCTCTCCAAGGAGAAGCCAAGGAAGAAGCATCATGTTTTTCTGACATTGACAGATGTCAACCTGTTGCACATGTGGATGCGTGCAAGTTGTGGGTGTGTTGCAGCGGAACACTTTGTATAACATGTAAACATAATACAATATGCATACGTGAAATAAGAGCCACAGGGCTGATACACTCCAAGAAAGCATGCGATCCAAAGACCGCTAGCAGAGGAAATTTACTTTTCCATCAGTATAACATTTCATCCTCCTCTTCTTGGCAGATTCTCTCATGTTTTGGCTTTCACTTTTTCTCTCTGAAGTGGACAGACCCAAATGAAAATGCACTGTGCAACCAGTTCTATTTTTTGTCTGCAGCTGCGTTGTTCACCTTTCTTTAAAGCAAATATCACACAGTGACCCACATACAGGCACATTCACACACCCGCACACACTTTAATGGACCAAAAAGTACTGATCTCATGGTGGTATTGTGGCCTTTTAAAATGAATGTCAGGATATATGAATCTAAAAACTTTTTGGTGATGATTCAATTAAAAATAGACCACGTGAATATGTATATTGATTTGTTTCAATTTGCGGTTGCCGACTGCATAGTAACTACGAAAATCATTTCTTCCACTTATCCAGTAGAATACAGGAAATCTGCAGCAACAAACATCACACACAACAGTGCATGACATTATAGCATCAACATGGGGAAGTGGACCTATTAAGCCTGCTGAGATTGTAATCGCCGCACTTTTCTGGAAGCATCCGGGCCAAACCGCTAATGCAGATATCTTGAAAAACTTGACACGTAGCCTTACTGTAAGTGGATGCTTGTTGCATTAACAAGGAAGTTTTGATGCATCCTGGCTCACGCTCACTAGATATGTTAAGAATAAACACATTGGGACCGATAAAGTGTACAGAACTCCAAAAAAATGCTGGAGACAGACAGACAGATTTGTAACAGACTTCCTGTTATGAATGGATGGATATTAAAGGGCAATGGTACATGGGGGGAATATCACGCATGATATGAATTTAGTACTTTACATACATGTATGCACTATACAGTATGTAAATATTGTACATTGTGCATACAAATAATGATACACAAAGTATATTCATCTCCTGTGTCGCTTATCCACACAAGATTGTGGGGGAGCTGGAGCCTCTTCCAGCTAACTATGGGGAGTAGGCGGGTGAAGAATATACAAAGGGGATTATGCGAATATGTATGTGATATTGTACATTGTTTGCGATTATTTATCTTGTTTATTTATTCTCGTACATTTGTACAATTACCCGAAAAAAAGCTTAAGCGCATCATTTGGCTGCCAAATAGGAGCTTTTTGGTACTTCCATATCCGCTAAGCTGTGCTGGCGTACAGTATAAAGCTCAATATCATAAAACCAAATGATATCATATAAAAGTTTATAGGGCAATATTCGGAGATGGAAAATCTTTATATTTTGGTGCCACTTTGGAATACACCTGAGTGGAAAGCAATGAGGACTTGACTTCAATTTGGTTTCTCCATTAGGACTGACAAAATATGACAAGATTATAACCTTAATCTGTAACTGCTTGTGAATGCTGGGAAATGATCTGAATGGAAGCAAAGTCTTCTATTTCTTTGGTGCTGATAGTGATGTGGCAATGAGTTCTCTACTTTAGAAATCTTAGGTTAAGTTTACAATGGTGGCGTGGCATCGTCTCAAAAGCGTTTCAGTAGCACCCCGAGCGTGCCGTTCAATCACGCCCGGACAGATAATCAAACACTATCAGCTTCCTGCGAATCATTCCATCACGTTTATCGTCACCACTGTTTACCCAACGTGACCAGCATGTACTGTAGCGAGGAATTGATGGTAAAAATGTTGATGTTCCAGTGCTCTTGTCGACCGTAGACTTCCAATCCCTTTTAAGGAGGGATCTGCAGAAAAATAACTCAATGTCAGTCCCAGTTCAAAGGGTCTGGATGTCTATCGCCATCAATGACACCCACTGAGGTCATTTAAGTGAATGCAAAACAATGTGGCCTCTGACCCCTGATCATTGATTGATTTATTGGGTGGAAAGTTCCTACTTTAACCTTGTAAATGGCCTCTCATCCAAATGATGTCTGTACTCCTTTGTATCACATGCACAACCCAAATTTGAAATCCTGACCTTTTAAAAGCCAGTTCCTGAAACGGGACTGAGTGGAATGATGTGTTACGATGATGAATTGAATGCATGATGTCAGTGCGAGGGGCTAAAAGGCAAAGAAGAAGAGGGAGGTCATGAGCATAAACCATCCTCCTTCTCCTCCTCCTTCGTCTTTTAATGAAAACTTTAACGTGGTGCTCTGTGTATGCTTCCCGCCGACATTTTCAGGCTTTCTCCCCAGCCACCCTTTGCTCTCGCTCTTTTGCCTCACTTGGCATCCATTTTTAATGGTGCTCGTTGAGGGGGCCATTCAGGATGTGTAATCTCAATGTTTTAATAATGCCCAACTTCTCATACATTAAACTGCCAACCCATGTGGGCAGAACTGGGAAATCCCAATGTTTCTCATCAACAAAAAAAGGAGTACAGGTAATAAGGAATGACTTTACTCATCAATTCTGACCCATAACAAGAAAACCTTCGTAATAATTGTCAATATTCAAACTGGAAAATAATTCTTCATTTTCTGATCCACGTGTGTGATAAAGTACACAATATATTCTTTGATAAACAAAAGTGGGATTTTTTTAAAATAGAAAATACTAATTTTTCTGGGTGATTGCAAAATATTGAACACTGGTATGTTGTTTTTAATGACTTGCAGCTCTATTTATTACCCCTCTACTTCAAGTGAGATTCAAACTACATTATGAAACTCAAGTTTCAAAAAGAAAAGATTACACCCTCTTATGTGAAATTGCTTCATTTGTTTTTATTTGCTTTTGTTTATTCATTAAAACAATTCGAATAAATCAACTGAGGGTAAAAAATACAATAACCTGGCATGATGATATTTTTACATGAAAACAAAGATTCATTTTTGGAATAAATACAAGAGTAATCAATTTTAAAATCAGGAGTGACAATTACTACTGTGACAAGATTAACAGGTGCATTTGAATGCGGGAAAACAACATTGACAAATATTCAAACTTTCATCTCAACACCATTACTGCTTTCCCATTCCCATTAGAAATACACACATTTTCCGAATGGAGTTTCACGGTTTCAAGTTTCCA
Source organism: Stigmatopora argus (assembly GCF_051989625.1). NCBI lineage: Eukaryota > Metazoa > Chordata > Actinopteri > Syngnathiformes > Syngnathidae > Stigmatopora > Stigmatopora argus. Next base: position 4,339,789 of record NC_135397.1, on the reverse strand, counting down.
AACATTTACTTTGATTTAACACGCACCGTCAGATCAAAAATCAATTTGCGTGGACACGGAACCGGCTCAGTGTGCAGAAACGGCTTCAAAACATTGACAATTGAAACAGTTTTCACATTGTGTGTATTTCGCATCACTTAACCAAAGTCCCGAATTCAAGGTATTTTGATTGCAGATGGCGTAACGGCTGTCTCAGCCACAATAAATGCACGTGCAGTATTAAAAGATAAACAGAGCTGAGCTTGATGAAGACGCTGCTGGCTGTCAGTGTTTGGCACACTTTTAAAAAGCCAGCAGGGATCAGCACAGCATTGATGGAATGTGATTATTCTCGCCTTTGCTCACAGTGTGTATGTGATTTGACATGCTAATCTCTGCTGGTGCTCACGAACGCTCGCACGCACACACGCCATGATAGCAATTACCATCTCAGCTGTGTTCCACTAATTCCTCCTTTCTTTCGACAACTCTTTATCTTCACACACATTCACTGCGCATTCCAATGTTTTGCTTTTTTGTAACACATACCGATTTAGAAATGGTATCATATTAAATCGACAATTTGCAACACTTTACAACAAGAAAAAATTGTAACTCAACATTAACCTTAAATATTTTGCTGGAAACCTCACTTGATAGCCTAATATTCTCTAAAAACCCTCCTTTTAAACTATTCCTTCACCCAAATTCAAAATTCTAAAAAAAATCTTAATACGCTACTTTTTATACTGAACCTATGCTTGAAATTCTAACCCTTTCCAAGCCCTACTTTTAAACACAATGCCCTAATATCCAGCACATACAGCAAGGGTCTCAGACTCGGGTTGGTTCGCGGGCCGCTTTAACGTCAACTTGATTTCACGTGGGCCGGACCATTTTAGATATAATATTTAGATATTTTTTAATAAATGGATTAAAAGAACTGGATTAAAAGCCCTGAATATTCAGTTTTTTATAGATCTAAAACAATGTTTATTTTAGCTTTTTTTAGATATATATTTTTAGATTTTACAAAATGATTTTTGAACTAAAAACAGAAAAAAATGATTAAAAAATTACAATTATTGATTTAAAAGGGGGAAAATCAGGAAATTTAATATACATCTATACTCTATTTTAATTTGATCCTAAAACAGAAAGTCAGCACTCATGATTTACTTTCCTGGGCCACACAAAATGATGCGGCGGTCCAGATCTGGCCCGTGGGCCGCCACTTTGACACATGTGACATACAGGTATATTTTATGCCAATGTGAGTGTGATACAACGTTTTGCAAATAGTGTGGGGAGTGAGTAAAAAGGTAAATTAGTCATGCAGACATGTAGTGTATGTGACCTGAAACATTCTTTCATCTCACACTATCTGCTTTGCTCTCATGAGACCCATATCGCCGTAATTCAGTGTGTGTGTGGGGGGCTGGGGGGTGGGATCATCGTCCTCAAGGGAAGGCTCCAAGGCCATTTAGTGACCCTGAAGAAAAGATGAAAAAGTAAAAGTGGATATCCCGGTGTGGCAGTTAATAAACGTCTCAGTGTTCGCTCTGTTCTTTCCTGCCCACCAATCTGCCCGTGAAGACCCCACACCCACCCACCCACGCACACAGTCACACATTTACCGGCGAGGCTGGGAAAGGGAGTCAAACATCTGCCTTGTAAAGCTCTTATTGAAATTTACGCTTGATTACTTGGTGGCTAATGTGATCAGCAGGGGTGCTTGTAAAAGAGCTGCCGTGTGTGTTAGCCAAGGGAACTAAGCACCGGGTTCAACTCGGTAGGTGGTGAGTCAACATGAGTTAAATAGCAAGTTCATAACTTGTTTCATGATTAGTATCAGAATTAGCAAGGGAGATCATGCCTATGTGTAGACGAGTTATGGTGTAGCGCAAGGAAAGTTTTTCTTCAATCGATGTTGGCCTCAAAACAAGAGCATCAGGACTTTAAACGTCAGTCGAGCACTTAAAGATAGACGGACAACAAAAGCAGCGTGAAAAGCCTTTCCACACGTGGAGACGGCGAGACATACAAGCGAGCGGCATCTTTCCATTCTCGTCAAAGTACCTTTAAATTTCTCATCACTTTCTTCTGTTGAGCCTCTATCACGGTGCTAAATTATTCACAAGCACTGATTTATCACCCACTCCAACAAACACGCGCATAGAAGGCCAGCGTATGGATGGGAATACCAGTCCAAAAGTAATTGTTTACCTCAGATGTAGATTTACCTCTGAGTAATTGTATATATTTATATATATTGTACCTGCAATGTATCCCATGTACATCATTTTTAATGTCATTTCATAGGCACATTTTAAATTTTCATTAAACCTAGACTACAACCTTTTTTTTGCTTAGACATCCATAATGTCCTTGTTTTGCCAAAGTCGTACGTTTGTCAGCTGTGTATACAAATCGCAAAGCTTGTGAAGAGTCTGTGGGATTACCTTGCCTTTTGATGCATCGCATGTTATACTGCTTTTGTAATGCAAACCCATGGTTGGAGTTCAACACCAATGTCAGTGAAGCGAGCGCAGAGGAGTCAAGGTCAGAAAGGGATTGCAGTCCACGTAACAGTGTGTACAGTTAGAAGTACATTTCACTCTGGGAGATGGGAGTTGGAGCAACTGTTTCAGAGGATTTCAAAAGCTAAAGTTCTGTGTGATTAGTTTGACGTCTGAAAATGGCTGAATTCCAAGCCAACGTCAACTTTTGACCTTTTCCTTTCAGAAAGCCAATGCAATAAATCGTCTTCATCATCTTTTCTTTCATCTCGATAGAGATATTGAAATCCTTTGCTGGGATGATCTGCTAGGAAAGACTGAAACATTTAACAGCAATGTGAAGACATGAGTGGAGTATTAAGGGTCATTGAATCATTTCCAATGGCAGACTTGCAATGCATCATGGAAATCTCATTAAGCACTTTGGAATATACTGCAAATGTCGGCTAAAAAAATCCCAAAGTAAATGTACCATTGCACTTTTAATAACCTGATAAGTTATTGGGACTAGCTGTTGTATATTTGAAGTAAATAGGAAACCAAGAGTTTTTTCTTTTCTTTTCAATTCACAATCGTCATGTCACATCAATTCAAACTGAGCAGTCACTCGCGTTACAGCATGAAGTCACATCGTTGTTATCCGCGGATACAACCCGGCGAGCCTTGATCCCCCCCTCCCCATTGAACCGACCGTCCACCCCAAACATGCTGTGTCATATCCATCTCATCACACTGATGACTCAGGGAGCGGAGGCGGACCTTGAACGCAGCACGCAGTTCATATCTGCAGACTGATGGGAGTATGTGTGGGAGTTTGTGTGTCTGTGCAGGGGGAGGATATTTATTTCTCTTGAAATTCCACAAGACAAGCAAGTTAAACAAGTTTTATTGATGTGCAGGCCAGTGGGTGCAAATGTATCAGACGTGGAGTACACATAAATATTGTTTTGGCGGAATTAAGAGCACAGTGTGCTTGCGTTTCTGTACAGGATCACGACTAGGTCAACGCTTGTTGCAAATCATGGTTATTATGAGCGTCTAAAATCAGTCAAATTAAACTATCCGCCTTTCTTGTAAAATACCAAGTAGTTCATGGATTGATGCAGTGAACTTTTTAATTGTGGTTTTTCTTCAGTTGTGCTATTTTCTGTGGCTTGGATGTATTTACTATATTCAAAATATAACAATGTGTCTATAGTTTTTGACCTTGTATTATTTATTGTTTTTTTTTCAGGAAAGGCTGTTTATTCATCCTATAATGGAGAAATTCATCTTTCAAGTTATGTCATGCAGAAGAAACATGAACTTGGCCCGCCAGCCTGACTTTGGCGAAGCTAAAAGTTACATTGCAGGTGAGTCAGGTCTTCTGTGGTATGAACTAGATTTGAATACAAGCACAGGATAATCTCAGAAGCATAGATGTGATAGGAACTGCAAGTCAGAGCAACGTTTGGTGTTCTCTCGCTTTTGGGTCGAGACTTTACGTTGTACAAACAGCAGGACAATATAAAAAGTATCATCGAGTCCCCTACAGCAGCCTCTTCATCGCATTTTATGAGGAAAAAAAGAGAATGCACCATTTTAAAACTCCCAGGATTGTAAAAAGAATCATTCTGGGCCAAACCCCTTCCAGTCAAAATTACATTGGACGTCTATTCTCGCCAAATGGATCGTACTCGACCATTATCAGCCAATGAGTTCATGTTAGGTTTATATACACATTTGCCACCATATGGTGTGAATCTTTTTTTTAACTCTATATAATATTTTTGGTTATTTGTTTTTATTGTTGTACGTATTTTTTAGTCCTTGAACATAGTGACTAGATCAGTTTGAAGTTGTTTGCCATTAAAAGCCTTTTAAGGCGCCGCTGAAATGAATACCATTGCGACACGATTCCGTTAATGACCATTTGTCGAGCTAAGATAATGGGCAGAGGGAATGTATCGCGGCTCGAGACCAGACTGCTGCGGTTATTTGCCACCGAGGATGGCCGACAGGGAAAATCAGAGGCAGACGGACAGAGACGGAGGGTGATTAGGGTTCCATGTGGTGCCATGGCCAGGCTGGATCTATGGAAATTGCCTCTTAGTGTGATGAATGGACCTCATACAGCCCACGCACACACACATGCAGTATTTGTTTGTCCTTGTGCTTTTTCATTCGTTCATTCCCAGGCTATAGCTCTCACTGTGAACCTTTTAGTAAGACTTTTTTAGAAGGGTGCACTCGGGTATATTTTCTCCTTCTCTCCCTGAAAGACAATGACAGGCTCGAGGTAGAAATGACCCTAAAAGCAGCTATTTTGTATATTTATACAAAAATGGCCATTATGGATTGAATTACATGTCTCATTTCCCCTTCAAAGCCACAATAGGGCGTTCTGCTGGTTCCTACCGCCGACTGCTTTTTCATCCAAACCGAGGCAAAAGAAGCCAAGCATCACCGATATGTTAGCGGGGCCAATTAGTCCTCACTGTCAACTTGTCATTACTTGTGGAGAGGGAGCAAAAAGGAGAAAGAACGATTCCAAAAAACATGCAGCTCAAGGTTGAGTTTTCAAGTCTTGCTGACTGCGAATTATTTTGAGGCATTTGGTTTATGTGTACGTCACTTCTGTGGTTTTTATAAGAAAGTTGTTAGAGGATGATGGTGATGATGGAAGATGATGTTACCGTTAGGGGACTTTTGTGACATTCTCGTTATTTAAAGTCATGGTTAGGTGCAGAAAAAAAAAAAAAACTCATTCCGAGGCACGTTGAAGAAATCGACCTCCCGTGCTCCATTTACACGTCACCTTTTGATCGGCTCGGAGATTGCTGTTAATCTTTTAATCCCTGATCTCAATAAACGATAGCTGATCTCCGGGGCTTTTGTTTTATCGTTCTTAGCTACAAAACACAACAATGCATGTAATTGGATCAAATCAAATGCCTCTAATTGTTTTTTGCGTCTTGGGATGATGAATTAAGTCGATAACATTCATAACAGTCATTGGAAGGTCTTGCGTGTCAGTCGTTCGGGTGTGATCGCCGATTGGCTGGTTTCTGTCCATCTTTTGTCTTTCTTCTGTATCCTGCTCGTCTTTTTCACCATTTCAATTCCTTGGAAGGCTTCAATTCCAGCACAATCACTCTCTTCCTGCCTCTTAAAAGCAAGGGTTGCAAAGCTCCAACAAGCCCTATCAGGTTGTCTCCGTGGCCTGATGAACGATGCGGGGACAATTGCATTTGGTCAGCTCAGCCCATGGGAGGGAAGGCTTCAAAGTGGGCTAGGCTGCAAATTAATATTTATAGGAAGTGCTGCTTAATTATTCAGTGGCCAATGTTGTGAGGGATGTCATGTAGCCATCTGTAATGCACATGTCGCACAGTGGCCAGGACATGGAAGAGGCCGCGGGTTTAATCCCTGTACATTGAAGGTCTTGCTCATGCAGTACACTAATGTTAAATGTATCTGTTATGTTTTTATTTACCAAGAGTAATTGATCAATCAACATCTAATTCATAATATAACTAATCACCAAGTACTTCAATTATTGTGGGTTTTCTCCGGGTACTCTACTTTCCTCCCACGACACCAAAACATGCATGGTAGGCTCTCTGAACATTGACACCAGCATTTAACCTACACTTTTGAAAATAGAAGTCCTGGATGAGTCTGCTGCTTAATTGTCCTTTACACTTACTAGTCTGTCTGTGCTCACGGCTCATTGCCTGACTGTTTCCACCCACCCAAACACACACACATACACACACATACTCGCACACATACTCACACAACTCGCGGGTGGCAATGTTTATTGCCTCTCAGAAGCTCCTTACAAAGTCATGGGTGTAATTTAATATCACTAGTGTTTGTTTTATCGCCCTATGATGAGGCCGAATGAGTGAAATATGAAAGCCAGCAAAGTGAGAATGACGGATGCATGGGTATGTGGATGCACACTGACTGAAAGCTAATGGACGCTTGGACATCCCGCCATTCCAAGGCCCCTCAAAGCACTCACTTAGTTCATGCTAATCTAGAAGTGTGATGACAAATCATGTTTTAACATGCGGAATACCCTACTATACTACATATACATTACAGACCTCTTACAATCCATCATAGAACAATATACATCATGTTTCAGTACCCTTTTATGGCTCTCTAAAGAAACTCCACCCTCAAAGTTGGATGCTTATAATTGCCCGGATAAGATGAACCATTAAGATTCAGGGTGGCTGAATAGATAAATGGTGGTGGCTAGTAGTCCAGCCACGAATTGATTAATAAAGTCATTAAGATAAGATGAGATAATCCTTTATCAGTGTCACATGGGAGGAAATTAACGTTAAAGCAAAGTAGTAAAGTTTAATCACAAGACTTATTGGCGTACAATAACTAATTAACAAGGTGTGTGTATGGCTAAAACTGAAGCCATCGTGAGACACCATCTAAAAATGAAAAACAGGATGGTGAGAGAATTTAAATTTTTGGATGCAATTTGTATCAAATTGGAAGCTCTGGCAGTAAATAATATTGTTTTGGTGCCATCTCCTTCTAGTCAATATGGATTGGCCGAATTAGACATCTATTCTATCTATCTATCAATGGCACTGAAAGAGTAAACATCTTCACTTAAAAAGTTTTAAAATTAGGCTGCCTGTAAAGACATTATTAGACATGCCAGCATGCCAAAATGAGAATAAAAAATATCTTGTAAATCTTATGCAACTAAATGTCAACGCCACAAAATATTTAATATGCTAGACTTATTTTCCTAAATTTTACCAGTCTGAACATGTTTTTTTCATGTTAATTATTAAAAATGTAATAGCAAAAAATGTCAGACATTAATTTCACCCACTGATATGAAATTGCCTAGACTTGTAGATGATAAATGGATTTAAGAAAAGTGTGAAAAACTGAAAGTGAACAGGACTGTACTTTATTAGAACCAACTATAATTTTTGGACTCTAAAGTGCATTTATACACTATTTCCCCCAAAATTGCCCGTGACCTTTGTAATCCAGTGCACTTTTTGTCTAAATTCTAGTTGTGCTTAATGACCTCAAACCTGGCATAACCATGCTCAAGACACACATTTATCATTCATTAAACCCATAAATCAAACAATACAACAAATAAATCAATTAACAAAACTGTTGGAACATGGTTAAAAGATAAAAGAAGAAATGCAGTCAGAGTCCAAAAAATACATTATAAAATATGGCCCAACTAAGCCCCTGTGAGAAGCAATGTTACAAATAAAATGGGTGATGTTTCATTTCAAGGTCTTATTTTGCCCGTGAAATCTAAAGAGGGTATCAAGGTTCAATCATGACTGGAAAAATAGCCGGGGAAAAGGAGATACAGCACCTTTACAATCAAATGGTGTCATTCTTTTTGTACTTTATACAACCAGGCTTGTTAAAATATAGAACATCTGGAGCAAATAGTTGGATGAAAAAGTCAAAGTTCACTGCTTGAAATCGTTTGCAACCATTTTGTTAAATACGAGCTATGATGATCGGAGGCAAAGGTTAAATATCTTGTGGTGTCAATAGGGTTCCAGAAACAGAGGGCAAAGGTTAAAGCATCCGTCACCACGTTGTGAAGTCTCAAGTGGACTTTTTTCATAAGTCGCTATTGAAAAAGAATCATTTTCTCTTCTTAGATGCTACTCCTGTTTTTTGACCTGTGCAGAATGGTATTTTTTTTACCTATTTTTAAACCTGGTCTAATGTTTACTGGTGTCTACCATCTGTTTTTTTCTCCAGAATGTGTCGTTTGTTGAAACAAGAAAAAAAAGCATTAAATCAGATTAAATGACGTTCAAACTCAATAAACCAGCAGTGTAGTCACAATCCAAAGCAAATATGTTTTTTGTTTTTTTTGGTCGAAAGCAGCTGCTAGAGTGAGGAAAAATTCAAATCAACCTGGGGGAAAGATAATGTAGGTGGCTTGCCATGTGTTTGTACAGATTTCCTAACTTGCCGAGTTAATGGGAATTTAGTTTTTGTCTATGACAAGTGCAAAAAAATCCAGATTAAAAATGAATAGAGATGAACAGCAGATACATGGCTTCTTTGAAATGGTCGCCATCGTCACTGCCACAAGTACTGTGATTGTCTACCTCACACAATTTTGATGTCTTTTTCGGTGAAAAAAAATACCCTTTAACCACGATGTCATGTGTAGTCGACATCTTAGTGGTCTCTGTTTGTGATATGATTTCCTGGTGAGCTTCCCACTGGAATTTGAGTTTTATCCAGAATTGATTCTCCCCCACTTTTCTTTAATAATGTCCAAGGCAACTCTGCTATTTTCTTGTTTGGTTGAGCTGCTTTCCTTTCATTTTTGTCTGGCTGTACAATGGTAGCAATCCATTGTGAGGCAGTGCTGTTAAAAGCAATTCAATATATTTCAACTTAATGGTTGCCAGTGAAGACACTATCTGATCAGCCCATTTTGACTATTTATGTAGTGTATTACCGTCAATAGCAGTCAATGAGCTGACGACCTAACATGTTTGAGATGAATATTAAGCAACTATCATCTGGGATATGAAGATGAACACAAAAGATACGTTTTATCATCATGGGCTTGTTCATGCTAGCTTCATAGTGTATAAAAAACGTTACTAGTGTTTATAAAAACACGAGACAGGGAAAGCCATTCGAAATTCTCTGTCTGCAACCTTTCACATATCCGGCCGGGCTGGACTCAGAGGGAAACCCTTAAATGTGGGTTTTGTGCTACTGACTTAGGACTGTTATAAATGTAGGGTGGATTGTGGGGAGGATTGTGCGATGGTAGGCGTCGCGGGACACCCGCCGTTTCTTGAGCTCACTGTTGATGACCTGTCAAAAACATGGGGATGGTCAGCAGGAAAGAGAATTTTAGACACCCCTGAAGAGAGCATCAATACGAGCTAATAAAGGATGAAGTCATCTTGGCTAGACGGCTGCAAGCGGAGGAAGGCCAAGTGAGAAAAAAAAAACAGATACACAGAGTCGCAGGAAGGAAGAACAAGAAAGCAATGAAAGAACGAGAACAAACGTTCCCAGAGGACCACTCATCCCGGATCTAATATAGTCCAATTCCCTCTGTATGTCTGTTAATTACTTCCCTCCGCAGCCGTCACGACAGTGGGGGGACTGGAGGCTAGCTACCTTTTCAAAATGAACCTTCAGCAGAGTGAACTGTATCTGGGTTAATGACTTCATCTGCTTTTCTTTTTGCAGACCACCAACAATGTATTCATTGGCAAAAGTTGGGGGGAACAAAATGTACACTGTTTCACTAGCCTTTTTGACTGTACCATAGTAATGATACATGTTACATTTAGACCTCCATTTTGCCAGGTTCTCTGCAGTTTTTAACGATACCAGTTCGATTTAGTCTTCTGACTAACCGCTTCTGTGGCATTCATCTAAATTTGAGTCTGATTTTTGTTTCTCGTAGTCCTGAAATTCATCTGTTTAATAATAACACCTCCGCCTGTCATTAAGGGAATGGCAAGTTGGAGAAAACTGTAAATATCTGTATTTTTCCAGTGCTTGTCACACTGTGTCCTTCACTGCTGCTTTTTCTTCCTTATTCTACTTTTTCCACCACCATGGATCTTATATACAATGATAACAATTCACTGACGACAATCTCAACATGAAAGCCGCGCAGGAGAAGAGCGGGAGCGAGCAGCACGTCATAAAAATGTCAAACATAAAAGGCAGATGCTAGAGAATAATATTATTCCAAAAATATATAACACATTAGTGAGCAGAGACATAAAAAAATAAATAAATAAGAGGAAAAAATATATATTTTAGTAATGCAGAAGTGTGACTGTGCTTTTAAGTCTGATGCTTGTTCAATTAGCTCATGAACAAAGCACCGTATAATACCCAGTTAATGCTATGAGCCCACTTCACAAACAGGCTTTACAGTAGTTTAACACATATTTGGGTCCAATTTGAGACATCATGGAATTTGCCAGTACTAAAAAAAATAGCCCAAATGTAAATCCTAGACTAAAAATAACACCATATTGAAATTAAGTTTTTCTTATGGGTACTCCAAAATTGTTGGTTTGGGCTAAACATACATTTCAAGTCTGGGTTACCTATTCCAACATGCATTTTTTTTAGAATTTGGGCAATGTGAAGAAAAAAGTTTCATGGACAAACTTTGCTTGGCTTTTTCAATTGTCTCCGCAGATGTTTGCCAACAAACGGCTTGACACAAGTCGTGCAGGAGTAGCAAGTTATGAGTATTTAGCTGATATTCCCTTGAGCTAGACAGCGAGCAAACGAGTCAGTTCGAGTATGAATAATAGTCCTGGAAAGGGCGGAGGAAAGTCTGCTATTATTCTCCGTCGGGAAAGTGACACTCGGGTGGAAGTGTTCTACTTCGCTACGGCCTCGGGGGTGGCGTGCTTAAATGTCAACGTTGACTTTTGCAGTCGGCAAGCAGGCGGACTGTCTGGTAACTGTATGTGTGCAAGTATGTCTTGCACAACCTACATAATACACTTGGGCTAGATTTACATGACATGGTTCAAGTCCCACAATCCCCTTTTTTCCCTCTCCTTCGGCATATACCTGTGATAGGCATAATCGCAGTATAAAGTAAGAAAAAGGTAATGGTTCTATAATGATTCGTTCCAATTGTCTTGCAATTTCTTCCATGCGACTAAAAAGTTTCTGAGCTCCAAGCAGACAGACATTTTTTGATGGATTCAATTGACAATGTAGACTATGACTAAACATCTGAAGTCAAAGAAACGACCCCTTCTATTGAAATTCTGCAATAGAAAGCAGTGCAAAACATTGTGTTCATTTAAAAGCTATTCTAATGTCTGACTGATGGTTCTGACAGCTCCCCACAGTGCAAAAGCACTTCTGTGTTTGAATGCATAATGTAGCAACAATCAGTCGGCGGTGCGAGGTGAACAGTGCATGTATTATATTGGGTATACGTCTATAAATTGGCAAAGTCTGCAAGAGAAAACCCTAGCAGTGAGGAGTTATTGCGGGATATTTTGTTTGGAGCCGGCATAAAACATGGCTGAAGCTGTAATTCCTTGTCAAAGGGAGCAGAATGATGCCAGCCTGGTTTGCTACTTATTCATAAGTCTTGACAGCACAAGCCGCTGTGTGCTAGAGTGAGATTCCTTGAAGGCTAGGCTAAGAAACAAAAGACCTGTGCACGTCAATGTAATCTACGCTTGGCTCGATTTGATATTCTGATGGCGCCGGATGATTTCTGCTTTTGGGAGCCGAGCCACATTTCTCGTCTTTTATTTCTCGACGTGTCCTTGCCATTTTGATTCCAAACCAGCAAACTGTGACGTTTAGCTTCTTGGCTGTCATGCTTGTTACCTTGTGCACCTCACCATTATAGGACATGGATGGATGAAAGTTCTTTGATTGCGTGTTTTGGAATTGAATCTTTAAACTCAAAGGCAAATTTGGCAGCAGTTAATAGTCTTATGTCACCATTTTTCTGCTGCGATCGTGCACGAAAACTTCACTTGGTCTGCTAAATGTATCCAAGCCAATCTTGGTCAAAGCCATATCTGGGCTAACAGGTCTAAACCCAATTTAGCATTCACCTAATCCATTTTCAAGTCTCAAGTAGTTGAAGAAAAACTTGAATCTAATCCTCAGTTGGTCCAAACCCGATTTTGCCTAATTTGAACAAAGCCAAACAAGGTACTGTGAACATAATCAACATGCAAAATGCTCCAGCAGCATTAAAAAACCCAACTTATTCTTTAGCTGACTTGGTAAAAAATACCAAAAAAATAGCTCCACTAAAATGCCGCTAAGAAAGAAAGGTCAGCGCCGATGAAGCTCAAGTGTGGGGGCTATAGTGTGACTCAGCGGGAGGTGGCAAACCACTTCTTGCTGACACTAAACCACACTCACACTTGACATTTTTTAGGTGAGCTAATTTATGGGCTCCAGTAGTGTAAAATGGTATTTGATGTTAGTTATTACATGGCAGGAAAGTGCAGTGGCTCAGGGCAGTCAATGCTTTTTTGAGAACACTCATGATGGTCATTTTCTGGTGAAGAAGAGCTCATTCTTTACAATGCTCCATGTTAAATGGACGGACAGTTCCTTGCAATTGTCTAACACGACCAACTGGAAGTAATGTTAACAGTGTAGATGCTATCTAATTTTGCTCACGATGCTGCTTCAAAAGCTGGATTTGAAGTGTGGTAGACCCAACACAGGGAGGACTCTAAGGCAACGCCACAGGCAAGGCCGCAGTGTGACCCCCCCCCCCAGTGATGGCGGACACTAGAGCACTCCGTTTCTTGTCATATCAGCGTAATGAAGGTCATCTTTATTGACTGCCATTCATTCTGACTCCTTTGGGTCTGTTCTTTCGCCTCTGGCTGTCACCTCCGTCATTCCTGGAGGCACAATACATTCTTCCAAACCTCTCCTTGCCTTCACCTCACTTGGAGGATTGGTTTGACATGGCGAGGATGGAGCCTTGAACGAGGAAGTAGAGAAGTTAAGGGAGAGAGCGTGCCATCTTTCAGTCATCAGTTGATTGCTGCCATCGGGCGCAGTGAAGGAGAATGTCTGACCGAGGCACTGACACTTGAGTGACTTTTCATCACCTCACGACATACTGTAGGAGAGGCATTTTTTAGCCCCTTCCACACCAGGCATCTAAGCTTGGACGTTGCAAATCTTACTTCCTCTGATGGCCATTCAATCGACCTTTTTCCTAGTTTCTTATCGTGTGTGTGTGTGTGTAACGCTATTGATGCTACACATAGGGTTGAAGTCCATCCAGGAAATTGCTTGCCTCTGATTCGAGCCCCTTTCACACTTGCTATTTTTACACCGTGTTTCTAATACTGGTGACGGCAATGAGAATTGACCTGCAAAAAGGTCCAGATGACACTTTTTGTGAAGGCCTTCCAAGTTATTTCACAGCTTTTCTCCCTGGCTCACTGTGCTGCTTGTAAGGTACCAATGTGGGTTGCCAGGGATAATGACCAGCCAGGAATTGGCCGTCTTTTGATGCACCAACAAAACGGAATCGAAACTTTTCAAGTTTTACAACTGAGAAGAGATGACCGTGTTCCTTTGGGCTGAAAGCCACTTTGTCTGTCACCACGCTTCTAATGGCTGAATGCATTAAATTGCAATGACTAGGAAGTTGCACTTCGGACGCACATTGAGTGTCTGAGAGGAACGCTTCAATTAATCCCAGCTCTACCGCCAAGGGCCAATTTACCGGCAAGGCAGCATGAAAGAGGCCATTTTTGTTTTCGAGACAATTAGCAGCTCAGCGGGCCTCGTCGCTCGTAAAATTAACTTTGCAAGATTTCCAAAGTGGCATTCCCGTTGTGTAATGCGCTCTTAATTCCAGCCAGTCACACTGACTCATTCAATGTTACGGAGCCGGGAGAAATGTCGCGGGCAGCTCGTCTTTGAGCCGAATTAAACGGCTGGATAAATAAATCCCGCCCGAATTCGACGTTAATAAAAGTCAGCCGCAGAGCTTAGGGTGACTTATGAGCCAGTGGATGTGGTGCGACCACTCGCCTGCTTTATTACTGGAAATGAGACCAGTGTGAGTTTGTGTGTGTGTGTGTGTGTGTGTTTGTGAGCAAACCATTGATAGACAAGAAAGCCAATCCTTGCCAAACAAGCCTGACCTTTGTTGATCTCTAAGGGCGACAAGTTTCATCGCTATCCATGGCAAGTACACGCTCAATAGTTCATCCAAATGAATGTCTGACGTGTGATCTGCTCACCGCACCTTTAACGCGGGTTATTAATTTGCATTTTAATTGGGGTGCCTGATGATTTTCTTAAAAATATACATATACTTTTTGTGGCACAAATGAGTCTGTGGACCAACCGTGCAAGTGAAAAATGAATCTATTATTGTATTGTGTGTCATAAAGACCATTTGTTGACATTCCGTTTATTTTTTACCCAAAAAATGGTAAAGTGTTAAATCCACTCAAGCATGCCAGTTTCTATAGATTAGTCTAAGTACTATATGTTTCAAGAAGGATGGAACATTTCCACGATATTTCACTAGCTTCTTCAGTTGAACACGAAACCTCTTCCACTGTATTCATAAGTGCATTTCTGTATGCTATAAATCATTGTGTTTTTATGTATTGGTAACACAGAGTTTAGCTGGAAGAGGAGGAGAAAAGGGATGAAATCCTTTCCTTCTTCCATCCTCCCCTCTCCATTTCTCACTGGCTCTCATCTTAGCTGAAGAAACTTGGCTGTAGGACATGTAGAGGTTACACTGGATTGGCTTGTCACAGGGTTGTGTGAATAAGTGAGTGTGTGCCTAAGATTGCCTTGGAGAGACTGTGTGTGTGTTCACTACCTATTCATGTGGTATGTGCTTCAACATTTTTTGTGTTTTTTTATGAACAGCAAAAACATAAAATTGGGTTAAACTCAATCGCTGCTATTGACAGCAATAGCCTTCCAATCCTTTTGAACTCAGGGTTGGGTGGTGGTGGTCTGATTCATTCATTCATTTGTCTCTAGGGGTGCTGGAGCCTAACCTAGCCAATAAGAAGCAGTGGATGGGGTACACCCTGAATGGTTTCCAACCATTCATTTGCAGGGCACAAGTAAACTAAGAACCCTTCCTACACACACTCATACTTACAACTTTGGATCATTGAACGATACACACCGGATTATTTCTTTTACTGAAGTTGCACGACAAACTGTTTGAAAACCACTGGTCTATTTGTACTGGTCTCAGGTGGCCTGAGTGGGAGGAAAAAACTCCAAAGTTGTCTGGGTTTTGTATACAAAAGGTACAAGCTGATAAATGTCTGCAACTTTTCTGTATTTGACCCTCACACGTTTATTTCCCACAAGGCTCCTGTGAGCATTTTTGTTCAATTTTAACAGGATTTTGAGACCTTCCAGTCGATTGAAACGGGCCACCGTGACAAATCTAAACTCGTCATATATACTTTTTTTTTCTGAAGGATTAAACAATCAACTTTTTTCCTTCAATAGATTGAAAATAATGGACAGCATTTTATGTTGGAACGTGTTGAACATTTCAAGTTAGTTTTATGAGACAAATTTCTTTGTATCGTTGCATTAGATCACAGAAGAGCAGATCAATATGAAGATCCATTATTCATGTTGTGGTTGTGATTTTGCAGTTTAACTGGTGTCACATCACACTGACATCTGATTGATGCTGGTCAAGTGTCCATATGATTCCGGTGTGGATGTGTGTGTGTGAGTGAGTGAGTGAATAATAGTGTAGTGGTGACAACGTTAAATCATCATTATCATATTGGATTCAATGGAATATAGATAATGAATCACAATGAGGATGTTTCAGAAAATAAATAATTTGTTGTTTAAAAAAAGATGAAATGAAATTATTCATGTGGGGATACAACCATGTGATGATAAATCCCAATAATTACAGCACGTCTAATAGGCCAATGCGAAGGTAGGGAGAAGTAATTGGTTTATAATGTGTTTTATGTATGCATATTTTCAAAATGATTCCAGGTAATTCATTACAAATATATTTGGGGACCCCCGAGCTACAGCTTGTGTATCCCCCAAGGGTCCCCACCATGAGAAACCTTGCTCATATAATGCAACAAGTTTTTTTGTGCTAATTGATTTAGTGTTGTGCACTGACATTAGCAGGATGCTGTATGTGTGTGCTAAAAAATGATGATGTTAATTACTTGTCCGTCCTGCTAATAGACTGGAGGCATTAATGCAATCAGCCACAAAAGCAATTAATTCAACATCTGCTCTGATCAAATTTGCTGGTGCCATTTTTAATGATGTTTCTGTAGGCACACAAACTATAACACACACACACCCATACACACACACTGACTTTCATAAGTCAGAACAATGAGTCTCCCCTGCCATATCAATTACCACCAAGACCTTTTTACACTTGGCCCACTGCAGATAAGTTTATTTAAAACCCCTGGGATTACTCGTTTTATTTAATATCATTAACCTCGAAAAATTAGGCCAATGTTTTTAAAAGGAAGGTAACGTTTCAATTGTATCCTTGGTTTAACCTTACAATGTCTGTTGCCAGCCAAAACCGCAATTTTGATTTTCTTCTTAACTGTTGAATTGATCTTGTCCTATGTCTACATTGGTTCTGATTATTATTATTAAATTTCTTATCGTATTTTACATACTAGAAGTTGCTCATTTTTTCCTCTCCATTTAGACAGCAGATTTTATGATGTAGTGGCCATTTTGCTACAATCTAGTGTAACTTTAACTAGATCTTTCACCAATGACTGCACATCAACGTTAAGAGTTTCACTTGCCAAACAGAAATGTAGACCGTAGACATATGCAACATTTTCCTAGCACATGTGACGTATTCACAAATCGGTAGATGGCTTCAAATAGCAAAGATGCGTGACAAAGTCACATTCACACGCAACGACAGTACAGGCCAAATCTCTGCCAGGGGCCAGAAACAACATGAAGCTGATTAAGATTCAGCATCCCCATCACAACTTGGTCGCTTTCTCCTGCGTTGTTTGTTTACCCCATTCGCGTTGAAGCCAGAATGAGGGGATGGGATCACAAGGAGGAACAGTTACGAGACAACTCAGTGTGCTGTAAACAGACAAGAGTGTAACCGCAATCACAGAGCAGACCCTCGGGGGGGAGAGACTGACTTGTGGAATCCATCTCCAAGGCCACAAAGGGCCGGTTACAGCTCACTTGTAATTACTGAGCTAAATGATTTTACTGCTGTTTCGTCGTCCGAGGATTTCGTGACCGCTCGCCTCTTTCGTGTCCACTTTACGGGACTTTTCCGAGCGAGGAGGCACTCCCGCTCATCGGCCATAAACCCCCTTGCGATCGATAACTCGTTTGCCCCGAATTATGGTGCAAAGCTTGCAGGAATATTGTTTTTGAGATGTTGTTTAGCCAGCGGCAGCACAGTGACGAGTAGTTAGCACGTCCGCCTCACGGTTCTAAGATTGAGGGTTCAATCCTCAGTGGGCTCCGACCTTCGGCAAATGAATGAGGGTTTAGCCAGCAACGTTAGATCTGCATTCCACTACTGTCTTATCAACGACATGTAAATGGAGATGTCTTGAAGAAGGTCATAGTGGTCTTTTTGGCGGCCACTTTATAGAAGTGGTTTTACAAGTTGTCTTGTACTTGATAGACATGTTAAATTTCTCTTAAATTTGAACAGAGCAGTCTTAAATGGAAATGGTAGCATACTTAAGGAGCGCATTTATCTGCTGTTGGGCAAGATGCTGCCAAACCACTGGGAGCAATATAAGGGTCAGTGCCTCTCTCAAGGGTACTTCAAATATTGGCCAGTCGTAGCTGGAAATCAAACCGCTGACCCTTTGGGCAAGCAACTACGCCACGGCCGCCAAGTAGGTCTTACGTTTCATTTTCTTAACTCATTCCCCTCGACGATTCTATGGATGTCAAACTCATTGTGCTCTCAAATAGCAAAAATAATCGGAATCCTTCAACGTGGTAATATTGTGGAGCTCTACCTTACCTTGGCATTTTTCCTCAAACTGTCATCCTGGCCTCATTTCAAACTGCACAATGCAGTGACTCATCAATAAATAAGCATCAAGTATGTATAAGACTTTCCAGAACGACTTGTTGCAATGCTTTGCAAAATCGAAAACGAAACTTTCTATTGATTTTCTTACATTATTGGCATTTGCTGTGTGTAGTGCCCATAGTTTTTCATCAGCACTGTTTCCTCAAATTAGCAACTACCTAAAAACACTGAGTCTTGCAGGAAAGACATATTTCAGGTCACCAAACGTCCCAGCTTTCTTTAGACCGCCCTGTTTTCAAGAGCTAATACGTAGAGTCCAGTGACCTGTCACTCTACGTCAACATGTAGTCCCTCGCCTCATTCCTTCACGGTTGTCTGCGGGAAACAAACGAGCAGAGGTCGCCGTTCCGACAGAACGCTGACGAGGCCAGAAAGAGAATATCATCTTGTCTGTGAAATGTGGAGGACACGATTGCATCGCTATCATTACAAATCCAGACAGGGCCTAAATTTCATGTTCTCTTGCAATGCGTTGGCAGAAAAAAAAACTAAAGTTCACCACATGAACAAGCACTCCTGAGACTTTTTCACACCGACGCACGCACACACTTGCAGCGACAATCCATCAACATGATCAAGCAGCAAACCGATGAGAAGTGGCCTGTCGTACATCAACCTCTCTGAGCTTGTTAAAGGCAAAGCTCACTCAGTCACAGGTTTCATGTCTTTGAAATGATCAACTTGGCAATTCGAACAGACACGCATAATTTGACTACTGCTACTACTCAATTTCATCGCAAAAGTACTAAGCGGCCATAGGAAGCAGAGCTATTAATAAGAATGTTAACAAAGCATGAAAGCTAATTAGCTCCAGTCCAAACGCTAACTTCATTCATGTCCCGCTTCTAATAAGACGTCACAACGCCAACTAGTTTGAGAAACCAGTAGTCTTGCGATGTGTAAAATCTAGTACTAGCGACTTCCTCATTGAATATGGAGCCAGCAGAAGATACAAATTCATCTCAAAGTACTGTAAAATAAGTATGATTTCTTTACATGACATAAAAGATGAATTTGCTCTTTCTATTGCATCTTCTGCCATTTTGTACCTTTTTCCTATCTCCCCTCTTCCTGAGCTGATCAGCAATTCAAATGAGGTGATGGCCTTATTGGTTACTTTTAGCAGTGCATGAGTGGAATCAACTGAGGAAACTCCAACACTGGGTTAATACGCATATGCCTGCAACAGTCATTTTAATAAAGCGCTGAACAACATTCAATAAAATTAAACTGCACCAGTGGTGAAGGTCTTAACGTGCGTGTTCGTCTAGTTAGAGGGATAGTCATCCGCAAGTCAGAGGTCGTGTTATTAATATTATTTATAATAATTATAATGATAAAACGGCAATATTAATGATGATAATAATTCCGATTGTCTTCAGCATTCATCATATTGTGTAGGATAAATTGTTGCTTTGTAATTAAATGAGACTTGCATTTTTTTCAGTTTTATTTTGATTGCTTTTTTCACATTTTCTTTTATTATGATCAATTCTTAGTAAATTTAAGCATATATATAATTATTGTCCTTCTGATGAATGTATTATATATTTAGAATTCAGTTTTGTACATGTACTTTTTTCCACATGTATTTGTTCTTTATGGTCTGTATGGTGTCCCAAAGTTTCATCTAAAAATGTAACAATCAAAAAATATTACATTCAGAATTCAAACTGTTTTTTTCGTTTGTGCCCCAGATGATTTTCACTTTCTAAATTCGTCACAAAAACATTGAGTTCATAAAGACTGTTGCAGGATGCAGTAAATTTAAGCTGCCAGTGTGTGTGTGTGTGTGTGTGTGTTTGTGTGTTTGTGTGGATGTGAGGCATCCACATCTGGAAGTCGGAAGTGCGGAGAATCCATTTTCGGCCTAGTGGAATGGCGCACAAACAAACATTGCCATTCACTGAACTCTATGTTCTGCTTGTTGTAAAGATAATTAGCCGTAAGTGTTTCAACGTGGCCACTTTGTAGCACTTTGTGTGCACCTGTGGTGCCCCTCGCTAATGAAATGATGCTCTTTATTCAATTATTTTCTCGGGGTGGAGGGTTTTGTGTCTGTGACTGTTTATATGGACACTCAAGTAGCTCAAAGATGCACTTAAGGGTCATCTTATTGTTTTCTAAAAACATGAAGTGAGTGATTACGTTAGTACCGCTGGTGGATGTAGTCTTGTGTTTGTCTTTGTCAATGTCCGATGGACAAAAATCTGGAAGGCAACAACTATAATGACTTTCTTTGTAAACTGCAGGTTAGGAAAAAGGAGAAAAGACGAATTTGGATGGAATTGCCAACTCTGTGACCATAAACCTAGCGTCATCACTGATTGATTGACTGCTTGGCAGCAAAAATTAACGGAAATCAAATGGAGCAACAAAATGAGTAAGTAAACATATGCTCTTTTATAAATGAATGTACCACTTCTACTGGGCTGGTTAGAACTACCAGATGTTTGCTGTCCGTATGCTATACACCAGGGGTCTTTAAGCTTTTACGCCTACTGATTTGTGACGGGGACTGAACGGTTTATTTGCCACAGAAAAAAAAACCTTCATATTCTGATGATAAAAAAAGTTTCTGATGGAAAAAAAACAAAGCAAATTGGAACAGAATTAAAGCGTTATTTAAACAACTTTGAACCCAGACAAGTCTTGCGCTTCCAACTACCCCGTCACCAAAACCACTAAAAATACACGACTGATTTTTTTTTTTGTTCCCATTCCAACTTTTACCAAGAAAGCAAAAGAAGACGAGGGCGGGTCAAAGAGGATAGAAAAAAAAGAAAACATAAAAAGTGCAATTCCGTCGTGCGGTTGTGTTGAAGCCATAAGAAAGGAAAGCGGGTTGAGGAAACTTCTGGAAGTAATTAAAGGCCTAACATACACACACACACTGACACACAGTCAGCATTGCACTTAAATAAAGTCCAATGCAGCTGGCCATCCCAGAGCAGAGCCTCATTCTTTGTGTTGAGCTGCTTTAATGACAGGCTCCAAATCTATTTGTATTACAAGGCCTGGGTCACATTTCAGGTACCCTCACCTAAAAAAAAACATATTTCTAACACTTCACACTTTTTATGACTTAAACTTCTCAAATTATGTATCACTTGCCATTTTTAGTCTCTAGCCGAGGAATGTTTGTCCATAAAAACGGCAAGGTAAGACGTCCCCATGGGCTGGTAAAAGTAATAAAGCTTAGCAAATGTGATGTTTATTGTATTTCAGCAGGCGGTAGATGTTGGAATTAGTCTTTAGTTTATAGTTGGAACGTTTTTTTTTTCCTATTTAGAAGGCAAACTCGCAAAGAAATTTAAAAAATGGCAACAATCAAATGTGTGCTGGAACAACAATCTTTTTTTTTCGACTTTTTCTACTCGTATTGATTAAACTTCCACTACGTCACTAGACTTGAGCCCTCATGGTAACTGCTTGTATATAAATAACAGTTTTATGCTTTCAATGCCATTGTCGGATTATTTAGCGTTTAAATTGAACAACCTCTTGCATTATCATTTAAGGGTAACATGGATGGTCATGGGAAGTGTTGCATACATGAGCCAGATTTCAGTTATTTTATATGGAGAAAATCCATTTATGATAAGGTCATGTTCGTGTTACAAGCTTGGTCGTGGAACAAATTGTATCATGAGGGCGCACGCTGTATTTGTCACGTTATCGTCAGTTTGCCAGCGTTTTAGCGTGAAGGCCTGAACTTCCCGTTGCACCCCCGCCAGTTGGGAACCATTACCGATGAGCCTAATTCATTGTTGCCCGAGCATGTGTGAGGCTGAGAGATCAGGCCATAACGGTGTCAGCATGTGGAATTAATTAGAGGGCCAATAAGAGTCTGTGAGAAGAGTAAGGAACTATGGGTAGGGAAGTCAGAACGTGATCTCCAGAACGACCCTGGAATTTGACTTGAGCTTTTTTAAGAGTGATGATGTTAAGTGTTTGGAGTTGTAATACTAGATGAATGAATTGTGATGCTTGGAGGACTTGGCAATTTGAAGCAAAGTGAGATTATTCACTTTGAATAGCATTTTTATTTACATTTATAGGTCTTATGCTTCGTAGTGTAATTATTTATTGACTCATTGGCCACTAAATGATTATCAAGCAAATCAACACCTTATTATCAGTTTAATCAGTTTCATTTAAAAAAAACCATCAATACTGTCCAAATTCTGTTCCATGACTATCTTAACAAGTAAAATTCTCTGCTTGACATTTTTTTCAATATGAAAAAAGTGAGTTTTACAACTGCGTACAATCTTCTTTATAATTATCCGCACCAAAATTCTTTCCATGATTATAAGCATAAATCCTGACATATCTGGAGGAGATTATGCACACTAATAAAAGTATAAGTAACAACCCAAAAACTAAAAAGAATATGATACATCTCTTTTATGTTCATTGAAATCTAAAACTAAAACAACAAATGTCAAGCAAATCACTGAGGTTTTTTTTTTTGACAAATTATTATAGATTTCCTTTTGAATGAGGGGCTTCCCAAAGCTTGACAACTCTGCTGAGAAGATGCCTTGGGCTATTAATACAAGCACACACAAAGGGACTACACACACACACATACTTATTGGGAGCGCCTGAAGCGTTTCCTCCCTGCGCCAGGATGCAGCAGCCACGGCCGCAAGCGAGATTTAAAAAGGAGAATGAAAAAAAAAGACTCCTCTGGAGTGAACAAAAGACATTTCTGCTTTCCGTCTAAATTCAGACGTCTCGCTCACACACAAAAAAAGTAAGATTAGAGTGTTGAAGTATGGAGATAAACACACTTTGTAGCCACCCACACTGTGTCGACACATCACATGCAAAAACAACCATCTTCATCTAGAGTAGAGACGTCAAACTTGAAGTGAATATAGGCCAGAATTAAAACTGGGATAAAGTTGGGAGTTCAAACAAAGAATTGTTGTGGTCAACAACTGTGTCAGCAAAAGAGTACATGGAGTTTTTGCAGTTTAATGAGCCAAATTCAAGAAAAATGGTGAGGCAATGCCTTGTCCTTGTCCTCCTTCTCCACTCATGATTCCGTTTGATTATCTTTTGCACACTGGCAGCTTGTGCTTGATTCAATTAAAGTGTGGAGCAGCTTGCGTGGGTACACACATCGAGACGTGTGAGGTCAGAACCAAGACCGTGCCGAGCAGCTCAGGAGGAGCTCCATGCGATTACTAATGTGATTTTCTGACAAGAAGGCCAACCGACAAATATTGTGCTTTTACCCACCTTGGAGGAAGGAGGAGACCACTGGGGGTTAATGAAATGGGGACCATATTGGATGAAAAAAGCAGCATCTTCATTCAAGAGTGACCCTTCTATTCCAAACCTTAAATGGGACATTAGATCTCTGAGTTGGTAACTAGTACTCAAGGAGCTACTAAATTCTGTCATTACGTACATTATGGGAACAGGTCACGCTCTGCTTTATGGATGATGAGATTGGACTATTTTTAATTCTGGGCCTGTGGGGATTTAAAGAGTATAAAGGAAATTACTTTCAAACAAAAATCAAGGCTCCACGTTTTAGAAAGAGAGTCAAATGTAATTACGAAGTTAGCAGCTTGCAAATATTCTATCCCAAATGCCCAAAATGTTGGAAATGTATTCGTTAAATTGTGATATATTCTTGCTAGCTCTTCCATTTGGAATGATTTTGGCATCCATTTCTGTCAATGGTGGACAGTGATTAACTTCGTAATGCTGATTGAGTTCTAGGAACTCTTCTAGATAACAGTTCCTTTTAGTATTGTGGTTGAGGTCTTGGTTCTAGACCGTGTTTTTTCTCTTGTTATCATGGAGGCAAATTATGTATGTCCACTCTAGGGTAGTAAAAAGCTAACATTAACTGTCTTTTAAATGGAGTGTATGCACCGCGGTGAGATCAGGATCAGCTCACTTTTTCTTTTTTATTTTCGTATTTTACGACCAATGTTAAAAGCTCTGTTTATATCGTCTGGGCTAGCCACTAATAGGGGTGAAAATGAACTTTCACTTAAATTTAAGCATCCATTAAGGCAATGTCACAATGTTTTTCTTTTTTCCGTTGTTTGATATGGCTTTTTATACCACTGTATTTTAAAGGATGCGTACATCTACTTCCTTATTACCCTCACTATGATTTAGATAAGTGAGAAAAACACTGACATTTATAGAATGCAATGAAATGTGGGTAAACTGTACTCAGAAACTGCATGAAAACACAATTATATATGATACGGACTTAATTGTTCAATGACGAGTAATAACGAAAAACGGTTAGTTTTGATCAGCAAGTATAGTAGAAATTCAAGTACAATGAAATATTTTGCAATTAAAAAAAGAAAATAAATCGAACTAGTGGCATACAAACAAAAAATCTTGGCCTCTTTTAATAGAGAATCCAAACTATGGCATCATCATTGTTAGGAAGTGTGCGCGTGATCCAGATGTCGGCACGTGCACGTGTGCACAGGTGGAAGGTCACATCTGGTGTGAATCCCGTAAAGAGTTTACGAGGTGTCTCGGGGCTCGGAGATCAGCTGTGTAGCTTTCAGTGGCTGTGAAAGAGATGCACACGTGTGAATGTGCGCACGCACACGGACACACAAACAAAGAAAACTTCCCTAAGCAGTCCTCAAACCTCCAGATTAAGATAGCAAGCAGACACTGACACACAAACAATCCCCCAAGAAAAGCTGCAGCTGCCATTTCTTTCTATTCACATTATTTTCATTTCTATTTCACCCCACACATAAACACACAGACACAGACACACGCACACGCCCTTTTTGGCACACAGCATCCCAACTCGAGAACAATTACATTCTGGCCGGTGATAAAGTAGTAATTTCACGGCCTGTTGCCTAAACTGTGGCATTCCAGCAAGCTGAGCAAGGAATGGAGTATATAGCTCGTTTATCCCCGACAGCTTCCCGAATGCTCGCCAACCACAGGGCGAGGGGACGTAAAATACTGTAAATGTACGCGTAAAGGACAAGGGTTAGAAAATGACTAGATTAACATTAAAAATTGCAATACCACGGTCAAACGGTAGCCACTATTAGCCGATATGTATGTATATAGTGAATATTTTTGGATGGGTATAGTATTGTATACAGCATGTGTCAAAGTTGCGGCCCGGGGGCCAGATCTGGCCCGCCGCATCATTTTGTGTGGCCCGGGAAAGTAAATCATGTGCCGACTTTCTGTTTTAGGATCAAATTAAAATGAAGAGTATAGATGTATATTAAATGTCCTGATTTTTCCCCTTTTAAATCAATAATTGTAATTTTGTAATATTTTTTTCTGTTTTTAGTTCAAAAATCGTTTTGTAAAATCTAAAAATATATTTAAAAAAAGCTAAAATGAACATTGTTTTAGATCTATAAAAAAATGAATATTCAGGGCTTTTAATCAAGTTCTTTAAATACATTTATTAAAAAAAATCTAAATATTTTATCTAAAATGGTCTGGCTCACATGAAATCGAGTTGGCGTTAACGTGGCCCGCAAACCAACCCGAGTCTGACACCCTTGGTATACAGGATGTATGAATGTTACATTAACTTTTATTGTATGTTGTATGTGTGAGTGTCCAGCGGATGTGTATATATAGGAGTTGTGTGTATATATACATCGATAGTGCATTCCACATCCATTCCAAAGCTGTTGCTCACTCCCCGCTGATAATTCCATTACACAAACACGCAGCCGCAATGCACACCTGCTCATACTTCCATACATACAGTATCCTTTAACACATCAGGGGTCTCCCTCTGAATGTTGGACCACTTCTTGCTGGGACCTCTGATTGAAAATAACATTTATCTTGCATTCACACACACACACGGTCAGTCAATAAAGAATATTTGTGTTATATATATTTTTTGTAGTCCAGAGCCATTCTTTTTTTAGAGCAGCCATGTTATCGGTTATTTTGGTAAATATTATTTTTTGTTAAGGTGCAGACAACTAAAAGTCTTTTGAAACTAGACTGCGTATGACCAAAGGTTACTCCGTGGACCGTTTCCTTTTTTTCTTTCCTGTTTCCTCGGTAGCATTGACTTTTCACTCAGCGTCGTCCTCCCGAGGGCTGTCTCCCGCTCTGTTTGTCCCGACCTTTACGCAAACAGATGGCGAGACGGCGACTGGTCACCTTCCCAAATGATATCAAGCGGGTTTGCAACTGAGAGGATGGAGACACGGGTACAATCCTAATCTAAAGATTGTCACCTGCTTTACATCATGTACCACTGTTGTCCTGATCATCTATTTTTGCACCCGACTTCCAGTCTGAGTCACTTCATTTTGCCGATCTACCAATACTGAACCTCGATAGTTATTTTATGTGTATATATATATATATATATATATATATATATATATATATATATATATATATATATATATATATATATATATATATATATATATATATATTCTCTGACTATTTTATCTTGCTCACACCCAATTTCCGTTCACCCGATCACTTCGGAGACATCCCTAATTGTTCTAGATCTGTATTATTTTGTTGCTCACTGGAACTGACAGCAATAGACATTGAATTTATTTCAACTGGCAAGGCTGCCATTGACCATTCAACTGTACTGGACATTTACTCCAACATTTAATGATAGCTTATTTTTGACACTTTTTCTAACACCACCCAACTACTGCCAACATCAGACCCAATGATAACATTATTTTGTGTTGTATATGCACGTGTAACTTCCTGGGCGGATGTGCGGTTGTTCTCTACCGAGGGTAAATAGGTCCAAACCCAACACTTTGGACCTTTTAACACTTGCCCGCTAACGCTACTTAAGTACTGCATGGGCACAAGCAAAACCCCTGGCTACATTCACCACCACTCAATTTTGGAGGGACTCCACAGAAAACGACCACACGTACACACCTCATTATTGTTCACATCTGGGCCACACAGTTGAATAGAAGTTAGATGAATTTTACTTATTTTTTTCAACTGAGTTTGTAAGGTGTCACAACACATCGAGACTAATTTGGTGAAACAACAGCAAAAGTGTCTCTTGACCCTTGCATGGTAAATAAAACACGTGATATGGAATGAATTCACTTAACAGTATTTCCTATGGGAAATTTTCAAATGAAAACAACTTGGAAGGCAACCTATGTCACGGCATACAAATTACGTTTGACTTTTGCAGCTTCCACTGCACTTATTTTACTTCCCTCAGACGTCCCGTGGACATTTTGGCAGCCTGGCGTGGATAAAAGATTGAAATTGAAGCTTTTTGCGGCTGGCTTTTTAAATGTGCTTTTAAATATACTCTGCATCCGCGGTCTGACGTCTCCGGAGAGAGATGGAAAATGGAAGAGAAAGGCGTAGGAAATTAGGGGATGGGTAAAGAAATCCCAGCTTCACAGGACAAAGGAATATGGCCAGGAAAGAGAGAAAGAAAATAAGATAGTCTTCATTCTTTTTTTGTAATCTATGTAACATTACAAGATACTTAGACAACTCGTTCCCGCATCTAGTAATCAGCAAATCATCAAACAGTAAAATGAGATGAGAGCAAGAGACAAATGAGCCGCTGTAGGATTCTCAAAGAGGCTCTGTCTGCTACATAATGAGCTCCATATGTGGAAACACACACACACACACACACACACACACACACACACACACACACACGACAGAATAGGTAGAAGAAAGACGTTTCATTTTTCCTTGCTGAAATTCCAACAGTTAATGTGCTTCCTCACTTACGTTTTCAGCAAAAAAATGTCAACGTGAACAAATTTGGATGATGTGTGAAAGTAACGCACTGGATTCCAAGTCACTTGGAATATTGCCCAAGATGCATTACTTCAGCGGCTAAGTGTTTAGGACCGTCCCACAGTCGAGGTTGTCCAACGTATGACGTTGATTAGGCAGGAGGGAGATATGAACTACCGCTCGGTTACTTAGTTGACTTTGTTAGGATATTATTACATTCTGGTAACTATGAACTTTGCAGTGGTAGGAACATTGCTAATGACCTTACCTTCTATATGTTTTGTACATTTATTTTATTATGACTTTTGTGTTTTATTGCATGATTTTTTTTACTGCACACCATATACTTAAAAACGATCCCGTACAAAATGCAGACAAACCATACGAGTGGAAAGCTTTTTTTTCCACGCCAAACAGAGATGGGTCTCATTAATCACCCTCTCATTAAGATTGACCTCACATTAGGAAGTCCATTCCACATTTTGCACCCAGCAGTGAATCACTTGTGCAGTCATTTCAACATACAACATTTAAGGTGCATATATGGCTCAAGGCTCGGAAATTTTTACACGTTGCATCGATCCAATCCGATCCGTGGCTCAATAAGATTTTGAACCCTACAACCAATGTCCATGAGGACAACTCATGGATTTGCCAGCTCGTGAAGTAGTACTTCAACTGTGGCTGAATGCTGACTGTATCATATATAAATCCAGGTGCCAACTTCTCAGAAAAACTGGACAGACAGCAGCTTCCCATGACCCACTTTGGCTCCCAAAGCAGACTTTGACAAAATGAGACTTTGTTTCCTATGGAATGTTTTCACTGGAGCGGCTCCCAGGGCGAGGCACTATATTTAACACTTTGCATGCAGATCCTGCATGTCAGCACCTCTTAAAAAAAAAAAAAAAAAAAGTACAGATCGGGAACCTTAACTGGGTCGCAGACCTTTCACAGGTCAATTAGAATGACTAATTGCGCCCAGGTTGTTTTGCGGGAGCCAAAACTTGTAGGATGATACCATCTCAACCTGGTTGGTCCGACATTTGGGTGACCTTTGGAATACGGGGTAAAAAGACTGGGTAGTGGTAGAGGGGGAAAGAAAGAAAACAAGGAAGCGAACAAGCAGACAGACGCCGCTTTGCTGCTGGTTGCAGAAAGTAAATTTGTCCTTGGGGAGTATCGGGCATGTCAGAAACACTCATTTGGATCTTTCCCAGTCCACTCGTCATAGCCTGGGCTGCAACACATCAAGATTTGCACTAGGTACCTGATCTCCCCCAAAGAAATTTCCCAGCAGAATGCCCAGAGAGCTTGTCAACTAACATTTTCTTGTTTGATGGCTCAACCAAAGACTCAACTCTGTTTTCATTTGTACTTCCATCCTGAGATGGACAAAAAAAGATTCTTTTGCTCTACCTGTCGATATCTTTCCTTTGATTTTCCATCAGTGTGAGTGGCCAGCACAGGAAAATGATGGTGAAGGGTGATGGCTATCTTGAAAGTTTTAAGTTGTGGAGGTAACATGAAAGTGGGATCAGAGGCAGCCATGTTGAGTGAAGCCAGGTTTTTATATTCTTGCTTTTGTATCAGTTCTACTGTGTGAAAGGGTATAGCAGTAGGAAAGAACGGTGGATTCGGAGGGGGTCAAACTTACTGAATATCGGCACTTTTCTTTGATTTTCCTTGACAATTGTGACATTACAACGCTGACAGCCACCAGGCGGTATATTTTAAATGTTCCTTTCCAGTCCTGCAGGCGATGTCTTGTATTTTCCACAGTAAGGTCATGATCATTTTGTCTGAATAAGTACAGAAACAGTTAATGTCAAGACAGATCATTTACTTTAAAACACTTTGTAAGCTTGATTTGATTTCATCATCCTATTGATCTCAATGATTATTATTCTGAATGTCACTGTATTGTTATGAAGGTGATGTTGCCTTTTCCGGGTGTTTGTCAACAAGATGATATTCCGTGTCGGAGAGGGCAACAGTTTCAGATTTTTCCAATCAAATTCATATCATGTGTTGGTGACAAAGTTGCAGTGAAAGTCACCTTCTGACTTTTGATTTGAAAATAAAATTGAGTAACAGTGGGATTCTCGTAGTTGCCTTGTAAAAGTATTGCCACATTCGCTTTAGCCTGATAGCATTTCCGCTTGTATTTAATCTATCTGATGGGGGGACTGATGCAGCTTCCTCAGCCACCGACTTTTTACTAGTGGGATTTACAGCAAATCTGGCACTGTTAAGACACAGCAATGTTAAATTGTTCACTGGGGAAAAAATCCAAAAAACAAAGACAATTAATTAAATGTTATATTATCTCATGATACAATTTTCCCCAAAACTAAACCGGACTATCGCGGTTTGTATCATAAGATATTTGAAACTCCAAACCTCGTTTGAAGCTCTACTTTGAATCCTAAACCATGGCAAGAATTGTAAACTCTAACCTGAGTTAGAAACCTAGGCTTTAATTTTAACTGCAAAATTTATGCTACATTAAAGGTCCATTAAAACATTCATTTGCAGATTTTTGGCATTCTTTCTTGGCTGGAACACACACTTGATAAAAGTCGAGAGTTGTCAACGTGTGTTTGCTGGTGTTGCGCCTGAATAAATGCAGTGTGAGGTGAAAGGCTTTGGGACTTCTAGTTTGGCCTGGGAATGCCCCAGCATCTGAAGATTGTCGCCTCACATTAGCTTGACAGGCCGTGAGAAAAAACCTAGGAGCAAGTTGAGGATTCACAACAACAAAATAGACCATGACTTTGCTTTTATAGTGGCTAGCTGTGTGGAAATGCTGACATTTCAATTGTTGAATGACGAATCACATGAGCCTTGCTTGAAAACCTAATTTGTTAACCTCTGTTTGAAACTTTAACTCAAAACCTGTTTGACACATTCAATCAGGCTTGCAAACATAGCAGAAAATTTTAATCTATGCTTAAAACCCGAATCTTGTTTCAAACATGTCTCTTGAAATATTACGACTGTTTTGTTATGGCTACTGTTTTTCGTCTCACAACCATCAAACCACATCTACTAGCCCAAAACATCCCTGAAATAATGTGAGAAAGCCTTGATGTATTCCTGTGTGTGTATATGTTTTGAGTGTGTGTGTAAAGGTTTTGATGGGGTTCGTCTGGCAGCTCATGACAAAGACGACAAGTCAGTGGCGTTGGTCCAGTCGATCCAGGGCGCGAATGTGCAACATTTAAGACATCAAAGAAACAACAGCCGCCAGGAAGCTTAATTGTGTTGTTGGAGGCCAATAAGCAACATGAAAAGTTTCCTGCAATTCCCCGAGTCCGTGCTGCCTTTAAACCGTGACGGCACAATGGTTTAGAAAGCATCTGGCACCATACAAGCGCCAGAGACAATCACGTTTGGGCTTCTTTTTTTTTAGTTTATTTATTTATTTTTCTGTTTTGTTTTATACTACAACCGTGAGAACTAGCACTTGCAGCATAAAAGCCTAACAACCAAAGAAAATTTGTCATTGGGGGAGGTTTCACTCCAAAGGATTAATTAACACTAAATGGCTGTTTTCAAGATAAGAGAGCTCCTTCTTGCTGAGGCCAAATGAGTCTGAGTTTGATCCAGAATCTCATCGCAGGCTCTTTTAGGGAGGCCGGGAAGTGGAGGGGGTGAAAGGCAGGGGTAATGTAGATGGCAAAAACGACAGCACCCAAAGAAAGATATGAAAGAAAGATGATACATAACATCACATTCCAAAAATTCATGCAAAA
The DNA here is from genome assembly GCF_051989625.1 of Stigmatopora argus. Classification (NCBI taxonomy): domain Eukaryota; kingdom Metazoa; phylum Chordata; class Actinopteri; order Syngnathiformes; family Syngnathidae; genus Stigmatopora; species Stigmatopora argus. The sequence continues at coordinate 4,308,155 of NC_135397.1, read as the reverse complement.
ATGTATAAACATCCACTCCTGCTCAGTAGAGTATTTTGGTATATTAAACTGAGTGATGTGGTCTTTTCACATTTGTAGACAACCATCCATCCTACAAAATTTAATGGCAAACTCACCAATCAATTGCCTAACCAACTGACAAGCAATTGACTGATTAAATGAAGAACTGGCTAAAATAATAATAGAGTAACTTTACTGTCTGGCAAACTGATTTACCAACTAATCGACCTATGCAACTGGCTGAGTGACTAACCAGCTTATTTTGTACAATTTTACTGTATCGTATTTACAGTACGTTAATCCTCTTGTGCAACTAATTACATCTAAGTCAAATGAAATATTCGCATTGGTATCCAATGGGTCCCATCGCCAATTGCCATAGGAACCCATCTGCTGCAGGGTGAGTGACAGCTGTCAATGATGTCTATTTCATCTCAACAGAAATGTTGGAAAGGGAAGGCCGTGGAGCCGAAAGTGAAATTGATAAAAATGTGGCGCAAAATGTGCCAGTGTGTCTCGCAGATGGCCAGACAGGCAGGTGAAAGATAGAACAGACAGTCGGACGGACGGACGGATATAGTGACATCACGTTTAAGAGCCTCGCTGAGGGCTGTTTCTAATATTTTGAGCTCTTTATCATTTTGGCCTTTAAGTTGCTTACCTAACAAAGCGGCCACAGTGGCGCCCGAGAAGGTCGTGACTCTGCGCCAGGGTTCTGTTTGTCTTAGGGCTCAACATGTCCTTTGGGAGACCTCGCTGGTATGACGAGAATGTTGATAGTTTACGCAGTGCACGACCCCGAGCGGACTCCAACTCCGTTGTTTCTTTTTTGGTTTAGAAACAACAAGATTCTGTTTCACTATCGCCTTACATATGATGGAGCACATCCTGGCCAGTCTGTGTCCAATATGTTTGAGGTAACATGACTCTTACTAAAGATAAATTCCTGCATGGGAGAGCCAGTTTTTTAAGAAACTCTGCTATTGAAAAAAAAAATTCAGTTATGAGCTTGGTTGTGGAAAATATTTAACTTGTGGCTCAAGACACTGCTCTATGAATGTGGTATGGCTGTTGAAGTGAATCATACAATTGAGCATAAAAGAAGCAAAGTGTTTTCTTGGTGGTCATAATTATTGTATTTAAATCTCTATTGTATGCAGTATTAGTAGAAGTAGTACAGTGGTACCTTGGCTTACATGTTTTTTCCCTACAAGAAGAATAAACATAAACAATGGGTCACAGCACTGGTACATTGCTAGGAGACCATTGGCAAAAAGGAAAAAATATATAAATAAAATAAAATAAAATCCCTTGACTTAAGTTTTCAGTCTTTGTTTTAGAAGCACACTCCTTGATATCCTGTTCTTGTTTGCTTTAGTTAAGCTTCTTATGCTACTGTACCTGTAGACCAGGGGTGGCCAACTCCGGTTCTCGAGAGCCCCTACCCGGTCTGTTTTCCATATCTCCCTCCACCAACACATGTGAATCAAACAATCTGGGTTGGTATCAAGCTTCTGTACAGCTTGCTGATGAGTTGATCCTTTGATTCAGGTGTGGTAGAGGAGGGAGATATGGAAAATAGACTGGATAGGGGCTCTCGAGGACCGGACTTGGCCACCCCTGCTGTAGACTGTTCTAAGGCAGTGAAAGCCCCCCTGTGAGCCTCGCTTTGCTTTCCCCGCCAGCTTTCCATTATCAACGATTAGCAGAGGCGACCAGCTGTAGTAGACGTTGACGGCTGGAAGAGGCCTTCAAAGGAGACTGACGAGTCTCGTAAACGACAGCTTGGCAGATTTTACGAGAGAAGGCCGGCGTATATTACTAGCGCCGGCTCTTTGTCTGCCTGTTTACCTTCATGTAGACATTAGTTTTGGTACGTGGATGTATTCTGCAAGTATTGTATAATCCAATTATTATCCCAACCTATCTTTACCCATGTATGGGTTGTAAAAAGTTGTTTAGTTGACAAATACCTTTGCTTACTGGGAGTAAACATGACTTCAAAGGTACTTTGTGACTTTAAACAAAATGGCAGGAGTCACATTTTGTGAAATTGTAAACATTTTCAGCAGGGGTCTCAGTTACTGTCCACGCTAGAGGTCAGTTCCTAATCGCAGGGGGGTCATTGCAACCACAGTAATCCTCAGCAGGCTGTCGTGTGCGGCTGTAACTCACACAGCATATTATTATAAAGGATCACATTATTATACAGTACAACCTGTTGAGTTAACATCGCTGCCCAATCGCTTGCGATTGACGCCTCATATCTGGCAACCCGCAGTGGCGTATTGCTTTGATGGAATATGTCTATTACTATGTTGCAGCATTATCTGTGGGCAACGCGGCAGGAGATGTCCTTGCAAGCACATACGAGGACACATCCCCTGTTTCTCATAGTATCGTGTACACGTGTGAAGATTAGATGCAGGTATGCGGACATATGGAATAGACGTAGACGTCATGGGTACAAGCAGATCTAATCTGCAACAGACGACGTACTGAGCGGGAGTGAATCCAGTCGACTGGAGGCCGATTTAGACGAGATTCCCGTCAATATAAATCAAACATACGGTATACATATCGTAGCCTCCACCAAACCAGATTGCAGTTCTTCTTTCCCGTTTTCGTCTTTCGTTAAGTCTTTAGCCACCAATGACCAGAGTTCTAAATATTTCTACCGGCAGTGATGTGACCTCCCAATTCAACACGCCTGACATCTATCGCCATCAATAGCGGCCAGTGAGCTATGATGATTTTTCTGTAAATTTGAGATAGAGCAAATTCACACATTAAAATGCACGGCTGCCTTTGAGAGAGACGTTAATATTCGGAATGTGTCGCTCACACCTTATTTGAAATGAAACATGCATGCATGCAAGTACACCACATACACACACAGTCTTAATGGTTTACCTCCATGCCGACACGTTTACAATTCACGTCACATGCCGGCATTCTGGGGGCGAAGTGGGAACATTTCAGACCACCGGCACCTGCATCATGCCAGATCCTAATGAAGGATTGGGTGGGTGTCTGAGCATATAATGCAAACCATCATTGCTAAAGACAAGAACATCTTGGCATCGATCCCAACTAGCTATGTGCCAACTACTCAAAGTGTGTCCCTATTATCATACATCAAGGCGGTTATGTGATTTTCAGAATAAGACTCCACCAGTCTTCAATGCTCATCTGTGATGAATAACGCAGAATCACTCAAATTAATTAAATACAAACAGTATTTTGCCTCTTTGATTAGAAAAGAGAAACAACCAAAAACTTCCAAACCCAAACAAGGCAACTTCCCAAATACAAATACAAATAAAATAGAAATATCAAAGTCACTCTGCCAGTCTGAACAGACATTCAACATCTGAGGAGTTCCCGGTGATCTATGAAGCGGCATCCGTCCCTTCTGGGATCTGGGCTGTAATTCACTCAACTGGATTTAATGTTTTCATGTCGACACCATCCGGTCGCTGCATCCATCACTCAGTGTGTTAGCGTCAAATCAAAAAATCAGGATCGCGGACACGGGGGAGAGCGTTTTGGGGCTTTGCAGCCATCAGGTCCAGCCAAGCCTCGTGTCTGCCTTTGTAATAAACAGAGAGAGAGAGAGAGATAGAGAATCCATTCGCTCGCAGCTGTGACTTGAAGGCAGGCCAAGCAGCCAGCCAAGCAGCTAGCTAGCCAGCCAGCGAGCCGGCAGTTCGAGGTGTCAACTGTTAGGACTGAAGGCTTGCCAAAGTCTAACAAACCACCGCCAACCTGTTGGCCCACCTGCAGGAGGAACGCTGTTCGACCCAAAAGCAGCTGGAGCAGGATGGATCAATCTCCCTTTAATGTACACCCACGCTCCCGTGCATGGACATACACAAGTATACCATCCTAACGGCTCTGACATTTCATCCAAAACACTTGCAAGAAGAAAAAGATTGACTGAGCAGAGACCAGAAAAAAGTGCAGTAGATTCATGGATGGCAGCGAGTGGGCGGATGAATGTCTGGAGTGATTGATAGACAAATCGATCAATGGATTGAGAGAGACATTCAGATGAGAGTCAGTGGGTGGGTAATTTGGACCAATGGTTGTCCATCGAGCCAGACAAGCGGATTGATGACTGAAAAACAAAAACAGATGAATGAACAAACTGATTTATTAGATGAAGAGTGGATGATGGACAGGATAGTACATGACTGGATGGACAAACATATTTATGTATGATAATATTGATAGACAAAATGATACATGGAGGGATGATAGATTATCGAGATGTCCATATTGATGGCGACTGGATTACCAGATTGATAGATGATTGAATGCATAGACAAGTGGATAGGACGATATCTGAATATCTGCATGTTAGGAGGCAGATCAATGAATGATTGACAGATAAATATGTACACATTTTCACATTAACAAATACCTGACCTTTGATCAACTGCTTCTACTAATGTCGCTAAACATCATTCACGTGCCGACTTTTAGCAATTACCTACTTGCTGCTTATGAGCTTCTTTATTAATAAAATCAAGCTCGCAGGTAATCCGAACTGAGCTGCCGACATCCTTTTTAAGCAGCTTGTTTGCAATTTGTTGCTTTCATCTACGCTCACTGACTAATAAGATGCTCCAGAAATGTCACTTGCTGTTTATTACGAATGTTGGCGGGATGAAGACATCTCACACACACACGCAAACACACACACATGCATATGCACACTGTCTGTTTTCTGTTGATAGAAATATCTGCAAATTCTCTTGCTTTCTTTTTTTTATCATTTCCCAAGCAAACAACCCAAACAAACAGCCTTAGCTATCTAGTTAAAATGTGATTTAAAGTTGTGCGATGCTGCCGGCTTGCTTATTGTCAGGCCTTAAACAGACAATCCAGTCAGTGTTTGAATACTTCCAAGTAGGGGAAAAAAATATCCCTTCAGAGCTCCTCTCTGAAAAGCATCTCTTTGTCTCAAGGCTGCTCATCCTCGCATTAGTGGGAAAAGCAGTGTAAATGGAGAGCCGTAGTAATAAAGTTGTCCGAAATGAAAGTCTTAGATAATGTCCTCACACATCCACATGCATGTGTGCACTCGTACCGACAGATGGACGGGTGGCCAGATAAAGATGGCGCTATCTGAAATGTAATAAATCTGAAGCAAATGAGTCTGTTCTTCTGGGCGAGGAGCTGCATGCCTTAGCGGCATCCCAGTAATAACTACTCATCCCCCACCTCCTGCGCTCCAACCGATAAAAGAGTGTCCACATTTGAATGCAAAAGGGTGTAAAGTGGTGTATGCGCCAAGCTGCCGCAGCGGCTTTAGGTGCATTTCAGGACGTATTGTGGCCTGCAAATATTTCAAAATGACCTTCATTCACGCTTACTGTTTCCGATAGGGTAATTATCACGCTTGTTATGCTTTGCAAAGAATCTCATGCACTCATATTTTACTTATTGCTGTGTGAACTTTGGTTTGAATATCTTTACTGTGTTATGTACTGAACCAAGAGAAACGGGCGTGTCTAAGTGTGATTTAATGATTAGCATCTTGGCAAAAATTCAGTTTTCCTTCACTGCCAACAAACTATTGCCAATAGCTCACCCAGTCCAAATGGATTGGACATTTGGCCCTGCACTAGAGCATGATCATTCACTGTTTTTAGATTTTCCGACCTTTTTGCCTTCTTTAGTCCCTTGCAAGATGGAGTCAGCTGTAATGCATACAACACCACTTGAAATGCTAGCAGAAGCACTCAGGGAATCTCAAGGTCATAACACCCTGAACTGAGCATCTTTATTTACGAGGCAAAAAAGTCAACCCTGTGTGATTTTACTGCTTCCTTTTGAAGCATTTCTGCAAAGATTGTGATCATCTTGCAAAATAAGTGCCGCCAGTCGGAAACATTTTTCATACTGCCCGTGAGTCGTGTCTCGCTGCCCTTTTAATGCTATGAATAAAAAAACATGTGCAGGCATGTGGAGGGTGAAAGTAAGTAATGGAAATTTTGGAGAGATGATTCTTTTGGCTCGACACCCTAAATTTCTTCTCCTTGGCTTAGTTGGTCTGTGTTTCCATTATTTGCTTCTTTCGGGTTACGATTTTGCTTTGTAACTGTTGACCATTACATTTTTAGCTGCAACTTAAAACTGGTGCTAATTTAATTTCGTCATATTTGTTTACAAAGTTGAGCGAGACTCTAATAAAAAAAAAACATACTTGATAAACGTACAGTACCCTACGTCGTTTAAAGAGCTGAGTCAAAGAACTGGATCGTTTGAGCCCGACTATTCATGAGAAGAAACATAACCAGCACAGCAGGAGTCCATAAAAACACGTTAACATGCTCCAATGCTGCCTCGCTGTAGCGCTGCTCTGCATGCGGGGGAGGCCAACTGACGCAAGCCTCATAACGCGGGTCATATTTAGGAGGAAGACTTTTAAAGCTTATTCAATCACATCTCAAAGACATATTCCACCTGCTTGTGGAATATAAAACAAGGCAGAGGTGAACGATCGAAATGCATCCTTATCACGTTTGGGTGTCACTGAGCTCTTCATGCTTTAAATCATACAGTTTGTTTCACAGCTTCTCTGCTGCTTAGTTTTGGTGATGCTTCTAATTATGAATATATAATGAAATAATAATTGAATAGGTTTAAAATGCTGTTTCCCATAGGAGCATGACATTTGGTAGACCTCTTTTTTATGAATATGAAAGCACAGAAATGTTGCCATTTTGGTCTGAGCTGCTCATCCTAATGTTCCCAAATATATAATGCAACAATCCACTACGTTTTTGTAACTCAGGTGCCATATTCTATTTTGCTTACTTTGTTAAACTTTACAACTCCTTCTATATTCACCTTTTCTGTCACTTTCATATTTGTCATCCCTCACGGGGGGATTTTAGTGGATTTGCTGTTTGTGTAGTTGTCTTGCTCAGCACTTTGCCTCAACTACATAATTCAGTGCTGGGGGGATTTATTTGCAGCCAGTAAAACAGAAGAAAAAACCCAAAACAGAAATCTCCGCTTGCCCCACCAAAAAATCTAATTTATATGTTGATATCATCCGCACTGTCCTGCTCATTCATCACTAAAACAAAGCACTGTTAAATAATTCATATGTGAGATAGTTTACGTGTACATACTGTAATGTAATTAACTACTATACAATATTCTATATGGCTGCGATGCCATTATAATGTGGTCTTTCGACGGTTGTCGTGGTACATCCCTCTCATACATACTTTAACCTACATTTGGACTTGTTCAGTGCAGCAATTTAGTCAGTACTTTTAGCTTTACCAGTTATTCACATGTATCTTTAGCTACTTCTTTGCTCGACACGAAAACTGGTAAGCCTTGTATAAATTAAGAATCACCAACGGGTTCAATTGCTGTTCCCTCAAAGAGCACTTTACAAGAGTACACACTTAATCGCACAACCTGCGCTCTGCGTTAAGCAACCATTTGTGCTTACAAACTGATAGTGAATGAGGCCCAATATGAGTGCTTTTGCCACCTCTAGTCCAACACTACAATTTATGCCTAGATGCATCCAAGTGCTGTAAAACAGAAAAGAAAGTTATAAAGTACCTGACATAAAGTATCAGCCTTTTTCACCTTCTTGCCAAAGTCGTAATATTTCATCGAGGAATCGATCTGGCGGAGCCGTGCGCCGCATTATGCAAATGAGGCCAGCGATATTGATTTCATGTGTCATCGCGCAAGTTGGCAGACACTTTTCTTAAATCACCACACTTTCATTTACAAAAAAAAATGGACACAACGGGACAAAGAGCATTTCCTATCCGCTAATCCGCTGACAGGTTTCATTAAATCAGGGAGTAAATCTTCATCTTCCACTGCGACTCAAAGTATCGACTAACCTGTGCTCAAGTCCTTCATCATGAAGCTCCTTATTGAGCCCATTACAGATGAGTGTGAGCGAGCACACAAGCATAAACACACATTGAATAATTCATGAGATCAAGTCCAATTAAAGGGACTTTTTTTTTCATAACACACAATTAAAGACGTTTGAATTATGCAGATGAGAGGGAAGTGTGCTAACTTGCCAATGTGACATCCAAATGCTTAAAACTGGCTCATTGACGCATCATTAAACATAGTTTACATGCATATTGCAAAGCACGCGCGTATTCAACAAAAAAGAAAACGAGTTTTCGGACAAATTTAATGGGGTTTCTATCCCTTTCAATTCAAACTTTCCAGAAAAAGTCAATAAAATCACCATCAAGAGAGCTCAATTTATCACATAGGACTATTTTTTTAATACATTTAAACGTAATTTTTCTGCAACCTTATTTTGGGCTGCACAACTGATTTGATCAAAAAAAAAAAGAACATTTTTGCTAATTAGCCTCTAACGTGGCTTGAATGTTCAATACTTTTGTTCAAATTGGGGATTAAAAAAAAGACATTTAGTTGTGCCATTTATGCACTCATTATTGGCAGATCTATAAAATCCGATGACTTGAGTTGGAATCAACTCACATGCAAAAACATATGCCCAGTGATGAGACAAAAATGCACACCTGAAGATGAGACATGAATGGCTGGAGCTGATTGGTTGTCATGTGAAATTGATCTGACAAGAACAGGTGCAGATTAACGTCTATTAACTAGAAAAGACAGGAAGAACTGAGGCAACATGGGGCTTTAAAATGACCATTTTTTTTAAATATTCTACTTCAAGTTGGATGGATAGGCTAGTTGTCCCAAAATGTTTGTCTCCAATCTTGTGACCTCCCACTGCGCTCTTTTGTCTTCCTGCTCTTTCATCCCGTTGTGCTTATGAAGGTGCCGTAGTTATTATGCAGACGACTCGTTTCTATCGCTCTTTGTCCTTATCGAGCACCTCGGTGCCATTTTCACACCAGCATTATTCACCCTGGTGACAGTTACCGGGTTGCAAAAACGTATGAATGTAGAGTTTAAGGCCAAATCATACACCATTTCAGTTTAAAGCAAGTCTCTAGTTACTGTTGCAAAAGGGAGAGTGGGCTCCGAGTCTGGCAGCTTTTGCGGGTCACCAAACCTTTTTGTAATCTCCATTGTTGCTCCTTACTGAAAGAACACGGATGCAAAATGTCTGCAGGACCTGAACTTTTTCCCCGCAGTGGAATCAATACGATTGCTGTTCCGAAACACATTCAGCAGGCCGTCGCTTCGGGTTCATTTCATTTTCCATCCAGTTTGCCGCCTTCCTCTTGAAGAAGGATGCTACTCTTTTCTTTTTTGTCGTCAACACACTCTAACGCCCGCACGCATACACCGAAAAGACACATACCACGGGGTGTGTGCGCACTCAAGAGGCAGGTCTCTCGGTGGCTATTCATCCAGGGAGTGAGTTGAGTAATGAGTGGTTTTAGTGAAGGGGACAGCTCACCTTCTTACCGGGCCTTCTCAAGGAGACTTCTGATCATTGTTGTTGTCAACTGCGGCTAAACGTATTGGCAAGGGGCATAGGAGAAGGGGGAGGCGAGAGAGTGACATGGTGGCAAAGAGGGCTGCCACAGAGTGACGTGTGTAATTTCTCGTGCAGGTGATTTGGAAGCGTGAAACTTGTTTTTCTTAGTGCGATGTTCTTCCTTCACGCATGATAGAGTTAAAATGCAGACATACCAGGAGAAGAAAATAAGAGGTTGTTGATGGGAGGTAAGGTGACGATGGGAGGACAATAAAAGACAAAGATGCGACAATGATGCGGCGACGGCGATATAATGAGGATTTTTAGGTGCACTGCTTCAAATTGGTTACAGAAATACCACGTGGAAAAAAAATCTTAGTTTTGGGTGTCATCTACAGGGGAAGAGAAACTATGACAATTCTGCAGGACATAATTACATCTTCAACTAAATCTATTCTGAAAATGTAGTGATACGCTTGTGAAGTTGTTTTTTGATGGTGTGATGACCATATAATTCAGAGAGAGTATGTTGAAGGTGAAAGAATGAGTGGAGGATGACCACAATGGCTGGATACTCATGGATGAAAGAAGATTTAATGATCAGAGGATGAGTAGCGATACTTGGTCGATGAGAGCTTCATTAGAAGATTAAGATAATGACAGGAGGATGATGAGAGCATAATAATGACAAATTGGTGATGATGGAAGACAGAATTTAATGGGATGGTAACCAGATAATGTGATAAAAATCATTAAAATTGTGAGAGCACAATGTGAGGGTACTAAAACAAGCAAATAAGAAAATCACTTAAAATAAATAAAATATCTTTGGGTTACTTTCACTTTTAAATGTTTCACAGAATAATGTAACTCGTGTCTTGAAAATGACCCCAAAATATACACACATCAGTAGCACTTCTTCTAATGTATGTCTGTCTTAATCTTTTCAACATTTTTTTTACTGGATTCTTCACTTTAATGTCACTCACAGTGAGGTTCCAACTACATTTTTTTTATTTAGTGGTTGAATGCAAGTCGGAGCTTGATCAATTTAAACAGCTAATCGTCAACTAAATGTATTGTCGACCAATCCATACTTTCATTTTCTCGTCATTACAGCCTAACACACAAACACACCGCCACACGCACGTTTTACTTAAGATTTTCTCATCTCTGTACTGTGATAAAACACCAGCAATGATTGCAGTGAAAACAACAGAAGCAAACAAGACGCAAAAAAAGGATCGAACCAATCGCCCGATCTCAGAAAATCTACTTTATACCATCCCAGCGGACCCAAACTATAATTATATGCACACACGCACAAACAATGTTATACTGATGATGTGTCGTCAAACAAGGGGAAACAAAACAATCCATAGATAAATAGTTGTTTTGACGGCAGGCACAAAGCGAAATGCTAATAAGCGAGCACGCCGGTGAGGATTAAATCTCTGATCAACTGCAAGATTGACTGCCTGCCACAAACAAAAGTAGTACATGGAAATGAAGAAGCCGAAGTGCCTGTTCATGTATTGGAAAACAGAGGTTATGTTTGGGTCAGGAATGCATCATAAATATTTTATAGAATCGAGGTGGCAACATTGAGTAGACATTTTATGTGGTTTCATATTTATTTGACATGATACTAGAAAGTTCATATACACTGTTAATGCGTTAGTTAAAATATAACGTAAAAATCAAGCTCATTAAATTCAAATTATATTCCAATAATTATCCCAAAACGTTGCCTAGCCTAAAAACCGTTCATGCAAATACGAGATTTACTTGATGAATAAATTTAAAATTTGCCAGAAGCGATTGTTTTGCATTGTTTTTATTGTTTTCCATGTGGGGATGAAAGGCAAAACTATAGCGCAAACTCATCTTCCCCAACGCGAACAGTTCGTTTTGTTTGTACGAGGCGGCGTCCATGGGAGGTAAAGAGTATGCGTTCAAAGACGGCAAACTTTTTCGACATTAGCATAGAAGCGCGGCAGAGCAAAGTCTCGTCAGCCGCGGGGAGCTCGCTGATGCTCTTGACGGGTATTTCGGGGCTTTTATGTTGGCGTCAGCATTCCTCCGTGGGGAAAATAGTGGCTCTGCACGGTCTTTGTCGGCGTGTGACAAAACACAGCTGCTAATGAATAGAAATAAACACACGGGGTCAAATGTTCACTTTCTCCATCCACCACTACTTTTTACAGCCTCAGTGAATTTTGCCCTCTTTTTTTTCCAACCATATCGTTAATTCACTTCTTGATAACGCCATTAGTGTGATAATTACCATCGGAAGGCAAGCCGCTTCCTTATCGAAACAAGAGCGCTTAGTTCCGAGTGATAATTCGCTGATAGTTGTGCTTATTATTATTTTTATTGTTATCATATGACGCTACAACCTTATCAGGAAGTTACGGGGCTTTAATGGGACGTTACGCAACTCAGTTTTATGCTTCCCATAATAGTTTTAGTGCTCGCTTTGGTCATGATGAAGAGAAAAAAAAATAATGGGGTACAATTTTCAAACTATGCTCATAACGCAGATGCTTTTAAACAGTTTCAGCCTCATCAAAATAAAAATGATTTTATTTTATTATTATTATTAAGGAATCTTTCGAACTACGATCATTGCTCATTCTTGTTCAAAATAGTCCAGAGCAAAATACATTTGTTCTGGCCTTTTTTTGATGCGATTACTTTTTAATTTTTATCTTTTTTTACTGCTTTTTTTAATGTGTGAAATCGCTTTCACACGTTAAGCGAACTGGGATAAACGGGACATGTCGTCGGCAGACAATTCGTTGCCGGACACTTCGTCGCCGGACACTTCGTCTCCGGACACTTCGTCTCCGGACACATCGAAGTGCATAAATAATTTGTTGAAAGCGATCAACCAGGTAATCTCTCTCTCTCAAAATTATAATCATGAGAGAGAGAGAGTTTTTACTTCAGATTTTTTAAAGGAACTTTGACATTCCACTATCCCCTAACCCTAATCTTAACCACTCTCCCCTAACCTTAATCTTAACCACTATCCCCTAACCTTAATCTTAACCACTATCCCCTAACCTTAATCTTAACCACTAACCTTAACCACTATCCCCTAACCCTAATCTTAACCAACGAACTGTCTGGCGACGAAGTGTCCGGCGACGAATTGTCCGTCGACGAAATGTCCGGTCACGGGATAAACAATCCAGTCACATGGATGAGCTCTGGCTAACTTAAGTATTCAGGTGATGATTGCTCACGCCTTCCATTGCTCCACCCATCTGGGGGTGCTCCTGTAATGGGTTGGCATGCACACCCACTGACCCCCTCAGACAAGTCTTACAGTCAGTATGGAGCCTTTTGAAAGCATCTTATTTTGAGTGAGTGCTGTGTATATCGCTACATCAGAGTGTCTGTTTACATACACATACACACACAGTGGTCACCTGGCAGCTTTCAGGGCTTAATCTCATTCATTTATCTCTCATCAGCGTGTGACGGGAAGAGAAAACAGTTGTGTCGCATTACTTCACTTTGCTTCCTGGAATCTCCATTAAAAAACATGCTCATTCTCGCTCGCTCAGTCTATATCTATATTTTTTTCCTCTTTTTTTCCGCTGCTGCTATTTACTCGTAAGTCTGTCTAATCTTTTTAGACGGCGTGTTGGTGCTCCCAAAGTGCTCACGCTCTCTCTCCCGTGTGGTTCATTCATCACGCGGAAGATTAAGAAAGAGTCCGCCGAGGCTTTGGGATGACAATGGCCTCCCAGGACTAAATGAAATGGATCTTTTCTGGAGAAATAGGTTTTAATATGAAAGGAAAAGAAAGACAGCGCAAGGACCGTGCATTAATCATGCAACAAGATGTCTATAAAACAAGACAGACCAAACCCCAACACAAAAAAACAAGCGAAACACACGGAAAGGAAAACAGGATTACTCAGAAGAGTAGAGTGAAATACAGGTTAAATTCAATGCAGAGCAATTTTTTCTTCTTATTAATTGGTTGAATACCATCGACAATGATAAATCCAATCCATTTTGATGGCAGCGATTGACTGGCACTTATGTTATCAACAGGCTGCCCTCAGCTTCCTGCAGGTAATTCACAAAACATAAATAAATATCAAGAAGGCCAGACAACTGCATGAGTGCATGCCACAAACGCCCATACGTTGATCAACTTATTCAGCACAGAAGCTTTTCTGTTTTCCTGGCTTTGTCCATCACCTTTGCCCGCCATCACCTCATTGTCGAACCGCATTCCCGGAATGAACGTGCCATGTTTTCCCGCCGAGGGCAAACGGCTCTGCTTCCCGCAGGCTCTTTAAAATGAAACTGGATCCGACTCGCGTGCCGTCGGAAAGCTTTTAACTAGCAGAGATGTGAGCTATGCCAGGTGGGTTGGGAAGTGAAGTTTGTACTGTACCTGTCTGTCCTTTTTAGGGAGGACGTTGAGAGCCCAGTAACTTCAGATTGAAATCTAATTTGAATTGTGTCTAAATAATTTAACATTGCCTTGAAACTTAAAACCATAATACTGGAAAACCCCAATTTGCTAACAATTTCTGAAAAACATAAACATTGTAAACCAAATCCTACCAAAACACATTCCTGAACATTATCATCAAAACCCCATTAAGACAAAACCTTGACACGGTTTTAATTTAACCCCAACTTTACAGCACGAAGAGAAATTTTCTGAATAGAAGCCTCTACTCGCAATATTTCTTTCTTGGGGCTTGAATCAAAGATAGCATCTTAAGTTCCTCGTGCTGATCTTAGTTTTAGCAGAGTGACCGTAGTCCTCTGTGCCTACTCAAATTGATAAAAGTTGACATTTTTATCCATGTGTGGCCAGTATCACGAGGACAGCCTCTCCTCTATGTACTTGCTGTACTACATAAAACCTATCACAAGGTTAATACTTTAGGTGAAGGAGGTCCAAAGGCCTGACAGTGTGATAGAGAAAGTCCAACTTGTAAGAGATGCAGTACTGATACACAATAGAAAAACTTGACATATTTATATTCATCATTTACAGGCCGGAAACGCGCTACGCTTCTACAAAACTCGTCAATTCACCAGCGGCGCAGCAAAGGTCATAGGAGGGGAAAAAATGAACTTTGAATTGAAACAAGTCGAAGTGAGTCAAAGAGGCCCCAAAGATGTGTGGGCTGAAAGTTAGCAGCAGCCGACTGCTTCTCCGATGACTCTTTAGAGCGGCGTGAGGTTAGACATGGGTCGATTTATTGTTAAGAGTGCACAGATTCGGCGAGGTCTCTTAAGTGGAGCTTTAATCACATAAGTCTTTTGGGGACAGCGCCCAAGAAAGTGATGAATGATAGCATTATGTGGACGATGCGGCTGATTGGATGCCGCGCCACTGCTTTAAAATGCAATATGCCCAAACGGGCTTCACTTAAAATAGTAGAATACATTGCAGAGAAGAATACGTCACCCCTGAATCCACTTGCCTTGATGCCAGCATTTGTGAGCATTTAACATCATTAGAGAACATTTACTAGAACAATTTCTACACTATATCCACCACACAACTTCAAACTACAGTTAAAATATTCTTTAGTAAATAGTTCACCACATATATACATATATATGATGCATATTCTGTAAATACCTAGAATATACCTACCGACATTTATTGTGAATCGTCCACAAACAACAGAGAAGTAGAATCGGTAAGAAATTCATGCATTTAATGACCACTGAGACAAAATGCAAAAATCCGCCTCTGACCAATTTATTCATATACATCCCTAGAATATACTTAACAAATTTCGATGCGTAGAGTAAAAAAAATGTATCATTATTGATTTTGACTCATACTATTTAATCACGACTCAGCATTTCGTGTTTTTCTTTCTTCAATATTCAAGTGAGAATAAAAAGCCATGCTTAGAATAGTGGGTATTTCATTATCTGTATGAACAGCAGGACTCTGAATCTCTCATTAGGTATGTCTGTTCGCGTGTATTTGTGTGTAAGCTGGTTTGAAATTGAAAGTGAGGTTAAACTGGGGATGTGCTTAATGGGCTGCTTAAAGGCTTTTTTGTAAATGAATCGCTGCAGGTGTCGCAAGCTGATGTCACCTGTTCCAGCTTATGAGGGGGAACCAATGTAACGTAAAAAAAGTGATGTAAGCAAATACTAAAAGGGGCAACTGGGAAAATGGTGGAAATTGCACAATCACACAGTTGGGCTGATTACTGCTTACTAACTGGTATCTTATCTAAACGTAACTTACCTCGCAACAGGCAGCTGTATCCGAACATACTAAATGGCTCGCAACACAAAGCAACTACTTGTGCAATTATGGCTTTATTGGAATGTTATTATTGGTTTTTTTTACTTAGTTAAGGTGTAGGCACAGAAACTTGTCAGTTGTGGGTATCGACTCAGCACATTTATGAGGCGGCTATGTCAGAGAGGCCAACACAATCATCTCGAAATAGTAGCGCACGCCCTGCGGCCATTTGCAATTCACTGTCTCATTATCGGTAGCGCCGACATTACCTTTTGTGTTGCGATTGTGGTTTAATCATGCGTCTCATTTGTTTAATGAGAGTCGGCTGACGGGTTTCTTGGGAAGCGATGCGGTCCAACGAAGCATCTGTGACATACAGTAGATGGGTTCTCCCTGTGCAAGACGTGCTTTGGTAAATATAGAAGCCACTCTCATTGATTTTCTATCTGTTGGTCTGGACAATGGATGAACTGATGGATCGCACGCACACACAATGGCACATCTAATGGAGGTGTCTGATACCTCTCAAGCCGCAATATCAGATTTGTTGAAAAATGACATTTTCAGTGTTAACGGTCTACATCTTGACATATCGACCTGTCTTATGATACCCCCATAAGTCCACTTTATGGCAATTGCCATTTTCTATACTTCTAGTAGAGGCGTCAATACTGAGAATAGTGTCCCCTGCAGTTTTAAGGGCGGGGCAGCAAGTCCTGCAGCAAATATGGAAACTGTCAGTAAAGAATCCCATCCAAATGTACATTGCATTGAGATGCTGAAGATTACAATTAACAAAACAGCCCAATTTGCTGTAAGTGTGTACCGGACAAACTAATTTGTGCTTTATACTTGTTTTAAATTGTGAGGCCTAAATAGTTCATAGCCTTTGCTTCTGAAATAATTATTGATCACCATTTCTGGACTATGTGCCCTGGCTGGCCTCCCAAAAAATAAGTGGCAGGGGAGACAAAAGTCTGGATATCCCTGCCAAAGCTGTTGCCCCCATAACCTGACCTCAGATACGTAAGAGAAAATGAGTGGATGGAGATAATAACACATTTACAAAGGCAATACCAACATGGTAAATTAAATGACGACTTCGTTTAACGATGCATACCAAACCCAATGCCCACAATGTGTCAACCTTCCCACGTCAAATGGAGTCAATAAAACATGGCATTTGTTTGAGGAGTGTTAAAAGCACCAAAGTCAAACAAAATGAAGAGATTGCACCATCCTTGGCTCATGTCACTGATTTCACCACAATCACTGACGCCCTGATGGGGCCTTGAAAGAGGCTTCAAAAAGCCTTTTGAGTGTCTCGGAGCTCCCGTCTGGATTTGATGATGTGGAGGCATTTAAATTCACAACCCATACAGCACGAGTCTCAAGCGTTGTGTTCAAGGGACCTCAACCTCTATGAAGCTTTGACATTTTGCCTTTGATTTCCTGCCTCGACGCAGAGACCGTAGGTTTGAGAGGAAATATTTTTCTTTGTTTTTACTAAATGGATGTTAACAGTGCTAAAAGTTGATCACATTTGGGATATACAGAAACTTAAACTTGCAATTGTGTAGGCTAGATCAGGGCTGGCCATCTCTACCACATCTACCATACCTCAAATAAATGATCAACGCATCAGCAAGCTGTCCAGAAGCTTGAAAATGATCCTGATTATTTGGTCCAGGTGTGTTGGTGGACGGAGACATGGAAAACAGACTGGATAGGGGCCCTCAAGGACCGGAGTTGAAAATGTAGTGTGAGAAAATATGTGCAATGTTGTTTACGAATCTCAGCTTGACTTTCACACAATTTGCGCAGCTTTCATTTGGCCCTGTTTTTCTCAGACTGCTTCCCAAAGGAGACGGGCATCATCCGCCATCCTTACAATTGCTCCTGCAGCTAAACTCTTGTCTCACACCCCCAATGAGTCCATTCATTGTTTCCAAACCGAGTGAGCTAAACCTCTTGAGTATAGCAGAGGGAAAGTGACATTTAGGATTGTTTGTGTTTGTCAGTGTGTTCAAAAGGGAAAATCACGACAGGGAAATGATACAGAATGAGACTGGAGACACTGTGCGGCAGCGATGAGGAAGGAAGGAAGTTCATCGGCTGGTGGAACTGATTCACTTTGAATGAGGAGTTCTTTTATTTAGGTCACCACATTTCTCCATTTCCCTTCCATTTTCTTCTCTGACGTCTCTTCGTCTCCCCTTCTAACTTATGTCATTTGTTTGACTCTGACCATTCATGCCATCATAAAACAATTTCCTCAAACCGCCTTGTTCCTCCGCTCACTGAAGATGGCAAACATAATCCCATTCTTCCCCAGTTCAGGGCTTGTGGGGTATGAAAAGACCCCTCTACGGTTTCATTACCAGGCAGTCTGTGGCTTTGAAGCTACTAACAGGGACAGGAAGCCTGCAAAAATGTAACTTGAATGAGCTTAGCAGTATTCTTGTCACCGCTTTGATTAATGGTTGACTTTTACAAAGAATTTGGGCTGTGCACAGTGTGATGTTGGCGAGGCAAGGCTCTGACGTAAATCATGTTCCCACCGAGCTCCTCCGTCCTGACGTTTAGGAGGATTATCCTCATGTGTCCTCTGGGTATAGGTATGTCGCGTTCACTTTCTGAATTTGAATGAGAGCAAAGAGAGAAAGGACTAGGTTTCATACGTCAATGTAGCGGCCAATCATTTCAATCGGAGCAATTCATGGAATCCCAAACTCTCAAGTTCATGCATTGACAGAAAAATGATATAATACAAGTGATCATCAGCATATAAAAATGTTCGATTTTTTTAAAGAGCAGATAGCTGAAAGATTAAATAATGAAATAAACTCACATTTAAGTGGCAATATGAGTGCAGTCCTACATAAGTCCCTATGTAAGATTGTCAAATTGATCTTTGGTTACAGACCCGTGGTTTTGGTTCCGTTTCTTGTTTGTTTTGTTTTCTTGCAAATGCATGATCCCACCTAATCCACAAACTGGTGGTATTTTTAAGATATGTTCACTGAAAGCTCGCTATAAGAACCCAGACACCTATTATTAAGTGCTCCGTGCTCCACCATGCGAGATCTCCCGCGAAGCCCAGTCTTGTTTCTGAAAGCTAAACAAGCGTATCAAGCCATTATCTCTTGCTCCTCTGCTCATATTTCACCAGAACCTTTTATCTCTTCATGGAGTGCTGTTTAGTTTGAGTTCCATCTCCACAATTTATTAGTTTCCCCTCTTTTCCTTGCTCTTCTGCCAGAATGTCAGAGTGCCCTGGACATGTTGTTGACAAGGGCTGAGTTCCAGATTTGCATTTTATGATATTACCAAGACAGTCTGTATGTATATAAAAAGTATGTGTGGGCAGATCCTTGAACTAAGTTGGCATCATGACCTGTTCTTGTAGAGATCAAACGGCTCACAAGATGACTTTCCAGTCCTCAGGATTTCTTTTCATTATAGATATTTACTCAATGACTTTTTCTTTACAGTCCAAAGTAAAATGTTATTCAAAGTTTATAATTATGAAAAAGATATCAACAAAGCATACAACACATGGATGTACAATGTGTGCATTTATTGCTGTTGCTTTGCGGGCAACTGGCATTTGGAAAGGATCTGCTGAAACCTTACACTAAGACATTAATCCTTCCCATTTAGACACTTGAAATAAGCTGTTAAAGTTACAAAATGAGCCGTGTATGTGAACTCTCCTGTTGTGTGTGGTGTGTGCATGGCTGACCCCTGAGGTTAATCCCAAATCTTTAACCGTTACGAAACGCGATACGCATAAATGGAATGACAAAACACACACAATTGCACGTGTTGAAGCGCAGTCCTTTCCCAACGGTATGGGCAATATTTTTAGCTCTTCTTCGAGAGAGCACAAAACAAAGAACAGCTTTCACGCATCTCACTCAAGCCTACGATTTTTCCCTTTTCTGTTTTTTATTTCCCTTTCTTTGCCGTTCCTTATATCCTGGATGACTTTCCCCCTAATCCGTCCAGCCCTTCAGATCCCTCAAGGCCCAACAGTACCTCAAAAAGCCCCCCTTCCGTTTAGCTCCCGGTCATAATTTTCTTTCTCCTCCTAAATAAACAGAGTCCACACAGCTGGTGATCGGCGTTATGTTCCCTCCTTTAAATCCCCGTCTCCATCCCCCCCAAAAAAGTCACTTTCACTCTTAGTCGGCACTTGGCGCCTCCTAAAACGACGTTTCATTGACCATTTATCGACGCGGTGTTAAATAACATTGCCACCAATCTGCTCTGACTTGAAGTAGCCTGCCAGGAGACTTTATATTCTTCTAAATATCACTTACTTACCCAGAGAACGGCCGAAAGACACACGGACTCATATAATTGTGCAAGTTTGCAGGGAAAAAAATGTTTATTACCTAATTTAATCCTTCCCTTAGAAGTACAACAATAGAACTTTACCCATTGCTGCAATCCGTAAAAAAAGAAACCTTTCTTAAAAGGCAGTGCCCGTCTTTTCTATCAGTCAGAAAAAAATAAAAATAAATACATGACAATAAAACGGGCAAATGCAATTGCCAAGAGCCACAAAAAAGAACTAGTCATCAACATCTGGAGCAAGCAACGTACTTTAAAGCTAGCAAGAATGAGTATTCACAAACTGTTATAAACAAAAAGCAATATTCACAAGTGGAACTTCAAACCAAACATTCCCCGGATTGCCTAACCCTAAAATCACCCAACAACTTTCTGTGACGATTTCTTTGTTTTTTTCCAGAAGTTTTGTGTCATACTTTCAACACATGTAGACCTAAATTTTGGAAATTATATGCATATCGTCAAAATCACAGAGTTGAACAACTTTAATCAGGCCACATCCATGTGCATTGCTATGTGTGTTCACTCACTTTCAAAGATGGAGAAACCTAACACTTCTTTTGTGTCTCTGACCACCCTTTCTATACCTAGCAGTCATTTGTCTTTATCAGCATTTGTCTGGAAGTGCGACTCCAGAGTGTTTTGGCCACAGGATCATGTTTGGCCCGTCTGGGTTTGAGAGTAAAAAGAAAGGATTGGGAGTGAACGGACTCAGATTGCAGTTGTTTATAAATCATGTTCGACTGTTACGGTACTCGGACGTTTGATCGCTGGATGTTTGGTCGCCCGGAAGGTTATTGATAATTACCATTTAAAATTGTTGCTCAAATTCCCTAAATACAAACTGTGAATTATTATTTTGTCATACTTAATGCCCTATTAATTATTAGGCTAAAGAAAAGCTCCAAATTTCCCGTACTTTTGTTGTATTTTGTTGGAGAACTTGTCAAGACCCTGACTGACGTCCTTCCTAAGGGGACAACTCATGTACATACACACTCTTATACACTCACACGTCGGCTCAGTGAAACTGCTCAGGGCCATTGTTGGTTTTGATTGATGCGTAGACCGTGTTGTTTTACCTTGTTTGGTACTCAGATTTGGTCGCTGGACGTTTGGGTCCGGGCGACCAAACGTCCGGCGACCAAACGTCCGGTCACGGACTGTTACGCCCTTGGTTTGCATTGAGTGCCAGATAAAAGAATACTAGCTAAGTAAATAGAATGTCGTTATTTATAATCTCTGATCTGGATTTCTTCGTTGATAGGAACCCTGATTAGAAACCTTAACTCAGTATTCAACACTATATCCCTGATATGCTACCAAACTGGCTTTTTAAACGCTAATTTGAACGTGTACTTGCCTTGCAAGTTGCATGTACTCAATGTTCACTTTGTTTGACTTTGTGACTCGTCTTAAATTAATCAAAAGGCTCTTTCGGGGAAACACCAAACGTGTCAACACAGTCCTAATGAAAGGAAAACAAACACTCCATTCTATTTTCATTTTTAATCAGCTGGCATAAAAGAATCATCTCACGGTGGCGTCGAGTAATGAATAAATGGGGATTTTTCTTTCCTAAATGTGTGTGTGTGTGTGTGTGTGTGTGTGTGTGTGTGTGTGTGTGTGTGTGTGTGTGTGTACATTACTAGCCCCACCATGCAGATACATTGTGTGTGTGTGTGAGAGAGAGAGCGTGTATGCCTTAAATGTTTGTGCATCTGTGCATCATGACAGCTTTTATGCGCTGGCGACTGTGTCCTAAATTGTTTCGCACAAGTGATGAATGCATTTTTGTCACACATCTCCCAACGGGCTACCCTAAAAGGAAGATGGAGGTTTGTTTGGCACATTCCGCGTGACTGCTGCATGCTGTTATTTAAATGGATGTCGTTTTGTTGTTGTTGTTGTTTGGAGGCTCATGTTGTGTGTTTGGTCGCGTTGGCCACATGGAGATTTCATGGAGAATGGGATGTCCATAACGAATGCCACTACAAGCATAACCCCGTGTTTAAAATTCACATTTAGTCCCGACAATCTGTTTGAAAACCTGACTTACAAAGCATAATTGTGGTTCCAAAACACAGACCTGGCTTGAAATTTGTCTAAAAAAAAACCAGCCTTGAAACTCGTGTTAAAGCGCAGGAAATGTTTGAGATGAGTTATCCGGAGGCCAATTAACAAGCATTTGACACGCATCACACCATCACGTTTCATTTGATGAAAGATATGAATTACTAATTACTCACTGGTGCCCTTGCGAGCAGAATAGTCTTGCATTATTCTGTTAAGTAGTGGTAGGCACAGCCCGTGTGTATCTGTGTGGTTTTTTTAGAGTTGTGGAACATTTATTGTATTCCATATTTAAATAAATTGCATGTTAGCTTATGATAAAACTAAGAAAAAATTAAACCTAAAAAAAATCATAATAAATCATATCAACCAACTCAAATCATTTTATTTCAGGATTAAAATATATCATTTGAATGAAATAGTTTACTGAAAAAGTATGGAAATAATAATATTTACCTTAATAATAACATTAAATCGTACAGATTTTTAATATTATAATCCACTCATTCATTTGATTCCACTTATCGTCACAAGCATCAAGGGGGTGCTAGAGTCTATTCCAGCCAACTTTGGGTCATCGGCGGGTGACAATCAGTTCCCCACGCGAACTCCACATAGGGAGGTCAGAACCCACCAAGGATTGAACCTTTGAACTCAGAACTGTGAAGCAGACGTGCTCACCACTCGCTCACCGTGTTGCCCAAATATTATAGGCTAAATTTTTGCACAACTGGTCCCAAAGTGCAAAGGAAAGAGAAGCAGATGAAGGTGAACGATAGCACACTGAGCCATAATGGAAGTTGCGTGTGTGCGTTTGTGTGTGTTTATCATCGAAGAAGCTCTGTATAGAAAACGGCTGGAGTGTAACAGCTAATGATTCCGCACTAAAGGTCAACTTGTGAAGTGTTTTCTTAGGGAAAAAATAACATCTGGCCGACGACGCCCGGTCGCTCTCACTGTTTTTCTCACTGCCTCCCCAAGGACGGGCGATGAGCAAACTTTTAATAAATGGCTTATGACAGCAGTTTGCTAAAACATTGGATCAGCAAACACCATGCGTTCTGAGTCAAACCACTTTCTCTATGGTGGAATTGTGGGGGGAAAAATTATATATCTTGGGACCCATGATGATGTCTTTCTCAAGAAAACCTAACGTGTTTTCGTCTAAAGAGAAAATAATGAAATTGCAACACTGTCGTAAAAGATAGTTGTATCTCGAGCATTTCATCTTATGTAGAGGCCGGTTTTGGGTCAATTTTCACTTTCTATGTTGAAGCATTTGTATGTAGAGGTACCGCCGTATTTCCATTTGTTCCCTCCTCCAAACTTGACACTTCAATAAGCAACTCCCAAGAGCCAGCCAGAAGCCAAGTCAAAACTTTTCTCTGAAAGATATAAATAACACACATCTCCAGGCCCCCAAGTGTCTCTGCTTCCATCAACTAGTAGTTTGTTTGTTTTTTGTCTCACTTATGAAGGCAACAAGGTAAACAAGTAATGTTGTAAGATGCTGGATTGAATTTTCATTTGTTAGGATTTTGAGAGGAACGCTGCTATTTTGATGGAAATGGAGTTAGATGCATCCATCTTTCCCACTTTCCTAACTCTTGCTGTGTTGAATGCTGAAGTTACGCTGAAGAGATGAACCTTTATTGCAGAGAAGTAGGGCGAAGCAGGGACTATTTTTTCCTCTTTTATTGACGCTTTTGACATTCTCCTCACGCTTGTTAATGGAAAGGCAGAAGCAGATTGATTGACTCGGTCGCAGAGGAGACAGACCGCCAGTCGGAATAACTCCGCAAAAATTCCGTCGTGTGAAACAAATACATTTCACCGATAACTTTGGACACATTGTCGTCAGTGCACACTTAAATTTATGAGCTCAAACAAATGTAAGAGTTTAAGCAAAAAATTCCAGTAGACTGGAAGAAATCCAAATCAATAATTTAAAAAAATTCTCAGACTTGAACAGTGACAACAAACAATATTCCCTTCATTTCATTCAAAGACAAATTTTATCAAATAAACCTTCACCAAGGATAATGTAAGAAAATTATGTTTATATGTTATGTAAAATAGTCATTTAATTTGAAAGATTTAACACATTCATCTAAACCACAGACAACTCAAATGGCATTATTAACAAAACTACATTTAAAAAAAGAATCAACTCTGAATGAAAGAGAAACATTTTGAGGTTATAAAATAAAACAACAACAACAACAATCATTCAAACTCATGAAGTATGAGACCCCATCGGGAGAAAACCTTTCACAAGCTTTACCACTGCATGAATTATAGTTCAAAAATACACACTATGCAGTATATACATACACACCTTATATAAACATCCCCGGTGAGTTTGCTTAGCAGAAAATTACATATTACATGCTGTTGCATTTTAAAACAGCAGTGTAATGATCCTTAACTTTCCTCTAGCAGAGTCGAGATGCCAAATGCATCCTTGCTACCTCAACTTCTTGCCAAAAGTCACAGTGGAGGACTCCGTGTGACAATTTAGATGGGGAAATGGGGGGGTAATGATGCACACAAAACCAATGAATACTCACTTTGTGCTGTTTGTTGTCTTCCTGGGGGGGAAAAAGGGCAACACTACTTTTGTTTAAACAAAAGTGGTAATGTCTGAGCAGGCAATTGAAATAAGAAAGTCTATGTACTCATGTTTTTTTTTTCCAGTTGAGAAAATCAATTGCGCGCAGCTGACATTTATATCATTGCTGACATTTGGTTGTTTTAGGCATTTTATATGATAACACAAGGAAAAAAAATGGGCCAGGATGTGACTAAAAAGAAGATTCCAGTTTTTGGTCTAAAAGTCTTAAATAACATTAAAATGACCAAAACCTGAAGTTGTGTTGATGCCAACAATTTGCAAATTGAAGATAATAGCAATAATGTGTTGCCTATAATCATTCTTTTTAGACGCTGATATTTATCTTGTGTGTTTGATGAGTCATACAATTATAATGTTATTTTTGTGGTGGTAGCTGCTATATTCATGGAAACTCATGGAAAGTAGAAATCGCAGTCTTGGTCTTGACATTTGACTCTGACCACTGATGCTGATCGCTAGAGCTCAACATCCACGCATTTGTTTTTTCACTTGTGTTTTTAGACTTGTGTCAATAACTGAAACTGAGCTGCTCTCTGCTCCCTTAATTGCCTCGCGGGAAAATAAAGTTTTCTGAATGCGTGTGAAGGAAGAAAAAGAGGAAGAAGCCAGGCGAGGACAAGTAGAGAGGAACACATAGAGGGCGGATTAGACGAAGAAAGAAATCCAAAGAATCCAGTCGTCAGTGTTGGGTAGGGGGTTCATGTTAAGAACGCGGCCAGCCTGCTAATGGTGTGTGTCTTCAATGCACACCTTAAGCCAGGCTATAACTAACGGCAAGCTCATACCGGGTACGCCGCAGCACGCGCACACATAATCCTCACTGGAGTTAAATGGTGCCTCTTCATTATGTCTGCATAAATATTCGGCATTGGGCTGTTGACTGAGGGCCACCCTTTAATGCAGCTTTGCTGCCGGCCTGCATTCCCTCTGATTTTCGGCTCCCTGTGATCTGTGAACATGACTGAAAGGACAGGCCCCGTTTTGTAGCGACTATTACATCCAGATCCAAAATATACTTTAGGATTTGGGACAGCTTATAAATACGATTACACGCCGCATCCGCGGGATTGTTTCAGCACTTTCCAGCAAACTTCCCGGACGGTGTCTATGAAAATAAATTGATGAGAACACACAAATGCTTCCGGGCTGGATTTACAATGCAGGTGCAAGTTGTTAACGCTGCTACGTGTGTAAAGCTTGACTGTATTTCTGCTTGTTCAAAATTTTATCATACGCAAGCTTTGCTGCTGGGCAAAACACTCTGGAAATGTAAGTAAATGCCAGTTGGTAGTTGATGCAATTACTACTTTGATACAAAAGTATCAATAATATCCCCTACTGTAACCAAGGACATTTCCCGAATACGGGATGCAATAAAATTTTAATCTGATCTAATCTAATTTTGCATCTGATTTTGAGGAAATTGCCATTCTTGTGCATTCACCTTTATATCTACCTATCCTGTAAATTTTGCCAATATTGCAGGGAACTCTGCGTTTGAAAACAATAGAGAAATAATGGAATCGTAACTAATAGTTGTATAGTAACTCAACGTGTTAATTTTCTTGTGCTATATACAGTAAAAATATTGCCCGCCACATTAAATGTGAAAAATGCACGAACAAATTGTATCAATTGCTAAGTACTCCCATCAGCTGTCAGGCTCTTTAACAAAAAAATGGCTCAGTGTTAAGACCTACCGTAAGCATGCATGTACATCTATGTGTATGTATGTATATATGTGCTTATATATATATGTATGTGTATGTACACGAATGTGTATATGTATATGTATTAGTGTGTGTATATATATATATATATATTTCAGCAACACGCTTATTTATTGATATGTTTATTCATGTATTTATTTATTAACTTACTTATTACCTATCTATTTATGTCTAAAATGCCTTTCCTATTTCTGCATCCTCACCCTCTTGCTACTGTGACAACGTAATTTCCCAAATACGGGATGAATAAAGTTATCCAATCCAAGTATACGTACATCTCAACATCGCATTGACATAGAGGACAATGCTTCTAGATTGCCTGACCGGTTGGTTACGAAGAAGGAATGGAGACTGAGGTTTAATCGGGAATGCCAATACAAAGATTCATTTGGTTAAATTATCATCAATTATTCATGACCATTAAGCCCTTACTTGCCAACAAATGCTGCGGTCTAGAATTATGAGTCCCTCAACTTGCAAGTTCATTTTTTTTTTTTTTTAATTATACAATCTTAAATAGAGGGCTAAACTCAACAATGCCCCTTAGGACACTCATTGATTGAACAAATTTGGCGCTGATCCTGAAGAATGATCTATTGTTGAATAGTAGTGTTATTTTAGGAAATGTTACCAACAACTAATGGCATCCCATGAATATTACATACCATATAGACATCCTCTGCATTTTTTTCCATCCTGCAGAAAGGCCATCGATCACACATTTTAAATGTGTTCAGTTCCGGCCTGTTGTGTTTACCAACGACCGTCACCTTGATGCACATATAATGATTGCGATAAAATGACATGCCATGTTAACATGTATATTTAAAAAAAAAACAAAGCGCTTATCTGGAGGCTTTTCTTCTTCTCCTTTTACAATGAAGGTCACTGCTGCTATTAAGGAGGTACAAGTACACACCCTACACGGTTTTATCTCATTTGAAAAAGATGAGAGGTTGGCGTACACTCGACTTTCCCCACGTTGCCGTGCGTCTTAGAAGGCGTTCACGCACACATGCTGACTCTGATAATGGCATGCTTTATTCATGTGCTCTTTAACATGGATGAAGTGGATGCCACAGCAGGGGAAGAAGAGCCAAAGAAATTGCGTCAAACAATAAAGCAATGTCAAGAACAGTAGGAGGCAGATGTGGAAGGGGAGGACGAGGACAAGGAGAGTCGGCGAGGCGGGAGAGATGATGCTTTTTAGGCCGTGATGGTGATACACAGCCGAGACAAATGGGCTGTTATTGTGAAAACCACATGTGATTTTTCACCGTCATCGTATAGCATACAGCATCGGGCTAAATCTATTGAATGAACCAGAGCTGCGCATCAAGAGCTGAAATCGCTCCTTCATTCATCTGATGTTGTGCCTTTTGCTCAATGCAAATTTTGGGGCCAAGGGATTGGACATTGATTCATCCGATAGCGACTTTCAGTGACATACATCGCACTGATATGTTATCACTGATTCAATCAAGATGAAAAAATGACCATGACCAAAAACAACCATGCACACAAACACTTGTGGCTATGGATGATTTCGGGCGATCAATCAGCCATGCAAGTTTGTTGAGAAGTGGGAGGAAACCCGAGTACCCGGAGAAAACCCACACAGTCACGGGAAGAACATGCAAAGATCTGTCAAACAAATATGAAGAGATGTTTCACAGTAAATGAATGATATGACTATACTATTTTTTTTTGTATTTTATATGCACTTTGCTGTTGGTAACCATGGTTATTCACATCCAGCGTTTAAGTGGATGGATGGTAATGGTAGAAAAGGTACACTTAGTGTATAAGACAGACGACATCAAAATGTACAGTGAATGGTCTCAATCAAAAATTAATTGAATTGAATGCCTTTATCATCATTATACAAGTACAATGAAATGTAAAGTTTCACCGTAAAATGCACACAAGTAGTGATAAAAAAGAATGGCACTCTTGCTTTGGGATCTATTGCTTTCAATGGCAGTAAATGGCTTAATGCACTCCTGCTGTTATAAAAGATACCATAAGGAATTCCACTTATGACCCTCAACCCTCAGTCGAGTCCCCTAAAATAGGTTGTAATTTCTGGATCTTATAAATACCAATCTAATATATTTCTATGTTGATAATACTATTAAATCCCCAAATCTTTTGACAATGTCTACTCGTCACTTGAGGTCCATCATCTTCAGCACCTCCAGGGTTCCATCTGTCTGTAGTGACGGACCAAATTAACACTCTGCGAGGACGCACACAGTTTTCAAACAGAACCTGCTGCTTCAAAGTCTGGGCCTCCCTCCCACACATGCTGACAGAAAAAAATGGGCACGTATGGAAAAAAACGAAATGACTCCCGAGGTTCAAGTACCCTCATCCACACTTGTTAAAAAATATTCAGCCTCATCCTACAACAGCGAACACGTGGGAGGGAAGAGCTTTGTATTTCACTGGCAACTCTTTTTTATCAAGTATGTCGAGCAATGGTCCAACAGCTGATGGTCTGTGTGTGTATGTCCTTATTTTAACTGAAGTAGTCCGTCAGTTCCCGTCAAGTGGTCCTTTCGGCGAAATGACTTTGTTAGCTGACGCTTCAGCAATGCCTGCCTGCTAGTAGTACTCTATTTGGTCCACAGGGACAAATGATGTAGTTGGTTGGCAGTAGCAGTGAAGTAGCAAAAGTAAAGCTCTATTCTAGTCTAATTTTCTTGTATTATACATATAAATAATAGTGTGACAATACTTCAGGGGTGCTCAAAGTACCTTAAACTCTGGCCTGCTGCCCAGTTTTTGTTGTATCCCAGATATTCCACTACAGTAAGGGTGTCAGACTCTGGTTGGTTCGCGGGCCGCTTTAACGTCAACTTGATTTCACGTGGGCCGGACCATTTTAGATATAATATTTAGATTTTTTTTATAAATGGATTAAAAGAACTGGATTAAAAGCCCTGAATATTCAGATTTTTATAGATCTAAAACAATGTTTATTTTAGCTTTTTTAAAATATATTTTTAGATTTTACAAAATGATTTTTGAACTACAAACACAGAAAAAATGGGTTAAAAAATTACAATGATTGATTTAAAAGGGGGAAAATCAGGAAATTTAATATACATCTATACTCTTCATTTTATTTTGATCCTAAAACAGAAAGTCGGTACTCATCATTTACTTTCCCGGGCCACACAAAATGATGCGGCGGGCCAGATTTGGCCCCCGGGCCGCCACTTTGACACCTGTGCTCTACAGCATCTGTAGGGGTTGTTTTTTTAAGGGCTGAAATCAAATGAGTTAAAAAAGTATAAATTACAACATGTTAGCCATTAATTTTAATAAACAGATCAAATGTGTTATTTGCTCCCGGCAGTTTCACCTTTCATTTGATGTTTGGACCACTTGAAAAGAAAATATTAAAGTACTCATTACTGTACTTACTTTCAAAATGAATGAAAATCATGTGGAAAGCCTTTCTTCTTGACAGCCCTGACACACGAGGGATCAATTAGGAGGGCTACCTGCCATGTAAGCAATTATAAGCATCTTCATTTATCAATGGTCCTTCAGCATGGTGAATTAGTTCTGGCTGGTTATGTTGCTTTTGACATTTTCAAAGCAGACTGATGCTCATGAAATGTTTGAATTAAACCAGCTAATGGGCCGTAAGGCATTCTCAGCCGCAAACATATGAGGTGTCGGATTATTTCAGGTTTGATATACTGCATGAAAGATGTGTGGGGAAAATGTATATGCTTTAAAACTAAATCAAAATTTAATACAAGCAGAAAAAACGGAATAAGATATTCATATACAGTATAAAATGTATGAAATATTTGCATTGTAAAAACAGGCCCTGTTTATAGTTGCCCTTAGTCCTGCTGAAGTGCATAGCTTTGCTCTATGCTATATCCTAACATTTTTCTCACAACATCCTGGACTTCCTCTTGGCAACACACCAATGTTATTGACTCTCCAGGATGGAGGTGCCTGCGGGTTAGAGAGTGGCAATATTTGTTCCCTCCTGTTGTTTAAGTGGGTCATCCATAATGGATTGATACACAGATGTGTCTACGTGCCCCCCGTCCTGCTTATCCTTGCTAATACATAGAGAGACTGTCCATTTTCCCGGCTTTATTTTGCACTCCCGCTTGCTTGCTGGCTCACTGGTGTAAATTGGTCATGCATAATGGATGCAGGGATAAGAACGTCAACAGTCAGAAAATGACGTGAGGCATGGAGAACATTCAGGCTATGAGCGTACCCCTCGGTCACGTTTCCACACCTCATCATTCCCAGCGACGCCATTTATGTTGGAAATTTGACTTCCAAATTCAGCCCCTGAAGCCATTTTGCTAGGCAACATTACATTTAGTGGGCGTGTTTATCATAAGTGGACTCACCCCCCAAAACACTGCAAAATGTTTGACTTGAAGCGACTATTTCCTAATTTTTATATGTTTTCTCCTTCAATCTCAGTTGATTGTCGCCTGATATTGTGAGGTTTGGTGCTGCCAACTCACGGTGGGGATCTGTATTGCACCAGTCATCATTTTTTGTTTGCCACTCATGACGGGCAAGCCTTTCGTCAATCCAAAGGTACGTGCTTTTTCTAGTGTTTGCTAATTTTCATATGTTGCACACTTTGTGAGACACTATACCACATGCAGACAAACACACACACATAAACACACACATGAATGTATCAAAATTGAGTGAGCCAGGCATGTCATTTGCATGCAGGTCATGATGACCCTCTCATCTGAGATTCTCATTAATTCAAAGACCTAGTAGAGCGCAGACATACACACACCGGCTCACGCATGAAAACAGAGGCCATCACTTTCTAATCACTACACCCTGCCCCTTCAATCTTCTTGTCCTCATCGTTCTTTTAGTCTTCAATGCCAGCCCCCTCCTCCTTCTTCTCTTTGTCTCCCCTCTTCTTCCTTCTCCATCTTTCATTTGCTGACATTTTTTCTAATTGGGCTAAAACACCGGGTACACATAATCTGGAGGAGAGATGCTCACGCGGTCACCATGACTGCAGCCAATCACGTCCGTGCTTCTCCTGACCCGGGGCGCCGTCCTGGTTATGATGGAGTCCTGTGTAATGACACCACGGCTGCTTCATTAATGCGGCGTAATGGCATGCTTCCGTGAAGAATAATTGGCTCATCATTCATATTTGCCGTAAAGATCAGTGTCATCTGATTAGTAACCACTGGCTTTGCAGCAAAAGAAGCCTATCAAAAGCTCACACCTGCGGAAAATACTACAAAGTACAGAGGCCCTGAATCTAACCTTGCACGGTGACACAATTGTTGTGAAATGATCTTTACCCCAACCCTGCACCTACACTAATCCTAAACCTAATCCCGGATACTAAACCCTACCCTTGAACCTGCTTTCACCAGAGTCCTAGAATCCTTTTCAGTGGCAGAATTTGTCCTCTAGTTCACCCCAATTTTTCGAGTCCAATTGACGATGCTGGCTTTCTTCTTTTCCACATCTCGACCTATTTTTGTCCCTCCATGAATATGACTGAAGGATGCTGGTAAAATCAAGCATACGTAGTAGGGAAAAGTATAGGTTGCAGATTTATAAGCGGGTAATGAGCTCCCGTGGACACCCTTCGCTTGTGAAATCAGGCAGAATAATGGAAGATTATCCACCAAGACGCTGTCCATTGTTGCAACATCTGTCTGCTCTCCTCCTTTTGTTCTCTTTTCATTTCCTTCTTCTTGCTCTTCGGCCGCCGATGATGATGATGAATTCATAAACCTGTCGTGCTTTTCTTCCTCTCCTCCCTTCAGTTGGTCGCAGTTTATTATGTTTGATAAAAGCCTGTCAGATTAATTAAAGTGATTAACTGCCCGTGTCCTTGTTGATAACAGACCTTCATAATTGGGCTAGAGGACGTCAGTTCAAAAGTCCTCTAACCCAAACAAGATTTTCAACAAAAGACAATACTTCCTCTATGGCCTATTTGCCAAATTGTATTTCCAAGTTGTCGGTATAAATTGGCTCTTTTTTTTTTTCTTCTGATTTATATTCAAATTAAGCTTTGAAATCACAATGAGGGATTTGTATTAGTTTTGGAAAACACTTTATAGGTTTTTAAATTAGGATTTGAAAACAAAGTTTAACCTGAACATTGACTCAAATTAAAATGTCAAGGCATATACGTCCAATTAATTTGAACTGTGAGGGATAGCAGTGAATGATGATGTTTTGGGTGTCTTTGACAGCAACAGACGTCCAATCTATTTCAACTGGGAAGGGCCGGCAGCGATCATTAGTTAAACACACCGATGTGCTGATCCTTAATTCTAAATGGGGAGATATTTCATTGTGTTTGTAGTTTTGCTGCAGGCATGCTTGAATGTCAGAAAACAGGCCGCAGACATAATTAACAGATAACGGATCCAGAAGCAGCTAAACACAATCCATCAATGCAGCTAAAATAGAAAAAAAAAAGCAGGTAGAGAAAGTAGTTGGCTAAACTAGTCTGAAAAGTGGACCAAGCAGGTCAAAATGTCTCCACAGCCTGAGGCAAATGGAACCCTAGGACACCCACAAAAAAACCAGAATCAGTTGGATTTAGCTGGATTTATGGAAAAAGACTGGCCAACGGAAAGTCTTACTTGCAGGATGGCATGGCGCAGTGCATGATGGGAGTCCTGGGGCTCCACTCTCCTATTTAACAAGCATGCTTAGTGACGTTTGAAGCAGTTATAAAAAAAATTCTAGCCATGGGTAGACAGGCAGATAGATTAGATTTGTTGATTTATTTTAACAAGGTTTCCAGGTGGTGAGGAAGGCAGAATGGAAAAATACTTGCTGGATGACATTAAGCGAATGAAGCCGTACTGTGACTTAAAAATATGAGTGAATTATTTAGCCGTCAGTTTTGCTTTTAAGTTGAATTGAATCGTTTTACTCACTGGGCTGATGAGCAGATTGGCTAAATGCAATAGGTGAATAAGAATGTGACATTTAGTCGCCCTGGCAAGCCACTGCGGTGTAAAAGATAGATGATTGAGACAGAGGCTAGATCCAAGACTATAGTACACACGGAGAAGTGCAGCTAGCCAGTTTTAAATCTTCAGTGTTTGTATGGACATGACAAATGAGTGCTTTAGTGCGCCACCGACTGAATTAATGAATGGTTGGGGCATTTTTATTATTATTATTACGAGACTGGATAGACGGGAACAGAAGGTGAAAATAATGTATTCGATTAATACAACTGATGTTCATTCACAAGTGCTAAGGAAAGTCTTGCATTTCACTTTATATTTGGTAAGGGTTGAAATTTAGGTTGGATCAAATTTTCTAGAAGAGATGGTTTTAATTAGGAATTGAAGTCTTTGTTAGGGTTTAAAATGATGGTCTCAGGGGTCTGCAAAATGTGATAGGATCCTATTTTATTCACAATTCCATAATTACTGTGTTTTCAGTTCAAATAGTACACTTTCAGAATTTTTTGTACTGGATTTCACAATAACGGGCTGGGGTTTTAAAGGAGTCAGTTGCAAAAAGTGATTTTAAGAAAGCTATTTATCACTTTGATAAACTCTCACAAGCACGGCTGCTCCTGGTATTGAAGGCAACTGCCTCAAATTACCTCAAATAGAGGCCAGCATTTCTGATTCGATTACCTTTTATATTTGTGTGTGTGTGAGAGAGATTTTACACTATAAAGTGCAGCGAATGTTAAGCTCCTGTTGAGATGTTCATTAGTGAGCGCCACAGTTTCGAGCAGCAGTTGTGCAGACAAATAAACAAACACTTGCTGTGTTCTCACAATGCAAAAATACATTTAATCGCCAACGTCACAAGACTATAAGTAATGTTTGGTAGTTTGGTTTGCTACATGTTAAAATTATGACATTCTGTTGATGTCATTGCCTTGTTTTAGTTGTCTTGGAGTGATTCATGGAAAAATGGTTTTGAAACAACTTTCTATGTCTTCTCAACACTTTTTAGTGAGTCTACTTACCATAGAGACGTTAACAGAATTTCGAAATGAAAGTGGGCTAAGTTTTAATAATATTTCAGCTCTATCAGTTTTTCTTGAGTAATGCAAAGAAAGTGTCTAACTGACCCCAACATGGCAGAATCTTTTGGTCTTTTACGACATGGTTTCTTTGTACTTTCTCTTCTTACAAATAGACTTGGCTGACAAATTCCCTAATGGTAATTCATCTTGGCTGCAGGGGCTGAATTTATAGGATGTCAAGTGGTTTGCATGCTTTTGAGACAAATTTTGGGAGACTCATTGACTGCCTCTAGCAGACGTATGCCTTCACCAAGATTGACACGCTTCCCAAAATCGGTGCGTTTTTGGAGAACGGAATAGCAGCGAGAAAGATGATTTATTCAACCTAATAACAGGTGAAACCAGGCAATTTCAAGTGGATTCGTAATAAGAACGTGTGCAGTCAACCTGCATCTTTCTAACAGGTTTCTCCTTCTAATCACATTCTTTTCTGGGCTTCCTTCTGCCTCAAGTGTTCCAATTGCCACATAACAACTGACCTGATTTGCATAATTGGTCGTAATGAATCTGTGCCGCAGCGCTGAGGTGAGCCGTGCGTAAGCTTTTGTACACTTTAATAATTAAGGTGCTATTTCTCTATTGATGTGCATTAAGAATGCAAATTCAATGTAGATTGGGCTTGTTTTGTCACACGGTAAGCAGTGATGGGAGTAGCAAAGTACAGATTTTTGTTGGCATTGTTTTTAAATACTGCAAAGATTTGACTGACTCAACTATTATTGGATTTGACGACCAGTTACATTTTTTCTTTTTAGTTTAAGTGACTTTCGACCCCTTGCTTCAGTTTTTCTGCTTTTAATCCCGTTATTTTTTCATAAATGATAGGTTTATTATCAATACACTTTAATCAAAACAGGGAGACATCATTAACATACTCTGGCTGCAACTTGCAAGGAAAATCACTCCCAACTTGCCCTCGTCCAGGATGATTCCAAAGAAACGGCATCTTCCTCTGTCAATTTAGTCGGCGCATAATCAAAACATTTAAGGTAATCTGATTCAAACAATTGCATAAGATAACTGAATAACACCATTAAGGTCCAAAAACAACTGCCACAACAATCTCATATTAGATCGGAACCAAAAACACCTGCGTAAGAATTTGCATGAATCAGCATAATAATTTCTTTATAAGGTAAACAGAGCGACCCGTATTTTTAAACAATAATGCGAGTATTTTCGGAAGTTGATTCGATTATCGCCATCTGCCGGAATCCAAGTCAAAGCAATTTAAGAGTCCCTCGTAGATCTTCATTGCCAACTCAGATCAACAGTCTCGGCCTGGAACATGGTGTCCTGTTCGGTCAATAGTCCTGAAAACAATTAACTGGCCTCGAAAGCAGCTTTGGGGGGAAAGTGTCCTCGAGCTTACTCGGTCCCAACATAAAGTATAGCACAAATTAATTTATAGCTTCAATACCTATTAAATAAATGTGTGTACTTCCACTCAAGTATTTTTTTCCACATTTACCTTCTGCTATGTAACTAGTCTGTGTGCATGTTACATATCCAACACGTGTGGGAGACTGTTGCTGAAGCTTAAACATGCTGCCCTCCTCTTCATCCTGGAGGTTGTATTGGTTTATTTTAGCCTGTGTTTGATATATTCGTATATATATTCGATGTTGAGACCCACATTAAGCATGTGCGCAGCAGTAATTGTTTTCATGCAAACACGCAGCAGTCCCTCCAAGGCCGTAAAGGAAGAGCGAGCCTCGCTTGTAGTTAGATGCCAGCTGTTCCTTCAAATGGGATTTAAAAAAAAATGTAATGAGATAAAGCGCTCAGCTTTGATTGTGTTGCCAGAGAGCACATTAAATGCCATGGCTTCCTATGGGTATATATCTGTTTACCTTATAGAGTAAGAGAGCGAGCGAGATACAGTATCTATTCTGCCGGGCGCACTGCAGCGGAAAACCTCATCTGCAGTTTCACACAGCAGTTTAGCATGGATGGGGCCTATAATAGAATAATTAATTCTCAGCGTCTCCAATCGATTAATGGAGCTTTTTGTGGGAAGACGAGAAAACTCGAGTCGCGCCTGAATTTCAGGCTCGACCAGGCGCCGCAACGGGAAAAAAATTGCACCGTAAATTGGGTGAGATTGAAAATGGCCGCTTCTGGAAAATAGCTTGAAGCAAAGGTTGGGAAAGAGCATAGTGTCAAAGTATTAAACCTCGTCAGTGTATCTGCTCAAATTCAAATAGCAAACAAACATTCGGCATTTATTATTGTCCTTCGTGAGGATGAGCTGCACCAATGATGGATAATTAATGTAACATATAATTGAACAAAGTTGAAGGATTTTAGAGAAGTTCACTGTACTTTTGGTTTTAATTGGGTTTTAAGACAAAGTTGGGGTTTAAAATGGAGGCTTCAAGGAAGGATTAGTTTTTAACCAAAGGTTGTTGGTTTTCCTTCATTTCATGATAGATTGTCCTGACTTAGATTTTGTTGACTATTTTTACCATTTTATTTCATGTTATATTATATTTTTTTTCATCTTTTGTTCATGCCTTAACGACTCGGGATTTAATTGGTGATTCAAACATGAGTTTGGGTTTCAAATCAAGGCTTTAGTTTGAAATGAAACTTGAGGAAGACAGAGAGAAGCCATTATTAACAGTATAATCTCCTGCTTATTTTTCTTTTTTTTTATTGTGCTGGCATAGTTAACAATGCGTTGTATGTAAAACAAATATTCGCCTGTTCAAACAAGAAACATCTGCCTGACATACATTGTTTAAACACCACTGAAGCGCTGCGACTCGGCAAAGGAAGCCTTTCACTCTTTGACAAGGTTTGACTCCACCTGAGACATTCTCAATGCTTTATTTGGCTCCACCGGGATACCGTGCACATTCACATACCTTTTTCCAAAGTCTACAAAGTCCCTGAAAGCCTTTTAACAAGTATATGTGTTGGCGGGGTGGGAGTCAGATAGTATGTACTGGGTGTATTTTTTTTTCTTTTCCTTTTTCTTCCCACAAGTGGAACGTAGGAGATGCGTCAAGTTAGTCGATGGCGTACGACTGGTTCAAATAGGCCGCCGGTGCGTGGGTGACACAGCATAACTGTTTCTGTGTCTCAGCGTCAGCCGTTGACGAAATCCGGATGAGACGAGCCCGTGACAGCTCACAAAAAAGCCCCATTTTTGAAAGTGCTTTTCATTTAGTCAAAGAAAAAGTACGAGAGAAAGATGGGGGTGCTGTGTGTCTATAAGTAGTGTTGTAAAGGCACGGTGCATACTGAGAGCGACAAGCGCAGGAGTTTGACAACAAATGAATGGTCTGACTCAGTGGCTGTTAATACGAAAGCATAAACACGACGTACTATCTATTCGTTAAAAATACAATAAGTACAGTGAATCCAAATCCAAATAGGACATATCCTTTGTTGGGATTCATTGTGGACAATTGTAGAGAATAAAAATGAAAAGAGCTGATTGACCTGTTGTATAAGCATTGCTTACATGAGACAAGGATTCTACAAAAGGCTGCCCTCCCCTGGCCAACTCTAAACAACAATTCTACAATTATTAAACAGCCCTGATATAATGAAATAATAAATCCGGCTCCAAGGATGGATAGATACTAGTCCATGCTACATATCTGCCAAGTTTCAAGATGACTGTTCCTCAAATGACGGGGGTGGGGCTTGAAAGTCAGTGTACACAAGAACAACAAGGTGATTGGCAACTTCACGAACTTGAAGCCAGGATTTGAAGGGTTAGGAAATGTAGTCGTTGGAGGAAATTGTGCTAGGCTCAATAAACACCATATAATATTATTTTCTTTTTATTCCCAAACTAGATTTCGTCAGTGTGAAACAAAAATGCCTTTCCACTTTTTTTATGTGATGTTAACATTCATTCTGCTTCCAGTATTGTAAAGTTAGAGCCAAGAGAAGTGGACTCAATAAAAAAATAACATTAAGACAGACATTGCGCTCCAGTTTGAGTGAGATTAAAGTCATTACTGTTTTATTTAATCCACCAGGCAAGCAGTTATGTTTTCATTGTCCTTTAAAAGCTGCTTATTGAAAAGGGCATAGAAAATGTTAGAAAACTACATGTGGCAACTTTCATAAGATGGCAAAGTCCCTAGGGGAATATTTTTAAATCAATATTTTAAACCGTGGGTTTGAATTTCAAGGGTTTTCTAAATCTTTATTTTAAAAATATTGGTGTCAAGGGTTGGAACAACAAAATCTTTAATCCATCTGTAGGCTGTCGAGCTACAACATTGTATTTATCCATGTACAGTTTCAATCTGTTGCATGCATGTTCATGTGAAAATTGATTTGATAATGCCATAAAGCTCTGGCACAGTGTTTCTTAACCTGGGCTTGGTGTGTCGGTCTCAGGGGGTTCGATCACGTGACATTGCTTGGCCAAGGAGTCCCATCTTCTTATGTGCTTAACCCATTTACTTTCAGCTAACAGTATAAAGTGGCTACAGGTTTTGCTCTCAAAATTGTCCACCGGCCTGTGTAGCTCTTATTAGAAATATACCAGCATTTCCAAGGGTATTGGTTCTTTACGCACACACTTCACGACACCACTGGGGTAAACACAGCATCTCAGTATCTGGAGCTTTTTTGTTTTTTGTTTGATTTGTGTGTCGTGCAGAAACAGATGTAATAATCACACTGAACATCTGTCTCTGGTGTCTCGTGTTGCAGGAGGAGGATATGCAAAGCCCTGCACTTGGCGCCTTTGCGTATGCCTGTGTATGTGTTTGACTTTTCGAGAGATGAGCTTTTATTGCTTCATAAATCCGTGACTAGAGACTGGCTGGAGTACTGTGTGTGTGTGTTTGTAGTGTGTTTTGCCTCGTGAAACAACACACAGCCACACGTCAGTATGAGACTCGGTTCTGTTCGCTAAACCTGTGGATAATTGTCATTTTTCAATTGGCTGTCCAAAGTCATGTGGTTGCTGCCCAGATGAGAATATTCTATAGCTATACATGATCATTGTCATATGACTTAAAATGAAGAAACTAAACTGCTAAGATTATCAAAGGTATCGTGATTTAAGAGTATTCAATCAATACATAAATGAACTGATTCTGAATTAAGGTATTTTGCCATTTTTACGATACATCACCAGGATAAAATAAGTTGGAAATTGAGCAAATTAAAAAAAAAACCTTTCAAGCGTTAACAAGATTGGGAAATCCCTGCGGATTGACATGCAGCTGTCCTCGTCTTCATCTAACGATTGGTCGTGTTTTATGCAATTAGACCACAGGTGCTGGAGTTTGTCTCTAAATGGCATTCAGTAAAACGTTGTGTTGGTGAAGATTAACTGCTGTCACTTCAGCATCCAATTCACACCACCAATTATCCCAAGTGACTGATGCAAATGCATCTTTTCCCAATTGCAAACATGTGGATTCCAATCTAAAAATAGCTTGCCAACCTCATTTCTTGTCTTTAATCTCCTCGATGTATATTTCATGTGACAACAAGAAATCAGGATTTGAATGTTGGTTTGGGGCCGTGCTGCTTTTCATTGGAAGTCTATCTTTAGTGTTATGTGCTTTTCATTTGACATCCAAAGCTTTAACTATTGGGAAAAAGCTTCGAAAACAGTCGGAAAATTCCTTTTATGTCCCGATGTCGAATCGCATCCGTGACAGGGATCCTCACCGATAATATTAATGGCAATCTGTGTGAATTAGAAAGCACTTTGTCTGCAAGATTGAAGCAACCACCCTGGAGAGTTCGAAAGAGAAATATGCTGGTGCCAACATAAAAAAAAACCTTAAATAGAAAGTAACTCTTTGAAAAAGTATTTGTAAAATTAAAACTTACTTGCCAGCTGCAGTTACGAAATACTGTCAGACAGTCTCACTTGTGCATTTTTGGTTGTAGAAACCCTATAGTAAAAAGCACAAGGTAAACGCAGTACATCTTGGTTAGATTAGCACAATAAAATTTAAAAAAGACAATACAATGGTGATTGTTTGTTGGCCTGTCTTTGAGCCACTATGGCTGGCAAACCATTCCTGGTTTTTACTAGGGTTATTTCACTATTAAAAAGTGCCTTAAACTCCAAGCCATTGATCAGCCGAGATTGCACATCACATTAAAGAACGGAAGGGAACACGTTGTACTTTGCTCTTTTCTACTTCTGACATCTCGCTTTGTAGGTGATGTGAAAAGAGAAGGCACAATTGAGTAAGTGCGAATTTCTATAAGTCACACTTAGCAATGAGACATTGTTACACATCACGATCTGTTTAATGCAAGTTTTGGTATGACTATTTTGGTGTAGGCATAAAAACTCATGTTTGAGTTAGTGAAGAAGGAAAGGGGGGGGCTTCATTTTAGTATGGCTACCGGGAAGGCTGGAGATGAAGAGTATAGGCGCCAGTGCCAGGAATGGGGATGAAACTGAGAAAATAGAAGGTGGCCTTACAGTACAGCGAGTGGGGAGAATAAGAGAAGAGGAGCCTTGCTCTCGCCGATAAGCTGGCATCAAAGCACCACTGGCCAGCACATCAAAAGACTTGGCGTGTCCTCGGAGACAACCTCTTTAAGGTATCGTGCGAATGGTCCCCCTGGACCCGCCGTCCGCGATAAGAGGACAGCTCCATCCAAGGGTCACGTGACCGACATTTGAAATGGGATGTGTGGTCAAAGTCTTCTTTCAACCGTTTGGAGGGAGTTTAATGCTACTCATTAAGCATTCACTTTACTTAATATTCTCTGATCTTGCAAAGACCAGCAAATATTTGTTCGGAATCCGTCCTTATCCTTGTTGTATGACTTGTGATCAGTGGTATACAGTTGTGAATGAATAATGTGATTAAAATTAGGAGCCTGGTTTTGTAAATCTTATTTGACTCATTATATTGAAAAAAATAAGGATACTGAGACTTTGAATGAGTTAAAGACTCGAACATTTGTTTTCTACCAGTTGATGGGGAAAATACAAGTTGGCAGTTTGACGTCCACCAATGAGAGAGATTGTTTTGGAGGGGTTAGGAGAGGATTTGAGTTCCCCCGTTAGCCAAACATTGGAACCTTTGCAGCGTTTAAAGCCATTAGCTTTGTCAACACAGGGAAATGGTGAACATTTCCTGAACCTGGAGAAATAAACGCTCGGAACTGCGATTATTTGGACAAATTGGTCCAGCGTGTTGGAATCTCCCAGGCAGACAGCTGCGTGACCGAAAGAAAATAAATTACAAGATGTTAGCAGCGATGAACGATGAAAGTCCTTTTTCATGCTGAATCCTCCAAATGATCATCGAACATTTGAAGCCATGCATATTGGATGGCCTTGGCATTAAACTTCACAGTTTAGGATGGGCCATCTGTTTAGGATACCTGCCTCTACTGGGCATCATTGAAGTTAATTCCCTAGTAGAGGATGTGCAAAGTGCAGAACTTTGGTGAGTGTTCAGCACATCTGCCTCACAATTTTGTGTCTGAATCCGTTCTGGCCCTCCTGAGACTAGCTTTGTATGTTCTTGTTGCGATTTCTCCTGCTGTGATCATTCACTGCCAGCCCTGACAGTCTTATCACCTTTGATGACAGCAAATGAAACAATTCC
The DNA here is from genome assembly GCF_051989625.1 of Stigmatopora argus. NCBI lineage: Eukaryota > Metazoa > Chordata > Actinopteri > Syngnathiformes > Syngnathidae > Stigmatopora > Stigmatopora argus. The sequence goes on along the minus strand of NC_135397.1, from coordinate 4,266,045 downwards.
ATGTGTATTTTTCATTCTCATAAAATCCGACTACCTAAACCCACTCTCTTGGGAGTTTTGTACAATTCCTACCAATTTTCAACACGGCAAAGTAGACAGATTGGCAAATAAATATTCTATGAATAAACATGACATCATTTCGACTGTACCTTTGTCAGCTTTGATTCTCAATCAAATTTCCTTTGAATTCCCAGCACCTATTAAACAAACGATAAATTGGATTTTTATCGGGCAGTTTCAAACAAGCCCTCCGAAGACTCAAATTCTCAAAACACAAAGAAAAGAATCAAACAAATCTTGGCCCCACGACAATTAACTTAACAACCACGATAATATTATCTACCATGTTTAATTTAGTTGTCATGAGGATTGACCTCATAAAATAAACCTGCACCACGACATGTCCTATTCATCTAAATGACCTCTAAACAAACCAGGATGCTTCCATTCATATTGTCAATCTCTAAACACCACACCGGAAATCTTTTTTCGCCAACGTAATAGCAAGAACGCCTACAAATCCCACTAAATTGAACCGTCTCCGGTCGTCACGACGCAAAGGCAAAAAAAAGGCGGCGGATCACATCGACGCCAGTGTTAACGTGACCGATTGTCTTTTGGCCACATTGCCGCATGTCAAATGATGTAGTGTCGCTGTCCGCCGCGGAAAATGAGCTCATAAGTTAACCATGTAACGAACACTGAGAAAACAGCATGCGCAAGTAATGAAAGTCATCAAACAAAATGGCCCCGGCGAGGCTGGGCCGTCGCATGTCGGCGCCGGCGAAATGGCCGCTGGAGCGTTTTACAATATTCATCTTCTCGTAATCTGACAGCGCGGGGACGAATATCTTGACGGGGACTATTGTGTGCAAATGGCGATTACACGATGAAACCGAATATGTGTGTTCAGTTTGTGGGAAAAGTCCACAGAGCACAGCTCATTTTTCAGTCGAGGGTCTTTTGTTGTGGTGCTGTGTTCAAGTGTGTATGGGCAGCCTGCAGGTCACCATTGCAGATGTTAGTTTGGGAATTGTATTTTTTTTGTTTCTTTTTTACCATTAGTCGCAATTCCTTTGTGTTGACTGGAATTAGCATATTGCCCTGAAATGGGTCATTTTCTCTGATGGATGGAATCATCTGTCGAACAACTTCAAAGGTTGAATGAATTCCCCTTTTTGGCAAACCCTTTCCTGAAAACTGTTGTCGCAACATGATATCTGGTAGACATGTCCTTAATGAGTCCACAACTCAAAAAAAAGCATTTCACCTATTACAATGGAAGTAGACCCATCTTGTTTGAGGCACAAAACGTCTTAAAAGACAGCAAAGCCATTATATAAAGACACAGCTTGCCATTTTGATTTAGAGCCACCATTTTAGTGCATTTGGTAACCAGGTTGCGCGTGTGAGTGTGCTTGCATTAGTGTGTTTGTGTGTTTTTGTACGGCTGTGGACACATGCGCAATCGAAGCATGCTTGTTGACTGGTAATAGCGCACTCCCCTGTAATGGCTTATTTCTTCTTGTTAAAACATCTGTCAACCCACAGATAAAAGGAAAGTGCCACTGTTGTAGTACAATAGGTTGCAAGTATTACAAGGGCAAATGTATTGGGAGAACTACAGGTTCCACTTTCTTAAAATATCTTTTTAACATCTAACCAAGGACCAAATCAATTACTATATATGTATTAAATACAACACATCTATTCATTTTGGACATTCTTCTGCTACTATGTGTATGACTTGTATATTTCAAACGGTGCTTTAATTCTGTTAAGCATTTTAAGGCCACGGAATTTAGAAATGTGTATATATATACCTTCAGGGTGGACAATAAAAGTGAGTAAGCGAGTGAGTCGTCAGATTTACAGAGGTGGCCTGAATAGGTCACGTCCATAAATGAGTGAAATGGAGAAGCATAAACAAGGAATGCAAGACAAGCAGACCCTCTGTGCGTAGAAGTGTGTGTGAGTGTGCACATGCAATACAAACAACACAACGTGTGTAAATCACCAATTGGGACTCGTCAAAGTGTGTTTATTCATGTTGTGACCCACATATGCTCCCAAGAAAGGCCGCATCAAAAGCCTCATTGTCCCTTTTCCTTGCTTCAGCTCGCCTTCCCAGCTCAGTCTCTCTCGGGGTCTTTTTATATGCCGATCTTCGCATTCCGAGACAGCCAGGCCGCCCCCTTTTTCCTGTACCCCTGCTGTAAAGTGAAACCCGCTCACGACAGGCTGGTGTAGAGGTTTTGATGGCTGTCGCTCCTCCATCTTCATCATTGATCACTCTAAGTTCGAGTGTGCCATTTTTTGGATGAAACTATTTTTTTCTTGTTGTTGTGAATAGAATTAGCCTGCCGTTTATGATTTTTGGGCTACCATAGTCACGTGAGCTCTTGGCGGGTATGTCAATAATAATAATTGGAAAAAGGCAACCTGCCAGTGTGGGATTGTTTCAGGTTTTGTTTTTGTTTTCTGTAATGGAAGTCCGCTGTGCCTTTTTTATTTTTATTTTCCCCGTCTCTCTCGGGCAGCCGGTAGCCATCGTCAGCGTGCCCTCCAAAAAAGGAGGTATTGGGGGGAAAACATGGATTAATGGGGGGAAAAAAAGAGAAATTCTGAGGCAGGCCAACAAAAATGTAATTTTCTTGAGAAAGGAAATAGGGCAGTGCAAGGACATGTAAAAATATTTAGACTTCCACCAAAAAGGAATTTGGATATCTATGTATTCTTTAAGGTTGAACTCGTTTGATCAGGAGGATCTATTTTCTCATAAAATGTAGTTTAGAAGGCGCTTCTTAACTTTAATAACTAGATAGGAACATAAAAAATTAGCAACAATCTATTATCAGAGTTCATAATAGTATAGTGTCTTAAAAAATAAAATCCAATCAAATATATTTGTTGAGTGCAGCTTAGTTTCATGGAATTTTGAAGTACAGTACATTTGTTAGTACCTTGCATAGTGAACGTGTACGCTGCACATCATTGGATGATATACCATCAAACATATAATATAAGGAAAAAGTACATATTCCAAGATTTTATTTTATTTCCTTATTCTTATGCCCTTCAAGACAACCGGCCGAGCAGGGGTGCTAGGCAGGGACCTAGTTGTGGCCACACCCTCCAGCTTCTGCTTTTGCTCTGCGTACATTTACTTCTTTATTTTTTTAGTTATGATTTATAGCTGCTATGGGGAGAAAAGGGTCCTAAATTACATGTAAATGTAAGTCATACGCTCTTGGGAACGGTGTAGAGATATTTTGCCTTTCAGCGGGAGGGATTAAAAAAGGTTGATTTTTGACAAGCCCTGCGGACGCTTTTAAGCCACTCGAGGCCAGTTCAATCCAGTATTTATGTTTTTCTGCTACATTTTCATCCAAGAAAAAGAAAGATGAAACTCTGGTATGGTTTCAAAGTCATTTAAGTGTGTCCATCTGAGGTTAAGCATCCTAAATAAGTATCCTTGCCAAGTGGTAATGCGCGGCACCAATGAAGAAGAGTTGATACTGTAAATAAGAATGGAGGAATTTTCCTTCTCGGAAGCTTCCTCTTTTTGACAGCTGCTTTGGGTTCATCCAGATTCATCCGCAACACACACCCCCTGTTGCCCACATGATGAATTTTCACGCCTGCGGCAACAGAAGGCACGCTGGCTCAGACGTTTACCACCTCTGCCGCCGTCGTGTTTTCTCAAATGTTTGGCTGCCTCCTCAGGATCGTAGACTACATTCATGTCGGTTTGTTGACTCACGGATGCCGCAACACCCCCTCTCGATTCGGCGACGCCGCCTCGGAAAGACGGCATGTTCCCGGCAGCTTCTATTATTCAGCAGTACTTCACAACAAGGATGTTCCCCCTCTGCACCGCAAACGCACACAAGATGCGCTGGATGACGCATCTGCGCGATTATGTTGCACATTCATCTTTGTCAGCCAAAGTTACCACAATGTTGGCAATCTTGGGTTCTTATGAAAAAAGATGACGGCACTAACCCTGAAAATCGTGCCCATAATTCTAACTATAGTCGAATCCCGTAATGTCAGTATCCTCTCTAGGCTGCATTTATGCCTGTTTCCTGACCACATTTTCCCTTCTTTCAAATTCTACTAATACGTATACTTTTCTCTGGACAACCAGCTTCTTTCCTCGTGACATTTTGTGGCCTACTCTCCTTCTTGATGACGATCGTCTGCACATCTGTCGAGTCTGCAGTCTTCTTCATGATCCTTTGGTCTTTTTTCAAGTCATGGGAAAACTTTGGTATAGATCTCACATTTCTTAACGCAACCCTTTAATTGTCTGGTCCGCCTAATCCGTTAATCCTAACCATAACAGCCTAATTTCTTAATCCTTACTTGGTCTTTTAAAACTAACCCGAGAGAGCCTCTAATCCTGGCCTTAACCTCGACCCTTGCATAGCATCCTTACTCATAACGCAACCTAACCCTAAATCCCCTAATCCTGATTTTAACCTTCTAAACCAAAATAGCATATTATAGAAAAGTTTGCTTGACATACTGATGGCAAAAGTCAAATAATCGCTGCCAACCCTCCCAGTTTCGGTACTCGGTCGTTTGGTCGCCGGTCTTTTGGTCGCCCGGAAGGTTATTGATAATTACCATTTAAATCGTTGCTCAAATTCCCTAAATACAAACTGTGAATTATTATTTAGTCATACTTAATGCCCTAGTAATTTTTATGCTAAAGAAAAGCTCCAAATTTCCCGGACTTTTATTGTTTTTTGTTGGAGAACTTGTTAAGACCCTGACTGACGTAGCTTCTTAAAGGGACAACGCATGTACATACAAACTCTTGTACACTCACACGTGGGCTCAGTGAAACTGCTCATGGCCATTGTTGGCTTTTATTGATGCGTAGACCGTGTTGTTTTACCTTGTTTTGTCGCCGGTCTTTTGGTCACCGGTCTTTTGGTCGCCCGTTGTTTGGGTCCGGGCGACCAAACGACCGCACACGCCAGTTTCATGTCTCTCCCAGTCAAATGTTTGGAGATATTCACTTTATATTATTATTATTAGTAGTATTTAGTTTTAAAAGAGTGCCGAGTCTTGTCCACTTGGACTCAAAATACAGTTTCTTTGCCAGACTCAAACAGTCATATCACACATCCAAATCGGTGAAATGATAAAGCTTAACAGTAATTGCAGGCCACATTAAGTCCTCGTCAATATTGCAGTAACATTTGGCAAAAAGCGAGCCATTCTCCTACTTTTTGAACCCGGGGGCCGAAAGGCTTGGATGTTCTTCTTGTGTAGCAGCTGCTGTCTTTGCTGCTTTCTCTTAATTAAAACTCACAGTAAAACTTCCTCCGGTGTGTTACGGACCACTGCCTAGCATCAGATGGAACATAGTTAATATGCAAAATATGATACTTTCTAGCTGTTTTATGAGCAAATATTGTCTTTTTAAATGGAAAAGTGGGGCAACCCGCCTGTTTAAGCCAAATCAAGCACTCCTGCAGAAAACTATGGTGTACAAATGAAATCACAATCTGTTTACCACTGTGTACAATATGGTCCTGCTCACTTGGATGTGTGTGCACTATATCTGGAATGTGCAACACAGTACTTCTCTTCAGCAAATTTGAAGTGTTTAAGTTAAATTTTTGTCAACAAATTATAGCCATTTCAAGTATGTTTAGGCCAAAGTACAGCTTGTGTTTTGTTCTGAATGAAATGACTACTTTATTGGCCAAATATATAATTTTCTATTATAAAATGCACATTTGTTTGGCTTTTTTTGCACATAATATTGCAGTTTGTGGTTAAATACAATTTTTAGTAGCAAATACTAATGTTTTAATGAGACAATGCATTTAACTCAGTCTATGAGAATTGAATTAGTGTGATTTTTTAAAAATTAATGTTGTTCTAATGGCAGCAGACTCAGTTTGCTTCTATATAATGTGTCACTTTTTAGACTAAGTGGTTATTTTTTTCTATGATCTCACGCAGTGTAACATTTGTCTTTGACTTTTTGCAACTAAGATTAACATCGTTAAATCACTTGGCAAGATGAAGTGAAAGTCCATTTTGCGCTCTCTTGAGAAACATAATAATTCTTCACATTTTTGTGAGGAAAAATAGTTTTTCAGTGGTGAATATTGCATTTCTTTGAAAACGTTTAGATTTAGTGATATTGTTATTATATAATGTTTTAGGGCCTTTCCTTGGGGATCAGTGAAGTATAGATTTGACAAGAACATATTTCACACCAAGGGGAGAAAAGGTCATTCAAAGTTGATTAGGTTTTTACACATTTGGACACAATCACCCTCTTAGCGGGTGTTGCGCGAAGGTCAGAAATGACAGAACGGGTGGGGGTCGGAAGCCGGGGGTCCGGCAGGGTAGACGAGGAATGCATTAAAGCAGAGTAGGAAAAAAAATCCAAAGAGGTGATCAAGAAGATACGGAGACTGGGAAAAAAGAAGCAGCAGGAAGCCGTCAGAGAAATATGCTGCGTTTTGATAAAGATGCGTGAGGAGGATGGCGAAGAGGAAGTCCAAAGAAAGCACAAGAGTGATGGGAAAAGAAGCTCAGGAATTTTCTTTTCAGTTGCTCGCATGTAGTCAGCTCTGTACGCGCAGCGGGAGCTCGTGGATTTCAGAAATCTGTGGACGAGGATGCCTCAAAATATGCAGTTTTCAGACCTCGCGCTACATGCCAGTTTTGTGCTTTTCGAAAGAGGTGGCAAAAGTATTCCCACTCTTTCCTTAAGTAGAAGTACAGGACTTTATCCTAATTTCAAATGCACTCACTTTGTTTTCAATATCACGTAAAAGCTAGGCGGTGAGAAGCAAAAATGTATAAATGAAATAAAATTAGAAAAATATAGCATGTGTCGCTTTAAAAAAACACTCTTAGATAAATTCCATTATGAAAACATTGTCATAGCATGATACAATTGAAAGGTTTTGGCAGAATAGTGAATTCTGATGTGCATGCTAGCCACTTTAAGACACTGTAAAACATTCATGCAGACAAAATTATGTCATTTTAGTCATTTTGTGTATAAGAGAAACAATATCTGATTGTTGAACCAAGGCCTTGGATCTTGAAAAATGAAGTCACTCGTGAGTGAAGTCTGTATTTAGTTACTTGGCACAACCACTGTGATGTGTTGATGGGAAGGAAGCACGTGCACGGAGGGTGAACGTGCACGGCTTTGCGCGCACGTGCATGGGTTTGTGTAAATGCACGGAAGGTTATAACAAAGCAATTTGGAGCTAGATTAAGTTTCAGCCATAAAACAGATGATTCCGTCACAGCAGTGGCTAAATTGAAAGACTCTATTCGCCTCTGCTTTATTAAAACATTAAAGTGCGCAACCCGCCGTACGCCTAGCAAATGATCTTCTGTTAGGAACACATTAACTTTGATGTATGATGTCGTGCGTGAGGTTGTGTATGTTGCATGTGTGTGGGTGCGACGTTCGTTCCTCCGTCGCTTTTTTGCAGTGTGATAGCGACGACAATTAGCGTTCCTCGTCGCGTCATCCTTCTTCACGTTCCGTCTTTTTTTAACTTTTGTGAAATAATAGACGCCAGAGGTGAGAATGTTATTTTTCCTCTCTGTCAATTATCGACAAACACTGACAATTACATTTAAAAAAAAAAGGATCCCGGCAAAATATTTTTCTCTTTAGAGCAAGGGTGTCAAACTCGGGTTGGTTCGCGGGCCCCATTAACGTCGACTCCATTTCATGTGGGCCGGACCATTTTAGATCTAATATTTAGATTTTTTTTTTAAATTGGATTAAAAGAACTGGATCAAAAGCCCTAAATAGTCTGCTTTTATAGATCTAAAACAATGTTTATTTGAGCTTTTTTTTCTTAGTAATGGAACATTTCTTTTAATCATGTATTTATTTCAAGTGGAAATAAAATGTTGTTTTAATAAAGTGGAAAACGCAAAATATTAATATTATTTTTAGATTTTACAAAATGCGCTTTGAACTAAAAACACAAAAGAAAAAAAATGGATTAAAAAATTGCAATGATTGATTTTAAAATGGGGCAAATCAGGAAATGTAATGTGCATCATCTATAATCATTTGAATTTGATCCTAAAACAGAAAGTCGGCACACATGATTTACTTTCTCGGGCCGCACAAAATGATGCAGTGGGCCAGATTTGGCCCCCGGGCCGCCACTTTGACACCTGTGCTTTAGAGGATAGCTTTTATTGTTGTCGTTAACGTCAGCTCGTGTACATTCCTAGATCTACTTTGCTTTTTTTTTTTCTTCTTTCTTTTTATCCAGATAGACAACTTGTCATAAAATGTGATAGCAGCTTGGACAATGTTAGTCTTTGGTAGTCAAATTGGAAAAAAAAAATCATTTCACAGCCTTCCATTTCAGCGTCAGCTCATCAGCATTGAGCAGTTTTACATAAAATTCCGTTCTGTACTCCATGCGTAGTTCGCCTTTAATATATCACGGGTAAAATTGTATCGAACATCTGCGGTGGCGCGTGAACTCCACATAGACGTTGAAGAAACGGCGACCAACCTTGAAGTCGGTGAAAGATTTCAGCAGTATAGAGTAGCCAGACATAATAAGACGGTAATGTTTTGAACGGTTTAAATTTTCCACTGAACTCCCTTCACCCCCGAGCCTGACACGCACACATGCGGTGCTAATATCGCTGCGTCGTGGCAGTCATGTGTTTCTTATTGAGCTGGGTGTAATGAAGTTAGCTGGCTTTTTATGAGCGTGCTTGGCAATAAGACGACTTGATTGAGAACATGAGGACCCAATCTGGCCTCCAAATAAAAGCGGTGGTGTCGCCTTTCGTCCTGTTTTGCTTTCCTGCCTTGAGTAAACATGGCGACCGGGCTTGGACGTGGTCCAGGAGGGCTTCCATTTCTCGCTGGCTTCCTTTTGGAATGCTTCGTTCAAAAGTTACAGAAAGGTTTCTGCAAGGAGGAATGTGGATTCTATCAGTTTTGGTGTTCTATGAAAGAAACGTATAAGAAGTGGTAGATTTATGGATTGTGAAACGAGTAGACTGACAGGAGGACAAACGGTCAGGTGAATCCATACCTGGAGAATGAAGGGGAAAGTGATGGTGGATTTAAGTAGTTGTTGATGGGTGTATTGATCCAGACTGTTCGGTAGATGGTGAATGGCTAGGTAGATTTATGGGTTTGAGGGACAGGTGTGTGGATTAGTGACCGTGAGGTGGATTAATGACTGATGGACTGATTGTTTGGTAGCTTGATGGCACATGACTAGCTGGATTGATGGAATTGTTGTTGGGTGTATTGGAGAAAGAATTGATTTGAAGATGGATGCTTGATATGGTGGTTGAAAACTTTTTTGGTGTATTAATAATCTTATTGAGTGGAGAGATTGGTTGAGGGAGGGATTTAATGGTATATTGGCTAGATCATTGGAGTGGAAATTGTCGTATTACGTGATTGAGATATTGACTGAAAATTGGTTAATTGATTATGGATGCGTAGGTAAATTGGATTGGATAACTTTATTCATCCAGTATTCGGGAAATTTCATTGTGACAGTAGCAAGAGGGTGATTAGACAGAACAACAAAGCAAAAGCACAAAGTACAAAGCAGATCAAAGTAAATGGGATCATTAAGAATCACCAAATCAAATAATTAAGACAGAAAAGCAGCAAAAACACAAAACGAGCAAGAGTGGACGGTAGTTAAAGTGATGTCAAGTGTTTGATGGTTCCATTTGTAGATTAGTTTATTCTCACCAATTAGAGTTATGGTGGACTACTGGTAAAATAGAACATTCATACGGAATAGCAGGTTAATGGGAAGTTTGATGGACAGACTAATGTCACTACTGTATGGATAAGTTGATCTTTTGTATGAATATCTTTCCATAAAGATGTTCTGTTTTAGTCAAACATTGTGACATATTTCCTCCATATCCTAACCAACTACAACAACAATACTATGTCTGTTAATGCAGATGCCTCACTAGCGGAGAATTTGAACCGTTTCTTTGCCCGCTTTGAGACTGATAAATCAGGCCCAGTCTCAACACCCCCACCACCACCCTGCAGCAATACACTGACGTTCCGGGAACAGGAAGTGAGACTGGTAATGCGGTCTGTGAACACCAGGAAGGCTGCGGGCCCTGACGGAGTACCTGGGAAGGTGCTCAAAGCCTGTGCTGACCAGCTGGCTGGAGTCTTCACAAATATTTTCAATTGTTCCCTGCAACTATCCATCATTCCATCTTGTCTGAAATCTGCCACCATCATCCCTGTCCCCAAAAAGCCAACCATTGGCAGCATGAATGATTATAGGCCTGTTGCCCTCACGCCTGTGATCATGAAGTGCTTTGAAAAGTTGGTAGCCCGCCATATCAGGAATACAATCTCTCCCTCAATTGACCCTCACCAGTTTGCTTACAGGGCAAACAGGTCCACTGATGATGCTATTGCCATTGCTCTTCATACAGCACTGAGCCATCTGGAACACCCTGGGAACTACGTGAGGATGCTCTTCATTGACTACAGCTCAGCCTTCAATACCATAAAACCGGACATTCTGACTGACAAACTCTCCCACCTTGGACTATCCTCTTCAATCTGCTGCTGGATAAAGGACTTCTTGACCAACCGCCCACAGACTGTTAGACTTGGTCCCCACCTCTCTTCCTCCATTACACTAAGCACTGGCTCCCCTCAAGGCTGTGTACTGAGTCCTCTTCTGTACTCCCTGTACACCTACGACTGTGCACCCACCCACCAGTCTAACGCCATCATCAAATTCGCTGACGACACCACTGTGGTCGGACTCATCTCAGGAGGGGATGAGTCGGCTTACAGGGATGAGGTCAACAATTTGTCTTCGTGGTGCTCGGTGAACAATCTCACACTGAACACCACGAAAACTAAAGAAATAATCCTGGACTTTCGCAAACACGGCACAGATCTGGCCCCACTCCTCATAAATGGAGTATGTGTAGACAGGGTCCAGTCCTTTAAATTCCTGGGGGTCCACGTCACGGACAAGCTCTCATGGTCTACAAACACCACGGCAGTGGTGAAGAAGGCTCAGACACGACTCCATTTCCTCAGGGTGCTCAGGAAGAACAACTTGGGCTCCAATCTTCTGAGAACCTTCTATAGAACCACTGTAGAGAGCATCCTGGCGTACGGCATCACAGTGTGGTACGCTGGAAGCACGGCGGCAGACAAAAAGGCCATGCAGAAAGTGATTAACACTGCCCAGAGGATTGTCGGCTGCTCTCTGCCCTCACTTGAAGACATTGCCAGCCCGCGTTACCTCAGCAGAGCCAAGCACATCATAGGGGACCCTTACCACCCTGGTCACAATCTGTTCCAGCTGCTGCCCTCTGGCAGACGCTATAGGTCCCACAAAGCTCGGACAAATAGGCTTAAGGACAGTTTTTTCCCCACATCCATCAGACATCTAAACTCGCGCTAACATACACACATTCCCTTCTGCGGCATATGATTAGATGTTTGGTTGGTGATCTGCCGCCTCCTAGCTGACTTGAAGGAAGGTAAGTGGCAGACAGTGTGCGGTAATCGAGAGGTAAGCGACCTGTATGTAATCGAGAGGTAAGCGACCTGTATTCACAACAGCGGAATGACAAATTACAAGTCCGTAACTTACACTTATTTAGGTCTTGTGCCGATTAAACGTAGCTTATGGAGAAGCACCATCAATTTCGTCACACGCAGTTTCTGCGTGTGATGACAAGTAGGCTTTTTTGTGTTGTGGTAATGACGACATGGCCTATGTCCGATTATTATTATTATATTATTATTATGTCCTTTTGCCAGTACACACACTTCCTCTGCCATCATTTGTCATACACAACATCTTCCCAGGCGACTTTGGGATACTTCCGGGCCAGATGGGAATTTGTAGCGCCGCCGGCTTGTTGCAGGGCCTTCTCGCTGTTTCTGGGTTGGACAAGGAAAATGCCCGTGAGGGACATTGGGCTGGCACTAAGGATGGCAGCTCATCTCCTTCCAAATGTCCTTGTTCTAGGCAAAGACAGAAGAAAAAAGAGCTTTGAGGCTTACTGTGATCGGAGTATTTGTTTCGAATTCGACCTGCTTTTGATATTTAACGGAAATATCAATTATTTAATTACTACCAAGTCTGTCCTGTTGCAGAAATGTTGAATCAACAAAAGTAGGGTGTTCATAATGACTCTTTTTGTTAACATTTCAACCTTGGCAGAGGTCTCCGTTTTACTGGGAGACGTCCTAGTTGTAAGCTGTCATGGAGCATGTTGCCTCGTTCATTGCACCAGTGTGTCTTCTTGGCATTTTCTTTCTTTTTGCGGACCTTTCTTTGGTCAAGTTGTGAGCGGCTGTCGAATCGGATCAGGCCGCTCGGGTGGAAAACGGGCGAGTGGAAGTAAAAGAACTGCCGCTGACCTCTTCCTCTGTCTTGCGCCATTATCGAAGCGATGTGGCAACGGTGACAGCTCACAGCAGGAGAGAACCTAAATCAGGAGGGGGTGAGGTGCTAATTATTTTGTCCCCCCTCAAAAATATATCTACCTTGTTCAACTTTTTAAAGGAAACGTCACGTTTTGTGAGGTTTTTTTTTTAAATACGTATTGTTTTGGTTTCTTCAATTTTTCTCTTGTACTTTGAGTCCTTGGTCTTTTTTTAATATTAAAGCCCAGCTCATCGTCCACCTAACGTGACCGGGAAGGCCTTTTAAATGGTCCTCGTATTTCTGTATTCCCGCAATGCAATCCTTTACACATTGGCTGTCACTGATGGCACTAGATGTCCAATTCATCTTGACTGCCGGCGATCGTTGGCTGGCGGCCCCTCCCAGCCAAAATGATTGGGGCGTCTACTGCAGTCAGAGGCATTGAAACAAGATCAGTCACTGATCGAGTCCCCCCCCCCCCTCCCAATTCGCCTCTAATAGAACACTAAATGATCTGTGGCTGCTTTACAAGCTCCCTGGGATCGGGATGGTTACAGTAACGCACACTGACTGCACTTTCACTTGTACAATATGAGTTTTGACAGGCATACAGTTAAATTAGATTGACGTGACTGTTGTAAACTATAAATAGTACACATAGTAGAGGCTTTCAATGAGCAACTGGCAGTGCAGTTTGGGCTCAACGTCAAAGGATTTGGGACACGAGAGATTTGTTTACTCGTTCAAATGCGTGGTCATGTCTGGCTGCGAGTTGCAGCAATATATGAATATTTTCACTTCTGAACTGCTTTTTTCCACAATGTCATTCACCAGGCCTTAAAAGTGTACTTCTGGCACACAAATATAGTCCTAAATACCAATAATTCCAGTTGATTTTATTTATATATATACATATTTCATAAAAATGTGTATGCTTTTATGATTTTTAAAGAGTTTAGGGGGTAGTGTTAAAGATGGTGGAACGAATTATGCTAATAAGAGAGTTTTGCATATTGAACATAACTGGCACAGAAGACAAATCGATGAAAGAAAAAAAGTATTTGACATATTGTATGAGTAACTTGAGCCCAAGTTTACAGAAGGACTAAAACTTAAATCTTGAATTAAAGTCGCATTGATTTTCCTATAATTTTCTATTTCCATTACCCTTACTTCTTTTTGCATTTACCCCGAGGCTGACGGTGAGATGTAAAAACCTCTGCAGTCTGCAAACAACATCAACACGAGTCAAAGTTGAAGGGAATGTCGAAGCGAATGACAAAAAAAAATAAAAAATAAATGTGATGACAGCTCCTAGGTACATTTTGCCAGTGAAATGTTCTCCCAAAGAAAACACAGTGTGGAAATGTGATGTAAAAAGGTGTACGGGCTGCACACGGGAGATATTCTGCAGCCCAGAGAGAACTCAAAGTGGTTCAAATTGGTGTGGAAACGCAATCAGCCACCAGATTGAGACCACCTCTGCTTGTTACCTCACCTCGGCCCACCCGTCCTCCCTCTTCCAAAGGCTCCCTTTACCTTCCATCCCTGTTGCCGCTTGCAATCCTCCCCTCCGTCGGCGTCCTCCATGAAAAGATGTTCCACTTTGAAGTTCAGCTGTCAGCGCCTCTCATCTTCGTCGTCTATCTTCATCATCCTCCGACGCGTTTCTCTTAAATCACTAAGTGATATATTTTTCATCGTGCTTAAAACCACGTCCAGGCAGGAAATCTTTTCTGAAATGTTTTCGTACTATGGAAATAAATTGAATAGATTTTTCGCATTTAAACTGGTGAGAAGCACATCGGCATTAAACAGAAACACATTTTTTTAATAAGTTAAAGGAGAACAGAAACAGGATTGAGCGTTTATCGCCATCGATGGCCCTGAACATTTTCTGGAGGATTTTTTTTTTCTCACTATGCAATCAGCGTTGACATACAAACACGTCCGCGCAAAGGAGTGTGTCGTCTCCTCCGCGGGATTCCCGACAAAATCTCCAGCTGTTCTGAATGAGGGAACGCATCTTTTTTTGTTTCCTACTTGTGTAGGTGATCTCCCCGGGGAGCATTGCGCCAGCAGGTGGCGATAGGATGGGGGGGTGCGCTGATGCGTGCCCAGGACGGGGGGTGGTGGAGGTGGGAAAAGTGGGCTTGCGAAGGAGGATGAGGGATGGGAGGAGAAAGTTGGGCCCGCATCAAAGAGGAGCACTGGGAGGCGGGGGATTAAGGGGAGAACCGGCCCAGTTTGGCGGATATGAGGCCTTGGGTGGGTGGGTTTGTCGCCATCGGAGAGCTGGCCAAGGAGGTGGACTTGACACATGTTCAACACTCAGCCTCTTCCTTTTCTTCTGGCTACTTGGCTCACTATTTTGCTCCACTTTTTCCTTTGTGTGTGCGTCCAAATCCACATTTACTTCTTTCAGAGTCTGTTTCTTTTGTTCCCTAGAATTGTTTTCAAAATATACAGGATTGATTATAGGTATATTTTACTTTTTGTTTGCTGGAAAATAGTCACAAAATTAAAGGATATACAGTATAGATTGTAAAATTATGGGGAAAACATTATTTTTATTAACATGTTTATTTATATAAAAACAGGTTACTTTGCTTGGTAAATTGTTTTAAACTTTTTTATAAGAATGTTCAGTTAATTACTGGATTTATGTTATCATAAATATTTATTCATTATCAATACCAGCTCTCCGTCACACAAATTATTACAAATTTATTATACAATGAGTTTATTACAAATGAGTAAAATGGACAAAAATGCATGTTATCATTTAGCTTCACAAAATGAAATCAGACTGTATACATTTTATAATTATGGTGAATCATTACACAATCTTTATTAACATAATTTTGATTGATCATCAGCATTAATTCAGCCATTTCCCCCATTTATTATTAATGATAAATGAAATGAAAAAACTTCATGTCGTCATTTTATTAACATACCTAAGAGCAAATACATTTATTGTTAATACTATTATATATAACAAAATTGAACGGATTATTCTTTTGGTATGGTAAAAATAATGCATCATTACCCAGTTATTAAGAAGATCAATTACTCCTTATAAAAACAAAACTCCTTCACTTTTTTTTACATCAGATATTTAGTTTATACAACATTGAAAGAGTTATTCCTTAATTCACCAAAAAAAGACAATTGCCCATATCTAGCATGCACAATTAAAGTTCAATCTACCTCCAAATGACTCAATTTGCCATATTCGGTGCGGCCTCCTTCCGTGGTGCTTGTGCCCACCTCATTTGCATATTGTTTGATGGCGCGGCTCCAAACCACTTATCTCCAACCAGCACCGACCTCGCGGGACAGCCCAATTAGAAGCGACGACTGCGACACGCGATTAGGTGACACTCCAGATGGACGTGTGGTCCTCGCGGAGACACCACATCGCAAACTGGAAAATCTCCACATCGCCCACAACACGTGTTGACCACTGACACATCATTCGCTACACGTGTCCATTGTGACAAAAGCCAGCGATCGTGTCTCAAAGGCGACCAATCAGTTCATTCCGCTTTTCCTCTGCAATATTTGGCGAGATCGTAATATTTCACTGCGCCGACAACAACGTGCATCTTGCTTAAAAAGAAATATTAGATCTTTTCCATTTTCTGACAGGAAATATTCAATAAGGATGAAATGTGAGTTTTCATTAGAAGCACCATATTTTCCGATTATAAATCGCACCCGAGTAAGTCGTACCAGGCAAAGAATAAACAATAGAGGAAAATTATTATCTATAAGTCGCATTTTTTGGGGTGAGCAATTTTTTATTTTAGCAGAATCCAATAAAAAACATAAGTTAAAGTTGCTAGCGATAACTACAGTTTTAAAACAAAACAGGCTAACATAAATCGTATTTGAGTATTTGTGGCATGCCCAGCCAAACTGTGAAAAATGGTGGATTTATAAATAATTAAAAATATGGTACCAACCAGCAAAGATTGGGCGCCAATTAAATAGTAATAATGCTGATGGTAATGATCACATCACCTATCAAAAATTATTCTAAACAAAAAGACATTTGTGTAAATGGCTAGGAAGGCAAGAAAAAATGAATGTTATTGATTACCTTCTTGTCTGAAACTTGGAAAATTGATGCATGGGAGGAAAATGAATGGCTAGATGAATGGCTTCAGGATCATTGAGTAGATGGATGGAAGGGTGAATGGGAGATTTATGGCAAACAGATTGATCAGAGGGGGATTCTGGCCCCAAAAAATCAATAAGATGAATTGAGGATGGAATTTATGAAATTTGCTCCACGTCAACCTTACGATTGTTAGTTAAGATATCACCTTCCGTAGTTAATGAGCTTTAATTCTATTCCAATTTCATCCAGTCTATTGCGTCCTTGCTTCATTCAGTCCCGCAAACACCTGCAAGAGTCTTTGTGGCTGCTGTTTAATTGAAATAAACGTCTGAGTGAACTAATCCGAGGCGAGGCAACTCAGAGGAAAGCCTTTCTTTGTGGCGGCGCGAAGGCGACCTCTCGTCAGCCTATCGAGTGGCCACTCCAAGCTTTCAGCTGGGATGAGAAATTAACACCTATTTGATTGAACACTCAATGCAAATTGAATTCAGGCAGCGGGAAAGGAGCTGCTTTCCTGAGCAGGACAGTTTGGGGAAACATTTCTTCATAGGTATTGCCATTCCTTGAAAGGAAGGAGAGCGATTGTGAAAAGCAGCCTTTACAATTTACATTTCAGATTTTAAAGCGCATTTGGGACCAAGGTAGAGATTTGATTTTTAAGCGATTCTCAAATTCAAATGGGGGCGATGGAGCCTAAATAAAGTTTGGATTGAGTGAGGGTTGCACATTTGATTTTCTAAAATTCTTTCAGGTTCGAAATTATGGTTACACTTTCACATTTTCTCTATTTCCCATTTTCACTTTTTTCCTGTTGCCCAAGAAAGAAAGATAACAAATGTGCAGTGACATTTGACTTATTTAACACCTTATTACACATTTCTCCAACGTCTAAAACCATTTAAACTTCAACAGTCCAAGACATTACATCAGACATTAATTAATCATAAAAGTATTTTAATTCCACATCCTTCAGTTCAACTTCGGCTTTGGCTTTTTACTGAAATTCCATTTTTCATCCTTATGGTCTTGTCTTCATTCCCGCGTGTGATTTAAGACATCTTTTGCCGTAATCGCACTGGAAGTATCAGCGAGATCCCAATATCCGGGACAGGCTACGCTTGAATTCTTTGACACGTTCAACAGTGGGACTCTTCCCACTCTGACAACATCCCCTCATGAATATTCATCCCTATCCCGAAGAGTGAGTTATGCGTAATGAGAAATCCAAGATCGCTGGGGGAGCCTGACGATGGCACGCGCGATGCCCGCTGAATACCAACGACGACTCCTTTGGCTTCCCAGTTCCCCTTTTGTGTTCTGCTACGAATCGAACCGTAGAAGCCTGGCATGAGCGCAATGCTAACAAAGCAATGAGCGCGCAAAATGCTCCTGTCGCACGGACTGTCACGTTCCACTTCCCAAAAGTGTTTGTTCTCGTCGAGATGGCGAACAAGTTTGACTCGAGTTCCCAATGCTTGAGTTTTAGTGTTTGCATGAAAAATTGGGATACCTATTTCACTATTTTGCTCGGCAATTCTTTTTGAAAATCCTTATTTGATCTGATTATGACTAAGATGAAGCAATAAATGTCAGACTTGGCTTTGTTGTGGTAACTTTGAACACAACTCTAAGTGTTTTACACAATTCCAAGCAAGGTTTTTCGACCACGATTAGGTTGCAAAATGATCCATTTAGTCACAACGGTGCTTAATTACACTTTCAAAAGACTTGTCAAGCCTTTCTTATAAAATGTCAGATTCACGAATACAGATTGTTTAAATCTAGTCAGCATTACCATCTTTGCATAGTCCGAAATACCGCACATGCATTAAATCATCCAAAAAAACGCTCATTTCCGATGACCATGATAAAGCCAAACACACGAAGAGATGGCGTTTTCCCCCCATCATAAATCTCCATGACAACTCACGCTAGCTCATCTGCATTTAAATTCCTATTCGTCCGAAATGACCAAGATGGCACCTTCCATCACACGCGTGTTAATTACATCTGGGCTGCGTCTAACAAAGGTCTCTTATCTTTCCGGGCCAGAGAGGACATTAGTCACTCCAGCTGTCAATCAATGCACACTGATTCAAATCTTAACTCGTTTATTGCCATTGATGGCATTAGCCGTCCAATCCAGTTTTTCCATTCTAAGGGATTTGATGGCTATCGCCTTCAAGTGGTAGCGAAAGAGTTCATTGCACTTCTTCGTTTCCTGTTTACCTTTTGTTGAAAAAAGTTGTATTATTGGAAGGAATTCCTCTTCCCTAGCGCTCCCTCCTTGGTGGTCCCGGCAAACGAGCAGGCGGCAAATCATTATGGCCCAGCAAAGAAGGTCAAGTGCTTTGTAAAGAAAGACGAAGGCCAATTAAAAAGCAGACAGGGGCAGCAAGGCGTCAGTGGGAAAGGACGTGAAAACGGTCGCCCAACTGGTGTTTGCGAGCTCAGAAAAATATTGCTTCCATGTCAAAATTATTGACTTGGAAGAGGTTAATGAAAACTAAATTATATATTTTTTGTCATTAACTCTATCAACTGTAGAATGATTAGAAAATTAGATTTTTAGCAAAAAGGAGAACAGATTTTTAAGTTTGGGCTTGATACTTATGGGCCAATTTCCAAGAAGAACTTTGGAAAGCCGATAAAAGTTTGTCCTGAACTTTTCGCTAATTCATTCAGTGTTCCTTCACTTAAGTAAGGTGACGAGTTTGCGAACTTAATGAACTCTCCTATGAGTAGCGCACGCGTCTATTGTCTTATTAAAGCGTCACTATTAAGCCTCCCGAGCCGGAACGAGAGACACAATAACACCGAGTTCTCCGACATTCCGCTTAATTATTCCGTTAGAAAAAGGTAAAAGTGGATATTAGACGCCAACTTGTTTAAGCCTCTTTGGAGCCATTAGTATAATTGAGAGACTAATTTGAATGCCGTAGCAACTGTTCGAACAGCCTCGTTTTGTGTACTTTGACCACAACCCTAGCGCAAATTCAAAGCTTCCAAATTTTGGGGAACATTTTCAATTTAGGGTCAAGATCTCAAAAGTCGTATCGCTTTCATGTTATCAAAGCAACACAGACGTTAAAGTGTTTTTGCTTTTGATGCTGCACAGGTGGTTAAAGGTTGAAACGAGTGCTATAAACAGGAACATATTTGTGGAAGCCAAACTTTTACAACATGCATGAGCCCAACATCGCCGAGTGCTAAAATGAGGACATGATTAAATAATAATCGGAAGAGAGTGATGAGCGTTGTAAACACGCTCGCCGCATTGCTGCCAACAATTTTCCTAATGATCTACTCTGAGAGCCATAAAGGAGTAGACAGTGTCTTGATTAAAGTGTTGCGTTGTTGATGAGCGCATCTTCACAGGGAGTTGCGCTTTGAGCGTCGGTGCCGCAATTAATGCCCTGTTGGGGGCGGTAGGTCAGGTGACCCCCTCAGAGGCAGGCTAGCAGTGTGAGCGTATACAAAACTCAAAGCATTTTAGCCACAATCTCATAAAATTGTGTGAAATTTGACAGCTGTTTCCTTAAATAGCCACTTTTGAGGTTACACACAAAAAAAGCAACTAACCTGTCAATATTTATGGAAACATAGACGTCCGCTGAAATAACATTTCCAGATTGATGCAAGCTGTCAAGCTGCCATGTGACTTAAATATAATATTTACAGTGCACATGTACTATTGTGTTTTATAGAAAAATCAAAAAAATACATATGACTACATATGGAACTGTCTATGAAATATTGACAACCACCACTTTGAGTGCATTCGTGTGAATTGGAGTGGGTCTTGCCTTTGACCATATCATTAGTTTTTTCCTTCTCGATCTGGGCCATGTTCTCTTTCTTTGGCCACTTCTTTTAAAGGTTGGAGTAAAAAAAATATTTAAAGTGGCATTAATGTAAAAAAAAAAAAAAAAAAAACATAAATTTGGGGCGAACTGATAGGACATTTTAGGGTCTTGTTACAAAACAAATGTTTTGTATGACTGGGCCAGTCTTACCATGAATTTAAAAAAAAATCAACTTGTAATCCAGAACACACAGGGTTAGGGTTACTTCACTAGCTTGGCTATGTTTATAAATGTAGTGGTAATTACTACCTGGCTCAGCACTTTTTTTCAGGCAGAATGTGACTTGGGCCTAACGTCATGCCTGTTTACTTTTTTAGATTCATAATTTACTGTAGCCTACCTATTGATCCCGGTCATTTGTAATGGAGCAGATTGAACAACAGCACGTCCTCAGTTACACTCTATTTAAAAATAATAATCCAATTTTGAATCAACGTGCCATTACATTTTTTGATAGTAGATAACGCAATCCATCCCCATTGACATGCAGCTTTATCCTGAAATGTTTTCCAAGCAATAGAGCATGGCATTTAGACTATTTTTTTTCTCTAAAAGCAACACATTGACATGCCTTCATGATATGGAATCATGCAGGAGCAACATGTTCTCTCCTCTTGCATGTTTTTCGCTTTGTCGCTCTTGAGATTTTTTTCTGCATTTGTCAAATGAAAGGCAAACAAGTGCAGGCGCTTGAGAGCTGCCATTCATCTTCCCGCGACCTCTCTGTTCGTCATCCCGGTCCGCACGGCGACTCGTCATTCTTCTTCTCCTGTCATGCAGGCTGTTCTTTTCCTTTTGGTCCCTCCTCCTCCTGGCATCATTTTCATTTTGACTGATTGATGGATGGCTGCTCGCTGATTCACATTTAGATGTGATAGCCATGCAATAAACAATGATAACGTGCTCCATCCTTCATCCTTTCACATGCCAGGAATAGATGTTTACAAGATGCTAAATTGTGTTTGATGTGCACGGAAGTACGCCACTCGGGTCAATTGGGGACTCCAAGTTGAAATTGTTTTCGCCTCGTGTTTCCAAAATTAAGCTTGTCTGTTTCGTTGAAGATTTAAATTGCCTGTCAGCTTGCTGTAAATTGTGTTTGATGTTTACAAAATCATGTGTAATAGGTTAAGTGAACACTTGAAATTGTTGTTGGACATTTGCTTAGGTGAAGGCAATTTGTGTTTGTTGTGTGTTTATCAAGTTTCATTGGAAAAACACACTTCATTTGCTCATTGGCTGTCATTGACGGCGATAGTGGGAGGGATCGTAATCTTGCGTAAATCATATTACATACAAATACAAGATTCTCATACGTATGTCAGATTATAAGAAAGACATGAGAACAGAAGTTGAAGGATTTTTCAATATTTCGACCTTCCCATGGGATCGTCTCTCCTACAATAATTTCCGCGCCAATCCACAAACAATCCCATATGTACCTGTACGCGTGTCTATGTGTGAGTTTCCACCACTTTCCCATTAAGTGTGTTTTTATTGATGAATCCGCAGTCAAACGGAACTCTGTTTACCCACGGTGCCATTAGCTCCAGGGGGGCGCCATGGCAACAGTGTAAGTAGGATAAATGACATCACGGCGGGGGCAGCTGGAGGGGAGGGTGCTCGCACCCCGGCGAGCCGAAGACGGATAGCGTCGAGCTCGCCCAACGATGGAGGAGGATGAGAAAGAGGAGTGTCATGAAGATGTCGAGAAGGGGCGGATGGATGTGCAGCGGGGCGCGGCGGCATAATGACTTCTCGGGGGAAATTAAAAGTTATCGTATAATTATTTCTATGTGACATCGGTGGCCTGATGTTTCCCTTTACACCTGCAATTAAAGCGACGCCTGTTGTCCCGGCGTGCGTCCGCAGTCGACTTATTTGCACTGACAGATGACGGTGTGTCTGGACATCTCGGATTAGTCCACAAACTCGCCATCATGTTTTACAATTAGCCTCATTTTGCCCACAATCTGCCAAATGTGGACTTTTCTGAAGCAAATTTCAGTGGCCTGAACACCGGAACATACGTTTCGTCTGCGGTAGAACCACGGAATACGGGCGGCGTGGATAGCAGTCTTTTGTATGAGGTATTTGACCTTGTGAAAGAGGCCATACTGTTGCCCTTTAAAGATGCTCGTCCACCATTTTCCCTTTGTGTCTTTGTAATGAGTCCTGAGACTGAGCCAACTCCATTACCCATCAGTCCTTTCTGCTACCACAAGGTTATTACATGCCAGGATAAAGGTCGCCTTCAACTTGACGTTCTGGTGGTGACTCACACCTTCACATTCTTAACGTGGCAGACACCAATCGATCTTTTGTAAGGCCAGACAAGAAAAAAGATACACGCAAACGTGATCACACTTGTACACACTGAGTGAACAGTTCCAATGATGATTGGAAAACTGTGACGGTGGAACGTGTGTGGCGATTTAGCTATTGGTCAAACATCTTGTAAATGGGGGTCTGCTTTTAAAGTTCTGTTTGTGGTCCATTCCGTAGTTTAGTTATGCCATCAGACACACAGATGCACACACCAAGCTATCTACAAGCAATCACCTGAACATTTGAAATCATTTTCAGGAATCCGTTTGTGGCCCCATTTAGTTGCTTCACTCTGTGACAACTAACAACAAAAACACACGATCAATGTTGCAACGTGTCACGAATGGACGACGCTCGCCATGCTAAAACTATTAGCCACTGCTGCGGCAACGCTGGCTCGCTGATGCTGTGAAACTGGTCAACTAGAAGCCTAAGGGGGCTACAAATGTGCTTCACTTGGGCTCTAAAAGGAATGCTGATTCGCACCAGGGTAGAGTTGCCGCTTCCCACACAGTTGGCTGTTTATCTTTCAGTTATTTGTTCAATGATTGCATCCCTGAGAGGTTTTCAGGCTTGTTGTGATTACACCGTCCGTCCTGTCTAATGGCTTGTCTATTTCTCTGGCTTCATTTGAGTTTTTTTATTTACTTATTTTTAACAGACCAGTCACAATATACAAGTACACTCTATTGTTTTCGCTTTAGGTCATCTGTAGACCTAGTCAATCACTTTCTGCCATCAGGGAGAACTTGGTCACTGTTGTTTACAAACATTGTGAAAAGGTCTATGGACCTTTTCGAAAAAGCTATCTTCTCTTTCTCCAGCTGTCAGCGCCGTTTCTCTTTGGTTGCCGACACTGCTGAACCTTTAGTCTGTCACTCAAGATTTTAACAACATCAAATATTGTTAAAAAAACATCAAAAACCACCAGCTTGATCTAGCTCTTTGAAAACTGTTTGTTAAGTGGATTGACGACTAAGAAAATGCATTCCTCCAACCTTCGACGCCGCCTTCGTGCTCGGACGCCAAAGGCTCTCGTTCGGCTTGTTAGTGAAGCTTGCTTTTCAATTCAAAGACACGGCAGGTTGGCGGTGATGAGTGTCGGTTTGTTTGGAGGGCCTACCTTCTTTGATATCTTAAAGCCCAGTGCTCAACTGTAATGCAATGTTTTTAAATCATTTAGATTTCCTTCAGTGACTACATGTGAAGTAATGCATGATCACAGCACCGCGTAATGCAATCTGTAAGAGTGTACATTTCATACATCGAGCCTACATTGTACATTTGTCTGGTCTGGTGTGTTCCGCTTCTGTGAAACTTCCCACGCAAGTCCAAATTAATCCTTATATGGAATACCAAACCATCAGTTGGTACATGACAACAAGCCTTAATCCAATCTGGGTTTCAATGAAAACCGAAATAAAAACATGTAAATATCCTAGATGAAAGTTCATACCAGGTGCAAGGTAAGCCAAAATGTTTTGTCTGTTTTAAGGGACAAAAGAAAATGCCTCACAGTATATGTAATTGCTATATCTTTCAACTTCATTCAATCAAAAATAACTTTTTTGGTTACCTTGTAACTAAGTCAGTAAGACTCAATGTTCCTCATGAATTAAACGAGAGTGGTTTTACTCTTAAATTTACAGTGCGATAACTGTTAGAAATAGTTGTTGAAACTACTTACAAAGGTGGGGACATTGAATATTCTGCTAATCACCATTGAAGATAGATGCCAGGTCAATTTGAACTCCGTTAACTAAATGATAGTGTCTGAATTTCCTTTTACTTTGCCAAGCATTTGGATTTAGAAAATTTCACTATCAGTTACAGACAGCTTTTGAGAATTTGCAATTCAGTTGCAATATTCACCCTGATGGTTGTGCACATCTGATTTGCAACGACAGGAAACACTGGGCTGAGGTTACTGTCGTCCCAAAAGAAGCAAGACTAGTTAATAAATCAGAGGGTTACTCTTTTCCTGTGTCTTTTGTATTTTCTTTTTTTGTACTTGTGATTACCTAGAGAAACACAATATTTAGTCTTCCTCCGGTAATAGAATTTGTGCAATTGTATTTTTGATAAAGTAGGTCACTTCTGCTAGCCTGAGTGTCTCCCACCACTGGTTGTTTCTTTGTAAATCCATCTCTTGTTGCACTAGCTCACAAGGGCAAAAGCGTCCTGAATAGGAAACGTTTGTTCTCAGCGCGCCGTCCACACGAGTGTTGCCACGCATCGCGCATTCTAATAGCGAGCGGCCAACGAAATGAGCGGATTAATAATTGACATCCCGCATGAAGAATCGCTAATGAGCTGCGCTGGCCTCTGAGGAAAATAAACAAGCTATTTATTAAATGAAACGGGACACGATGAAGGTTATTATGCTGTCCCGCGCGTCTGCTATGAGATTCCTGCTTTGAATGTTGAAGCGCGATAGGCGTAGCTTGAACGGTTTCGATGGATGTGTAATGGTCAAACAAAATACTGATTAGTTACACTATTGATTGGCATAATCACCCATTCTGGACTTATTAGCATTAGGAAAGCATTCACAGTTCTAGTGCGGTCATTTGCTATATCTACCAGACTTCCCGCTTAAAATCGGTTGCCAGGTCATGATCACCAGATTGACGAATGCACAACGGTGGTGTCAAGAATATTTTTGACTGAATTGATTGCTAGACTATGACGGATGCTAACTCATTATTTCTAGATATTCAGTCTTTCCTTTCGGTAAATATATTTTTGAAGATATGCATCACGTAATTGTGGTGTTTGACCACATTGTCCGTCAAGAGAGACGACGAGCTCCCAGTTTGGTTCGCATTAATCATTCGACTTGCTGATTAAAGGCGCAAAAAGAAACAGCCTTCACTGTGAACTTTGCCTTTGTTGCGTGTGATTCAGCTGTCTGTAGTGCAGATGAAAGTGGATGGAGGGTTTTACCAGTCATTGGTGTCATTGTGGTAACCTTAAGGCTTTGAAAAGAGCACAGCTGTGTTCCTTTGTTGTCACCACAATTTCTCTGGCTACAGCGTGATGCACACACGGAATACATTTAAAATGTATCTTACCAGTTTTTTAATTTAAGACTCCAGCACCCCCGTGGACTTCATGAAGTGGTACGGATCCCACGGACGGAGCAAAGCAGGGACACAAACACACTGTGACGCACATGAATATAAACTTTAGATTGGCTCATATTTCTGTTTAGTGACTATTCATAGCCTGTGTATGTTTCGATGGAGTCATAAATACAGCCCACAGTCTTAGGCGGGCGAGAGGGCTGCAATAATAGGTAGATGTGTGTGAATGTGTATGGTTCACACGCGTGTGTGCCTTTGTTTTCTCACGCTAAAAGGAAGCATCTCCATTTAGATTGCGCCCTACACCAGCACATCAATGCACCTTTGAGGACAATGGCTTTTTGCCCATGCACATATACGTAGGCATGAAATGTGACCAGACACACCCATACAAACAGCCCCTTCACACACAAATATTTGGGCCCTAAGAGGAAAATAATCAAAATGGGACTCAGTAGAAGAACTAACAAACCAAAAATGTGTTTTTGAAAGAATATGTTTTCAAGTATAAGCCTTTCTAAACTCACGCCGACGCACTTATTGGATCATCTGACGGACACAGAAGGCCACCCAAATCAGAGGCCTGGTGAAAAAGGGGGTGTAGATTGTCGCCCAGTTTATCTCCCATGGTTGCCCTGTTTAGTCACATGCTGAGATTGGATTGGGTTGGATTGGATAACTTTATTCATCCCGTATTTGGGAAATTTCATTGTGTGAAGTACTCAATGTTTTGAGATGGTATGCTGAACTCATTCATGCAGTTGACGGTGATAGACGTTCAATTCAGTCACTTCATGACTGTGAATGATCATATCTAGGGCATTCAACACCCACAAATTCACAACAATTTCCTCAATGCGAAGCTAATTTCCTTTCTGACCTTCATTTTCATCAATATTTCACAGGGATGATTTATTATTCATCGTGTTTTAAGCGTTATATCAATACGTTGATATTGTGTTTATGAATATTGCAAAGGCGGAATTTTTAAAAAATAAGCTGAAAGAACATATCAGTTGTGTCCTTGGTCGTAGTTCATTTCCACGTTTCTTTAGGTGGAGCAGACACGAAAGAGAAATGAATTCAATAAAAAGATGTCCAGTTTAATTTGGTGTAGAATTAATGAACACCATGGGATGTTATTTATTCCATCACATGGGCAGGGGGTCTTCTCATACACTTGAACCTGCCCTGTTTAATTATGCTTTCACATCTTGCTTTTGACTTTTACGATATGTTTTTGTTGAATTTTTCCAAATCAATTTCACAGGGAGTCTTTTGCACGTGAAAAAAAAAAAAAAAAAAAAAAAAAAAAACATTCCTCTGCGTGTTTACACCAGCGGCGCTATTCAATTAGCTACAAGCCACCTTGATGGGGTGATGCATGCAACAGCAGGCAGCTTGTTGGTTTTTGTTGTACTGTTTTAGTTTTTTGATTTTTTTTATTTATCTTCAAAGAGATGTGAAAATGTGCTAACTGCACAATAGATGCTTGATAACAAACGCGCAGCCACCAAAGTGCACATTTTTGCAGAAAGCCAAAGTGGTAAATGAGTTTATTGAAGAGATGAGGCATAAAAGACAGACAGAAATAACAAGCTGGAGTCTATTGCTATCAATGGTAGAGGATTTATATTATTGCAAAAATGTGTGATCTCGCCTTCTTTGGATCTTAAATGTCCTCAAATTCATTCATTTATCTTCCATACCGCCCATCCTCGAAAGGGTTGCGAAGTCAGGCGGCTTTTCCTCAAATTCAAGGGAGAAATAAAATGCCCATCCTGATTGGATTATACAGATTTTTGCAGTTTTAGAACATTGTTTTAATGCAATTTTATAATTAAGCACGGTGAACCAAACGTATTACATGAAAAACAAGTTTTAGCTCCTGCCACAATTGACCATTGAAATGTAAAGGTTTCCTCAAGAAGTGAGATCACAAAAGCTATATTAAAAATTTATGTTAAAAGGCAACACCTTGCTTGTTTATTTTAACTAAATGCTTTTCAACTTTTCACTTTGAAACAGAAAATCTAGAGCAGTAATCCCTCGGATATTGTGAACAATGGACCCAAGACCACAAGATGACAAAGGACTTGAACTAAAACTCCCATTAACCTGTTTTTGGGATTTACATGAAGCGGAGAGGAACTATTTTGACTGTGAGTACAGTATTTAAAGTATTTACCTTCTTACCTATAAATAGATTTTATTTAGATATTAATCCTTTGCAATCTTTTGATATGTTTATAGCTGTAATAATCTATAAATATACACTTTTTGATAATTGTACTTGTATTTCTGTACAACTCTGCGTGAAAACATGTATTGTGGTAGTAATTATGGGGCTGATCCTACTTTGCGATTTTTCCTTTATCGCGGCCATGCCTGATCTACATTAACCGCGATATTCGAGGGATTACTGTTAAAGAGAAAAGTATTGCCCACACCTCGTGGTACTTTTAAGCAGGTCAAGGCCTTAGAAAATGCCCTCAGAAATGTTGATGCCTCTGAAGTTCAAAGTGTCCTAAAGTATGCGAGTAAAGTAAGTGTATGCATGCGCCTGCCGATAAGCATCACTCATTATGTGCCGAGTTAGTTCTGTGCGACGCCTCGTCACGACCCCGCGGCCACATCACAGCACGCCGCTCATCTGCATTCCTCCGCACGCGCACATCTGCACATGCTTGGATTCGCAGATAACGTGACGCATCTCTCTCGATTCCCTCCACTTTATACCGACATGAGTTTTAATGATATTTCATTTGACTGCAGTCCATTCTCACAACATCAACAAGACAAACACACGCATGTAATATCCACATGATGTTATTAAATAAATTGACTGGCATAGTTCTACCAAGGCCACCCCCGAAGGCCTTTCATCATTATTTTCCCAACAGTTTTCCTTCTACAATGCCAATACGGTAATCCTTGATTATTGCAACTTCATTTATTGTGAATTCGCTATACTTCGCAATTTTTTTCTGCTTTTAATTATTATTATTTTTTCTTTAAACTTCAGTGCTGAGCCCTAGGAGCAAGAGTGGCTTCGCCTTACGAGTTTCAACATGGATTTTCACATTTTTATGAATTAAAAAATATATACATATATTTATTTATTTTTTTAACTTTATAAAAATGTGAAAATCCATGCTAAAACTCATAAGGGGAAGCCACTCTTGCTACTGAAGTACTATATATATATTTTAATAGTGGTGACCCTACTTCGCTATTTTTCGATTATCGCGGCCATGTCTGGTCTACATTAACCGCGATATTTGAGGGTTTACTGTATTAAGATGATTCTATTAAAAAGACATTACTGCTGCAATAACTTTCCTATGAGGCCCACAAGGTCACGAATGTGGAGCTGTGATTCCATTAGGATAGTGTATAACACTAATTAGGATGCTAATTAGCCAGCACTGGTTAACCTGTGCAATTTTAAAAAAGCACAGAATATGAGAATTATAGCAAAAAATGCCAAATGTCAAAGATCACATTTGAAGATTTCTGATTGAGTTTCTGGTATTTTAAATGGATCATTTTTTTATTTTGACCTCTGTCGTTATCAGTGGCGGCCAAGGAGTTAAATGCAAAGTTGACTTAAGCGTGACCGTAACTTTTTCTGATATGTAAACGAGAGGCGTTTTCCTGTGAGTGCGCCCCCGGTGGGGCTGCTGCGATATCCTGTTTGGTCACAGCGACTAACACGGCCGTGAAGAAGCGACCCGGTGGACGTGTTTCATGCATCCCCTCAATTTGCAGCGTTGCGAGTGGGATTAACGCATGCACGCGCGCATACATACTGAGAGGCAGTGTGGTTTTGGCAGAGCATTGAATGAAAATTTTTCCCCCCAAGATAAATGCAAAGGAGAATATTTGGTTCTCGCTTTTTTTTAGTGATTGCTGTATGAATTGGTGGTTTGGCGCAGAAAGGACTTGAAACTGAATTAATATTTCATGGTAAAATGGGAAAAAATATTTTCATGAAAAGGAATATTTAATGAAGAAAATCAATTGTAATGTTATAACTCAGTCACACTTTTTGGAAGCAAATTTTATGTTTGTATTTTTAGTTTTTAAGACAGTAAGAGTGGAAAATGTCTTGAGATACGAGTGACCGGATTTGCACATTTTTAGTTTTAATTTCCTAACAAGATTTGCAAATGTGTTGTCAAAAGATTTAAAGTTTTAAAAAAAAAGTTTTTTCCTGAGGATTATACTTTTTTTAAAATTTAAAAACCTACTTTTCCGGAAAAATAGGTGTTTCTTGATGTGTATTTTTTATTCATAGAAAAGAGAAGTAAATAAACAAAAGAATCAGAAAGTAATTCCTAATTATAAAAGGATATATGTTACCTCATAGCGTGGCTTCTGTCAACCGCGGCTCCGGCCGCTAATTACCGCGCCCGGACCATAACACGGAAGAGCCATTTTCGTCTTCCTGGGAACAAAAGCGCAGCTCCCCGCGGCTCGTTACGGCAACGAGCTAGCGAGCCGATTGATTTACAGAGCCTCTTGTCACTTTTGGCCCCGAGCGGTGACGCGGCACCTCGTTAGCGCGATGCCAGCATGCCCAAATGTTAAATCGTCGTTAGGACACTTTTGTTTGGGTCGCAGGCGGGGAGACACCACCGGGGATTCTTGTCCTGATTTACCTGTGTTCACCTTTCTGCCGCTGCTGCCTCTGTGCCACTAATTAGATCTTAAGGGCACTTTATACTTGGGAACTACTATGGATGTCATTCTGCAAAGAACTAAAGCCACAACCTTTCCACCACTGCAAGGAAAATCTAGGTTTTGTTACTTTTAATAGTTCTACCACTGCGGAAACTATGACTATAACTAAAAGTCCATATCTTATAGCAATTTTAGCTCAGCTAAAATAAAGCACAACCATTACAACTAACGTAACACCAACTACTACGCTATTAGGACTACCACAATTCCTCACTATTGCAGCAACTACAATTAAAAATAACAACTACTACTCTTACCGTATTTTTCGGAATATAAGTCGCACCAGCCAACCAATGCACAATGTAGCAAAATATATATATATATATATATATATATATATATATATATATATATATATATATATATATATATATATATATATATATATATATATATATATATATATATATATATATATATATATATATTTAAGTCGTGCTGGAGTATAAGTATATTTTTGGGAGGGCAAATTTCAATTAGATCAGAAACCAAAGAACAACACTTGCCGTTGCGCCGACTCGAATCTTTTATGAAGCACAAAAAAGAATTCAAATAACGTCACTGCACTCGACAACTCCGTGATACTAAGCTCCAGAAAGAACGGCTCACGCATGTAAAAGAAGCCCGTAAACTGTCCCGCAAACTAATGACCAGGCGTCTAATGGCTGCCTATAAATATTACCAAGAATGCATCTGTACCCAAAGAGCCGCTTATCAAGTTTCTCCTAACAGAGTGCACTCAGCTGCCTTCCTAAGTGGCGAAGATGCACATGTGATGATAGCCACCTGTTAGTCACCCCCCTCCTGATCAAATATGCATGCTCGCTCTCTTTCCTTCAATAAAAGTGTCCCTAATGCCCATTTACGGAAGACCCCCCAATCCCTCAGCTCCCCTCCCCAAGAGTCATCAGTTAGCCTCTTGGCTACATGTCCCCAAACTTGGCTGTTTTGCTGTTTTATTAAGTATGTGTTGAAATATGAATGCGAGTCCCTTCGGTCAAGCCTGTCCTTTTCCCAAGATGAGACTTTTCTTGAATTATGAATACACTTTGTCACCGCCCACCCATCTCTAGCCTCCACTTACCCACCGGCTCCCTGGACGCAGATTCTCTGTGGGATGAAATATACATGCCGGTCCTGGAAAGAAACTGTGGATGCACAATATGTTCCATTTTGGGAAGATTTTATTCCCATATGTGGTCTTTTGACCTGATTGTTTAGAGAGACAACATACTGAATGCATTCATGAGTGAATGAATAAGGGGGTTTATAATTGGATGGGATGTATCTGGATCTTGATCTTTGTCATTATCTCTTAAACGGTGACCATAATTGCATTGGTTTTTGGATGTGATGTAAACGGAATGCCAGTTGGTTGGCGTAGATCTTGATCTTTGTCATTTTTTCTTAAACAGTGACCATATTTGCATTGTTTTGGATTGGATTGGATAACTTTATTCATCCCGTATTCGGGAAATTTTGTTGTCACAGTAGCAAGAGGGTGAGGATGCAGAAATAAGAACAGCATTTTAGACATAAATAGATAGGTAATAAGTAAGTTAATTAATAAATACATGAATACATATATAAATAAATAAGCGTGTTGCTGAAATATACATACATATACACACATGTGTACATACACATATATACATACATACACATACATATATATATATAAGCACATATATACATACATACACATAGATGTACATGCATGCATACGGTAGGTCTTAACACTCAGCCATTTTTTTGTTAAAGAGCCTGACAGCTGATGTGAGGAAGAATCTGCGGAAGCGCTCCTTCCTGCAATGAGGGTGCCGCAGTCTATTGCTAAAAGAGCTTTGGAGGGACTCCACAGACTCATGCAGGGGGTGGGAGGTGCTTTTCATGATGGACATCATCCTTTTTTGTCATAGTAACTGTACCAATTGACAGACTGAATGATAGGTTGTCTAACAGTACAAAGATAATGATGGAAAGAGTGAATGGAAGGTTCTGGAGGTGGAAAGCACAATGAAGATTCTGAGGGATTTTGCGAAAAATATGAAAGTTGTGCTGTTTGCCAAGGAGGAAAAAAATAATCCTGAGATGGAGAGATTCAGTTACAGTCAAAACCTGTAGGATTTCCATCAGGGAGACTTTTGAAGTATCTGTAGGAAACCTTTAGGAAGTATTTTCCATCTTGTTCCCCTACCAGAACCTGGTTGGGAACTTGGGAAGAGATCATGTACTGAAAAATACTCTCTTGGAAAATCAACGATTATGTTGCACGCAAAAAAATAAATTTTGCAAGCAAGAACATACAGAAAAATTGACTTCATACCAGGAAGTTTCAGGTTGTAAAACCTGGACTGTTGTCCCCAAAGTTTCCGATCGCAAAGGTTCTTTACAACCAGAAGAAAGTAAAGTGAACTTTCTCAAGTCAATGTTCCACTCTCTTGATTCTGCTCCCATTTTGATGACAGGCTACAATCCAATCAGAACCAAAATAAATCCCAATCAAATATTAAATGGCCCTTTTGCTCTAAAACGGGTCAAAGAGCATTGTTGTCCCCAAGAAGATGGCAGTAGAGTGTAGACATCAGCAAAGTCCCTAAAAAAAGATCTTTGGATGCACCTGCGCATCTGAAGTGTCAGCACTTTTTGTTTGAGTGGCCAAGCGGCGTCCGCTTTGTCGTCGGCGCGCTGCCGTGTGACGCCATGCGCAAAGCGAGGTGGCGACGGCGGCGGTGACGGCGGTGGCGCCTTATATTTTATTTACGGGAAATCTGTTCCTGCCATCATGGAACAAAGCGTGGCCCTTTCACGCTGCTAAATCGGGGGATCTTTATCTTGTAGATGTACCGTGTATACAAAAAAAACACTTTGGTCCATTCACTTTATCTGGCAGTTTTTTGCTGAAATCAGCACATTGGTTGAGATCCATTAGCGAAGAAAATGGAGATGAACTTTGTTGCTTCTACTGGTAGTCTTTCTTCCTGGAGAAAATCAGCGGGGTAGAATGCTTAGGGCCGTGATGGAGGAGAAAGGCACTTGGATAAAAATGCTAAAATCACTATTAGGAGAGAACTTGGAATATATTTCATGCCAATTTTCTAATAACCAAAATGAAGTGTCGTATATCTTTGGCAAAAGTTTGTTCTATGCTGTTTGTATATGGAGTGTACTTATCTAAATGTGTTTACACACTCAAACTTGTTTTTTTTTCAAGTCCACATGCTAAAAAAAAAGAAAAATAAGATAACAGAGCATTTGGAAATATTAGTCCTTGTTTGATTGACATGGTTATTATTTAACATAATTTTTTAGCTTCCAATTTGGCGTCAAAGAAGTTTGTGGCACGTTTGGTATAGAAAAATTGGCAACATCTGTCTTGTAGCTGACAGCCTCCAGGTGGGTTTTTTTTAGATACCTTGCTGTTTTCCTCCTTAAATTAACAAACAAAACTTGCTTGAAACCGCTGGACGGCGCAGGAAGAAGAAAAGTAATTTCTCCACACAGACTATACCTAAATTTATGTTTATTTCTTCATCTGTTATGTTCAGATGCAGACACAGCCGCATCTGATTACTGATGCCAAAAGGAGGATGTAAGGATAGAATGCCAGCTGTGCTCTCAGAAAAATACTTTATTTGTTCACTTTCACCGTCGCATTGAATTTCGGTTCCTTTGTTCCAAAACATGGTTCTCAAATTATGGTTCCATGTGCATTTGTCTAGAGATTTTAAGTCTAGACTTCAGGTTTGAAAATAAGTTCTTTTTTTTCTAGTAGTCAGTTTCCTACAATACTTCAACATCAATAAGGAAACAACAAAAACTCACATAAATAGCATTCAACAAGGTGTGTTTTACGTGATTGTGTGTGCGGTAAATATGAGCGGTAAGAAAGTGCTTTTATTCATGGAAAATGTGTCTGCTGCAGGCAATTCCTCCCCTGATTGACACTGGAGGTGTTGTGTGTTTTGGTATTGTATGGGTGTGTTTGTTTAAGTAATGTATGTGTATATTTGTGCATGTGTGTGTGGATGCTTGCTCTTTTTCAATTGCCTGTGGGTGGTTGAGTGTTTGACCTATTTTGCCGCCTTGTCCTTGGGTTGATTGTTCCATCAGGTGCTTTTAGAGAGGTACACAAAACTGTTTGTAAAATTGCAAAATGCACACTGCAAACCAGCACAATAATGAAATTGTCCAATAGGAATAGGATTCATATGCATTGTCATTAGATGTTGCTTGTTTCTGGTAAATTTCATGGTAAAGTTTGGAAAAGTAATCGTATTTTGGGAACAAAAAGGACAGTTTTCTTAAGGTGAAGCCAGTTCTTTATGAATATTCCGCAAGAAACTTAATATTTAAAGCACCTTTCTTGGAGCTGGTTTTTATCATAAATTCACAATGAAGATGAAAAAGGAAATGAAGATGGATGGCCTTCCTTTTGTGTTTGTTGTGTTTGTCTGTCGTGACCTGCCATCGCTTCATCTTCATCTGAGCTCTTTTTTCTCCAGCACAGCCGACACAAAAGCTCATTGGCACATAATTAGCAGTCAAAGTGACAAAACGAGAATTCATCAATTGAATTGGTGTTTGTTTTCCTCCTGTTTTATTTCTTCTATTAAGGTAGGGTGACAAACATCGATGTCACAGCACAATATTCACACTTAAATCAAGTTTGCATCACAATCTCGGGTAATGATTGACTCCATCTTGACAATTATGACAATTAGGCTTTTGTTGTTGATGATGACGACAGGGCTTATGTCCGATTATTATTATTATCTTAAAAATAGCATTTGAAACACTAAATAACACCCATAATGCTTTGGTATTTAATGGATTCGTCATGTTCTGTTGCTGCCCTGCTTGTATTTTTAAAAGCAGGCCTGCCAAGACAAAAAGATGGCAAGATGCCTGATGATGTCACTATTTTGTGAATAGACTACATTTCCCCATATTTATCCACAATTAATTCAATCCCCCAACTGAAACAGCCACTATTTTAACACTTTTTTCAAAACTGTCGCTGAGTTGAAACCATTTTTTTATTTATTTAAGCAATTTGCTGCAACTATCAAAAGACATCCCGTAGCTTACCATTGATAGCGAAGCGGTGCAGTGTTCTGAACCCACATGACTCATTCACGTAGTCGCCATCCCAGACTAACATTGTCTCCTCGGCCATCACCCCTCTCAACTCCCGGCGCTTTTTCTTCCAGTTTCCCGTAGCTCATTGTGTGGCGGCCCGTTAATGGACGCATTAGAATTCCAAAGGCCCATTTGAGCGCGCTGTGTATAATAGGAAGATGATGAGGTGAACTGGATGAGATTACAATGTCTGACACCTGCATGGAGAAAGAACTCGTAAAAGCTGCAATCCCATTCGCACAATGCTACTGTGTGATCATTTGTGACGTGTGGGGGAAACTGTCCTGCTTCTTTAGTACATTCGCACAAAGCCCACTCCGTCCACACTCACCTTTTGTCCACCTTTCACGTTGTTCTGGATCAGTGGAAAACAATGAGGTATGAGATAAATTAATGAAATAAAGCAGAACATCATTTACTGTACCGAAGTAGAATTGGCGATACCACGGCATAAGTTGTTGGCACAGAAGTCAGGACTTTAAACGGAAAAGGAGGCTAGCAAAAGAGGAAGGAAGAAGCGGGGGAAGATGAAGGCCAAGTCGCTGAATGTGACTCATCGCTTGGCTGCCGCGTCCCGCCGACGGATCCAAACACAGGCTGCGAGATACAAAATAAGCATATTCGCTGGATTAGGAAAATAAAAAAACAAGATGACAGTGTTGTTGCTGTCATCAATGCTGAGACAAGCTGTCAGTTGAATGGAGGAGAAAAGGTCAAAAGGTTGGATGCTCCTTCCATACTGCAATAACCATCATCTTCAGACTACTTATAAGGCATATCTGGTGGTAAAGCGCACCCAGAAAATTTTATAAGAAAACTGCTGAGATAAAGGGATATTTACACCATAAGACTTGCAGTTAATTAGCTAAACTATCATACGCAGGATTAAAAGTGAGGTAATGTCATGTGTGTGTTTGGAAGTAATTGATTGGTCTTCATCAGTGTGTGATTGTTACTCCCAAAACGTAGCCTTACATAGCCTTTATTTGTCATATTGAGCCACCAATAGGAGTGTCATTTGGTATGATTTGTAATGTAAAAATTTTACATGATTATTATAATTTAAAAAAAGGCATTTCATCAAAGTCAAGTTCAACTGTTATCTCAAGAAACGATCCATTTTAAAAATGGTCCACTCCCGCTCACAGCGGATTCGGTGTAGCAAAGAATACGCCAGGTAAACACAACCAGAGGAAGAACAAATATTGAGACAAGTGCGAAAGTGAACATGATGTAAGTCAGGAGCGATGAGGAAGAGGCCAGGTTGGAGGGAACGAGTGGGTGAGAGTTGCCTTCAGGTGGCCAATTTTCCCTATCCTGTTGGAGGGAGTACAATTAGGACCGCTTTTTGTTTGTGTGTGTGTGTGTATGGCGTGTCATGTAGACAGCAAGTGTTGAGCTGTTTAAAAGGCAGCAAGCAACAACCTGTTTATTTTAACAATTTAACACACACAGCAGAGCACACTAATTAGAATGAAGAATGCAACTAACTACATCCCCAAAACACAATTTTCAGTATTTGGATTAAATTGTGCGTCTACTAACATTGACAGAATTATGGTCATAGAAGTAATTCAACTGAGACCCTATCACTAAATACATCTTTCCATTTCCATTTTTAATCTGCTATATTATACGGTCTGTAACATTTTTGTCCCTCCAGTTGGTCATTTTTGCTATCTAGCCTGCCTGGCCTGTCCGTGTGTGTGTGTGTGTGTGTGTGTGTGTGGGTGTGTGTCTGCGTGTGCTGCAATGAATAATGCAGTGTGTTGATAACGAGGCAACATGAGGTTATGTCAGGGTTGAAGGAGGCAATGTCCCTACAATCACCTGCTACCCTCACAGCATGGAGGCTGCAAAGTATAGGTCTGGTGGGGGTCCGAGGGGTCACTTATTGGGCGAGGTGTGGGGAGTTCAGGTAACTCTCCTGTTTGTTTTTGTTTTTGCATTTTAAAAAGCCTCTCAGCACTGTCTCCCCTTAAGAGGAACACGGCAAAATGTGGATTTGTTTTTGAGAGATGACAATATGGGCTCTTGTATATTCATTTTTGAATGAATTTAATTCTAAATTGTTTCCATTCTGTTTATATTCCTCCACTACAATACACGATCAAATCTAACCAATGGCTGTACTTGCATTTAAAAGGGATTGCATGTCTGTACTTTTGCTGTTATTTAACCACAGACATATGTACGCCAGTCTTTTAAAATATTGGTTGTTGCAGGAAGGCCATTCGGAATTTATGTTGTCTCTATGGTTACTATTATATTTTCAAGAGTACTCAAGAAAAAAAGGATACTCCTGAGTCCTACAGTCTGCATCTATATATTTGCATTTTTACTTCTTTAGATTTAGTATGATTAGTTAGCTAATAGAATTATAAACGAGTTTATTTGTACTGGGCATCTAGCAATTAACATTATTTGGACATATAGTACTGTCAATTTAAGACAACTGTGGTAACTCATTCACATTTGTAACATGGCTTCTTGCGTTTAGGAACATTATGAAAAGATCTATAACTCCATTCGTATGGTTTGGCACACAGTATAGCGAGGACACTTGATGTATGCATGTAATATTCCCGCCTAATGAAATGAGGATATAAAAGGTGTGGCGGAAAATCCAAAAATGGCATCTGCCTCGGCGGTGCCTTCATCTGTTTTGTGCGCTTCTCTTCATCCGTCATTGTTTGTCTTCCTCGCGTTGGTTTTCCCGCTGCCAAATTGAGACTGAACGAGCTCCAAATGGCTTGCGAGCGCCGACGGAGACACTTCCAACACTTTGCCACTCTCTTTCATAAACCACGCAAACGCATGCAGACCACCGGCCGTCTATCAGCAACCTGCAGCTCGCTAAAAAAGAAATCAAGCCATCTTCTTGTATGTTTCCGAGGACAGACAGAGACAGAATTTTATAGTTTTAGATAGTTGAGAATTGCGGTATTCAAAAAGTGGCAGTCGTAATGATAAAATTACATCATTTCGAAAACAAAAGAACGTGTCATTTAGCCATAGACGTGCTGTAATCCCTGGAGGGACAGGACGTTGGTGCTCTTCTCGTCCTCCCAGGTCACGACAAAAAGAGAGCAGAGTCGGTTGCCGGGCAACAGGCTGATAACCCGCAATAACTTGACTGGGAAATATTTTAGGAGCTATGAATTGATATCTTCTTTATTTAAAACGTTAGGAGAGCTTCATGGCAATATAATCTCACTTTTGACTGAGTGGCTACCATTCATGAGGGTAGATGTTCTCTCCATTTGAAGTGGGAGCGGTGGCAGCGACCATTCTTTTCCACCATGAAACAGGGCTGAATGTATGTCGCTGTCCGTGGTGCTGAAACGTGGTGCTGAAACTGCTCAATCCTATTTTTTTAGATGGCAGATTTACCCAACTAAAATTGATAATATTTCCGACCCGCATTTTTTTTTCTCTCACACAGACAAACACACAAATAACGTTGCATTTGTTGTCTCCAGCCAACTGGAACCGGCAAATGACATTTCCCATTTGACGCTACCTGTTTGAAAGCACCTCTAATCGAGCATAATCACTTGTAAAATTGACTCAAAACAATCGTACGTAAAATGGAAACAAATATCATCCGCGTTCATCAGACTGTAAAAAGTTTAGCGGCATTTCATTTCCATTTTTATCCGTGAGTGACACGTTTCAGAGCGCAATAGTCGCAGATCTGAGTTTTTGTCTTTCGGCGGCAGTCGTCACCAACGGGACGCTGAAAGGAAGTCTTATTATAAAACAGTCGTCGCGGCACAGATGGAGCGACGCAGACAGAAGGCCGCATCATTAAAATCAGAGTTATAAAAAGTTGATAATTAAAGACAGGCCTCGCAGGGGGATGATGAGGAGGAGGAGGACAGGGGGATAATTGGCTTTCTCTGCCTCAACACTTCGACCCACTTTACCGGCAATATGTTCACAATGTGCTACACGCACACGTTTTTATGAGCAAGAGTGCTTCATGCATCTTTATGACAGATGATTAGGTTGTTCTTCCGCACAATTTGTGCTTAATCCTTTAATTATGCTCATTTGCCTCGAATGACGTAGCAGTGGCAAAAATGTTTTGGAATTTATTGTTTGACGCCTTTTGGGGTTTGATTATTCAATCCCTTAAATCTAAAATGAATGCATTAAATCAGAATCTTGTTAATTCTTACTTTATAGTTATCTGCCTTTCATTTTTTTAATGTAATTCCACTGTCTACCAGTAGGAAATGCTCTCAAATGAACGAAAACAGAAAGTATTTCAGCTCATCACAGTTATTGAATGTAACGATCCTATTACATTTTGCATGTACTGTAAAACCGACTGAAGGCAAAAAATCAAGGTTTTCAGAATCAACTTATTTGGCATGTTTATGAAAATTGTGAGATTGTATATATATCGTATTTCTAGCCACAGTGTTAGTAATGAGTGCTATTTCAGTATTTTACACACAAAGGACGCACCGTTTTTATAGACGCAGCCAGGCATGGCAAAACATGCACCAGCTTAAACATACACGCTACACCCACACGCTAAAAACACGTTTTTAAAAAGGCAACGGAAGCAAAACTGAGTTCGGTTGTACTTTATTTAGCCATTTTACAATGTACTCACGTCATAATCACCCACAAATCCATTAAAGTCCTCATTTTCTGTGTCCGAATTGAACAATTGTCCAAATGAGTCATCAAAAACGCTGAGTTTTATACGTTCGTCCAGGCGGCCACAATCCGTTCGCAAATAGTAGCTATCTAGTAGCTAGCGTAACTATTCCAACGCTGCCTTCCATGCTTTGTAAAGCTGTGTTGATGTCGATGTCCAGGCCACAATCCATTGGGTGTATTGACAAAAGAACCAGATATCCCAGCAGTCACTGCGCAGTACTTTTTCTACGGGAAAAATAGTAGAGTCGGGGGCTGCTTGCCGTAGTTGTGAGAGCTGTAGAGGATGGTGTACCCTATCGACTGATTTATTTTATTTTATCTTGATAACAATTTTAGTATTGGTCCATATATAAAGCACACTGGATTATAAGGCGCTCTGTCTATTTTGGAGAAAATTTAAGACTTAAGTGCGCCTTATAGTCGTCAAAATACGGTAAACAAAATTGGGACCAAAATTTCGCCCAATACAACCAATTAGCTTGAAAATACAAGCAACACATGACCTCGCTTAACTCATTGGCTGCCATTGACAACAACACACACCCAATTCATTTTGATTGGGAGCCCCTTCTAATTCAATTGAATTCGACGTCTATTGTCAATGAAGAACTTTTCCCCACTCGGTCCAACCTAAAAGCATATCATTTGCATTCCATGCTAGTGTAGCTAAATCAGGCTTGCAGAACAGGAAGACGGGGAAAAGGAGGATAAAAAGGAGAGAAAAAGTGACAGCAGGAGGGCATACAAGTCACGCAGGAATTGAAATCTGATGGGGAGCTTTGTTAAGAACAGTCAAGAGTTCACCCAAGCGTTCACAGTTCAACGATTAACCTATGCTCCTTAACGGCGTGTGCGTGTGTCTCCATGCAGAGTGTGTGCGACTTACAAAGACGTGTGCGGGAGTGCGGAAATGGTGTAACTGTCTAAGATGGGGTGTGACAACGAAAGCCATTCAAAGTGACCTTGTTCCTTTTTGAAACACACGGGCAAACCCGAATAAACTGAGCCAAAGCGTTCTTTGTGTGTGAATCTTGGCGGCCTATTCTGCCTGGATTTAGCAGGATTTCTACAAAAAGCAAAAGCAGTTCCAGTAGGCACTCATTTAAAAGCAAACAGCCAGACTTGAACGCATTTCAAAGTGCTCTTTGGTGGTCGAAATTTTTTGTTCTAGGACTTGTGCGATGGCGTTTCGGTTATTTGTTTGGTCCGAATCAACCAAACACCATCGGGATTGAACGTCGACAATGTGGCAACGAGGCAGAGGGGATAAGATTTTGGAGTTTTTGTGATTGTGTGTGTGTTTTCGCGTTGAGATGGCCACCGACTGCAATGTATTTTTAGCGCCGACGGCCAGTCATCAATAACCACAGACGTTTTTAAAATCAGCTTTCACCCATCTATCAGGCTCGCGTGTTGCTCGGGGCTGGAACCCGTGCTCGCCCCCATTCGTCTTGTTGCGTTTCCAGCCACTGACAGCCTGTAAGATCCCTGTTAAAATAGCACGTAGACACACAATGACTGCTTTAAGGGGCTTACACTCAAATGCTTTTAACTCTGAAAGAATTAACCCTTGTGAGGATGAGCAGTACACAAAATGACTGAATGTATATAGTATCCGTTTTTATGAGTTCACCCGGTATAGAAATGAAGACAAACTTTCAAAAGTAGGAGCCGAGCCTCTTTTTTTTATTATTCGATGTAATGTTTTGGGTGATATCAAGCCCTTTCCCTTCTGCCATTGCTCCCTTTTAGCGTGTTCTCGTTCATATCAATTGCGTGTCGAATAATGAAGCAACTTTTACGTAATCCGGTGACGAAGCAGCGGCCCAACGTCAACGGAGCGTCGCGTAACCTGCGGCGATGCCTTTCAACTTCCTCCCGTGGTGAATTCTTGCACAATCCGCCCTGCAGCTATCCTCCCGCTTCTAATTGGGTCTTGGAGAGAGACCATGTGGTCCTGAAGAGTCACACTTAAAACACGTGTTCTATTTAACTTCTAGAAGTCCTTCTATTATAAATTTGAGTCTTACTGGCATTGAATAATTTACATTTGACGTTTATAATATCACATTTGTTATGGAAGGGGCTTTAAATATTGACTAAATAAGATGGACCATTGGCCCAAAAAGTTTTTGCAATGATAATGTGCACAACGTGGTAATAATTGGATACCGAGTTGATAAATCTCAAGAACTGCCATTACCAATACAAGACCAACATTTTTTGGTTCAAATATTTATTGTGGATTCATCATCGTGAACACATTATTAATTTTTTTTCTTTAAAAACACGCATTCATTTTTTTTAAATTAACTGTAATCATTTTGTTTATATTCACAGTCATCCATTATAATCATGGACTTTAGTGTTGATTTGAAAATAATATACGAATAGGCCATTCAGCCAGTAGGGTGAATAACCTCAATTTATTTTAAACAACATGAATCACCCAATCACTAATAGCACACGAATACAAAAGGGTTGCGCGAATGAAATTGTGGCGCAGTTTGACTTTTTGCAACTCTTTCATGGTCGTCAATGAGCGTGCTGCGACCTTGTTAAAGTGCGCAAAGTAATTACTCTCTTGGAGATGAGCTCCATTCCTGCGAGGTCGGCTTTATATATTATAACTCCCGAGGCGTTGGAGGAGCTTGCGAGGGAGGAGAAACATCAGAAATATCAGCGCTGAGCGTATTGCACTTAACTAAGTGTGCTCGAGTGACTCAATTAGTGTTGTTCCTGATTCTTTTCCGTTGATACTCGCTATATATCCGACTTTACCTGAATTGTTTGCAAAGCCTAACAAGCTTGAATTAGTTTTAGATAGAACGGAAGCATTAGATTGATTTTTGGTGTCATTCGGAACACCCAAGCTAAATCGAAAATTTGGCAATTGGCTTCAATGTTAGGCTTCATGCTGCTTCACTA
The DNA here is from genome assembly GCF_051989625.1 of Stigmatopora argus. Lineage (NCBI taxonomy): Eukaryota > Metazoa > Chordata > Actinopteri > Syngnathiformes > Syngnathidae > Stigmatopora > Stigmatopora argus. The sequence goes on along the minus strand of NC_135397.1, from coordinate 4,222,706 downwards.
AATGTATTATTTGGAATGGATCAAATAAGGTGACAGTACAACTTTTAGATGCAATTACCGTATTTTCACGACTATAAGGCGCACATAAAAGTCTTACATTTTCTCCAAAATAGACAGGGCACCTTATAATCCAGTGTACTTTATATATGGACCAATACTAAAATTGTTATCTCGATTAAATAGAATAAATCAGTCGATAGGGTACACCATCCTCTACAGCTCTCACAACTACGCCAAGCAGCCCCCGACTCTGCTATTTTCCCTGTAGAAAAAGTACTGTACAATGACTGCTGGGATATGTAGTTATTTTGTCAATACATCCAATGGATTGTGGCCTGTATACATCGACATCAACACAGCTTGACAAAGCATGGAAAGCAGCCTTGGAAAAGTTACGCTAGCTACTAGCTAGCTACTATTTGCGAATGGATTGTGGCCGCCTGGATGAACGTATAAAACTCAGAAAATGAGGACTTTGATGGATTTGTGGGTGATGATGACGTGAGTACATTGTAGAATGGCTAAATAAAGTACAACCGAACTCAGTTTGGCTTCCGTTGCCTTTTTAAAAACGTGTTTTTAGCGTGTGGGTGTAGCGTGTATGTTTAAGCTGGTGTATGTTTTGCCATGCTTGGCTGCGTCTATAAAAACGGTGTGTCTTTTGTGTGTGTAAAATACAGAAATAGCACTCGTTATTGACACTGGGGATAAAAATACGATGCGCCGTATAGTCATGAAAATACAGTAGTTTTAATATTCTGCATGTTGAAATTGCACATTTTACTTAAATTAAGAACGTTTGCGTTGTTCCCCTCTTGATAATAGAGTGTTAAAAAAACGCCATCGAGAGCAAGGCACTCCATCACGCGCCACCTCATAACCCTCATCACCGAGTGACACTTTGATTAATTAAAAAGCACACCGGTTCCATATGGCCGCTTGCCCGCGACGTCGCTAAGAAGCTTCTCGTTCGAGAGGAGAGGCTGAACAAACACTTGAACGGAGACTAGGGAGCGTTCAAAAAATTATCCGTCACGCTTAGATAAAAGAATAGGAAAGACTCTTTGATGATGCCGCCTGTGACTTTCAGGCACAATAAGAAATCAACATGCATGCGATCGAGTGGCAGTCGAAAGTCTTTTAGTCGCAAGTGGAGAAACAGTGGGAACTCAAACTCTAATCAAAGTCCTTTGTGGGGAAGAGTGCGTCATCAAAGCGCGGTCAGAAGAAAAAAAATCTTAAAAATCATCCGACAATGCAAAAATTGAATGGAATTGCATTTCGGCTTCCACAGAGCAATGACCATGTAGAAAGTTGCACTGCCCCCATAGGGTAGAGAAAGTTAGAAAGGGGGTGACAGGTGGTTCAACAGGTGGCGTTGCACTTTTTTAGGGAGACAGCTGAGGCCTTCACGGGAGACAGCAGACGGACAGACAGGTCGCGACCTCTGGAAGGTTCTTCGTACCGACCTTGCCCACTTCTGGACAGTAATTAATTAAACTGCATGATTCCTGACTCTGGTCCTGGCCTCCATCCTGCGTGTTTGGGTATGTTTTTCCATGTGTGAAAGTGATTGAGGGTGTTAAAATATATGTTTGACAGAGTGATTGTCAAGTATGTCGGATTACAGTGCGACGTCATACATTTGAGGTTAAAGTCTTAATGGCAGATATTTTACTGTTGAAACTTCTTTAGATATGCTTTGCTTTAGGCGCCTTTCATTATGTTAGAGGAGCTGGGTGCACACACGTTTGTGCGACTGGAGAACGGAGGAAGTCATTTTTTCTGATGATAGCTGGGGCAAAAAAGAGGGGAAGTTAATATAATTCATGCAGAATTTTATCCCCCTTGATCCTTGATGGATTACAGCCCGGGAAGAAAGAGTAGGGGGTGAGTAAATAGGATCAATGTGGCTTTTTTTGTTAGTTTTTTTTTTAAATAGTGTGAAAGCTTTTTCTACAGTTGATGGAAAAACAGCTCAGAAGAGAGATGTGAATTGTTAGCCTGTTTTGGAGATAGACGACAAATCGATAAGTGAGCGGTGCTGGATGAATGGATAGATAATAGTTGGATATGGCTGATGATAGACAACCAGAAAAATGGATAGACGGTAGACAGATAAGGAAAAACTGTAAGGTAGACGGGCGGATGGTTGGACCAAGAGATGGACAGATTTTTCAATGAGCAGATAGATGTTAGGTGGCATACCAGGAAAAAAGTTCAAAGGACGTCTAGAGCAGGAGTTTTTGGCATCGTCCTTATTTTTGTTCACTCATTTTCAAGTCCTTTATGATGTAAGCGGCAGCAAATCACCGACTGCTTCACTTCTTTTTTTCGCATCAGCACGTAGGCCCCAAACTCATGCACTTGGGTAAAATAAAATATGTCAAAATGGAAGGACGGAGGGATGAAGACATTTAGATAAAGGCAGATCACTGTGTTTTTAGTGTAAGGTTACCTGTGTTACACGTTAAATTTCATCCTTTAGTGTCAGACTCTGGTTGGTTCACTGGCCGCGTTAACGTCAAATCGATTTCATGTGGGCCGGACCATTTTAGATATAATATTTAGATTTTTTTATAAATGGATTAAAAGAACTGGATTAAAAGCCCTGAATATTCCGTTTTTATAGATCTAAAACAAAGTTTATTTTAGCTTTTTATATATATTTTTAGATTTTACTAAATGATTTTTGAACTAAAAACACTAAAAAAATAATTACAAAAATACAATTATTGATTAAAAAGGGGGAAAATCAGGAAATTTAATATACATCTATACTCTTCATTTTAATTTGATCCTAAAACAGAAAGTCGGCACTCATGATTTACTTTCCCAGGCCACACAAAATGATGTGGCGGGCCAGATTTGGCCCCTGGGCCGCCACTTTGACACATGTGCTTTATTGCTTACAGACACCATGGTCATGCTACCACCAATCAAACGAAAGAAGCAATTTCTCTTTGCACTTCCAACGGTTTTGTTAACAAAATTGCAAATACAATTTCCCATGGCAGGTGAAGTGAGTTTTGATGGACAGCCCTCAAATCGCAGGCCCACAGACTACACATTTCTCTGTAAAACTTTAGGGATTCACCAGCAAACGGAGGTAAAGACAAATAGACCAGAATGCTTTCTAAAAGCCCGAGGCCTATAATCAAAGAACACCTTGAACGTGTCCATCCACCTTGGTGCATGCCATCTATTTACTATCCCGCTTGAAGGGAGCTCAGCAGTGTGAAAGACCAACACAAATGCTTGTGATTCCCTCCGGACACAAGGTTCGTGTGTGTGTGCTTATACAGTATCTTGAATGTCCATGTTGACTCTGTAAGGTCATTTACTGTGTGTCTTTTTATAGGGTCAGTACTTGTTCTGTGTTTCCTTTTCCACCCTGTTCCAGTGCACAATATCGATCAGCGTGAGTGGGTGTGTGTGTGCGTGCATGTGTCAAAGCGATATATTGTGTATATGTATAGAGAGGAAAAGGTCAAAATGAAGCTGACGGATCGGAGCCGGGGGGAGGTCACACTTCTCATCCAGCTGGGACTTGACGGTTGGATGGCTGCATGGCGAGACAGACACATTCATGGACAGATAGATAGAAGTACAGAATGAATGGCAGATGGAGAAAGAGACACTTGGAAAGGTTAGGAAAAGTCTCGGGGTTTGATGGGAAGACAAATGGAACAGCACGGAGAATGGCGGAAGTGGGGGTTGATTGATAGGCTGGTCCGAGGGTTGATGGGTAAACAGATGGATTAATAGGAGCAAGGTGAGAGAGACAGTGGGACAGTGGATGGAAGATGTCAACATATAAATTTTTCCCGTATTTTATACATTTTTTTTATCATTTCAAATCGTGTAACAACTTTTTAAAGTATGTTTTTTGGAATACCGATCTCGTTTGACTCATTTCGGCTCTAATCCGGATTGTCTCAGCCACTGGTAGCAAACGAAAACGACGTCATCGACTGCTAATATTGTCATGCTTTAAGCATGATTCCCCTTTCAATGTCCGCCTTTTCACGATATAAATATGGCGCGTCAGCAAGAAATGTACCCAGACAGTCCAGCTGTCAGCGTGCGTCATCTACAGAAACTTGAATTTAGTGCAAACTGATTTGGCAGCCCATCCACTTGCAGAAAATGTTAGACTTTTAAGTGCGCCCTATGTGAGTAAATATGTGCCAGGAAAGGGGAATTACGATCTTTTTATATTTTGGAGATCCCTCTATCCACTCCTTGACTCAAAATTCCAGCTGTCCATGTAAATTTGAGTCGATTGCCTGAAAAATTGAAGTTTTCATGGCTTTATTGACAACAAGGCAGCTGTGAATGGATAAGATATTATGAGATAATATCAGCACAATTTTTTTATCAACAGTCAGATGGATGGCTAGTTACTATAACAAGGATGGCAGAGCGAAGGACTCCCAAACACGAGAACCAAGCACAGCGATAAACAGCATCCACAATATGGTGTCACCTTTAAGTCACTCAACTTACTGACACTCAGCAGAAAGCACTCACATGGCCATCTTGTACAAGACAATAACAACAAGAATGTGTCCTTCGGTCTACTTTATCTCTTAAGACAAGGGGAAAGGGATTGACCATGTGTGTGTGTTTTTGTATCCTCGTGCGTGTGTGTGCTGCCTCCCGCAGGCTTTATCCATCACCTCTACAGAGAGGAGCCTTGTCAGCATGATTTATTTGTGTTTTTGTCACTGGTGAGTAGAACTGAGATGTGCAGAAAACATATGTATGCGCGTGTGTGTTGTTTTCCCAGCATGTGTGTGTGTGTCACATTACAAATGGCACTGGCGTACAAATTACATTCTGGTAATGTTTGGGTGTCGTCTCATCCGCTCCACTTAACCACCGGAAAGTAAATGCGCCGTTTTGCTGGGCGTAGGTCACGTGATTGTTTTCCAAGGCGCCGTCTAATAACGGCACAGTGCGAAATGTGCTGACGTCGGCTTGATTTGTGCCCTTTCGGACAGAAACAGCAAACAAGGGTTTTAATTGCTCTCGAGCCAGCGACCTTTCGTTGGCAGAGCGCTCGTCACATCCTTCGGTGATGAATGACGCCGTTTAATTTCTTTATGTATGTGTGAGAATATGGCAAGGCCTGTGTGTTTGTGTATGGTGTCACATCCATTTTTCTAAGTATATTTTTAGTGAAGAATGCTTGAAACACTATGAAAATTATCACATGAATTCAGTGCCGGTCCGTGCATTTTCTCGTAGCGGGTTCAACGAATCAATCCAACCCTCAAAAACTATTTTATGGCTATAAAACCTCTATTGCAACTACAGCTGCGACACATAAAAAATAATCAATAATAACCTCATACAATTGAAATATTATTTAGGAATATAGCCATATTTTACTCACCACAAATACTTTTTAACTGTACACAATATCCATCCTCCTTTCTTTCTTCCTTCTTTTCTATCGCCATCGAAGCTAATGCTGAAAGTCGAGCCTGTCCTGTCGTATTTCTGGCATAGTCCGTCTTGAAAATAGCTTTAAATCAACACAACAATATATTTGCATGTGCAGCTCGCTCCAAATACAGTTTGGTAGCTCTGGCTAATCACTAGCCAATCATAGTTGGTGAAAGCGATGACGTATCCCTACGCCTGCGACAAGACATTGTGGTGTTGCCAACTCGAAATCTGATTGGTTAAAGCAACATTCTTATTGACGCTTGTTTAATACAGCAGAGCCTGCAGAACTGATTGTGAAGGCCTAGAGGCAGATTTCTGACCCTGGCAACAAATAATGGCTGAAATGTGATTGGTTAAATGCTTCAATATGAAAACACACATCTGGAAGCAGCGCAACCAGGGGGGAAAGCAATTATTTAAGAAGTATTGATGGACAAAATATAATAAATGATTCAGATATTTCATAGGCCAGCAGAGAAGGCCCTGACGGCCCGCCACTGCATGAATTTCACTTTATCATGTTAAATTAGACGTTAAAATGCCGTGATTTTCAGGGTTTTAACTCGATGATTTTCACAATTTAGCGCAATATAACAATAACAAGCATTGAAATAGCTTTATAGCTCGGAGCTATCTTTCCAAATGAATGTTTTGCAACCTTTTTCTTCCACTACTGGTTTCACGCCAGAGCATATTAAATAGTATTGCATTCAAGCGACTTCTTTCCTCCTTCCTGCATGCTAATGTTGTTTTGCAAACACCAGAGAGCGGAAAAAATGTGACACACATTCAAATGTAATGCGCTCTTTACAGTCGCTGCGGGAGCAATGGACTTGACTGCTGACTGCCAGTACAGCAGAAAGATCAGCAAAGCAAAAGTTAAGTCAACTAACTTCACTCTCACTCCCCCCCAAACAAAACAAGAAAAATGTATATTGATAAGCTTCCGCTGTATTGTTTATACGAAGGAATCTGCCTGGTGTTATCGTTCAGGCGCCAGTCTCTCTGTTGTTTGCATTCTGATGGTTAGGCATGAGAGATAAAGGTTGAATTCCCATGTTTTGGGCTCAAAGCATGAAGACAACTCGGGCCTGAATACTAAGAAATGTAAAACTACAACAATAATTTGACGACAACGTTAACACGAGAAGCATTCCTTATACACACTCGCTGTGGGCTTCCTTGTCATTTTATACCAATTAGATCTAATGTAGGAGTTGTATTAACATGGGTAAATCCCAAGTATTGATCATTATGTTTTATTCATTTGGAAAATACCGTTAGTCATTACACAGTGCAAAAAATGGCTTGTTCACATTAAAACGGCTGTCATTTTTATACATGGCTTGTTTAGACCTTTGACTTTTCCCTACGGGGATATTTTGGTAAGCTAAAAGTAATAGGATCAGGCAAAGATGCCCCTAAATTGTACCACAGTAATAATAAGCACGCAGATGATTATGAATCTCTGTCTGAGCTAATGCTTCTAATTTTGAAGAATCTTTTGCTATTTTATCTGAGTCATTCAGTTCGTCAAAGGCGGATAACAGCACTTTTATTTCTTAATGTGTCTAAGAGAAAAGAAAACATTTCCTATTTTATCCATTAAGACAGACTCTTGAGACTTGTCCGCATTTTCCATTGAATAAATTGAATGAGCAGCGTGAGTTAGCCAAGCACACGCATATTCACTTGGACATATACAAAATACACTTTTCACCATTTTCCACATTTATTGTACTGTATTATTTTTTGATGTGAGTTGAGGAGCTTCGTTTTTGACAAAACCGGCACTTTGTCACCATCTTGTGGCGTCTACAACCAATTACAATATTTTTAGGGGTCGTTGCATACTCTCAGGTAACTAGGGTTCAATGTATATATGGCGTACTCCATTTATAATTTATATGGCTTTAGGAAAATTGTGCGAGGAGCTCAAGTCACCCACGCAAAAACGCTCACATTTGCATCCAAGCGTAAAATGGGAAATTCACAAACACTTTTGAGCAGGCATACTTGGGCGGGGGGGTAAAAGACATTCTGCCAATAGCGTACACAGATATAGTGTACAAAGGCTATTACAAACACACGGGCACTCAATATGGCAGCTGGCTCCTTGGAAAGCAGGTCGTGACATTTGCGGGAGAGTCGAGACAAAAATATAGTTGTTGTGGTGCTGCTGATGTGTGTGCGTGTTCCTCCAGGTAACACTAAAAGCTGTTTTCACCAGAGCGGTGATGTCGCGTGGGCCACAGGTCAGCATCGTGCCACTTTACCGGGCCGTCCTTTGGACATAAAAAGCTCAAAATGATACTTGTTCTAATGAAGCTTCTGACAGCAAGCAGTATGTTGTACTTTTAAGGGTGCTAAACTTTTGACAACTAAACTTTCAGTTTATTAATATCCTTGTATATAGTAAATTTCAAAACTTACCGTTTGCAAATCCAATTAATTTGCAGTTGAATTGCAATACAGTAATTAAAAATAAAAAGAAACAGATAACACACCGGCCTGCACTCTCATTTCCTATGCAGGAAACCGCTTTTAAAAATGACATTTATGCCTATTTAATGCTTTTGCTGCCAATTACAATAAAAAGCAGCCCCCAAATGTTAAGTTCCAACTCCGGAATTCACGTCAGCTACCTTATTTAAAATCATCGGTTGTCAGGAATGGTCTTAGACGTTCAATCTATTTTGATCTCTTGCCAGCCTCTGCAGCTCAAGATATGCTGCACATTTGTGTGAGTAACACAATGAAATACGTGCCGGCTTGTCACAGGCCGTTTTCTTTTCATGTTAGATGTCCACAATGAGGTTTGTTTGTCTCAATGTGTGTGTCTGTGTGTGTGTGTGTAGGTGTCTTCATATCTTTTAATCATAGATGCTGAACATATCCTAAAGCTTAATAAAAGTCGACAACCGGACAGCGTGAAAAGCGAGCACCAGTCCCGAGTGCACATCAACGTTGTGCATACTACTGACTTGGCGCCGCTCCATCTGTCACTTCCTCTCTTTTTAACACGCATAACAACACGCCGCACAACATAAAACGCACAACTGAACTATGTGAGCAATGAGGTTCTTCTCAAGCTGGCTGACTCTCTATTGAAACTAAGATCAATTGTATTCGGTTATTACACTACTAAGCGAGTGGTTCGCGCCTCGGCCTGATGGTTTTGGGGTCGTGGGTTCGATCCCAGGTCAGTAATCACTGTGTGGAGCTTGTATGTTCTGTGTGGGGTTTTTCGGGTACTACGTTTTTTTTACCACATCCCGAAAACATGCAGAGTAAGATGGTTGCACAGTCAAAAGGCGAGTGGTTAGCGCCTCGGCCTGACGGTTTTGGGGTCGTGGGTTTGATCCCAGGTCAGTCCTCACTGTGAGGAGTTTCTATGTTCTGTGTGGGGTTTTTCCGGGTACTGCGTTTTTTTCCCACATCCCAAAAATATGCAGCGTTAGCTGGTTGGACATTCAAAGTTGCCCCTAGCTATGATTGGTGATCCGTCTCCTCATGCCCTGCGATTGGCTGGCCACCGATTCTCCCGCCTCGTGCCCGTGGTTAGCTGGGGTAGGCTCCAGCACCCCCAGGTGTTGCTTTGTTTTAGATCCCCCGGAGAAAAAGGTGATGGAAGTGAAAAGAAAAAAACTTTGAAAAGAAAAGTCCAGATTAATTAACATTGTTTTGGGCTTCAGCTAAGCAAAGCTAATGGAAACTATTCTCTTTCTCCCCTCCATCACCCCATTTGTCTCTCTACCTCCCCCCCTTCCTCTTCTCCATTAGAAATATATTGGGGTGACTTGGAGCATGAAATTAAAATATTAGTGGGTGACATCAGTGAATATTTCCAATAGTCGGGAATCAAATCATGAAATTGGAACAAAAAGGTTGTAACGGGATTAAGTAACAAAACAATTGTTTCGTCCATAGCTTTTCATATTTTTCCACGACGCAACTTTCAGGCAATTCCAGCCGCGTGATGCATTCCCCTCTTCTCTCGATGTTCACTTTGTCCTTCTTGGACGGGGCGCCGGCCCCGTAATGGCATCCTAACGCTATCTGCCGGCCAATTAGAGGATGCCAATAAGGCCGTCCTCCACGGTGGAGAGGTCACCCTGGCAACTATCAGCGCCACGCACCCGATGGGAATCGCCGCCCGCTCCCTTGGCCTTCATTAAGGAGTCGGCTATCACTCGCTCCGTCCACACGTCTTCCTTCTCGTTATGGAAGAGCGTCCTCCGATGACCTCGCTGTCCTTCTTCGTTGGGAAGAAATGAAGCAAGCAAATTGAAGTATGGGGGGGAGAAAGGAGTTATAGCATCTAAAATGCCCTACAATGGCCATTTCAAAACAAAATGGCACCATTTTCAAGTGTGGCTTCCCCACAATATCATTTTTCCAAGTGCAATTAGTCTAGAAACTGAATATTCTCAATAGTCTTATCTTGGAAAGAAAACCAGAAATGACTGAAAATGCAATTTCCAACGAAATTAGTGTCTTTTCAAGGAGACTGACTGAGACTTCTGCATGTCCACTAATGATAGACATGCCTATCAAATTTCATGTTGCCAAGAGAGACTTTTTGGGGTTAACAATTCTAACGACTCGTATCTTTGAAGGAACGCTGCAATTGACTCGGAAATAGTCATTTCAAACCAAAATGGAGGACTCCCGGCATGGCTTCTAGTCACTTTTTTTTGTGAGTTCACTTGTGCCGTGGTAAGATTATTGCATCACTAATCGAGTTCATTCAGTTGTTTAATGATGTAAAAACAAAATTGATACTTGGCTCCACCCAGAAGTCATTTCAAGTGGCAACGTTCTTGCTTTAAGAAAGAATCTAGAGCAAAAGAAATTGGGGTCTGTGGAGCGTAGGTTGTGTTTTTTTATCGTTCAAATTTTGTTGTCTGTGTTGGTAATAGAAATTGAGGTCATGTTTTCACATGAAATGTTGGACTCATTTAAATCTGCAGCAAATGGCTGATTGCGTTGCAGAAGGGAGGAGAAAAAAAACAGCTTCGGAAAAGGGAAACGAGTCTTTTTCCAGGATGTCACAGACAATTCTTCCAGATTCCTCGGAGCTTTTTATTTTTTCCAGCTTGCTAATCGATTACGGACGAAAATCTCATAACGTGCTCCAGTGAAGCCACGACGCCGGGCCCAGCACAGCTGTCCATTACCCTGCTAACTCGGCCAGGCCAATTGAAACGCCTTTAATCTTTAAATAGGCATTGATAAGTGCATTGATTGGATGCCACAGATTTGAGAATGAGTTGGACTTATCTGAAAGTCCAGGTACGCCCGGTCTTCCCTTCTCTTATAGACGTGCAATCTCTTTTAACTGCCGGCCTTTCTACTTGAAATCGAGGTACTCAGACATTTCGTCGAAAGACGTTTGGTCCCCGGACGTTTGGTCCCCGGACGTTTGGTCGACCGGACGTTTGGTAGAACCGACGTCTGGTCGCCGGGTTGTTACTGTTGAAACCATCTCTCAAAATTATAATCATGAGAGAGAGAGTGAGTTTAATATCTAAATATCTAATATCAAAATATCAACTCTGTCATAATTTGACACCGAGCGAACCCGGCGACCAAACGCCCGTTCTACCAAACGTCTGTTCTACCAAACGTCTGTTCTACCAAACGTCTGTTCTACCAAACGTCTGTTCTACCAAACGTCCGTTCTACCAAACGTCCGTTCTACCAGACGTCCATTCTACCAAACGTCCGGTCACGGAAATTGATTGGCACTGAAACATGGTCTACGTGTCCCATTGCTCCCATTCCCAAACTCTTTTTCTTTCCCAAGTCATTAAAGGCAAGACTTTTGAATTTTGACCGCTTCACTTTGTGCAAAAAAGAGCAAATGAATTAGTGTGCGAGAAGAGCACCGCAGGCTTGAATTCATCACGCAGCTGCCTCACGTCCGTACGTCCACGACCCGGCGATAGGATGAGTCAATTCATGTTCGATAATGATGTGCAAGGATAACATTGTTTCCCTAAGCGCCACCGCTAGCCGGCAGAAATTACAGTGCAGCGCCTTGATGGAAAAAAAAAAAGAAAAAGGAAAGAGCCATAAGCGAAATTTTAAGTGGAGGAAAAAGATTCCTCTTTGTTGAACCTTCATGCTAACAAATGATGTGTCCATTTTGATGAAGAAATGGTCGCAAAGTTGTACTTTGACAACTGCGACTTTTGGCATTGCAATCGTAATAAAAAGAAAATGAAATAGATGTTTTAGCTATGAGATTATATATATATATATATATATATATATATATATATATATATAGTATATATATATATATATATATATATATATATATATATATATAGTATATATATATAGTATATATATATATATATATATATATATATATATATATATGTACATATGTGTATGTATGTATGTGTATATGTATGTGTGTATGTGAATATATCCGTATATGTGTATATGTATGTGTGTATGTGTATATGTATATGTGTATATATATGTATGTGTGTGTGTATATATATATATGTATATATATATATATATATATATATATATATATATATAATTTTTATTTATTATTTATTTATTTATTTTACCATAAATGCCTTATTTCCTCTCAATCGAGTTGCAAACGTTTCACTAAATTTGTATTTTTCATCTTGTGTTTTTGTCTCGTTTTGTAATTTGGTTGTAATATTTCAGTGTTTTGGTACTAATGATCGTTTTATAACATAATTTGGTGTGATGTTTTATTTGAGATTTGATGTAAAGTATCTCCTACTTTTGCCGTTTTGATTTTGATCCGCTAATTTCATCTTTCACCTCGCAAATAAATGTTGAGACTTGCTGCATCTGGAGCACATGGCTCAGTTATCATTTGCAGCCCGTGGCTGCTTCTGTTTGTCATGTCGCTTTCCTAATTTGTCCCCAGCCGCTTCACGCAGCATGAAGCAAGACATTCCAATTCATTCGTGTAATCAAAGCAATCACAAAAAAGAAAGTGGAGACATATCGAAAATGAGATTAAACTCTCTCTCCCTGATACCGCTGTTATTTGGAGTTTAATAGAAGAGGTGATGTGAGGACTGATGAGAGTTAGATAGATGATGGCGAGCATGCCAATGTGTCTCAGATTAGTCAGAGAGCTCTCACCGAGGGTGGAGAGCTTAAAAAAAAGAAGAAAAAAAAGTTTTGTTTTAATAGAGCAAGGCAGACGTTGGTCCTAAAAGAAAAATATCGATTTGAAATATTGCATCTCCCACTTTTTCTTTCATTCTTCTAATATTCCATTTCACTTTGGGCTTCCTGCCATGTAAAATGGAAATAAAGCAACAGGCTACATTCTAATGGCATGATTGGAAATATACTGCAAATCAACATTGCCAGCCTATTTCTGCTGCTTTGATTCGTGAGCAAAACTAAGTCATTGTTAAAAGGTATATTTGCATCCCATACTTGAAGGGTTGAATTGACTAGGCTGAACAAAATTGAACTTCTGTGGATTTTAACATCATTTCACCTAAATGGCATTTTATTTTTCTCCAAACGAGTTCCAAAGCATTTAAAAACAAAAGGGAATTTAACGACCTTTTGGGCATTTCAAAGTTTTTTTTTCCAAGTGTCCTAACTTGTTGAGCAATCCTTATTTGTCTTGCTTTCTCTTATTTGACAGACAATCAAGCCGCCCTGGCAGACTTTTCCTGAGATGAGAGTTAGATGGATTTTAGCCGCCTGCGACTTTCTCACAAAATCAATGGCGAGCACAAAGTGGACTCCAAAGGACTCCATAAACATCTTTATCACCGTGCCACCATGCATTGGCAGCCGTTTTTCAAGAGGACCAAAGCTAATTAGATCGGACAGGAAAAACTCTTTGATCTGGCAACCAACCAGGTAAGTCGTTTTTAACTTGATATTTAGAATTCTTTCTAGTAAAGGAACACAATAGAGGTTAATAAATGATTTCATTGGCTCATAGAAAATAAATAATAATAATAATAATAATCGGACATAGGCCATGTCGTCATTACCACAACACAAAAAAGCCTACTTGTCATCACACGCAGAAACTGCGTGTGACGAAATTGATGGTGCTTCTCCATAAGCTACGTTAAATCGGCAAGAGACCTAAATAAGTGTAAGTTACGGACTTGTAATTTGTCATTCCGCTGTTGTGGATACAGGTCGCTTACCTCTCGATTACATACAGGTCGCTTACCTCTCGATTACCGCACACTGTCTGCCACTTACCTTCCTTCAAGTCAGCTAGCAGGAGGCAGATCACCAACCAAACATCTATTCATATGCCGCAGAAGGGAATGTGTGTATGTTAGCGCGAGTTTAGATGTCTGATGGATGTGGGGAAAAAACTGTCCTTAAGCCTATTTGTCCGAGCTTTGTGGGACCTATAGCGTCTGCCAGAGGGCAGCAGCTGGAACAGATTGTGACCAGGGTGGTAAGGGTCCCCTATGATGTGCTTGGCTCTGCTGAGGTAACGCGGGCTGGCAATGTCTTCAAGTGAGGGCAGAGAGCAGCCGACAATCCTCTGGGCAGTGTTAATCACTTTCTGCATGGCCTTTTTGTCTGCCGCCGTGCTTCCAGCGTACCACACTGTGATGCCGTACGCCAGGATGCTCTCTACAGTGGTTCTATAGAAGGTTCTCAGAAGATTGGAGCCCAAGTTGTTCTTCCTGAGTACCCTGAGGAAATGGAGTCGTGTCTGAGCCTTCTTCACCACTGCCGTGGTGTTTGTAGACCATGAGAGCTTGTCCGTGACGTGGACCCCCAGGAATTTAAAGGACTGGACCCTGTCTACACATACTCCATTTATGAGGAGTGGGGCCAGATCTGTGCCGTGTTTGCGAAAGTCCAAGATTATTTCTTTAGTTTTCGTGGTGTTCAGTGTGAGATTGTTCACCGAGCACCACGAAGACAAATTGTTGACCTCATCTCTGTAAGCCGACTCATCCTAAAACCTATATATTAAACTGCATTATAATGCATTTAGGAAGAGAAATAAATATGCTGAACTTTATTGATGACATGATTGGTTACAGTATATACTAATATTTTGAAATTGATGAGTTATTTGTTGTATTTCAAAGAGCTCATTTCACTAACTGAAAATGTATTTGACCTACAAACGGATTAAATCTAAAAAGATTGGATAACAAAGTCACACATTTTTAATAATTTACGTACTTCTATTCTAATTCATTTTTAGAAATGGCCGCACAAATGTCATTCCTTCATGAAATGTTATCAAATGTGTTTTTCAATGAACCCATTTGCATTAAAAATGCTGCTTACTCAAATACATTTTAAAAACACATTCAAAACTTAAGAGCATGTGAAATCCTTCAAATGATATAATTTTAAATTCAATCATAATATCTATATTCATTTATCTTTTTCAAAACAACTAACGTACTTTTTTACTTTTTTTTTTTTTTTATTCCATAAAATGCTACAGGTCCTAACACATTTTCCCTCTAAATTATATACTATTTAAATAATGGCTATGCCTTGGCAGAGGCCCCCCAACTAATTGTGAGATTTGAGTTTAATGTTGTTAGTAGTATGCGTTCATTAAAGCACATCCAAAATTAATAAGAACATGTGTTTCGCTGTCAACGTTCCAATATCTTTTACTAATAGCGAGTGTGAACTCAATTAAAGCGCAAGCAAAAGCTCAAATGTCAACGCCTATCCCTCGCCTCCCCCAAAGGCCACTTTCAAGCCTAGTAAACACACACTCATGCACGCACACACACACATACACACACATATACACACATGCACACACACTATTTGAAGCAGCAATCTCTCAGAGGCAATTGGCCCTATCCCGCCATCCACCGCAGCCCAGTCCGCCCGGTAACGGCTTTCCAGGCCGCCGATTGGCCGAGACGTCGCTCGGCTAACGATGACAGATTGTTTATTCAACGGGCTGAAGCCCAGCAAAATATAAATCTCCACGAAAAGGAGCGGCGAGGGATTTTGTCGCTACTTTCTATTTGTTTTCTCTCTTTCCTTCTTTTTTTCCCACTTAAATTCATTTGTTTGCCTCTTTATTGACTTTTTTTCAATGTTCATATTTTCTTTCTGTGACATTTTAGGCTATTTGTTCCGTTTGTAAGTCAAATGTGACCTTTTGCGCTTGTATAAAGTCGCACTTTCAAATGGGAACAAATGAGGCGAAGCGGTGATGCTTTGCCGCAAAACTTTTCTTGTTACAAACGAAAAGAGAAAATCGCTAGCCAACAAGTCAAATTTTGGTGACAAATAGGCCCTTCATGTCTCACTTGATGGTCAGCAACGATGTTCTTCCATTGCTTCAGAGTCCAGAATCAAATAAATGCAACACCGTATGGAAATAAATCACGTTGCGGATGTTTATAAGATGTGCATAGTTTTCAAGGTTTCTATTATAATTAAAATTTGCATGGACGCAAGATATTTAGCTTTATTCTGATAGTTGGAGGTCAGGCAGTGTACATTTTTACTGCTAAATAGCTTATTAATTAGTAAGGACTTGTTTTAATGAAAGAAGAGAGTTTATCTTCCATTCTGTCATTTCCTCATTTGCCCAAAATTTTGCGGTTGCCAAACCTTTTTGCAAAATGCCTGCTTTTGAAAAGTTTGAATCAAGCACCCCAAGACCCCAAATCCGTCACAGTGTCAGACCGCTTGCCCAAATGCCGTTCCCCTTTGCTGGGAAGATTGCAAAAGCCTCTCCCAGTCACTCTTAGCCCGTCAGTGGGCTACCGTGGACCGCTTTCGCCATGACAGCTTATGGCAATTACACACACACAGGGGCTGAGAAGCGCCTCATTCTTCTGACAGCTTGAACATGAAGGCCCCTTGTCATCTCCCACCTGAGCGGTACAGGCAGCCGAGGTCGGGGTAGTTTGTTTTTCCGACAGCCACCCCGCCAGAGGGTGCTTGTTTCTCCGAAAGTACGGGATTTGTGCAATTGACTTTTCTGTACACCGTCCTGAGGCTTTTATGCTCGACTGCGGTGTGAAGAGGGGATAAAATAACTCATTAAAGCAGGTAAAGCAAAACAAAAGGGATTTTTAACTCATTGGCTGCCATCGATTGGGATACTACATAGCAAATCCAAATGGAACTGGCATCTATTGTCGTCAAGGTTAGTGAATTAGTTCAACAAGAGGTATTGACGTTTTAAATGGGCCTGTATTATTGTTGGAAATTTTTAATCAGGGTTTTAAGATAACTGCTCATGTTAAAATTTGGGTTTTGGGACCCAACTAGAAGCTTTTAAGGCTGCAATTTGGAATTAAAATTGAGTTTTAAAGCCAGGGTCAAGATGTCAAACTCAGGATCTAAAACGATTGTTAGGGTTTGACTCAAGTTTGAATTCACATGATTTGAAATGAGCAGTTCAAGTCCATTGTTAGATTTCAATAGGAATTCCAATTAGGTTTAATAATACAGGGTTCATGTTTACTGTTGCTGTTTTTTGATTCCTGGCTTATAAATAAGGATTTCCAATGGGTTCTAAAGGCTTCATTATTATTTCCAATTAGAATTTCAAGGCAGGCATAGGGTTTTAATAGGGTTACAAATTAGGGCTTCAAGCTATAATTTGGGCTTCAAAGTCATCCGGAGGTTGGAGTTACGGCATAACGTCTCCGATGGCGCCTGCGAGCTCAGCAATGCCACCGCGACTTGAGCCAAAAACAATAATACAAAGAAAAGCTTCAGCACCGTTAAAGTGAAATACGCCAAATCCGAAGTCTGAGGTGGGGTTTGATGTATGGAAGCGGGAGAAGGACGCCGACCGGGCTCGCCTCCCTCCCGCAGCTCCTCTAACTTCTCAGTCGGGTGGCGCTCGTCTGCAATCAGCGGTCGGCAAGGGGGCGCTTGATTTACGAGTCGCTGCCGCCGAGTGCACTTGCGTGTTTATTTATTTGTGTTGGAGTGCTCCTCTTTTACGAAGTTGGCCTGCGGTGAAGAGCTCTCCCCACCTCCAGCCTATTCAATCCGCCTCAAAAGGGACTGCCTTGAGGCACTCCACTCAGGACAAACACCAGCTCCTCATGTTTATTTTGATCTCGATGCGACGAACCCTCACGGATAACTGGTGAATAATTTCCATGGACCTGTCTCTAAATCGAGAACGAGTACAGTCATTTGGTGTTTAATGTCAAGGAAGTACGTTGACATAATACTTCTCGACTGACAGGACATTTTTGCATGATGGCGACGTGCCGAGTATAAGCTTAGGGTTTTTTTTAACGAGAGTTGTGATTCGTCTTCTGTTGTTTTGCTGTTGTTAGTGTTAGGGGGCACTCGGACGTTTTGTCGAAAGATGTTTGGTCCTCGGACGTTTGGTCCCCGGACGTTTGGTCGACAGGACGTTTGGTAGAACAGACGGGCCGTCGACCACACTTTTGGTAGAACGGACTCTCTCTCTCTCTCATGATTATAATTTGAGAGCAAGAGATTACCTGGTTGCTCGCTTTCAACAGTAAACTCTCTTTCTCTCTCTCTCATAATTTGACAGCGAGCGAACCCGGCGACCAAACGTCCGGTCGACCAAACGTCCGGTCGACCAAACGTCCGGTCAACCAAACGTCTTTCGACGAAACGTCCAGTCACAGTGTTGGGGTTAGTTGTGGTTTTGGTTGGTTTGTAGGCTTTTCACCTATTGTGTCCCTCATGTGACCAGGTGTATGTACTATGTAATCAACACTTGTCTATTTAAACCCTGTGTATTTGTCAGTCTTTGTCCGATCGTCTGCTTTGTTTGCTTCATGCCATGTTTCAAGTTCCTCGTTTCCCATGTCTTCCATGTCAGGTTTGATTTTCTTATTTATTTTTAAGTCCTTGTTATTTTCTTGATTCCCCTCCTGTCTGTTATTAAAGTTTTGTTAGAGCACTCAACATCCTTTATTGTTCCACGCCGCACCCAAGTCGTAACAGTTAGGCTGTAAAAGCCGATTTGGGTTCAAAATAGGGTAGGGCATCTAGGTGCATCACCGAAAAAGCCTGATTAACGCTCATTTCACTTCATTTGGTCTCATTTCAGTGACTAATTTTCGTGGAGTTTGGCCAATCTGTAAGCTTTCCCTGAGATGAATCAGCAAAGAGTATTGACATGCAGGTAGATGAATGCAAAATAGTATTAATGGCTCTTCTTAATGTGGCCCAGACGCATCGATAACAATGAACGCAGATGCATCCAAACCATTTTTCTTTCTCTTTCAACACAAGCCAGCTAATTTCAAGTTAAGCCAAAGATCCACATAGGCTCATCCTTCTTTTTCGTGCTAAAGGCAGGACACAGTTCAAGCCGACATGGTGGTGACTAACACATCTTAAATGCCAAATGTCCCAACTTCCTCGACTGGAGGTTTTCAATAATTTAGTAGCACAGGTCAGCGGTGCCATTGCTCCTCCTGCCTTCTTTCAGAATGCAGAGAATAAGTTAATACGTAGCCGAATATTACCTTTCAGTAAGAAACAGGTTAGTACTGTGAAGCATCAGTTTTTGCATGATTCATTTTGGTCTTGCTTTTCTGTTAAAAGTTAGACCTTTATAATGACATATTTTAGGCAATTGTAAAATACTTATTGTTAAGGCTTTTTCTTGCCTAATTGTCATCACAAATTTCCTTGAAATCTCGTGATATCAATTTATGGTCATGCCGCCCATCCCTATTATAACAGAATCATCATCTTTGTGTTATTGTAAGTAAATAGAAGTCGATTTTGAACGCAACCACAGCGTTTTTCGCACACTTTTGTGGGCAGATGCAAACTCTCACATATGGCAACACAGTACGCTTCATCTTGTTGTTGTTCCTGAGGCGGTTGAGCCCCCAGCCAACCTAGCACGCCTCTCAGGAGGCAAGACTTCTCATCTCATCCTTGTTTGCCATGGTGTCTCGCACTCCCCGGCTGCCTCTGCCTCTCTCTCACTCCCTCGTCTTCTTCTCAACAAGCTGACCTCTCGGCCGGCTAATCGCCGCGGTCATCCTGCTGCCATTTGTCAGCCAGTGGAAGGTCTACTCTTATCAGCTGGCCTCCGTCTCACTTCTTGTCTCATGCGGCGGATTTGGCACTTCGGCCTTCAGTGGTGGAGTCATCCAATTTATCCTACCTCTTAATACCACCACGATCACATTGCAGTTATTTTAAAAAAATGACATCGTTGTGCTTGTCAACCTCAATCGGCAATGGTATGTTAAATTTACATCAAACAGCGGATTGCGAAAAGACAAATTAGATTGAAATAACTAAAATACGATTGGACAACAAAAGTGACTTACACAGCCAAGGAAATTTCTCTAAACGAAGAGTGCCCCCTGTTTAGTAACGGCTATTTTCTCACAGTTGAAAATGGATTGGGTGTCAATCACCGTAAATGCCAAGAATACAATTACAAAGGCAAAAAATATTGGAATTGATTTTTGTAAGTGCAGGTCAGTGCTCGAGGTAGTGTTTAGCCACCACCGTCCTCCCTCCTCCTCGCGCAGAACATCTGTTGCAACCTCAAGGCTCCTCGCCGTCAACCTCTCCTCTCATCTTCTCCCCAAAGTGCTGACAGCATCCAAACTACGAATGAGGCCCGAGGCGAGAGGATGGAGACAAAGACCGATAGAGGGGCGCCGGGGAGGGGCGGTGAAGCGAGGCGTGCTGGGAGAGTGACGTGGCGGCCAATCACAGGGAAAAGTCACCCCGGATAACAATGAATGATGACGGATGGGTACGTGTAGCCTGCTCTCTTAAGGGTTCAAAGTGAGTTTTAAGATACCTCATGCTTCCATGCGTGCAAAAATGAGAATCTTGTTTTCAAAATGTTAAATTTTAAACAACGTTTCAAATTTAGGTTTTAGAACACAATTGATTTTGACTAATAATGTCTCCGAGGGATCTGACAGGACACCAAGGGAGGGTTTTACAGCCCCAGCGTGCCATTGTTACTTTCCGCTCATGATAACACCTTTTGTTCTTCTGGCAGGAACGCGCACTCAGCTTCCTCCCCAACGCAAATGTTCCAAAGATTAGCAAGATTGATTTTGACACCTTCCATGCCACTTACAGCTAACCTGTCTTAACCCCGAAATGGAGGTAGACGAGGAATTCTATCATCTAACCCAATCAGCGTAGTGAAAGCGCGTATGGGAGTTAGCTGCATACTAATCACTAAATTAGGTCAGGCAACGTGACCAGTTGCACAACTTCAACTTGTTGGGCTTCATTTCTGAATCTCCAATCACGATTTAATATGCTTACGGTAGTACACGTTAAAATGCTAATTTTCACCCCCCAAAAATACAAATAAAAATTGGGCTCCATCCCATCCGTGGAAAATATTATATCTGGCTATAAAATATCAGGAAACGGCTCTTAGAATATCAATACTTTATTTGGAGTTGATCTAAAAAAATCGTTTGTTGACACACTACTATCTGACATGCACTTGAATGTGATTGATTCACTCATACATTTTTGCAATCACATTATCTACTTTTTCTTTAACTCTAAAATAGTTTTCTCACATAGCTCATAAAAACATATTCATTGAAGTCCATTAAAAACGATTACGTTGTTTCCAGACCCACAAAATATTATTCTACGATCACCCTGTATTTGCACTCACTCTCCCAATGAAAGAATAGATGTAAAAAAACACTTCCACACTGCCATCTGCTGGGTGTTATCTGTTAGCAAAATTGTTCCCAAGCTTGAAATTCACCATAGCTTCAAACCCGGCCCCCCAAAATCGAAACGTATAATCATCTATCGATCAAATGTTGAAAACTTTGTTGACGCGCAAAGCACACCCTCCCTCATCTCTCCGTTTCTGCCACGATGGGATGTCGTAACCACGGGAGACGGGCTTTCCTCCCATGCTGCAAGCCGTTACAAAATGTTGCGTCATTGGAGTTGTGAGGAAAAGTCAGCATTTTAGGGGCTAGTCAGTGTCGGTTATACGGCGGGTACTCCAAAAGTCTGCCGATTATTGGCGAAAAAGAGCCCCGATAGCGAGTGGAGGAGAAAGTCTGGTGTGTGATCAAAAAGTCTGGAGATGCTTTACTACGGCGGAGATTAGCATCAGTGAGGAAAGGAATGGCTTTGGGCGCGGGGATCAAGTGAATCAATGCGAGGGAGGAGGAAAACGACGGGCGAGTGGAGAAAGAAGCTAGAAGGTAGTTAAGAACCACACCGGAGGCTTTTCATCATGTGCAACGACACCCAGGCGGCTCGGCGAGGTGACGCCGGACGCTTGCATCAGTCTTGCTTCATGAAGGCCAAACCGACACTTGCTGCAGACTCGCTTGTATTCTCAGCGGAACGGCTTGCAGCGTGCTTTCTTTGTGCCGCTTTAGTCGAACAGACATTCTAGTGTGAAGTGGACAGTTAGTTGGCTAACATTTGTTTTGGGTCATTCACACTAAATCGCATACAACGGACGAGTTGTCCTTATAATAACATGGCCTGTATACCAGCACCCTTAACTTGGCAATAGACATGCATTCCATTTGAACTCCTTACAGATTCAATGAATGATTGGACGTCTCTTGCAGTCAGCGGCACTAAAACTTGATGTTTCCCTGCCAGCCTATTCCCATCAATGGCACCCTATAAACAAATTCTCACCCAAACGTAACAGCTTGATTCTGTGCCCCATCCAGACAGTAAACGTTGAAACACAACTGCACCCGCTGTTTGGAGCCTTTAAAACATTTAATTTTATCGACTAAACCCACTATAGAAGCCTATAAACACACCCGCCGACAGACTCTCGGGAGGGTCTCCAAACGCACGTACAAAGACAAACACGCAAAAACACACCGACCGGTGAGCGAGTTAAATACATATCTGTTAAATACCTGTCAAAATGCCCAGAGGACACACACGCGCCCTCACACAATGATTGGATGAAAGGAGGGAGGTTAGCAAAGTGTTTGTGTGTGTCATCCGACCAGGGAGATGGCAAGAACCGGCGTGTCAGAGCGCTCCGAGGGCTTTGCCAGTCAAAAAGCGGAGGCCGTGTTCAAAAACCACATCACGTCCACATTTTCTTCCCATCCTCTCTTTGCTATCACGCCGCCTTGTTTATATATATTTATTTATATATATATATTTCTTCTCTTATCTGCTGTCAGGCAGGAAAACAGCCATTTGGGGTCCTGCCGACACCAATTTCCAGCACCACACACACAAACACACACACACATGCACTCCAATTTCCCCTGCCACCTCTGCACTGTCTAATATAGCTCTCAATACAATCTGGTGATATCCTCTCATCCCTTCTTCTCGATAACGCTTTTTCTTTTCTTATTTCATCCCTTTCCAGTGGTCAAACTCCCTAGGTTACTAGTTACAGCGACAACATTGACCGTTAAATAGTTTGAACATTGGCGTTTATTTTATCTGTCGAAATGTGAAAAAGATGTCTGCGCTAAAATTGACCTGCACTTTTAACGTGGTTTAAGACAGCAGTATTTTGACATCACTGCAGCATTTTTCATTGATTTCTATTGAACGTGTGGGTTTTTTCCCCCCAAAAAATCCAAGCAAATACCCCTCAAAGAAGCATGAGTTAAACTTAAAATACAGTACAGAACATAACATAGTCAGTTATTGTATTTCTCTTAGAAAAAAGGGTGTCAGACTCGGGTTGCTTCGCGGGCCGCTTTAACGTCAACTTGATTTCACATAGATATAATATTTAGATATTTTTTTTATCAATGGATTAAAAGAATTGGATTAAAAGCCCTGAATATTCAGTTTTTTATCGATCTAAAACAATGTTTATTTTTGCTTTTTTATATATTTTTAGATTTTACAAAATAATTTTTGAACTAAAAACACAGAAAAAAATGATTAAAAATTACAATTATTGATTTAAAAGGGGGAAAATCAGGAAATTTAATATACATCTATACTCCATTTTAATTTGATCCTAAAACAGAAAGTCGGCACTCATGATTTACTTTCTCGGGCCACACTAAATGATGCGGCGAGCCAGATTTGGCCCCCGGGCCGCCACTTTGACACGTGTCCTAAAAGGTAGAAGGTTGGCATCTCTTCGTCGTTAACCATTGAGTTTATGTTTACCCAAATTGCTTAAACCTGAAATCTCCAATGTTTACAATAACATGCAAATGAGTTTCTTTGGAAACTCAATCAAAAAATGACCAAATGTCGACGTTGCCTCTCATTACAAAACAATTCTACTGCGTTTTGAATGGATTGTTTCGGAGGTGCTTTACCGTAATGGTGTCATTCCAGCGAAATGAAGGAGTTAAACGACGGCACGGCCTTTTCAACGCTGCCTAATTTTCATTCCTCTCGAGTGAAAGAAAGACATGAAGGAGCTGTTCATCTTTTCATTTTCAGCCTCAGACAGAAGAGGCTGCAGTATGAATCAGCACCAGAGCAATTCATTGATACAGATGGAAGCCAAAGGTTGAGTGGGAGTGTTGAATAGAAACATTTCAGTTGAGGAGGGCCGTGTGGGCTCCTCAATGCCTTCACTGCTCACCAGTTTAGTTGAGAATGTCGTCACACAAAGGAAGACTCTCTCTTTTGGGAAGAGTTCAGAGCTAAATAGTCTCACTTGGTTCATGTGCTTGTTAATAGCCAATTCATGAGATACACTTTAAAGCAAAGAGCCCTTAATGAGTGGAATGGTCAAATTGTAGTCTGTAAAAAGTGAACTGAAGAAAATTAAAATTAAATTATCTATTTTTTAATATACCATACACTCGTACAGAAACAAAAGCACCAAGAAAGGGTTTTTTTTTTTTTTTGCGAATACAAAGTTCCTCTGAAATAGTCACTAAAACCACTGGAGACACTCAAAACTCGTTTTCCCTTTAACCTTTACAATGAATTTAACTTTGGTTATATTTCTACCTATTTTAGTAAACATTTGTTCATATTAACTTGCTGTGTTAACATGTCAGTAGTTTAATTTATCAGGAACTGACTTTAGAAAAAAAAGAGGACAACTACATACCATTCGATCAACAAACTACCGTATTTTTCATTTGTTTACTTGTATTAAGTCTTTCATTTCCATTTCAAATACATGTAGAATAAAAAATAATATTGAAATTATCCATTATTATCCATGTGCGTTTAGTTTTGAATTCACAGTGTTGGACTAGATTCAAACCAGCAACAAAAAACATTTTGTATTTCCTCCATGGACGTTAAATTTCTGGCAATAGACGAGAGATCATCACAGATTTAAAAAAAATAGAAAAGCACAAAGCTTAAAAGAGCCTGGTAAAAAAAGAGAGTAAACAAAACCTGTTTTCATTTGTTTAAGACAGAGTTCGCTTGAAGGTGAAGGTCATCACACTCAGTGTTGTCAGACAAACCCAGATGAGAGCATTTTGTGGCCGAGGAGCACAGCTCGCTCAATGTAAGTGGGTCACGTAGCCATTTTGATTGACAGGAGGAGGAGGAGAACGAGGTGGGGCGAGTAAAGGTGAAGAGACAGGATGAGCCTTTCAAGGTTTCAGGGGGGGTGAAGGTTGACAGAGAAAACCTGCTGGGGCTGAAAAAGCAGCTTAAGATGGAAAGGTGGCGGCGCCACTCGGGGTGGACAAGTGGCTGAGGGAGAGAAAAAATGACAGAAAGGGGCTACAGGGGTGGAAGGGGGCGCTCAGGGGGAAGGGGGGAGGACAGAGGCGCAGGTGGGAGGAGAAGGAGAATGGAGAATAGGTCACGGGAAAAGGTTCCGGGGAGGAAAATGGATGCCATGAGGGCAAAGCGAAGCCAGGTTTCTGAGATGTTTCCACTCCAGCTGCGCCTTTTTGTGCAGGAGGGGATGGATGGGGGCGGAGGGGGCCCTCCCAAGGCGACCACCCCGTCGCCGCACCGCTCGCTCCGAGGCCTCTCCCAGAGTGCAACCTTTCCAGTAGGCCTCTTGTCAGTCAGCGCAGCTTCTTCCGCGGAACGCCACGAGGAACGCTCGGCTTCCTTTATGCTGGCTGACTGACATCGAGGATGACTTCTTCAGACGTAGTTATTGTGAAAGTCGTCAAAGACTGGGAATAAGAGCAGGGCACTAGAATGATGAGACGTGACCCTCTTTAGACTACACTGCAATCTAATGATGACCCGGAAATATGATACGCTGCTCGTATTGTTGCAGTATTTTCGTTCAGGCATTTGGTTGCATTGCATTGCATATTTTTCCGCCCAAAAAAGTCATTGTACACCATTGCATTGGTCAAATTCTGTTTCCCAGTGCTTTTGTTTGAGTGTTAGTACTTTTTTAGGTTGTTTTTGTTGTATTTGGGTCAACTATTGTCCAGTTAAATCTTGAACCAGGCACTTTTTGAACGTCTTTTGTCCAAGAGCTTACAAAGAATGTGGTTTAATTGTTTCTTTTTTGCGTGTGTTTTAGTCAAGAAAAAGTTCCATAAAAGCTAGTACTTCAGAAAGTGACCAGTATGGGTAGTAGTAGTACTTGATAAAAAAATATAGTACCATATTTTGCCGTTTAATATACCCGGCCGGGTATATTAAATGATTTTTGCTTTTTTGAGCCTCCCCTTTGTGCACCATTTAATATACTCCAAAAAAGCTAAATTGCCGTTTCATATACCCAGGTATATTAAACGGCTACTCAGCTTTTTTGGCAAGATTTGTATGGTGTTCATGGGGGCATAATTATAGATGCTTAAGTTCATTAAAATTCCAAGTCAGACTTTATTCAGCAGTAAGTAGTTTTAGTCTGCAAAACATTGATGCACCCCGTCACGGCATAAAGAGTGCGTAGTGGATCGTACCTTCCCGTTTGTGCGCCATTTAATATACCCCTGCCGTTTAATATACCCGGGTATATTAAATGGGGGGTATATTAAACAGCAAAATACGGTACTTGCTAAAAATGTATAGTACGTATTTATTACTTAGATGAAGTAAAAGTGTAGGCAGACAATTATCCCTTGAGTGTCTTGTTGTTAACAACTACTAAAAGAGCTAAAGGCTGCCATGGCCCTCAGGTCAACAGTTGCATTCTTCTTTCCCTTTGGAAGGAACTCAGAAGCCAAACAAAAATCCCCTCACAGTGTCAAACAAGTTTGTCACGGGTTTGTTCTAAGCAGACCTGGACAAGAAGCACACCTCGACCTGAAGGATTAGAAATAAAAGGATGAAATGAAGCTCCTCCCCAAGGACTCGCACTCGCAGCCAGATGCGCGGGGCCGAACCTTCACCCGCTGATCCCCCGCGCCCGTCCACCGGCTCCCTTTTTTAATAAAGCGCCCGAACAGCACCCGCGGCACCAGAGGCCCGCAGGTAAACAGCTAATGAAATCCCTCTCTCCCTCTCCAACTAAATCATCTAAATAGCAAGCAGCACTTCAGGCGCCCAAACAGACAGATGGCAGGGAACCAGATAGAATGGAAGAGGGGGGGAAGCGGCTGGGGGGACGGTGGAGTAATTCAGTGTGAGAATAATGTCGGCTAAATGCACAGCGAGTTCCTCTGTTGACACCAGGGATTGTCTCCAGACTTTTGGACTGAAACAATTCCAAAAACAACTTCGATAGGACTCTGTTTGTCCATTGGATGATGGATTGGCTGTTAAAATTCAACCAGAAAAGAATGGACAGCAAATACTTGTGTGAGGAATTCTATGGAAAAAACAAAATGTTGATGTACAGTGGTACCTCGACCTACGATCAGCTCTACCTACGACATGCTCGAGGTACGATTAAAATTTCGATCAAATAATTCGCCCTAGATACGATCAAAATTTCGAGATGCGACTAAGCCAGGTGGCCATGACATGAGAGGCTGTTTATCATTGTAGCGCACTTTTTTGCCGCATCTCTTCCGTGTATAACAGATATCTATGAGCACTGAACGATTTATAATAATAATAATAATCGGACATAGGCCATGTAGTCATTATCACAACACAAAAGCCTACTTGTCATCACACGCAGAAACTGCGTGTGACGAAATTGATGGTGCTTCTCCATAAGCTACGTTTAATCGGCAAAAGAGCTAAATAAGTGTAAGTTACGGACTTGTAATTTGTCATTCCGCTGTTGTGGATACAGGTCGCTTACCTCTCACTGTCTTCCACTTACCTTACTTCAGTCAGCTAGTAGGAGGCAGATCACCAACCAAACATCTGTTCATATACCGCAGAAGGGAATGTGTGTTGTGTTACCACAAATTTAGAGTTCTGATGGATGTGGGGGGGAAAAAAACTGCTGCCCTTTGTGGAATAGTTTGCCCACCACCCCTGCTCCGTAGCATATGCTAGCTACTGCACGGCTCGGCGACACCTTTTTGACAGAGAGCCAAGAACAATTCCTATTTTTGAATCTTCACATCGTCGACAGCAACGCTCAAAATGTAAAAGTAGGAATACAGTGGTACCTCTACATACGAGCTTCATTCGTTCCGGGACTGAGCTCGTATGTCCATCTTCTCGTAACTCGAACGAACATTTCCACGGCAACGCACTCGTAACAGAACAAACACATTTAAATGAACTTGGATTAATATATACAGACACACTCCAACATACATTTAATGTAACTTTACACAAAACTGAATTCTAATTTTGTTTTACATGTTTATACCCTGAATTCTAATTTTGGTTTACATTTTTATACCTTCTGGCCGGGTTAGCTGTTTGCCATGCCTCCATCCTCACGTTCGCTATCAATGGGCTGTTTGCTGTTGTACTATTCCCTTCAAAATATTCCGAAAATGATGCACACAAATGTCCTCACAATAGGAGAACGCACGACCACTTGCCAACGAGAAGTAGTCTTGGATGAGCGATTGCTTCGTTAACGGGAGCTAACAGGCTAAGGGGGAGGGACACTGAAAAAATGCAACGCCCCGCCCGCTCAGTGTTCGCAGAGACGTTAAAAAGAGGTATAATTGCGACCAGAGATATTACACGAGGAGTTGCGGGGGAGAGAGCCAGTGCCCCTGATGTTCTTATGAGCAGCCAACGAGAAGTAATATACTATACTGCTCGTATTAGCCATGGCTCCACCATTCGCGCTGAGTGACGGAAAAAAAACGGTGAAAAAAATGCAGCGCTCCGCCCAGTGCTCGTAGATATCTGTTATACACCAAAGAGATGCGGCAAAAAAGACAGTGCGCTAAAATCCTAAACAGCCTCTCATGTCTTGGCCACCGGGCTTTCTCGTATCTCCAAATTTGACTCGTATCTCGAAATGCTCGTATGTCGGGGTACCACTGTAGTTTGAAATGAAAGCCTAATCTTATGGGATGCTACGCCTTTATATCAAATCCAAAGCCTTTACTGTCATCACACACAGCTGTGTAGAATGAAATGGGTGAAATATCATTTAATAAAGGTGCTCTTCAATGTGTCCAAATGGTCTAAAGTCTGCGCTTTGATGGGCAGCATTTTCAATAGGTCCAGAAAAAGTCTTGGACTGGCGCTTGACACTTTACACCAGGCAGGCAGGGGTGGCTTTGCAAAGCCATCCAGCACAGACATAGGTGAAAAAGTTGAATGGACGGACGGACGGACGGGGGTTGGGCCACTGTGGCTGGCGGCAGCTTTTTGCTCAAGCAATCCAGCAGCGACCGACGGAGCTGACTGACAAACTTGAAGCGACGGGGGTTGGGTGGGCTGCGACAAGCACCTGACGCCAATCCACCGATTGCACTCGTAGGACACTAGTATTGTGGAAAGCTTTGCTCTTCATGAAAGCCTACATTTTGTGGAATCGTTTGAAATGAAAGCCTGGTCTTATGGGATGCTAGCCCTTTACATCAAATCAAAAGCCTTTATTGTCATCATACACAGCTTCGTTTATAACCAAATGGGTGAAATATCATTCATCGGGGCACTCTTAAATGGGTGAAAATGGTCAAAAGTTGGCACTTTGATGGCCCACGCTTGAAATAGGTCCAAAAAAAAGTCTTGAATGGGCTCTTGACAGTTTAGATTTGCAAAGGTGACAAAGGCACATACATAGGTGAAAAAATTCAATGGACGGGGGTTGGGCCGCTGTGGGAGGGAGGGAGGGAGGGAGGGAGGGAGGGGAGAGAGCAGCTTTCCGTTCAAGTCATCCAGCAGCGACCGACCGAGCTGACAAACTTTGAAGCGACGGGGGTTGGGCTGCGACAAGCACCTGACGCCAATCCACTGATTGCACTCGCAGGACACTAGTATTGTGGAAAGCTTGCTCTTAAGGAAAAACTACATTTTGTGGAATCGTTTGAATATAAAAGCCTAGTCTTATCGGATGTTACGCCTTTATATCAAATCAAAAGCCTTTATTGTCATCATACACAGCTGCGTATATAACCAAATGGGTGAAATATCATTCATCAGGGCGCTCTTAAATGGGTGAAAATGGTCAAAAGTTGGCACTTTGATGGCCCACATTTGAAATAGGTACAAAAAAGTCTTGAACAGGCTTTTGACAATTTATACCAGGCAGGGGTGGCTTTGCAAAGGTGACAAAGGCACATACATTGGTGAAAAAGTTCAATGGACGGGGGTTGGGCCGCTGTGGGAGAGAGGGACGGAGGGAGGGGAGAGAGCAGCTTTTGGTTCAAACCATCCAGCACCGAACGAGCTGGCAAAGTTGAACCAGCGGGGGTTGTGCTGTGAGAAGCACCTGACGCCAATCCACTGATTGCACTCGCAGGACACTAGTATTGTGGAAAGCTTTGCTCTTTATGAAAACCTACATTTTGTGGAATCGTTTGAAATGAAAGCCTGGTCTTATGGGATGCTAGGCCTTTATATCAAATCAAAAGTTTTATTGTCATCATACACAGCTGCGTATATAACCAAATGGGTGAAATATCATTCATCAGGGCACTCTTAAATGGGTGAAAATGGTCAAAAGTTGGCCCTTTGATGGCTCATGTTTCAAATAGGTCCAAAAAAAGTCTTGAATTGACTCTTGACAGTTTATCTTTGCAAAGGTGACAAAGGCACATACTACACAGGTGAAAAAGTTGAATGGACAGGGGTTGGGCCGCTGTGGGAGGGAGGGAGGGAGGGAGGGAGGGGAGAGAGCAGCTTTCCGTTCAAATCATCCAGCAGCGACCGGGCTGACAAACTTGAAGGAGCGGGGGTTGGGCTACAAGATGCACCTGACGCCAATCCACTGATTGCACTCGCAGGACACTAGTATTGTGGAAAGCTTTGCTCTTTAGGAAAACCTACATTTTGTGGAATCGTTTGAAATGATAGCCTAGTCTTATGGCATGCTAGGCCTTTATATCAAATCAAAAGCCTTTTTGTCATCATACACAGCAACGTGAAATGAAATGGGTGAAATATTATTCAACAAAGGTGCTCTTAAATGGGTGAAAATGGTCAAAAGTTGGCACTTTGATGGCCAACATTTTCAATAGGTCCAGAAAAAGTCTTGGACTGGCTTGGACACTTTATACCAGGCAGCTTTTCCTTTTCCGAGCCATCCAGCACATACATAGGTGACAATGTTGAATGGACAGGGGTTGGGCCGCTGTAGGAGGGGGGGAGGGGAGAGAGCAGCTTTCTGTTCAAGTCATCCAGCAGCAACTGAGCTGACAAACTTTGAACCAGCGGGGGTTGGGCCCAAACAAGAAGCACCTGACGCCAATCCACTGATTGCACTCGCAGGACACTAGTATTGTGGAAAGCTTGCTCTTTATGAAAAGCTACATTTTGTGGAATCGTTTGAAATGATAGCCTAGTCTTATGGGATGCTAGCCCTTTATATCAAATCAAAAGCCTTTATTGTCATCATACACAGCTGCGTATATAACCAAATGGGTGAAATATCATTCATCAGGGCACTCTTAAATGGGTGAAAATGGTCAAAAGTTTGCACTTTGATGGCCCACATTTGAAATAGGTCCAAAAAAGTCTTGAACTGGCTTTTGACAATTTATACCAGGCAGGGGTGGCTTTGCAAAGGTGACAAAGGCACATACATTGGTGAAAAAGTTCAATGGACGGGGGTTGGGCCGCTGTGGGAGGGAGGGAGGGAGGGAGGGGAGAGAGCAGCTTTCCGTTCAAGTCATCCAGCAGCGACCTAGCTGGCAAAGTTGAACCAGCGGGGGTTGTGCTGTGAGAAGCACCTGACGCCAATCCACTGATTGCACTCGCAGGACACTAGTATTGTGGAAAGCTCTCCTCTTTATGAAAACCTACATTTTGTGGAATCGTTTGAATATAAAAGCCTAGTCTTATGGGATGTTACGCCTTTATATCAAATCAAAAGCCTTTATTGTCATCATACACAGCTTCGTTTATAACCAAATGGGTGAAATATCATTCATCAGGGCACTCTTAATAATAATAATCGGACATAGGCCCTGTCGTCATTATCACGACACAAAAAAGCCTGCTTGTCATCACACGCAGAAACTGCGTGTGACGAAATTGATGGTGCTTCTCCATAAGCTACGCTTAATCGGCAAAAGACCTAATAAGTGTATGTTACGGAGTTGTAATTTGTCATTCCGCTGTTGAGGATACAGGTCGCTTACCTCGCGCTTACCTTCCACTGTCTTCCACTTACCTTTCCTCAGTCAGCTAGTAGGAGGCAGATCACCAACCAAACATCTGTTCATATACCGCAGAGGGGAATGTGTGTTATGTTAGCGCGAGTTTAGATTCCTGATGGATGTGGGGAAAAAACTGTCCTTAAGCCTATTTGTCCGTGCTTTGTGGGACCTATAGCGTCTGCCAGAGGGCAGCAGCTGGAACAGATTGTGACCAGGGTGGTAAGGGTCCCCTATGATGTTCTTGGCTCTGCTGAGGTAACGAAATAATAAATGGGTGAAAATGGTCAAAAGTTGGCACTTTGATGGCTCATGTTTCAAATAGGTCCAAAAAAAGTCTTGAATTGACTCTTGACAGTTTATCTTTGCAAAGGTGACAAAGGCACATACTACATAGGTGAAAAAGTTGAATGGACAGGGGTTGGGCCGCTGTGGGAGGGAGGGAGGGGGGTGGGGGGGGGGGAGAGAGAGCAGCCTTCCGTTCAAATCATCCAGCAGCGAGCGGGCTGACAAACTTGAAGGAGCGGGGGTTGGGCTACAAGATGCACCTGACGCCAATCCACTGATTGCACTCGCAGGACACTAGTATTGTGGAAAGCTTTGCTCTTTAGGAAAACCTACATTTTGATTCAGACGAGTTTCCGCTACACATGGACCAGCAAAGGCATGCAAGGGCAAAAAGAGGGCTTTCTGGGTAATGAAGTATACTTGTGCACACAACACCGATAGCCAATGGCACCCTTTCTCAGAATAAAACTTCATCACCCACAATCAATACGTGGGTAAGCTCAGCTGTTGCATCTCCTGTTATTCCTTCCTTAGCCTGTTAGCTCCCGCGATCGCTCATTCAAGACTACTTCTCGTTGGCAAGTGGTCGTGCGTTATCCTATTGTGAGGACATTTGTGTGCATCATTTTTGGAATATTTTGAAGGGAATACAACAGCAAACAGCCCATCGATAGCGAACGTGAGGGTGGAGGCGTGGCAAACAACTAACCCGGCCAGAACGAAGGTAAAAAAAAATGAAAACAAAATTAGAATTCAGTTTTGTGTAAAGTTACATTAAACGTATGTTTGAGTGTCTGTATATATTAATCCAAGTTAATTTAAATTTGTTTGTTCGTTTACGAGTGCGTTGTCCCCCGAACAATCCCGCTTCCGTGTATGTCTCTACCCTCCGCAAAATTCGTCTAATTTTACTTCTATTAAACACATTTTATTACTATTAAACCACTAGTTATGTGTTACTTTGTTAATAGATGGCGAATTAGAAGAAATAAAACATTTTTTGCAATCCAATATCCTGTTTTTGGTGGGGGTTTTTGAGGGTTGGAACGAATTAATTAGTTTTTAGTTCATTTCAATGGGAAACGTCCGTTCGAGTTACGAAAACCTCGACATATGATCTCAGTCCCGGAACGGATTAAGATCATATGTCGAGGTACCACTGTATCTTGTTTTCTATTTGTCCAGGAGATTAAGGAAAATAGGTTTTCGATTTTTCCTAGTTTGGTTAGCATTTTTGTCCATTTGTTTTATCAAGTGCCTTTGTCAAAATGATTTTGTCTACTAATTGTTTAATCAACTATACTTGGTGAAGTATAGAGAATGTGATTTTTTTTAATTGAATACTAATTTAGACCTAAAAGGTTTCCTTAGGAGAATTCCCCCAAAAACGAATTTCCCTGCTGATTGTTACATTAGGTGGCTGTTAAAATAAAATAACAGTGCCAAATCGTGCTCTAGTTCAACCATGCATAACTTCATATATAGCCCAATCCTGTTGAAAAATGGGCCTTTTACAAAACAGTTGCCATGGCAAAGAAAAAGCATACAATAGTCTAAAATGGCTCATTGAAAAGAGCCTGCACTCCAAGAAGACTAAATCTGAAAATAATGATGGAACAGGTGTTATTACATAGAAGACAACCATCATCTTGCTTCTTTCCATCAAGCTGAGAGGCGAACCTTTACATTCTCAAACAATTGATAAGTGCACCAAAATGATTTGTATTATTTTTATTTACGTACTACCACACCTGCCATTTAGAGACCACTTACATACTCGGTAATCCATTCTCTTTACTGACTCATAGAATAAATGCCTGTGTTTATTTCCACCTACCATTGTGATACGTATACTAATATAAATCCGTGGGTAGGAGCAAAAAACAAGTCAACCGAAATCCACGCTTTTGAGAATTCCAATACCTCCGGCCATCTTTAACCGATGTCTGCAAGTCACATTAGTGAATCAGCGATAAGCCGTGTGCTCAGTGCGACTAAATAGAGCAAAACAGGAGCGCAGGAAGAAAAATAATAACTCTAACTTCCAGGAAAAGTCCATCATCAGCGTCCCAGGAAAATGCACCTATAGCACGGGGGTCGTAAGCCTGCGTGAAAGCTGCCCTGCGGCGCTGCAGACACTAATGTGCCACCTCCCTCCAGCCAGACATTCCTACAAACTCCTCTGCACCAGCTAAAGCTTTCATGCATTACTAGAAGCACTCGCTTAGCGAGCAAGACCGGCCAATGCGGACCACCACCGGACTTGGCTTGTTTTGCTTCATTTTTCTCCTAGCAGTTGATACGTGTCAAGTCAGCAGTATTTCTTACCTCGGTTTTACCAATGCAGTGGTACCTGGACTTATGAGTGCATCATGATGCCTCATTATGAGATTTACCGTATTTTCTTGCATATAAGCCACCCCGCGCACAAGCCGCACCCTTAAAATTGCCTTAAAATTGTTGAATTTGACAATTTCTCGCGTATAAGCCGCCCCCTGGTTCACAATTTTCACCTCTATATTCATGGTTTTAATAGGGAGTACAAATGTGTTACTTTGAAGGGAAAATCTTAAGAAAAATTATATTCGTGAGTTTTTAACTTTTTCCCCCCCAAAAGGCAATAGAAAGAATCACAAGATCCACGCTGCTTACCATCCTCTTATAATTAGTTTTTTGAGTTACAAATTCAGTCACAAATCGATTTACTACTGTCATGATTAGATTACATTTCTTGGGTCATGGGACAGAATGCCATAAATCAATGAATCAAAGTACTAGTCTACTTCCCTGACACCAATTGCTGCACTACTTTTCTGTTCTGTTATATCGCTTTGGCTGCAGATTTGGCCATCTTTACTCATCAGCATCGACGACATTAGACGTCTAATCCATTTCCCCTTGGGAAGGCGTGGCAGCCAAAGATTTCTGGCATGCCCTCCAAATCTAATAAAGTGGACCTTTAGTTGGGTTTTAAAAATGAAAGTCTGTTTTGGTGAATTTATGAAAAGTGAAGTGAGAAAATGTGGGGGACTCCTTTCATGTGGAGGCACAGCCTTAAATCCTCTCAGACAGAACTACTGCAGTAAAGCGGTGACATCACTTTCCGTGTCCCCGACTGCATTCATCCGCCCTCATTCATCCTCTCCTTGGCTTATCTCTCCGTCCTCTCCTCCTCCCAGCCTCCTCCTCCTCCTTCTCTTGTGAAACTTTCCCTCGTCTCCTCACAGCAGGGCAACTATTGGCTAATGGAGTGCGGCAGAATTAATTGTGTCTCTGGCAGCTAGGGCTGCTTAGTTAGTGTGACTGCAGGTGAAGGAGGGAGGACTGCACCCCGCTGTCCACCGAATGTCCAAGCCGTCGGGACCCCCGAGTACCCCTCCCTTCTCCCCGGTTTCTCGGTGCTTTGACGGGTCTCCCGCTGCACGACACCCTCCCGTGTATTGCGCCAAGGGCAAAGTAATATGTCCCAAAATTACATGACTGAATGTGTGTGTGCGTGTGTGTGTGTTTATTTGAAGATTTTTGGGCCAGCTCCAGAGTTTGTGAGGACTGGGCACATTAAAATTCCATGGCAACACATACAGGCTGAAATGTAGGTGCTCGTGTCAACGTATAGAAAGCGGTGCAGCCGGAAGTAATGCGATGGAATGAAGAAAAAGATTGTTGGTAGGATCGAATAGTGAAATTTGACACATGAGCTGGGCCTTGACTGTAATATGTGCTATGATGGAATTTAACTAACGTTTTTTTGTGTTGATCCTATGTCAAATTCCAAATTTTGATCTTCAAGATGAGATTTGGACATGGTTAAATTTCGAGCTACAGTTCATTCCATGTGTCAGTCTTTGGGTTAAAAGTTCATCCCATGTATTGATTTTTAGGTCAAGGTTATGTTCATGTGTCAGTTTTTGGGGTCATAGTTCAACCCATGTTGCAACTTTTGGGTCATGGGTTCATCTTTGGGTCAGGCCTAACCCGTGTGTCAATCTTTGGATCAAGACTTAGGCTATAGGTCAAGCTTTGGTTCGAGAATCAGCTCTTGTGTCAAAATTTGGATCAAACCATTGCATCAAAGTTCATCCAACCTGTCAATGTTTGGACAAAGTGCAGGTCAATCTTTGTTTCCATCTTCAAAATGAGTTTCAGTCTAGGTGTCAATCTTTGAATCAAGCTTAAACCCACATGTCAACCTTAAGGTCAAATTCCTGGCCGTTTCTTAATGCTTTGGCCAACATTCCGTCCATATGTCAATCTTTAAGTTCAGTCCGTGTGTCATTCTTTGATTTTAGCATAACCTGTGTGTCAAAACTTTATGTCAAGGAAGCACAACAAACTACAGCTTCCATCCACAATTCCTCCATAAAAAAGCATTCTCTTTAAGAATCAAAATCATCCTTGGGTGTCATGTTAATGTTTGTTTGTTTATACATGTCATGCCCTGTCACAAAAAGACATCTGAGGCTGAGATAGGCTCCTGCTTCACCACGACTCCAATGCGGACCCATCCCATTGAAAATGTATGAGCCGACACAGATTTAAACTACTCATTACCGTACAATTCCGAAGAGCCGTTTCTGTTCCCTTGACTAATATTTAGGAATTGTAAAATGGTACTAAAATGGAATTGTTTCTTCCAAAGTCAACAGTTAATGGAACAAAAAAAGGCATGGTAGAAGAGAAGGGGAAAAAAAAGACAATGAGTACCAAAAAAAAGTTCAAGATTGTAAACGCAGAGATATAAAAGGCACTGTTAAATTGCTTTAGGTGGAATTAGCCTGCACAACACATATAGGGAGAGTCGTTAAAAGAGAAAGATGTAGGTCACTAAAAAGGCAGAGGGGAAAAAAAGAAGGTTTAGGCCTGCTTTGCAGTGGGATTGTTGTGCCCTCAAGTGGTCCTCGGGCTTGGTGCAGATGCCTGTTTAACTTGCATGGGATGTGATGAGGGGAAAATATGATCTATTCTCACTTTGAAAACTCGAGTTCAATTCAAAGACAATTGTAAAAGACAATATCTGAGCTATAATAAAATAAGAAGGACTATACTGTAATATCTAATGCACTTAACTGACGTGATACCAAAAAAAGTAGAGAGAAATAACTGCAATAACGCCAAATTAGGTCATACAATATTAAAATAACACTTTTCAAACACACAGGCATCACACATGAATGCACAGGTATCCACATGCACACCTGTGCACGTGGCATGTATTCAAATACATGCACACGGACATACAAAAATGCATATCCCCTACAGAAACACTATTTAGAATTACTCAAACATGCATATCCATGCACAGAACACACACTCATGCACGCATAACACGCACGCTTTTATCCTGGGTAATAAAAATACAATCAAGTCCCACAATTAGAAGCCTTTTAAAAGAAACAATGGCACAGCCAGCAAACCGTTGTGACTCACACGAAGTCTCCGAACCCCCTGCCCCCTGTTTTCGATTTGCGCTCCTGGGAAATTACACATCACGCCATCTGAAAGCTACAAAAGAAACTATTCTGGGGAGAATTTTTTTTTGTACGACCCCTTTACTCCCACCCGCCCTGCTTCTCCTTTCCAGATCAATTTGTATCTTTGAAGATCACTTGTAAGGAGAACAAGGAACTGCTCGGTCTGTCATGGTGTCTGCCCTGAGCTGTGGTCCAGCAACTGAGGATCAGTATTTGGTAGATGGTAGCCCACCCAACCAGATTGACTTCAAAGCTGTGAATTATCAGACCACTCTTGCGGTTTTTGGACTTGAATACATTGGAGAGCCTAACGATGAGGTTCTGGGTTGATGTTTCAGATTCTGCTGGAAATGCCCTAACAAGTAGTCATAAGTCAGTAGACCAGGAGTGTCAAACTCGGGTTGGTTCGCGGGCC
Organism: Stigmatopora argus; assembly: GCF_051989625.1. NCBI lineage: Eukaryota > Metazoa > Chordata > Actinopteri > Syngnathiformes > Syngnathidae > Stigmatopora > Stigmatopora argus. The sequence continues at coordinate 4,184,559 of NC_135397.1, read as the reverse complement.
ACATTAACGTCAACTCCATTTCATGTGGGCCGGACCATTTTAGATATAATATTTGGATATTTTTTTAATTGGATTAAAAGAACTGGATCAAAAGCCCTTAAATAGTCTGTTTTTATAGATCGAAAGCAATGTTTATTTGAGCTTTTTTTTAGTAATGGAAAATGTCTTTTAAACATGTTTTTCATTTCAAATGGAAACAAAATATATTTTTTAATTAGGTTCAATATTAAAGTGGAAAACGGAAAATATCTATATATTTATTTTAGATCTTACAAAATGCGCTTTGAACTAAAAACACAAACGAAATAAAATTGGATTGAAAATATTGCAATGATTGATTTTAAAAAGGGGAAAATCAGGAAATCTTAAAACAGAAAGTCGGCACACATGATTTACTTTCTCGGGACGCACAAAATGATGCGGTGGGCCAGATTTGGCCCCCGGGCCGCCACTTTGACACCTGTGCAGTAGACGGTCTTTTTTATTTTGCTACAGTGTTTGTGTATGGAAGGTGTTATGCTTCTATTTTTACAATCCCTGTGAAGTAGATCAAAATTTAAGGCAGGGCGACCCAAACACGGTCGAAATGAGGCGAGAGGGAGGGAAAAAGTTTGGGTTTGATGTCAGACAAAGAGCCACTGGCGGCAACTAAGAATAGGATGCATACAAAGAAAAGGACCAATACCGCGCACTGAGACGAACAATGAGCAATTGATCTGACACTCATCGAACAGAGGCAAAAGCATGAGCAAAAGGGAAAATGTATGTGTTGAATACACTATTTATGTCAGTACTGGTATCCTTTCTGTTTATGTTTTGTGCTTTTATATTCCATGAAAATAAAGACGCATGCTTTGGCAATGTGCATTTAAAGTGCACAGAGAACAAATTGGGCTTCTGATTTGGTTAGAAATGAGATGGGAGCTTGCCAGAGTCCTTAATTGCTCTTTACTAAAAGACAGAGGTGACTTCCTTTCAAAGGAGAAGAGGCAACAAGTGTCATCAGGTTAATATACTGCTCAAATTGCAAACAAGTCCTGTGGGGTGGGAACATTAGCAGCCAAGTTTGCAGAGGGTTTGAGGTTTAGGGATTTGACTTTTATCCATTTCTTTCTTGTGATTGCAGCCTGCAGAGAGCAAGCACACTGTGAGGTGTTGATTAGCAATCCAATTTGCTTCAGGAGAGTTTTTTTATTCCGTTGGATCGGTTTGTGTGTGCATGAGCTCAAACCTGGGAATTAGCAGCAGTATTCAAAACGCATAGTGACATAGTGAGTATGTAATGTAATACGTATATATAAAATGTGTATATATGTATATATATATGTATATATATGCATATAAATACATATATCTACATATATATACATACATATATATGTATATATATATATATATATATATATATATATATATATATATATATATATATATATATATATATATATATGTATATATGTATATATGTATATATGTATATTTGTATATATATGTATATGTATGTATATGTATGTATATATATATATATATATATATATGTATATATACATATGTATGTATATATACATATGTATGTATATATATATATATATATATATATATATATATATATATATGCATATATATATATATATATGTATATGTATATGTATATATATATATGTATATATGTATATATATGTATGTATATATAAATGTATTTATATGTGTATATATAATTACATTAGATACTCACTGTGTTCAGAACATGAGATGAGATATATAAATGTAATGTTTATTCTTAATCTATCAAATCATATTACCAGTATTTTTTTTTAAACTTGCTTTTATTTTATTTATTTTGCAGCTCTATATCCTTCCACTAGTCGGCGGTCTCGAGCCAGCGACTAAATAAGGCATAGAAGAAGAAACACCTCATGAGCGGAGGGAAGTTTGACACCGCGTCCACTTGAAAACATCAGCGTTTGTTTGGCATCTTGGGCACTTTTGGTCACCATGAGATAATAGTACTCGTTCGAAGTAGGTGTTTGCAGTTATTACAATTGCATGCTTTTTTTAAGATCATGCACTTTCCAAACTTAAATGCGCTGCTATTAATATTATCTGTCCATAAGGTCGATAGACGCTCACTAACAACTTGACTATTTCAGTACTTGATGTTAACTACTACCTACAGCGGAGACGCATTGGATTAACTTTAATACATCCGTGGTTATGGAAGAAAATTTGATTCCTGGGAAATAACAATAATCATAAGCATTCTTTCACATGTAGCTTGTGTGACATACTGTTAACAGTATGACAAAATGTAACTATTACTTTACAACTGTGTATCTAAGCTTAAACATCTTTTTTGTTGTTGCAAGGAATGAGTGGACAGGACTCCAGAAGGGGCTCCTGGAGGGCTGGGAATGGTTCTTGGAGAGCAAATGGTAGAGGATGGAGAGGACCAGGGAATGGCGGTGGAGCATGGAGAGGAGGAAGCAACACCAGTGGAGCCTGGAGGGGAGGAAACAATGGAGGATGGAGGGGCGGAGGAGGATGGAGGGGTCGACCTTGGAGAGGAGGTTCAGGGGGTGGTCGTAGTGGAGGACACCTCGGAGGAACACCTGGAGGTGATGACAGGGTGTCGGCAAGTCCTTTCTCTGCCACACAGAGAGGTGAGCTTCATGAAATTTGGTGTGAAAGTATCTCCTCGTGTTGTGAACAACAACCGACGAATAAAATACTTTTTAGGTCTCCACCAAGCCACTCTAGATGTGCTGTGCCCTTACAAAGGATGGCCACTGTACTTCACTGAAGGTATTATTTAAGAAGAAAATAGACATCAGGTTGATTGGTATGCATGTGAAAATCTGTGATTCGTCTTCACGTCAGGTTTTATCGAGAGCGCGCCCAGCGTGGAGAAGATCAAAGTCTTTGAGAAGTATTTTGCCTCCAAGATTCACCTCTACGACAAGGTTTGTTTATGACTGGTAGTGCCCTGGGGTGGTGAGGTGAATTGCTGCGCGTTACAGGACGAGATTGAGCGTCAAGGCAGTGTGCTAGTGGACTACGTCGATCTGACCAAGAACGAGACGGTGATTGGAGCGCTACCTGATTTGACCAACGAGTTGAAGAAACAACCGGAGGTTATCCTTAATTGTTTGGGATTGGCCATTCACCAGGTACACTGATGCTTCTTAACTTTTTCTCATTTAATGTGCTTAAGACTAGAAAAATGAGACCTTATAATATAGTTGAGGGGACAGAATTGGCAAGACCAAAGCTTTCCACTGTCACTTCATGCCATAGTCTATAATAAATGTTGCATATAATTATTTGCATTGGTGAAGTAAAAAAAAAAATAAAAAAAGTGTCAAATTAAAAAAAAATAAACTGTGCTAACTGCCATGTCTGCAACATATGAAGTTGCAACAAGTAATTTATTATTTGGTTAAAGTCATAAGGTATTTATTTATTTATTTTTAAAGCTTCTACGTATTTCTCTCCGTAAACAAATAGGTGTTGACTGTCGATTTGGAGCAACAAGCTGCCGAGCTGCCCGGGGATGAGCTTCCCGCGACCGTGCCCATCATCCACATCCCTCACATTAGTGCTAGGTGCGCTCCAAAGCTACTGTCAATATAAAAAATAATGTCTACATACTGACTTTATTACAGGCTGTACAACTACGAGCCACTGACTCCGCTGCGCACCCTGCGCGCAAGTGTGTTTGGCTGCCTGGTATGTGTGAGGGGCACCGTGGTCCGGGTGAGCAACATTAGGCCTCAATGCACCAGGCTGGCCTTCCAATGCATGACATGTTCCAGCACACTTTCACTCCCTCTGCAGCATGGGAAGTATGCGACACCTACTAAAGTAAGGAAGATGCATACATACAACACATACACTGTTTTTGGTTGAAAAGTGTCATTCGTGTGTTGTCTCGCAGTGTATCCAGCCAGACTGCCGCGGTCGCGCGTTTAGCGCCAGACGGAGTTCTCCTCTTACACACACTGTCGACTGGCAAATTATCAAGTAAGCATATATAAACTATTCAACCGAATCGTATGTGTCTTACTAAGTAGACCAGGGATTGCCAAATGATGGGCCGCTGCCCAGTTTTTATTGGCCTTAGAAAATTATGACTATGGTTTAATACGGCCCGCACAAGAAGCTTGAGTTCAGTTTACGGTCAGTTGCAATTTTGCATTCACTGGAGCTATTCACTGCCATTGACGACGATAATCGTCAAATCCAGTTTGACTGGGGGGCTGGCAGCAATCGAATGATCAGTGAAACTGGATTGTACATCTATTGCCGTCAAAGGCAGCCAATGGGTTCATAGTTAAAAATGAATAAATTTTTAAAACCTAATCTTTTTTTGTGGAATGATTTCAAGATGGTCCTGCATGCTTTGATTTTGGGGAAACAAAATTTTGGACACCCATGCAGTAGACATTTTTTGTGGAACACAGTTTGCTTTAGTATCATACCACTAGATGTCACACTTTACTCACTGTTAGGTCAGCAGTGACTCAACTGCAGCAGCCGGACTCTACGAATGAATAATTGCGTTTCTGTTGTCTTCAGATAAACAACACAATGTTGACAGAAGGCTGTTAATTGGCTGATATCGTTCACTGTGTGGTGACAGGGTGCAGGAGTTGGTGTGCGGTGAGCAGAGGGAGGCCGGACGCATCCCACGCACCGCCGAGTGCCACTTGACCGCTGACCTCTGTGACAGCTGCGTTCCGGGCGATACCGTGACTGTCACGGGAATTGTTAGAGTGACAAATGATGGTGGATGCACACAGAAACAGACCATTTTTACACTTTAATCTTGTGCTTTTCACTGAATAACAATTTGGTTGATATGTTATGTAGTACAATAAATGTAGTATATGTATGTTTATATGGGATGGTAGGAGGACCATCATCACTGTTGTATAATGTCAGGCATTTAAAAAAATGGAATGCTTTTCCTACTGTTGAGTTTAAAATGTGGATTAAGTGCTGTAATTACAGCCTAGAAATCTTGCATTTGTGACACAGGCACCTCCAGATGGACTAAGGACCAATGCATGTTCCTGCTCTACATCGAGGCCACGTCAGTCAGCAACACAAAAGGTGCTGTTCAAGTTCTAATAAGCGCAGCGTCCTCACCAACCACACGTGAACATGAAATGCAGGTAAGCAGTCCAAGTCAGGAGGAGCTAACTTGCCTGAGAACGGCGGTGGAGGTGAGGAGTTTACCCTGAAGGAGCTCTACGCCATCCAGGAGATCCAGTCGCAGCCGGACCTTCTCAGACTTTTTGTCCAGTAAATATTATTTGAGTATGAAGTCAAACTATACCTTCATCTTTGTTAACATTTGTAAACGTGTTCTTATTTTGCTCTCTCCAGTTCTCTGTGTCCCGCCATCTACGGCCACCTGGTGAGCACAACGTCCATTCTTTTTCAGACGACCCGTCACATTCATTCATTTACTCGTCTTCCCAGATGGTGAAAGCCGCGCTGGTGTTGGTGTTGTTCGGAGGGCGGCAAAAGCACACGGGCAAGAACAGTGTCCCGGTCAGAGGAGACCCCCACGTCCTGATGGTGGGGGACCCCGGACTGGGCAAGAGTCAGATGTTACAGGTTGATTCCGTCCGTGCTTTGGAGACAAACTTGTTCTTCCATTTTTTTAATAACCAAATAATTGGATTCGCATTGGTAGGCTGTGTGCAACGTGGCTCCTCGAGGGATCTATGTATGTGGCAACAGCACAAGCACTGCAGGTAAAGTGTCTCTTTACAGTTATTATAAATCACATTAAGCTTTGAAATCTTAATTGATCTGGAACACTTTGCCTAAAAAAATATTTAAAAAACGCCCGGAAAGTGAGTATTTTCCCACCTTTCTCCACGGTGCTCTTCTGTGTAAATGGCACTGTCAAAAAAGAGGAGGAAAAAAAGGTTAATTTCCATTTTTTTGTTTACCCTTAATTGGGAACTCATTGGCAGTCCATTGGTGACAGTTAATTTTTAATCCATTTTGCCTGGGTTCATTTTGGGGTCATCTCTCCCACATTTATATACCAAATTTTAATATTGTGGCCTGCATGACCCAAAATCTAAGGGCTAGTTCATATGTGGATTCTCTTTTTTTTAGGACTAACAGTGAGTTTATACCGAGATCCAGGAAGTGGAGATTACGCTTTGGAGGCGGGAGCCTTGGTGTTGGCTGACCAGGGTAGGAATGCAAGGGAGAACATACATCTATGTTTTTTACTAATTGCCCACATCTTAAGGGGCAACATCTTTATTAAATGCATACTCTCAGAATCTCGTTTTATAAATTGAAATGCTGCTTTTGATTTTTTTTAAATGCAATAGTGGAGAAAAACAGTTTTTTTAAAGTCAGCACACACCCTCGGTGCAGGTTTGTGCTGCATTGACGAGTTTGACAAGCTGGGTAACCAGCAGCAGGCCTTGCTGGAAGCCATGGAGCAACAATCTGTGAGTCTGGCAAAAGCCGGAATCGTTTCTTCGCTGCCTGCCAGAACGTCCGTCGTCGCCGCCGCCAACCCCATCGGAGGCCATTACAACCGAAACAAGACCGTCTCGGAGAATTTGAAGTGAGTCCAGCCCTCGAGCGGCGATCGCAATTCTATGTATTGTCGCTTGTCGCAGTTAACGCTGCTTCGTTGTCAGGATGGGCTCGCCTTTGCTCTCCCGCTTCGACGTGGTCTTCCTCCTCCTGGACATCCCGGACGAGTCCCACGACCGCCGTCTGTCCGAGCACATCATGGCGAACCGGGCCTGCGGAGGAGGCAGAACCGCCAACGCCGTGTTCACCAGGAACTGTAGCAAGGACGACACCGAGACCTCCATTTTGTTGGAACACTCGGACCTGCCGCTGTCGGCGCGTTTACAGGTAAAGCGTCAATCCCATTTTAATTCGGTGTATTTCTTGAGCACTCATTTATAATAGTTTGTTTTTCAAGATACCAGGAGGGGAAACCACCAACCTTATCCCGGTGGGCTTGTTGAGGAAGTACTTCAGCTACGCTCGCCACTACGTTCACCCCACCCTCTCGCCCGAAGCGGCGCAGACGCTTCAGGACTTCTACTTATCGCTGAGGTCCCAGTCACGAGCCGCCGATTCCACGCCCATCACGACACGCCAACTGGAGTCCCTCATCAGACTCACTGAGGTCATCGGCAATCTGTTGTTCTATAGGTCTGATTGTATTGAAAATAATTTTGTGTTATGGTTGCACCTATGCAGGCTAGAGCCAGGCTGGAGCTCAGCGAGACGGCCAACAAGAGCCACGCGGAAGATGTGGTGGAAATTATGAAACACAGGTACAGTAGGAATAGCGGTGAGGTTTCCCAATATACATTGAGAATGCAGTATTTAGGAATTGATGTCATTCACGGCAACAAAAATCTCACAAATATTTAGGGACTGAAATCTTGATTTACCCATATTTTGTACATACTGAAATCTAAAATATAGTTTTTTTTTAGCCAACCAAAATTGTAAATGTAACTATTTAATTAATAATTTGACATTGGCCATGGAACTCTGAGATGTCACTTTGAAAAAACTGACAAATGTTCAGAGACTTCTATTGACGTTGAAAAGTTTAACACAAACATGCATACTTTTTCTCAGTGCCGTTGCGTGTTTTTTTGTGCAGTCTTGTTGACACATACTCCGACGGCTTGGGCAATCTGGACTTTCAGCGTTCTCAGCTGGGCAGAGGCATGAGCCACCGCGGAGCCGCCAAACGACTTATTACTGCTCTCCACACGCATGCCCAACAGACCAATGAGAACCAGTTTACCCTGCAGGCTATTCGATCTCTAGCAGAGAGGCTCAACATAAAGGTACATTCCAGTATATGTGTGTGGAATATTTTCACTTTCCACCAAAGTTTTACATTAAGGATATGCATTTATCTTATATCGCTTCTGCTCAACATGATTTTTATGCACAACTTTTTCACACTTTTTTTTATTTTTTTATGGCAGGTGCTTGACTTTGAGGGTCTGGTGAGTTCTCTCAATGAACAAGGTTTCCTTTTGAAGAAAGGAGCCAAACTTTACCAACTTCAGACCATCTGATGACCAAGCAGAAACCTAAAGAAAACAAACTTTAGCATGGGTCACTAAAGAACTGTCATGAAAGAAGAAGAAATGTGTTAAGAAAATTACATGACAAAAGGTTGACAGGTTGGAGTCCTTATTTTCTATATCTCTGCAATACATTCATTTTATTATTCAGGATATTCCTCAACTAACTTATTTTAAATATTATACATTATTTTTGTCCTTGAACTGTTTGAATGAAAACATTTTTCATGATTCACTACTCATTAAATGTGCAACATCAGTCAAAATTAACTTTTGTGCATTTTCTGTCTTCATAGGGGACATTATATAGTTTTTGTGATTTTTAAGGGGGGAAAATGAAAACTAATGCATTTTTGACCAATTTTGTGCCTTACACATTTAACAGTATAGTATATACTACTTATAAGCCACTATAATAACGTTTATTTGCTTTACATTCCTTGTTGAGCAGGTGTTTTGCGACACTTTTACGACATTGCTTTCCCACAGCATTTACGGCAATATGGCAGCCCACTTACTCCAGTTGGACCTCGGTCGGCCCTAAGCTTTGTAAATTCACCATGTCCACGGGGAAGCCACGGGGATCCAGGTGAAAATGATTATTTTGTGTTTTCGGAGCTCCCCCGCTCCGATTTGCCGCAAGGCCGCCGAGTGCTTGCTGTCGGCGCGGCGTGGGGCAGCGTCTCGTGTGGAGGCGTCGACATGGCGGCTCGGGCGCACACCTATCACCGTGGCGGAGGTAAGCGGCAGGACCTTAGGGCTCAGAGGCACTCTGTGTCGCTTTGGCCCGCTTCCGTCGACGTGGTGGAGGCCGTGCGGGACCCTGCTCGTCCTCCGCGGAAATCGTGGTCGATTGGCGGTCAACTCTCGAGCTCTGCTGTCCACTGGAGGACGAGGGGTCTCCGGGAAGAACAACCAGGAAGCATCGGACCAACCGGGGGAAGCAACCTCGGTACCTGGTCAAGGGCTTTTTAAGTTTAAAGAACTGGTAAGAAGAAACCCCTTTTAAGAATGGACGTCTTTCACATTTGTAGTCACTTAAAATGGACAAATTAGCCCTTAAAAATCCATCCAAACTTCACTTGACTCGTTGATGGGATCCCAGTCTATGGCACCAGATAAATTCGTTTTAATAAATCCCGAATTAATGAAGTAAAGTTCATAACGTTGCGAGATGAAAGTTTGTAATCGAAAGCGGTAAGTTATTAATGATTAATCAATTTTGCAATATTGGGTTGTGAAGTTTCTATGTACGTGCTAAAGTCAAATGAGGGAAGAAAGTATTACAACTTTTTTTTTTATTGACTACTCTTAATATTACAGCACTCAGTCTAAAAAATACATTAATTTTCCTCAATAAATTCAGATTGCACTCATTCTAGAAAAGACACATTTATTCTCCACACTGAAATCGTTCTGCAGTTTATTACCGAAATAATGTGTTGTGTCTTTCCAGTACGAGAACCCATGGACGGTCCCCAACCTGCTGTGCGTCTGTCGGATAGTCCTCGCTCCCTTCCTGGGCTACCTCATCATCCAGCAACACTTCCACCTCAGTCTTGCACTCTTCACACTGGCTGGAGCTACGGACCTGGTAGTAAATCTTCCGTCTTCACGTCGCTTTCAATGGCAGCCAATGTAACACAAGTTTTAATTGCATCCGTGTATCTTACACAGCTTGACGGTTACATCGCCAGAACGTGGCCCACTCAGAAGTCCGCATTGGGAAGTGCTCTGGACCCACTGGCGGATAAAATCCTCATCAGTGTTTTATACATCAGCCTCACGTACGCCGACATCATACCAGGTATTATTACACGCGTGCATGGAGATTTTCCTGTCCCATCTGGTGAACATGTATGTGTTTTTTTTGTCTGTATTCAGCGGCGCTGACGGCTCTGGTGGTTTTCAGAGACATCGGTTTGATTGCTGCCGTCTTTTGGGTCAGATACAAGACGGTGCCGCCGCCGGTAAGAGTGGATTTGACTCATTTTATTTTCACCCAATTTTTAAAAAAAGAAAAAGTTTACTTCAATATTTTGTTCCATTTATTTCAACATTTATTTAGGTCACTTTTCTATTTATTTAATTTTGTCAATGATCTTCTCCAGCACACAATGTTATTTTACCTGTAATTTTGCCATCATTGGAGGGTTTAACTGGGGGATTAAAAAGAGACTTCAGATAAGTTTATTTTTATTACTTAATAAATAAAATGTACTTTATTATTTTACACGTTGAAAAATGTTTATATTCTCTTAGAAGTATATTCACTGTATTTCCCCTTTTAGAAAGGCAGGAATGTTTTGTTTACGTTTCTTCATTTCACAGAAGTGTTCCATTATCAGTTCCCATTTAAAAAAAAATAATTAAAAAATAGCAATTATAATAGAATGATGTCATCACCTTCATGAATTTGGTTTCATTTTTTGTAGGTGACCCTCAGTAAATTTTTTAACCCCTGCTACACCACTGCTCAACTCAAGCCGACGCTTTTCAGCAAGGTCAGACGCTCACGGCAAAAATGACAAACCTCCGCGTCCAAATGGATTGGTCAACTATCGCCGTCAACGGCAGTTTATATTTTTACCGCCTTGAACGCTGACGTCGGACTTCTGCAGGTGAACACGGCCATCCAGCTGGTTCTGGTCGCAGCATCCTTGGCGGCCCCGGTCTTCCAGTACACAGACAGCCTCCTGCTGCAGGGTTTGGGGTAAGACGCTCTTTTATTTATTCCAACGTTAAAAGACCATTGGTGGTCGCTGTTGTAGTTTGTATTTTACATCTGACAGGTTTGTCACCGCCCTGACAACCACGGCGTCGGGCTACAGCTACTGGCACTACGGCCGAAAGACGGTCCGGGTGCTGAACACCCGGTCACCGTGACGACGACGACGACGACGGCAAAAAGCACGAGTCGCAGGAGGTTGAGGGAGGCACGAGCCGGACCCACGAATGGCGGATCACGGCCAAGAGAGCGGTGAGAACAAACAAGTGGCTGTAAACGCGTCGCCATGGCAATAACTCATGCAGATGGTCGGACCGCAGCTCAGTCGTTGGACCTAGTTTATGTAGGAAGAGCTTTTATTTTTACAGTCACACCGATCATGGTCACATGATGTATGCATTTCATTTATCAATAAAATTGAAAATCTGGTCAATGGAAATGTGTCTCAAAGACTGGAATTAATTCCTGGTTCTGACTTACTACTGTGATCATGTGATAGTGTCGATTAAAATGATAGATGACCAATCCATTTGAGCTGTGAGTGGCTGGCTGTGATTGGGACCTGCCAGGCCTCCCAGTTTAAATGGACTGGTCATCTGTCCCTGTAAAGGCAGCTTAATGAGTTCAATTAATCAAAGATAAATGAATGAGGTTGATTTTTCTAGAAATAACCAAGACATGTTTTTATAGACTATTGAAATTATCAAATTGTTTTGCAAACTGTACAGTGTTGTAAATCTGCCTTTTTATTTTTTTTGTCAATTGATTGCGATGGAGGTTTCCTTTAAGAAAGTGAAGTTTTAAAGTGTAGGCTGTAAGAAGGACTTAACAGTTGACCTCCTTTCCTTTCCATAAATCTCCTCCAGGTCTCAGCCAAGACCAGGAGCACAGCACATAAGCCCCCTAGCCCCCCAAAATAAAATTCCCTTGTGCAATCATAGGACCATTTATTTGTATAATTTTAAAATGTTGCTTTGAGGAAGGTCATGCCCCTTTTGTAGACATTACATATTTTGCTGCACCCCCCTCCAAGGAAGCTCCACTGTCCAACTTCCCTTACAGAAGCATCTGATCAAATTGTTTCCTTAAGAAATCTTAAGCCTGATTCACCTGGCCCCTTTCCAAAGGACCTTAAAGAAGACTCTTGTTGCTTAGATCATCCTTCATTTGAAGCGGGTCCCTAAACGCATCATGAGCTTCTCATAGCTCAACAGTCCAAACTTGACTGTTGGTTACGAAACCCCAAAAGTGATTCAGACTATTCCGGTCCTTGCAACAGTCCTTCACACACACACATGCACGCACACGTCCATAAGGATGCTTTACACGCGCGCACACACACACTCTTTGGTCTTTTGTAGGCTTGAAATAGATCTCATCCTCCCACTCTGCTGCCTTATATAAGATCCCAGCACAGAGATGTGCTGGTGCAGATGGGGCGTGTGCGTGCGTGCTGGTCTATGTTGGTCCGTGTGTGTGTGTGCGTGTGCGTGCCTCTGTGGCAATGCCAGTGTGTGGGCAGTGGGAGTGTCTTTAAGCCTGTGTGTGTGTCTACTTAATGCAGTATATTTGCAAAAAGGTCTACAATTGTTAGACTCATTGACTACCACTCATGGTAAAAGTCCATTGGATTTAAACTGATTGGTTTGGTTTGAATTTGATGTAAATTAGTAAACAATGCAATATTTCATCTATGAAATAGGTTGACGTGTTAATGTCAGTCATATTACGAATGAATGTATTGATCCAGATGTCTGTACGCCACTTTGCACAGAAGGATCCTCAAGTGCTAAGTTTGTGCAGACGACAATTCATCATCCTGTCTGTGTTCAGACGGAAGACATTTCATTTTATTGGGCATAACCAAATCTGCCCCACTCTCGCTACGGCACTCTTCTGTTCATTTGCTCTCTACATCAGCTTGTTGTCATGTTTGGCGGATGCCGTGTGGCTGGCTGCCTTGTTTTCATTTTTTAGCAGATGCTTTGTCATTGTTTTTTGCGTCCCCTGGACGCCAGCACCACGTTTTGCCGTCCCAAATCTCCTCGCCCACTGGTTTCCAGTATTAATCGGTCTTGTCGGCAAATACGGGAAAAACTGCCAAAGGATTTTTTTCTGTTTTTTGCTCTACTCTGAGGCTCACTTTTCATTTGATGTTTGTGTGTGTCAATAATCCAAAGTATTTTTTGTTTAGAACATAACCTGCAATGAAAATGCTTTTTTAATCATTTCTAGTTCATTGATTAGATTAATTTGTCCCATCCTTAGTGTAATATCTTAAAATGTCACTTCATTGACAGTCTGCCTAAGTGTCACAAAAAAGGACTTTTGATGAGACGTCCTATTTGACAGACGGATAGTCTATTGTTACCATGACAACAGAGAAGCGAGCAAAGTGAAGTTTAAAGTTTCCTATAAAATTGTCTATCGTCAAATCGAAATGCTAATAAATGTGATAATGTCCAGTATACCCAAATGGAAGTAAAACACTTTTTAAGCTTAGAAAAGTTGATGCTGGTCATCTCACAACTGCATAACTCAGTCAGGGCTTTTTGAGATGAGTTACCGTGGCAACCAGCTGTACTTTTTGAAGTAATCCACTCGTATAACGTCAATTGTTTTGGACAGATGTCTAGAAGAAAAAAAAGTGTACGTTTTTGGAATAAAGATGAGTTTTGACATTAGATGGAATGGTGCGCAGCAAATAAGCATTTGACAGCATTCCAACCTAAGGTCAAAAGGTCAAGCACAACTCCATCCACTGGCCTCATTAAAAGAAACAATTACCTTCCTTTCGTTTTTGATTATTAAGAAAGTTTTTATCTTTCCACTCTCAATTTTCTAAGGACTATTGCCACTCTTTCTTAAACATACAATTCTGTCACTTGAACGTGTCATCTGATCTACTTTTGTCCCCTTTGTTTATATACGCTTGATATTGATGCTTACCTATCTTTTTTGATTGTAGAAAGGATTCCATTATATTTCCCAATCTTTGATTTGAACCCACGTCTGTGCAGAAGATGTGCCAAGCAACCGCTCATCCACCGTGATGCCAACTTAACACGGGATGGATGGAAGCGAACGTGGCCTCTAGCCGTGAACCCCGAACCCACCTGTTGGCCAAACATTAACAAGTCAAGGGCCACTTTTGAAGCCTTTCCTACCAAACCACCCTGCCCGTCTCCCTCAGGCTTTTGCATCCCGCCTCCACTCCTCTTTCCCTCTTCCTCTCCTCCATCCTTTCTTCCCTCCCCCATCTGTGGGAAGCCGCTTTGCGCATGTCACCGATGAGTCAATTTGTGGAGGCTGAGCGCTCACACACGAGCGCACGCGCACGTGTGTTGCCGTCCGTCTCCCACAAAGGCATCTGCTTCAGTCTGTCTCTTGCAGCACGGGCGAGCGAGCGGGCGGGCGGGGGTGGACGCTAGATAGTGGCACCGCCGCCAGAGGAAGAAGATGCTGAGGAGGAGGAGGAGAAGGAGCACGCAGAAGCAGCAACAGCCCACCGTCCGTCTCTGACTGTTGACGCGTCTTTGACAGCTCGGACCCCGTCTGAAGGGTGCCTGCTGGTGGGGGGGCCAGTGAAGCCATGGCCAGCGCCCAGCCGGGGGTCCACGCCTTGAAACTCCAGCCTCCCTCAGTGTCACCCACCCTCAGGAACGGCAGCAACTTCATCAAATGGGACGAGGTAAGACAAGTGCAACAATTGGAAAGAGCTTTCGTTTTGTAGCTACGTATTTTACGTGGGGGAAAAAATTGTCTTTGGAGTTTCTTCAAATTATATACATTTAGTTTAGGCATGAGAATGCAAGTAAATGAAAATATAAACCTAACTTTGTACATATGAGCTAAAAAAAATAACTTGACAAAACACCGTTCTCAATTTTCCTTGTCATAAATACTCTCTTTTATAATATAAAAAATATTAGGTGAAAAATCTAATAGTAGATTTAGTCATTGCTTTTTATCAGCAAATGAGTAATTTTTCCAGTTTTATTTGACGTCAATTGTCAAAAATTACTTATCTGATATTATAATTTTTTTTAGTTTTAAATACCTTTTTAACTAACCGATGAATACAGCAGTTGTGAACTCACACTTCTCATTAATGATTTTTTCCACCAATATTCCAGAAAAAAAGATGCTGTATTGATTTCTAATTATATAGAGTTTTATATACTATCTGGTAATAATAATGAATGAACAGAAGAAATCCATGACGGTTCATTTCTTTACAATAGATAGCTATTCAGTTCTATTCAGGGATGGCAACAGGTAGCTACACTGGGTAATTGTTTTTTTTTTGCCATATTTTGCATTGAATTCCAATGCCTGCCGCTTTATATCACTGGCCTATATAGATTTAAACAAATAAAATATAAAGGAGATATATAACCTGTTGGTTGAATCTTAACAAGCTATGTTTGTTTATGTAGCGGTATGTGTGTGCGGTAACTGCTCTCACAATAAGAACTTGCGGTGCTGCGGTTGCCATGGTAACTGGCATGGCTGCCCCTAACCTAAACTAAACAGACTCGCCGCATAATGTGACACACATGATGATTGACAATTACAAAGTGAGAGCGTGCGTTCAGGCGTGCTTGAGTTTGTGCCTTCAAGTAGATTTTTTTTTTCACATTTATTTTTCTGTGTTTGCTGTTTTAAAAGAGAGTTGGTTGCCATGACGACACTTGACAGGGATCTAGTTCGCCATCCTCGCCATTTCTACTGTTCACTCGTCGGAATTTGGGTTGAATCTTCCCATAGAAAATCAGATTGAATTATATTGCAGGAAGTAACAGCACTTGCTGTGCTTTCAAAGTTTGAAGAATAGCGGGAAAATGTCATTTGATCAAATTTAACTCATTTATGGCAACCTTTTAAAAATAACTTCAAAAATATTTGACCTTGTCAATGCTTTAAATATAGTTTATGTTTCACAATGTGTCCTTCTGAGAAAGCAGGACTAATGAGGATCTAATTTCAGTTCTTTTATGGGTGGTTTTGTGTCCAAAATGTGGTAAAAATGATCCGTTAAATTGAGCCTGTCATGAAAAGTGTCCCATACTTATGTAATGTACTTAATAATTAATTTCCTTATTGAAAACATAGCTTCATTTTAAGCTAAAAATGAACTCCGAGGTACCCCAAGGATCTATCTTAGCTCCTCTATTCTTTTCTTACCACAGGATCTCTCCACTGTAACTCCCGTGACTCTACACGTGGATCCCCATGGACTTTTTCTGTACTGGACCGACCAAAACAAGGTGCTTGAACGCATACATACCATTGAATCCCATGTTCCTATTTGAATGCAATTTCACAATCTGTCACACACAAAACAGTAGGAACATCGGAAGTGAGCTGATGTGCTCACGCTGAAGATGCCCAGCATGTGGCTATTATCATTGATTGTCAACATACACAGTTTCGTGCCTCTGCGGGAAACAGGATTAAGTGTGTGTGTGTGCGTGTTTACATATTTCAGGAGACAGAGTTGTTAGACATAACCCACGTGAAAGATGTGCGGACGGGCAGAAGCACCAAAACAGCCAAGGTAACGTTGGCCTCGTCACCTTGTGTCCGCCTTCTTTTCACCTTGTTCACCTCCTCTGCAAAAGTGCCGTCTTCAGTCTGGCGTCGCCTTAGAAACAACATCTCCATGCTTCTTTATGCAAAGAAAGTCATTTGTATGCGGAAGAAGCCATTGTAATGCATTCAGAAAGCCTTTGACAGGAGGGAAATTGTTTGTTTTGTTATGTGGTAGGTTTCTAATTTGTTTTTAACTCCAAAATTTTAGAACATTTTTTGCACATTTTGGTTTACAAAAAAATGCTCTTGTCGTATTAAAAGAAGGGTTTGATTCAAAATCATGTTTAAATACTTTTTACTACTATCTTTTTTTTTTTCATTCCATTTTTTTTTTACTTTCTTCCCTTTTTTAACCCACATTTTTTATTTTCTGTTTCCTCCTTTTTCATTATGGCATCTTGTTGTCTAATCATTATTTATTTTATGTTCATTTTGTTTCTTATTATTTTCTAAATTCCAATTCTTTGTCCCGTATTTTTCCAAAATGTTTCCTTTAATTTACTATTATTTTTGTCTTTGAAAAGCTTCGAAAAGATGATGTTTTATTTTTTCATATGATGAAAACCTGCCATTGTGTAGCGTTTTATAGACTTTGCAAAAAGTAAACTTTTGTGACCGACCCCCAAAAGGAGGCTAAATTGCGGGAGTTGCTGGACGTGGGAAACCTGGTGGGCCGGCTGGAGAACCGCATGGTCACCGTGGTGACTGCCTCCGACATCGTCAACGTCAACCAGATTATTTTCATCGCGTCGCAGGAAGATGAAGCAAAGGTAGGTAGTGAAGGAAAGTGAGAATGAGCACGTCGCTGATGATGCCAATGATGGCTTTGGCAGGTGTGGTGTGAGGAGCTCTTTTGTCTGTCTTCCAACTTGCTGAGCCACAACCTCAACAGGGACCAGAGTCTACTCAAAGCGTAAGAAAACACACATTTTCCATTCATTTGTGCATTGAGAGCATTTTTACTTCTCTTGAAGTGATTTTTTTATCCTCAGTTTTTTTCCTTAACATTTTGACAGCATTTTTACTTTTATTGTTTGTTTTTTTCATTCCACAACTGCAGTCTTGTGCTGATTTTTCTATATTTTTGTACTGATTTTTTTCTCTTTATTTGTAAACAAATAAGATTATATATACAGTGCTATGTAAAAATGCAGTTATAGAATAAGTAATATATGCACTAAAGACAGAAATAAGATGCATGAATTAGACTATATTAACTACAGTATATTTTAATAACATTATTTTTTTACTCACATTTTTTTTCCTTCCCATTACACACTTTTAACCAAATCTTTAATTTTAGCGTTTTCTTTTTCTGTCTTTGTCAACTTTGCTACTTTGAATGTTTCATTTCTCCCAGAAACCTATAGTATAATTTTTTGTGGAAAATGTACATTCTGATAACATACAATATTCAGATATATTACAAGGTATCCAAAAAATGTTCCGTCCGGTGTCAAGTATTTTCTTTTTTTCCTTTAAAAACAGTCAGAACTTTGTGGTTCTCTTATAAGGACATTAAATGAAAATTAATGCTCTATGGTCATTGCCCCATTCGTAATGAATGAAGATGTTTGATTGTTTCAAATGAAACAAATAATTTGACTTTTTATTGGTGCAGGTACGTGAGGTTGACTCTCCAACCCAACGGCGAAGGCAAAATTCCCGTCAAGAAGTGAGTGTGCCCCGTTTCTTCCTTTCAGCTTCCGTTGCCAACGTACTCGGTGTCCCGTCCGGCCGCAAAAACTTGACAACTTAGCTCTTTCCAGTCCCTTGCTTCCCGAAATAAACTCAATTCCACGTGCACTTGGGAAAGCAAAAACAGGGACAGGATCCGGCAAGGTGCTTAATTCAGCGCTGACCTGCTAATCGCTCGGCGCGTGAAGGAACACGCGGCCATTGGGGAAGAGAAACTCTCCTTGTTTTACTATCTTTGCTCGTATAATATATGGGTTTTCCCCCCCAACGGGTTGAGTGGCAACTTTCTCACATCTAGACAGAGACTCGAATCGAGTCCTTTTAAGAATGTGTGAAAATGTGTTGAAAAATTTAATATGGTACGGCCTGGTATGTGGGAAAATTTGTTATGTGATGAATCTTCTTTTCTTTCTTTTTTCAGCATTATACGCTTGTTTTCGTCAGACAGGAAGCGAGTGGAGAACGCGCTAGAGAATTGCCGACTTCCTTATGGACGGGTTTGTCAAATCATTTTTTCTTTTTGCCAAGATTCAGAAAATTTTTGATTTTTTAGACATTTTAAAAATATATTAATATTGTCATTAGTATCCTAGTTTATTTTCATAATATGGATTTCAACTTGTATTTGATTCAAAATGTTTAACAAAGTTTGTCATTGAAATGCACTTAATTAATTAATGGATTATTCAAATGGATACAATAAAAAATAAAATTAAAAAAAAGAATATTTTTTCTCAATTAATTTTCAATTTTTAATTTTAAAATATGTATATATTTGATCCAATATCAAGCAAGTATCTTACTTACAAAAATGATTTGTAAAATGTTAAGTTAGAGAAAATATCGCAATGAAATACAATTTCCTTTCAAAATGAAGCCTATTGGCTTACCTACAATAAATTAATTTAGATTAATTCCATATTGCAAAATTCAAGATATCAATTTGATGGTGCACTTTCAACTCATCCACTGCCGTCCGTGATACTGAAACATGATGATTCACACACAGGCAGCCATTTTGTTCCCTCGGACACTTTTTCCACATTCGCCATTGATTTGCCAAGGTCGTCGTCCTCTGCGTGCTCTCGTCTTTCTCTTCTTTTGTCTTCTCTTTTTTTGGTCTGATGAGATTCTCTCGTGCGGTGGCTCACGGTGCACGGAGGGGACAGCTAAATTCAAACAAATCTGGGTCATCCGCTGTATTTCAAATCCGTTTGATGTTCTTCTTTCACTTCCCAGGCTGACGCCATCAAACTGGAGGACTTCACTCTGGAGGTGTACAAAAGCTTCCTGGATCACCTTTGCCCTCGACCGGAGCTCGCCAACTGCTTTAAATTGCAGTGAGTGTGCCGGGAATTTCATTTGTCTTCTATGAGAAATGCTGAGTTTGATGTACGGTTGCCGTTGGAAACCATTTGCCATGCCTTTTCCTCATTTTATTATGTTTATAAGCGGATTTGGATGTGATTTTTGATTCTCAAACACATCGCATGACAGAAACATGAAAAATATTTTTTTCAAGACATCTCATAGTACGAAATGCGTGTTAAAATGGCAGGGGCGGCGATGGCGGCGGCACCTTGCCATTGGACCAGATGACGGACTTCATCAACAACAAGCAGCGGGATCCTAGACTCAACGAGATCCTATACCCACCTCTCCGGCCCGCTCAGACTCAGACGCTCCTGGAAAGACACCAAAGCGACAAGGCGTTGCTGACGCGGGGTGACGACAAAGCGCAAGCGCCAGGAAGAATGGAACTTGCCTCTAAATCCATGTATCTTTACGTGTGCCATGGTCAGGCCTGATCTCGGTCCAGGCCTTCTGCAGTTATCTCTCCAGCGACGAGAACGGCGTCATCCCGCCTGAAAAACTGGACCAGTCCGAAGACATGAGCTTCCCTTTGTCGCACTACTTTGTCAACTCCTCCCACAACACCTACCTGACAGGTAAAACTTCTCCAGGCACCACTAAAAGTCCAACTTTCGCTGATTATTTTCACACCAGTTAAATGATAGAAAGGTGTTCGAGTATTCAGAAAATCGGACGTCTGTCAGCCCTGTCGGTTTATTGTGATTTTATCCATCCGTTTTGTGAAAATGCGCTTGCTGTTTCAGCGGGCCAGCTGGCAGGAAGCTCCTCGGTGGAGATGTACCGACAAGTCCTGCTGGCCGGATGCCGCTGCGTGGAGCTGGACGTGTGGAAAGGTCGCACGGCTGAGGAAGAGCCCGTCATCACGCACGGCTTCACCATGACCTCGGAGATCTGCTTCAAGGTCGACACGCATAAACGCTGCTTTTTGCCAATTCCGTTTTAGTTCTTACTGAAGGAGTATAAAGCGCATATTTATTTTTTAAGTTTTCTTTTGTTTTTCTTTTAGTTGCAGTCATGCTGTTAGGAATATTAGTATTATGCACATTTTTACAAGGAAGAGATTGATGTATTTTTTTTTACATTTTGCCTTTGTTATATTTTCTAAAATCCCCTTGTGTATATATTTTTTTAAATGCCCTTTTTTTCTTTAACGTCTCATTTCAGTTACCACATACTGATTGTACTGATAATTTTATTTTCAGGAGGTAATCGAGGCCATTGCTGAGTGTGCTTTCAAGACTTCGCCTTTCCCGGTCATCCTGTCTTTTGAGAATCACGTCGACTCGTGGGTTAAATTACGACATTTTTTTAAATAATATATTTTATA
The DNA here is from genome assembly GCF_051989625.1 of Stigmatopora argus. Taxonomy (NCBI): domain Eukaryota; kingdom Metazoa; phylum Chordata; class Actinopteri; order Syngnathiformes; family Syngnathidae; genus Stigmatopora; species Stigmatopora argus. The sequence goes on along the minus strand of NC_135397.1, from coordinate 4,163,732 downwards.
TTGAGAAAGCTGATTGTGTGTGCCCAACTTCAAAATGTGCATCTCCCTTCTGATTTGTTGTATGTCTCTCCATCAGTTTGAAACAGCAGGCAAAAATGGCCGAATACTGTCGATCCACCTTTGGCGAAGCATTATTGATCGACCCACTGGACAAATATCCGGTTAGATTTCCCACACACCCCAAGAAAGTTTTATAAAAGGTGATATTAAAGGTTTTATCCTAATTTTATTTCAGTTGGAGTCAGGCACGCCACTGCCGAGTCCACAGGAGCTGATGGGCAAAATCTTGATCAAGAACAAGAAATCTCACAAAACCGCCAGCGTAGGCGACGCCAAGAGGCTTACGGAGCAGCCGGCCAATCAGGATCCTGAGCCTGTCTCTGCTACCAACAACACAACAGGTAATAGAAGAAGTCAAGGTGCAAAAGTGGTACCCAATGATTAAAATTATATATTGCCAGAGCAAGTAACTTTCCATATTTCCAGCTGACATGGAGGCAGAGAGCGAGGAAGACGATGATGACGATGACGACGACGGTAAAAAGGTCAGAACAGGAAGTGATTGTTGCTTTTTTTTGTTGACTTGTTTTCTATTCATTCATTTATTTACTTATTTGTTTGTTACTATTACTTGGTGAAACATCCTGATTTTCTGTGTGTCTGTGTGGAGTTTGCATGTTCACCCTGTGCCTGTGTGGGTTTTCTCAGGGTACTCCAGCTTCCTCCCACGTCCCCAAAACATGCATGCACAAGCTGATTGAGGACTCCAAATTGTCCCTTAGTAGGAGTGTTTGCGTACATGTGCCCTGCGATTGGCTGGTAACCCGTTCGGGGTGGACCCTGCCTGAATAGTTTTTATTTCCACCCCAAAAAAATCATGAAAAACTTGTCATCTCAGGGCTCGTCGGAACGCGAAGCCGTGGCCACGGAGGAGATGTCCACTCTGGTCAACTACGTGCAGCCCACCAAGTTCAACTCCTTCGAAGTCTCCAAGAGTAATCCAACCGGATGTTTACCGTCAAAAATTCGCTGAGTTTAATGAGGGAGAAATGTACTCAAGTGTGTATCCTGTCCTGCTGTGTGTGTGCGTGTGTGTGTGTGTGTGTGTGTGTTTGTAGAGGCAGCCCGCTGTTACAACATGTCGTCATTCGTGGAGACCAAAGCTCTGGAGCACCTCACCAAGTCACCGGTGGAGTTTGTGGAGTATCCTTAGCAACGGTTGCCAAGGGTGACCGCTCACATCCCGGCTGCTTGTTTCTTTTTTAGATAAGACTCCTTTTCAAAAGAAGCGTTGCTAATAACTTATGCTGCTAGAATGCGTTTGATCTGTCATTCAAGATGCGGGAGTGGGTGTTCGTGCTCGGGCTATGTTTGGACCGACGTGATATCTGCATGGGTTGGTCAGAATATTAGAAACTGCTCGCAATGTTATGCAGCTCGGTGATGGAAGGGATTGTTGTGTGTCAAATTTAGCAATGTAGAATGCTAAAGAAAGATGAATGGTTTCTCAACGAAACAGATACAATAAATCACAGCTAAGTCGGATTTATCCCAAAGGAACCAGGGTGGATTCATCTAACTTCATGCCGCAGCTTTTCTGGAACGCTGGCTGCCAACTTGTGGCGCTCAATTATCAAACCATAGGTGAGGAAAACGGCTTTCACCGTTTTGTTTTCATTTTTGAAACGCTTTTCCTATGTTTTTTAAGGACTTGTGAAAACAGCCTAAAAATAGTAATTTAAATGGGAAAAAAAATCTTCATGTCTTTTTAGCACGCCTGCTCGTGACTTTTTTTCTTGGTCTACCTAGCCTACCCTTAGTCTATATCAAGGGTGTCAGACTCGGGTTGGTTCGCGGGCCGCTTTAACGTCAACTTGATTTCACGTGGGCCGGACCATTTTAGATATAATATTTTTATATAAATGGATTAAAAGAACTGGATTTAAAGCCCTGAATATTCATTTTTATAGATCTAAAACAATGTTTATTTTAGCTTTTTATATATATTTTTAGATTTTACAAAATTATTTTTGAACTAAAAACACAGAAAAAAATTATTTAAAAAATGACAATTATTGATTTAAAGGGGGAAAATCAGGAAATTTAATATACTTCTTTACTCCTCATTTTAATTTGATCCTAAAACAGAAAGTCGGCACTCATGATTTACTTTCCCGGGCCACACAAAATGCTGCGGCGGACCAAATTTGGCCCCCGGGCCGCCACTTTGACACATGTGGTCTATATGCAGTTTATAGAAATATGACTATATATTTATTGAAACAAAGTGTGTGTGGTGCATGAAAATAAGTCTTCTTTTTTTATTCCTTTACTGGAATTCTTTGTTGCAGATCTCTCCATGCAGTTGAACCTCTTTATGTTCGAGTACAACGGCCGCAGCGGCTACAGGCTGAAGCCCGAATTCATGCGCCGGCCAGACAAGCATTTTGACCCCTTCACGGAAAACACGGTGGATGGCATCGTCGCCAACACGCTCTCCGTGAAGGTTCGAAATGAGGAAGCATCCAAGCATCGTATTGGTTATGTCTTGTCATTTCACACCGTGCTTTTCCAGGTGATCTCGGGGCAGTTCCTCACGGAGCGCCGAGTCGGCGTCTACATGGAAGTGGAGATGTTCGGACTTCCCGTCGACACCAGGCGGAAAGCTCTGAAGACCAAAACCTCGCAGAATAATAACGCCGTCAATCCGGTGTGGGACGAGGAACCCGTCGTCTTCAAGAAGGTGATTCTTCCCACTCTGGCTTCGCTGAGAATCGCTGCCTTCGAGGAAGGAGGGAAGTTCATCGGCCATCGCATCATTCCCGTGTCTGCTATCCGACCTGGTACCATTTTTTTTTAAATCTCCTACATCTCCCGCTTCTTTAAATCATCAAGGAGAAACCTGTGCTTTAAGTATTTCCTTTTTTTTCATTAAAGGGTATCGTTATATCGGCCTAAGGAATGAAAGGAACCAGTCTCTTATCCTGCCTGCCATTTTTGTCTACATTGAAGTCAAAGACTATGTCCCTGACACTTTTGCAGGTACACACCAAAAAAATATATGCACATATTCATATATGAAGTTTTTATTCTGTCCACATATTCGACCGATTCACTTTTTTCCAACTTGGACATTTTCAAAAAATTCTAACTTATGAATGCAAACAAAGTGATGGATCAAAACAAAAAAATTAACAAGGAAAAAAAATCGTTAGCTGATGTAAATGAAGATGAAACAAATCTACTTTAAGTCTTTTATCTGTCTGTCATTTGTTACTTTAAGAAAGCAAAATGTTAGAAGTGCACACCTCCTCCTCCCAAGTTCTATTTGTGTCCCCCTGTAGACGTGATCGAGGCTCTGTCCAATCCGATTCGATACGTCAACCTGCTGGAACAGCGCTCTAATCAACTGGCCGCTCTTACGCTGGAGGACGGCGGCGATGACGACGATGCGCAGCCACAGGTCAGAGATTAGAGGGAAGGAAAAAAAAATAAAAAAACATGGCCTCATTGTGCCTTATTCAAGGGTGGTGAAAATGTTCTTTGCAAATCATCATCCATCCCAACAAATGCCAAGTTGCATTCACTATTTTTCTCAAGAGGAAAATGTGTTTGTTTGTTCCAGGACGAGGCCAAAAGCTGCGGCGAGCGGAAAAACGATCCCAAGTCGCCGTTGGTGGAGAATGGGCTAAGTCCGACCACCGGACCAGCGGCCCAAGCCCCCATCGCCATGGCGGCCAAACCGTCCGTGGCCAATCAGCAAGCAGCTACAACAGGTAGGGGAACTACCGTAATTACTCGAATATAACACGCAGGTTTTTGCAAAATAATTAATTCCAATAGTTGGGGGTGCGTGTTATAATCAAAAACTTTTTTTTTTTTTTTTTTTTTTTTTTTTTTTTTTTTTTTTTTTTTTGTGTGTGTCTTGTTACATGGCCCTTAGCCTGGTGCTTTTTCTTGCCAAATAAATTGAATTGAAATTGAATTGAATAAAATAAATTACAAATTTTCGATCGAAAAAAGCATTGTCAAACTCACTTTGACGCACGGATTTTACGTCATCTCGTAGAGCCGACGCACGGATTTTACGTCATCTCGTGAAGCCGACGCACGGATTTTACGTCATCTCGTAAAGCCGAGACCACCACTGCCCCCCTCTAGCCTCGTACCCGTCTCAGTTCACCCTCTCTCAGTTCAGTGTTATAATCAATAACTAAAATAAATTACAAATTTTCGATCGAAAAAAGCATTGTCAAACTCACTTTGACGCACGGATTTTACGTCATCTCGTAAAGCCAATCGGATGATGTGTTGTGGGAGGAAGAGGAAGTGGATGAAGGAAGCGTGGACGTTGATAGGATTCTCAACGAAGAGATGTATGAGAGGACAGACAAAGAGAGAGAGGAACTCTTCATTTGAAGGATTCTAATGAATAAATTTGTTTGAACAAAACAATCGTGAAACGAAGAAAAAAAGGTAAGATTTCTGATTTTCGTCAGCGGGAAATTTTAGGTGCGCACTATATTCGAGTACTGCGTTTTTCCAGATTTTTTTGGCCCAAAGTTATACCTGCGTGTTATTTTCGAGTGCGCGTTATATTCGAGTAATTACGGTACTACAAATTTAGACTTTAATGCTCGATGGATGCGTTTGATTTCAAAAATGGACAAATGGGAAAGTGAAGTATAGTAACTAATGTTTTAATGTTTTGAAAAAATACTAAATAAATATATGTTAAACCTCTAAGAACCAGATGTGAAAACAGAACTAATAACAAATAAATTGAAAACTGATGTTTTTTGTGTGATGATGTTCCCTCCAATTTATTTTAACCTCGCTTTCCTTTCATTTTTAGATTCCGCCAAACCAGCAGCAAAGACTGAAGATTTGGTGTTAAGCGTTTTAATCGGTCAGTACGCAGGATTAACACACATTTGCTGAAATTTCACATTAAAGCGCAAGACCAGGTTTTTTTTGCTCAATGCATTGAACCACTTGTTGAGGGGAAAAAAAGTCTTATTTTGTCAACAGACGTGCCCGCGAACACGCTGACGGGCTTGCAGCAGTCCAAAATGTACCAGAAGGAGCAGCGGCGCCAGTTCAAGGAGCTGAAGGAGCTGGTGAGGAGGCACCACAAGAAGACCTCCGAGCTCCTGCGAGACATCAACAACAAATTCAAGAAGACGGCCAGGCAATGCAGCAAGAGCAGGTGACCCGGCCGGGAAAGCCACACTTGCTAGTTTCGGGCCCATCCGTCGCTAAACGTCGCTTTCCATCTTTCTTTTGACTCCAGGAGCCCGGCGTCCGAGGAACCCGACGAGCGTCTTCAGTCGCTGCGGGACCAGCAGCACGAGCAGCTGGTGGCGCTCAGGCAGGAGCAGTACTACAGCCAAAAGTATCTGCAGAGGGAACACATCAAGACGGTGGGGGAAGCAGCTTTCTCATCACAACTGGAAATATGAGATAAGATTATACTCGGGGAGTACAGTAATACCTCATTTATCGCGGTTCATAGGTTCCAAGACGTGTCGACATACAAGTCTAATCACCGCGATGTAGGGATAGTGTTTTTTTTGTCTTTTACAATGAAATAAGTCCTGAAGGAAGACACTGCCTGCTAGTGGACAGTGAAATAATTCAATTGTGATTTGCCTTTTTTCTTGATTTTCGGAATAGTTAAGTAAACACATTTACGTATAGATTTAAAAGATGTCAGGCTTTTGTTTTTGTCTTTTCTTTTGATTTTACCTTTCACCAACTATCTTTTTTTTTGCACACAGTAGTTTACAATTGTGTTTTTTGTGGCTCTTCCAGCTGAACGAGCGACTTAGTAGCCTGGCGGAGGAGAATCACAGCCTGCAGATGAAGAAACTCAAGGACATCTGCATCAAGTATGAAAAGCATCTCCCAAAAAAATCTTCAGAAACTACTTTTAACCCGACATTTTGGCACGCCGGTCAGGGAGAAAAAGGAGCTGAAACGACAAATGGACCGACGAAGAACCGAGAAGATCAACTTGGCTAAAACCAAGGAGAAACATCTGGCAGAAGAGTAGGCTTTCCCCAATTCCGATATGCGTAAAACGATACAGCGCTTGAACGCCGAGTCGGGAAATCATCAGCGTTCTCGCCGTCGCTCGATTCATTTCTGTGAAAAGCTTTCATCTCGTCCGTCTGTGCCTTGCAGAGAGAAGATGGAGATCAATAAGTCGTACGTCAACGAAGTGGTGCAGAACATCAAACGGGTGAGCACAGAGAAAGTCGGGGAGGAGGAAAGAAGGGCGACTTTTGTCTCGTGGCCACGGAAGACACTCTGCTTTTGTGTGTTTTGCTGTTTGTAGCTTGAGGAAACGCAGGCCAAGCGGCACGAGCAGCTGCTGGAACAACACAATCATCTGTTGCAGGAAATACAGGAGCTCAAACCAAAGGTAGCACACTGGTACACATTAGGCTACCATTCCACAAATAGTCTGTAATAGTGAATAGATAAATCAAAATAGATATTTTACAGATGTGAAGATGGCTTAAATGCCGCATTTTCGTTACATAGATGGGATTAATGTGTCATCTCATGATATTTATATTATGATTAACTCAATGATGCGTGTAGAAAATAAATCGGAATACAAAAATGCCAATTGAAGATTATTCAAATATTACACAAAGTATATGGTACATACAACAAAAATATTAGACATACAAATGCTTAAATATTTAAAAAAATGAGGAAAGAAACATCTCATTCAAATATAATAATAAATTAAATAGCATCATATACAATTAAAAAATAATAAAAGCTGCAGAGGAAGAAAACATATATAAAAGTACTGTAAAAAAATAAACAGCAGCAGTTTTTGTAATAGTGAAATATTACTGCAAAAATCTGTGACATTTAAAAAATATAAAGAAGAATACATTACATATTTGTATCATTTTTATAGCTGCAGGGCGTCGTGGAGGCGGAGTTTCAGGAGAAGTTCGATCGTTTGCCCGGCGAGATTCGAGACTTCCTGCAGGACAGGAGGCCGGAGGTCAGAGGTCACAGCAAGTCCCGACCGTCCAGCCCCAACGACATTCTTTCCGAGGACGACTGATGGCATCAAAAGGACGAGGACGTGAGACTGTTACTTTGTGTTCAATGAAGACTTTCATCATTTTGGTTTGATCAAGCATGCACTTTGATGTAACTCAATATTTCTTTCCTACCATTCCTGAATTAGCCTCTTCTTTGTCTTCCCACTTAACATTCCACCTTCTTGATCTGTTTTTGTCAGGAAATTTTATCTAAACTCTGCTTTTTGGACCTTCAACTGGTGGATGCATGTTTGAATTCTGATCTTTCTTCTTTGACTCTATTTTAAGACAACTTGTCATTTTCAGGGTTCACTTTTGAGGGAGTGGTCTATCACATTGTTGGGCAGCGCACACTTGATTTTTTTTTCTCTTTGCATGAAGTTTGATGATGATGCACTTATTGAAATAATGCAAGTTTGCAACTTTCTAATGCTGTTTTTGTCTCTTAGACTGTTAGCCTCATCTACTTGTGTCACGTTGCTGCATACCCACAAACTAATGAGACTATGGTATGATGTCATGTCTTTCTTCGTGGTAGCAGCACCTTCTTCTCCGCATGATTTATTTTCAGGTTTGAGTTAGTAGTTAACATGGCAACCATCCATTCAAAAGTGATTACTTCATGGAGTGTTTAAGGACAAACAAATACTATTTATAGGGATTTATTTTGTGGAAAAAAGAATGAATTCTTTGTATACAGTGTTTGTGTTAATTACTTTATCAAACAACTTTTTCAGGGAAATTTTTGGATTGGCCGGTTTTCTTTTTTTTTTTCAAAACAGTTATTACTTGTCACATCTAAATATACTTGTTTATTTAAAACACATTGTTGACACAATGCTTAAAGCAATGTGTGGATGATTTAACTGAGCATGCTTTGCTTTTGAATTGTTCTGCTTTGATCGTATTTCAAAAACACACAGACTATTATTAAAATGTTTCAACTGCAAAAAATAGTTCTGCATATTACGTTGGATGAGAAAATAAAGAATGACGTTTTCTTACGCTTTACAATTCTTTGGAAACAAGTGGCACATATAAAATATGAACTATATTTTGAGTTTACAGTCTCCCATTTTTCTGAATATTCGCAAAACAATAAAGAACAATATAATAACGAAGACCGTGCCATTAAATTATAATCTATTATTAAGTACTTCATTAAAATTGAAAATAACTGAGATTGTTGTTTGTTTTTAGTGAACGACAGCTCTTGCAGACAACAACAAAGTGTACAATATAACAAAACACTACTGTAATGCGCCCAGAAGCAAAATAGTTGTATTTTTTTCTTTCACTAAATTTATTGAGAATAAATTAATATTTGGGGAGATTTACCTTACAAAGCATCCATCCATGCAATACTATGTTCTCCCTTTCAGGCCATTGTCATTCATTTTCCACCCAGCCGATGGCGATAACGAGCCATTCCTCTACTCCCCGTAGAAGAAGAGCACCGCAAACTCCCCTCAGCTTCAGCACCAGCGCTGTTCCGTCCTCTCACCCCCCCTCCCATCTTCATTTCAGCGTCCCAGCGGGCTGTTCGTTCTATCCGTCTGTCCTCCCCCTGCGCAATCGCCTCCACTGCGGAACATCGGCCTGTTTTCCAGCCCTCGCCCCCACTTCACGTTCACCTTCGCCCGCCGTCCACCGCACCAGCACCATGGACAACACCGGAAAAGAGAAGGAGGCCATGCAGCTCATGGCCGAAGCCGACAAGAAGGTCAAAGCGTCCGGCTCGTTTCTCGGGGGAATGTTCGGGTAAATGGCCGCACTGCTTGTGTGTTTACATGTCTGATGGTGGAACGTCCACGAAGGTTCTTTTAGGTAGAATCGTCCTCGAATTTTGACGTTGCGCTTTGATGTGTTTAATTGGCTCGTCGGCGCGCTGACATTTTGTGTCCTTCGTTCAATTTCCAAACGTCGTCACTCGTGTTGCGTGGACCTGTCTGTCACGCAGCATGTGCGTAGAGTATATATATGTGCGTGTATATATGTGTGTGTGTGTGTGTGTGTGTGTGTGTGTGTGTGTGTGTGTGTGTGTGTGTGTGTGTGTGTGTGTTATTGTGTAAGTACTTCCCCACCCTCCGCAGTCCCTTTCTGCTAGTGACGCAGGGAGGCGGGGACACAATCAGGTGTGTATTTTTCCGGAAGTGGGCGGGGCTAAATCTGATCAGGTGATTTTATTTCGATATCATCTACCAAACAGTTACATGGCAATAAAATCAAATTTGTGTGAGCAGTTCAGGGTTTTCTCCCGGGCTTGGATATGCTCCAGCACCCCCCACAGCCCTTGTGAGGATAAGCCTATTTTTACGGAAATATAAAATTGAATGGAGCCTTTTTACTGTTAATGACAGTTTCACGCCTCCTGGACATGCATGACATGAGATCTGTATTTAGATGGTGTCCTCAAAACTTGACTGAAATGGGTCACATCTGTTTTCCATGTAGCACTCTTGGTATTTTTCATGTCAGCAACCAAAGCGAGGAAGACAAAATAATTCGAGCCCCCGAACAAAAAAAGCGACAAACCGTAGTTTTCCATCACTCTGGGACATCTCTGATTGTTTGTGTGTGTCTGTGACTGTATGTGTGTGTTCCAGTGGAAACCACAAGGTAGAAGATGCTTGCGAGATGTACGCCCGAGCAGCCAACATGTTCAAAATGGCCAAGAACTGGAGTGGTAAGAACAGCATAATGTTTTAACTTTATTAAACATTATTTATTTTGTATCACCGCTATGAAATGCTAATTGTATCATTTGTCGCATGACAAATGACCTAAGACAGACTCATTGTTTGTGCAATTTAGCTGCCGGCAACGCGTTCTGCCAGGCCGCTCGGCTTCACATGCAACTTCAAAACAAACTGGACTCAGCGACCAGTTTTGTGGATGCGGGCAACGCTTACAAGAAGGCCGACCCCCAGGGTGAGAAGCGTCAGGGCGACCGAAACATTCATGACACGCTGTGGGTGGGGTAACACCACCGGGTTACCAGAGCAAGTCATTGTTGTTATTATTTTTTAAGTAATTTATTTTTGTGCTATAGTGTTCCACTTTCAGTATTATGTTTAGTCAAGAATCTGCATCAGCATAATAATACATGAATCAATAGCAGACAATTGCCATTCAACCCCCCCACGCCACCTCTTTGGCTGCCATTGAGGTCCAATCCATTTAACATGCACATAAAAAAACACCTTATTTTTTTCCTTGCAGAGGCCATCAACTGTCTAAATCAAGCCATCGACATCTACACTGACATGGTGAGTGCCCACGTCGATGGCAGTCGATGAATTTTGGACTTTCTGAAAAACGAGCACCGTTTATCACCCGAAGGGTCGCTTCACCATCGCAGCTAAACACCACATCACCATCGCGGAGGTCTACGAGTCAGAGCTGGTCGACATTGAGAAGGTGCGAATTCCAATATCATGTATAACACAACACAACAACCATTTAGACATCCACACGCCGTACATAAAATGATCATGTCCCACAGGCTATCGCCCACTACGAGCAGGCGGCAGACTACTACAAAGGGGAAGAGTCAAACAGGTACTTTTGGCGAAAAGCGAAATAGAAACACAAAAATTGGCCTTTTTCATTCTTTTGTGTTGTTTCAGCTCGGCCAACAAGTGTTTGCTGAAAGTGGGACACTACAGCGCTCAGCTGGAGCAGTACCAAAAAGCCATCGAGATTTATGAACAGGTACACAGCGCATCTCGTTAAAACACATTTAAGTGCTTAGTCACATCGATGGAAGTCATGTGACTGTGTGTGTGTCAGGTGGCCATGAGCACAATGGATAACCCTCTGTTGAAGTACAACGCAAAAGAATATTTCTTCAAAGCTTCGCTGTGCCACTTCATCGTGGACGAGCTCAACGCAAAGGTCGCATTCTGATGAATTAGCTAATCCTGCTATGATTAGCTGAATTTTGAACCCCGTTCGTGTATGTTTTCAGTTGGCCATCGAAAAGTACGAAGAGATGTTTCCCGCTTTCTCAGATTCAAGAGAGCTGAAACTTTTAAAGGTATGTTTTTTTATTTTATTTAACATGATGTTCATGACCTGCATTATCACAGTATCTTGATTTCTGACAGAAACTTCTCGAGGCCCACGAGGAGCAGAACAGCGAGGCGTTCACCGAAGCGGTCAAGGAGTATGACTCGGTTTCGCGCCTGGACCAGTGGCTCACCACCATGCTTCTTCGCATCAAGAAGACCATCCAAGGGGATGCCGGAGACCTGAAATAGAGGCCGAGATATGGGTAGGGGAGGGACGAAGAAGGGCGGGGTGGGCTCTTAAAATGGCCAAAAGCTGAACTTGTACATATCAGTCTGCATGTGATTCCCCTACGTTCTAAGCATCACCTGTAGACCACCTCAAGTGTGCCCCCCACGACTCCTCCACCCACACACACAGCATTAAAACACAGAGTGTGAATGATTTGTGTGAAAGTGTGTGTTGCCTATGTGATGGGGGAAGCGAGCAGATGATAAGGAAGATATATGTTGATATTTATTGTCCATATGGAGAGTATTTGTTGTTTATTATGGTGCTCAGTGTTAACATTTTAGCAATTAGCCCCCCCCTGCGTCCCCCATTTTGGGTAGCGTCTACATTGCGACGTCAAGGCTCGCCGCTCGTCACCATTCCAGGCCTCGTTTGTGCATGTCCGTCGTGCTCATGTGGATGTTGACGTATTCGCCGTTTTGTGCTAATGTGTGGCGAAAAGCACACAAGCCTGTAACTGCTTTGTTTCATTTCTGTGCAGTGGGTTCAAATGTATCTTCAAATAAATACATGATCACTGATTGTGTGATTGTGTTTTATTGTGACTTTTTGGGGCTCTCGTTTCGCTCTCTTGGTGCCATTGACGGTGCTAGACGTCCAATTAATTTTGACTCGGAGAAGCTAGCAGTGGAAGATTTTTAAACAAATAAATAAGGAAATCTATTAAAACAATTAAACAAAACAAAAATAATTCACTCAAATGTGTCTAGTTGTAACCATTTCACATTTATTCCGCTTGGGGCAGTATTTCGCATAGAAGTGCATGACTTCCATTTCGAAGAAAAGGCGTCGCACGTTTCCTGTTGTCCTTCGTTTTCCAGCTCAGCACTGCGTCCCGTGTGCTTTCATTTCTTGATATTTTCTTTTTACTACTTGTTTTTATTTTGTGGAAGAGGGAAAACACCCCAAAGCCGCCAAGATGCCGCGAATCATGATAAAAGGAGGCGTTTGGCGCAATACGGAGGTATGGCTGACAGTGCTAGCGGAGTTAGCATCGTGCTAACCCCGCTTGTTGCAAATACATGTACATAATTACTTCACTTAGCTATAAGATCGCTTCAAAATGAAGATTAATCCCTTATATATCGATGATATTCTTACGTCTGCGCCGTAAAATTTAAATCTCATCAGTATAAACTATTGGAATTGTTCCAAATAAGCTTAGTGCTACTAACTCATCGAGCTATTAACTCATCGACTGCCATTGATGAAGATAGTCGTCGATTTCATTTTAATGCAAATGTTTATAACTGCGTATTTCAGGATGAAATTCTCAAGGCGGCGGTGATGAAATATGGGAAAAATCAATGGTCTCGTATCGCCTCTTTGCTCCACCGCAAGTCTGCTAAGCAGTGCAAAGCAAGATGGTGAGTTTATTAATCATCTATTAAATATGTTGCATTCCTTTTTTTCTGCTGCAAAAAGTGCAGATAAAAGGGTCTCGTGATACAATTTCATCTTGCTTTTGTTATCAGGTATGAGTGGTTGGACCCCAGTATCAAAAAAACAGAGTGGTCCCGTGAGGAGGAGGAAAAGCTTCTTCACCTGGCTAAACTGATGCCCACCCAGTGGAGAACCATCGCGCCCATCATTGGGCGCACAGCCGCCCAGTGCTTGGAGCACTACGAATACCTTTTGTATGTTCCTGCGTTTTTGTTGATGGCATCAGCACGCTTTTTCCACACACACATCTTATGTTTTTATTTTTTATAGGGATAAGGCAGCGCAGAGAGATAACGAGGAAGAAGTGGGAGAGGACCCTAGGAAGTTGAAGCCAGGGGAGATAGATCCCAACCCCGAGACTAAACCGGCCAGGCCGGACCCTGTGGATATGGATGAAGGTATAAAAATCTGAACAGGAAGGGCTAGTTGTGCTTTAGTGGCTTTGAACTGAGCGATATTGATGACAAATCATGTCTCATTTGGGTACAAAATTCTCAATGTGTTATTATGTGTACAGATGAGCTGGAGATGCTTTCTGAGGCCCGAGCGCGTCTGGCCAACACACAGGGCAAGAAGGCCAAGAGAAAGGCCAGAGAGAAGCAACTGGAGGAAGCCAGGTCACACTCGCACCTTATTCCCGCATTTGCTCATTTGGCTTTTTGAGATTCAACGCGTTCTCTTTTGCTAGGCGTTTGGCCGCGTTGCAGAAGCGCAGAGAACTGAGAGCGGCCGGCATCCACATCGGGAAGAAGAGGAAGAAGAAGCGTGGAGTCGACTACAACGCCGAAATCCCCTTTGAGAAGAAACCTGCTTCGGTAACCGACTGGCGGCGCCGCTTCTTATCATAGCAGAGCCTCGCTGAGTGGCTATTTTGTCTGTTTTCAGGGCTTCTACGACACCAGCATGGAGATTTACGACCCCCTGGCACCCAATTTCAAGCGTCTGCGGCAGCAGCACTTGGACGGCGAGCTGCGCAAGTGAGTTATCGCGTGGCGGCGAGGCCACGACCACGCCGTTCTCACGATTGTCGTCTGCCGGCAGCGAGCGCGAGGACCGCGACCGCAGGAAAGATAAGCAGAAGATCAAAAGGAAGAAGGAGAGCGACCTCCCGTCTGCCATCTTGCAGACCAGCGGCGTGGCCGAGTTCACTAAGAAACGATCCAAACTGGTTCTGCCCGCGCCGCAGGTAATGTTGTGGATCTCTACTCGCTGAGAAGGATTCATTTAACAAAAAAAAGTATGTAAACTGAGAACTGTAGTGGACCTGAAAGTGATCCCTGCGGAATCTCTGAGTTCTTTAGACAAAGACAAAAATGATACAAAAAAGCACAAACGGCAAAATTTCAAACATTGCTTCTTCTGCCAGATTAGCGACGTGGAACTGGAGGAAGTGGTGAAAATGGGCGTGGCTAGCGAGGTAGCCCGCCAAACCGCCGAGGAGAGCGAAAGCGCCAACAGCGCCTCGTCGGCGCTGCTGTCCGAGTACAGCATCACCAACAGCATGAACACCGGACTGCGGACGCCGCGCACGCCCGCCGCCCAGGACAGGATCATGCAGGTGAGGAACGCGACCCGCCGGCTTTGGAAGTGGCGACACAGTAGGCTGAAACGGCTGGCTTTGTTTTCCCAGGAAGCTCAGAATCTGATGGCGCTGACCAACATCGACACGCCACTAAAGGGTGGCCTCAACACGCCGCTGCACGAAAGCGACTTCCGCGGAGTCACTCCTCAGCGGCAGCAAGTGCAGACCCCCAATACGGTGCTCAGCACCCCATTCAGGTGAGCGCCGACGCGGCCCGCACCGCAAACGGCGGCTGCTAATAAAGATGTTGATCCGCAGAACACCTGGGCACAGTCAGGGGTCGGAGGCTATGACCCCGCAGGGGGCTGGAGGATTGACCCCACGCGGGGTGGCCACGCCCGGTCTGACTCCCGGGCGCACCCCGCAGAGGGACAATCTCAACATCAACACCGAGGAGCAAATGGCCGACCCATCGTACGCCAAGCACCTGGTGAGCAAATAGGCTTTCAAACCCAGTTTGGGCTTTCAGACTAGGATTTGGGTTTGAAACCCAGTTTGGGCTTTCAGACTAGGATTTGGGTTTGAAACCCAGTTTGGGCTTTCAGACTAGGATTTGGGTTTGAAACCCAGTCTGGGCTTTCAGACTAGGATTTGGGTTTGAAACCCAGTCTGGGCTTTCAGACTAGGATTTGGGTTTGAAACCCAGTCTGGGCTTTCAGACTAGGATTTGGGTTTGAAACCCAGTCTGGGCTTTCAGACTAGGATTTGGGTTTGAAACCCAGTCTGGGCTTTCAGACTAGGATTTGGGTTTGAAACCCAGTCTGGGCTTTCAGACTAGGATTTGGGTTTGAAACCCAGTCTGGGCTTTCAGACTAGGATTTGGGTTTGAAACCCAGTCTGGGCTTTCAGACTAGGATTTGGGTTTGAAACCCAGTCTGGGCTTTCAGACTAGGATTTGGGTTTGAAACCCAGTTTGGTCTTTCAGACTAGGATTTTGGGTTTGAAACCCAGTCTGGGCTTTCAGACTAGGATTTGGGTTTGAAACCCAGTCTGGGCTTTCAGACTAGGATTTGGGTTGGAAACCCAGTCTGGGCTTTCAGACTAGGATTTGGGTTGGAAACCCAGTCTGGGCTTTCAGACTAGGATTTGGGTTGGAAACCCAGTCTGGCCTTTCAGACTAGGATTTGGGTTGGAAACCCAGTCTGGGCTTTCAGACTAGGATTTGGGTTTGAAACCCAGTCTGGGCTTTCAGACTAGGATTTGGGTTTGAAACCCAGTCTGGGCTTTCAGACTAGGATTTGGGTTTGAAACCCAGTCTGGGCTTTCAGACTAGGATTTGGGTTTGAAACCCAGTCTGGGCTTTCAGACTAGGATTTTGGGTTTGAAACCCTGTTTGGGCTTTCAGACTAGGATTTTGGGTTTGAAACCCTGTTTGGGCTTTCAGACTCGGGTTAGGCTTTTAAACCCTGTTTGGGCTTTCAGACTCGGGTTAGGCTTTTATTTTTTTCCTATTTTTAAGCATAACACCTTGCTCGAGTTGATTTATTTAAGGCTTAGTATATTTCATACATGACTGTCAAAGAATTTTTTTTTTTGTATTTACTAAAGATGAAATGGAAATTCTTGATTCCGATTGGCATACTTCAAAGCCGCTTTTTGCCTCTCCGGACAGCAACGAGAGCGAGCGCAGCAGCTGAAGGAGAACCTGATGTTGCTTCCTGCGGCCAAAAACGACTTTGAGATCGTCCTACCGGAAAACGCAGAGAAAGAACTCGAGGAGACGGAGACGGATGTGGGCTACGTGGAGGACGCCTCCGACGTGGAGCTGCGCAAGCAGGTGCGATGGGTGCCGTGCGGCCCCTCCAAGTGAATTGGACGCCTTTTAAAGTTGATGCCGGGCTTTTTTTAGGCCATACGTGATGCGGAGAAGGAGAGAGAGTTGAAGCTGCGACACACTGCTGTGCAGAGGGAATTGCCCAGACCCACTGATGTAAGTCAAATCACTTCAAAATTGGAACCATTTTTCATTTTGAATTGGTCATTTTTACTATTGAAATTGTCACTTTTTTATTTGAAACTTTACAAACATTTTATATTTAGTATGGTGAAATTTGAATAGGACAAAATCTTGCCTTTTTCTACTTTTGACCCAAAAATCTGAAAGTGAATTTTCACACAATCTATGATATGATATATAGAAAATCAAAACCTCTTGAAAGAGAGAAACCATAAATGTTTTGCGCGCTCACCTGCAGGTGAACGAGTCTGTCCTGCGGCCTTCGTCCATGGAGCCCCTGTCGGACCTGCAGGTGGCCGAGGAGCTGATCAAGCAGGAGATGATCACCATGATGCACCACGACTGCCTTCACCACCCGACCGCCGGCGGCCAGCTGCAGCGCGCCAAAGCTCGGGGCCCGGCGTCCGCCTCCAACAACGTCCTCCACGTGGGCTACCTGGAGGCGCACCCGTACCACACCGTCAGCACGGAGGACATGGAAAAGGTAGAGCACACCAAAAAAAGGCCCGTTCGGGGAGACGGCGTCACGGTGCCCTTTTTGTTCCACCAGGCCAAAGCCATCTTGGCGACCGAAATGGAGGTGGTGAAAGTGGGCATGGGTCATGGCGATCTCAGCATGGAGGCTTACTGTCAGGTGTGGGAGGAGTGCTACGGACAGGTCAGGTCGGATTTGCGACGGCTTGGTTTTTCCCTCAAGATTATGTTAAGCGTGCTCGTGCTCCGCCCTCGCAGGTGCTCTACCTGCCCGGACAGAACCGGTACACCCGAGCCAACTTGGCGTCCAAGAAAGATCGAATCGAGAGCGTCGAGAAGAAACTCGATGTAAGGCCACGTGCCCTTTGGGATGGTTTGTTTTGTCATTGTTCAGAGAAGACGGGTTTCTAAGAAGTGCAAGTTATTTTTAAGCTCCTCGGTATTTCATATTTTCAAGGCTTTTACAAAGTTTTGCATTGATTAATCTTGCTAAAGGCATTCAATTTTATCCGGTAGGTTCCTTCAATTTTGTATGACAAATTTTGACATTCTTGGACTTTAGGTGAAATTGGACCTGGTCTGCATTCTATACACAAATGGTTATCAGTCCATTTCAGTCTGAAAAGTCAAAGGCTAACAAACTTCACGCTAACATAGCAATGATCACGTGACTAATGTCTCGTTAGCTGACCTTTGATGACCAAGGTGGTCATTTTCTCTGTAAACTGCACTCATGGTGGGCTTTTTTTTCTGGCAGGTGAACCGCGGTCACATGACAGCGGAAGCGCGCAAGGCGGCCAAAATGGAGAAAAAGCTCAAAATCCTTCTGGGTGGCTTCCAGTCCAGGGCGCTCGGCCTCCTCAAGCAGCACAATGAACTCTGGGAGCAGGTGGGAAGGAGCGCTAGAAATTCAATTACGATGATTGCGAACCTTCGCAAGAACGTTCCGCTTTGCCCGCCAGGTGGAGCAAGCGGCCACAGAGTTGGAGACTTTCTCTCAGCTGAAGAAACATGAAGACCTGGCCATTCCGAGAAGACTCGAGGTCATTCATTCGCAAAGCACTTTGGGGGGAAAAAATACATTCACTGTTATTTTTTTTTTTCAACGTTCTTTGTGTTTTCAGGCATTGCGCGAAGACGTGGAGCGTCAAATGGATCGAGAGCGGGAACTCCAGCAACGATACGGAGAACTGGTGACCGAGAGAGACGCCCTGGCGGGTAACAATGCTCAGAAATGCTGAGCGACATTAAACGCATCCTTTTGCAATGTATCACAAAGATTGTATGCGATGCCCCATGTTCTTCGTTTCCCCGTTAGTGACCAATAAAGTTTATTTCGGCGACATCAGCTTTCTTCGATGAGTGATGTTTATTAAACAAGGTGAAAGTAACAAAAAAAAAAATTGGGTGATCAGCAGGCCAGGTAAGACATCCCACTTCTTCTGTAGGTGTTCTGAAGGGGGAAAAACAATGTTAGAATTAGGAAAGATGCTGAAATGTGTGGGCGTACTTACGGGTTGTCTGTAGTTGAATCTTCTGATGGCCTCTCGGATGTGACATGGCTGAATGGCGCCGCTCGGAGGTTCTGGCGTCGCGGGACAGCTCTAAAGTAAGCAGAAATTTCAGTGCACATTCTCTTTTGATAATCACTTTTAAGAACAGAGACTGGTATTAAGAAGTTAATTTATGTAACTTTTCCCTCCAAGTTAGTTGTGATATGATCCAAAATTGCTTCTTTTTTTTCACCTTTTTCCGTTTCCTCTGCCGCGCTCGTCCGTCCAGACTTCCGTTGCCTTGGGGGAAGGGCTTGGATGAGTGGGAGGAGCCAGGTGTGGACGGAGGCGTGGCTTCGGGGGAATCCGATTCCTTCTTAACCTGCTGAACGACAGGGAGAACGGGCTCGATGAAAAGGTGACCAAGACCCCTGAATTGAAGGTGCGCGCGACCTCAACGTGAGAGTTGTATTGAATGTGGCTGGCCGAGATGACGTGAGCCACCGTGTTGGTTTTGGCCACCATCTCCTGCTTGACCAGCAGAGACAAGTCCACAATCTGCACGGAAAAAGCAAGCGTCAAAGCACGGCTCTGCGGTCGTGCGGGCGAAGAAGCGCTTACCTGGGCGATGGTCTCGTAGGCCAGATAGGACAGGACTTCCATAGCTACGCTGTTGGGTTTGAGTTCCAGATTGCTGCAGTCCAGCCAGTCGCGGAACTTGGACGCTTTCTTGACTGCGAGAGCGTGCGCGCACATACGAAAAGGGAAATCATGTATTTATGCGGAGGGAAAAGATTATTGATTGGATATGAAGAAAGTAAAATGAGAAGTCTTCTTTACCAAAGCTGAGCTGTCGACTCTCGCAGAATTCGGCGTACTGGCTGGGGTCCATGCTTCTGCTGTTGCGTTCCATGCGCTGCAAAATTTGCAGAACGACGACGATTGCACTCTTAGGTTCGCCGACGTGGCGCCGCGATGACCGCTTACCTCCAGCCTCTCCTGTTTGACGGGGTCCATCTCCCGACGCTCCACCAGCGACAGCAGCTCGCCGGTGTGGTCCAGCAACAGAAGGTGATCCTGAGCCAGACGTTGGCGCCGCTGGACGCCGCCACCGGCCGCGCCCGACGACCCTGCGGCGACCAGCATTAGGGTTAGTCACTCCAAAATGAGGTGCTCTGAAAACTATGTTCTCACTCGTTCCCAGAGGCGTTACTGGGACATGCATTTTTATTTTAGTCATTTTAAAGTAAGTCGACCTTGTTCCTGCCCCCCTTCGTCTTCGTCTTCAAGGCTCTTTAGAAGCTTGGACTTGTAATCTCGGAACTGAAGATACTTCAGTAGGCGGGACAGCTTCCTCTATGCATAGTCATAAACACATTATAGAAAAGCTATTTGGGTCTGAAAATGTAGGTCTTTCTAGTGCAACAATTATGGTAATTCAAAATGGGCAGCATTATAGAGTACAACTACATTGACACTGAATTGACTTAAAGCCCTTTCTTTAACATTTTTTTTGTTACGTGTCTTAGTAGTTAGTAACTTCAATTTGTAAGCGTTTCAATTTACTTTAGTGTTTTTGTGGCCCTCACCTTGTCTCTGCGCATGAGGAAGAGGATGTCCTCCACGGCGATGACCCTTGACCCCCGAAGTGTGGCGCCCTCACTGGCCTGATGGAGCTGATCATAAAGTCACACGGCTGTCTTGCCCCGTCATTGTCAGCGAATTAGTTCATCTTACCATGGTGATGAGCTGCGTGTGCACAATGTCCTCCACCAAGGCTGCCGTCTCTTGCAGCGGCCTGCGGGCGTCTCCCAGGGAAAACCTAACACACACGCACCCCCCACATACAGGTGAGCCGCAAACATTTGTGCAAACCTCCACATTTGCATTTAGAAAAAGCATTAGGAGGCCAATACACAAAATTGGCTCGCATATGTACAACATGGAGTCTGATGTTTTTCCCGCAGGGCCGCCTCCATCCGGGCCGTGATTTGCGGACATCTGCTGTCAATCACGCCACCGCCAGGAGCTCGGGTTTGAGGTCGAGAGCTTCACGCCAAGGCGTAGAGTTCGGTTTTGGGGTTTGCACACTTCAGGCGTCTCTGACCACCAGGTGAGCTACGCACGCAATGATATATGCACACACACGTCCACGCCACTCGTGTGTAACGGGATGTTAAATGTGGACTAGATAATTTGATGTGATTGTTTTTTTAAATGAACTTTTGCAGAGAGCAAAAGTGCTCATAGATAGAAGATATGCAATTCCTTAATGAAGACCATTTGGAACACTTGCATTGGACTTTGCTTATTCGTGTATATTGTGTGAATTATGGTTTGTGATTATGTGCTGTGTCATGTCCCATTCAAAATAGGTAGGGGGACATGGCTTCCAACAGTCTCTTTGGTGGAACCGGCAGTACACTGTATACAGGTGAGTACATGGTGATGTGTGTGAGTGTGTCAGTCTTACATCATGCCCTGTATTTCGGGGATGAAGCTGGTCCGAGAAGCTGCAGGGCGTTCTCGAGACCCGGCGATGACTGATCCAGCCATATAGCAGCTTCTCCTATGTCAAACCCTGAACACAGACATTTTATCCTTTTACATTTACAATTGAACAATTTCACAGTTTTAAACAGGAAATATGTGGAATATAGTGGAATTGACAGTACTATTTGGACAAAATGTGGCGTGAGGAACTTTTGCCGATTGTTATATTTGTCTATTTTATTTTTGTGGGTTTCTTAAATCAATACATTAAAATCGAAACGGAGTCCAATTCTTAAAACAACTTAACAGAACTCTATCGATGCAACACGAGCGCGCACACGCAGGTGTTTAAACCGCACGGCTTCCTCTCCGGTAGTAAAATCTGAATATTAAAACGACGACTTTCCTCTCTATTCAAAGGTTGCGGTTAAAGAGCCAACAATGCTCCACACAATCAAAGTAAACACAGACAACGACACGTCGACCAGGCAGGAACGTTGATCGTGCAGGGGAAGACATCAGTAAAACTCACCAAAAGTTGTCAAGTAATACGTCGATCGTAGTGGTGATGTACTATATTATTTACGTTTGGGTGAAATTGCGGCGCGCGTTGATGACGTCAATGGCCAGGGAGAGGGATGCTGGAACATGAAGTTTTTTTCCCCATTTTTAAAGGTTAGAACGTTCTAAAGATCAACTGACATATAATGTTTTGAGAATATATTTTGGACATCTTATTCTTACAAGATACCAAAACAAATTATCTCACTTTATTAAACAAAATGGTTTACTCTTTAAAAACAAATTAATACATTCTACTGGAGGAACTGCTGGAAATACCTGATGGAAAGGTTGAATACCAACAAACAAAAAAAGCTTAGCAGCCTGCCAGGCTAATAAAACACTGGAAGAACCCATGATATATATAACATATCATTATAATCCTATATGTTATGTTGCTTTGAATCAGATGCTGCGACGAAGCGTCGAATTGCTTCATCGCCATCCCACCTCCATCCGGATGTATCCGAAACGTACTACTTCCACGACACGACACCCCCTCGAGGACTGGTAACCACCGAGAGCCCCAACTTCCTGTGTACCGGCCTTCCTCATCACTGGAGGTGCAACAAGACCTTACCTCGACCTTTCACGGTGAGCCGACACGCTGACCGGAAGGCCTGGTCGTGCATGATCAAGTTTCAGCGCCATTGACAACGATAAACATTTCAGCAGAGAGAGGGTGGCAGTCTTAAAGGATTGGACGTCAATTGTTGTCAATGGCATATAACATGTCAAAGGCGTCATACACTTTTCTTCAGGTGGTTTCCTTGAGCAACGACGTCCCGGACGGCGCCCTGGTCGTCCTGATGGCGGGAAATGAGGAAAATGTTAGCGCCGAGCTACGCAACAACACGGCCACCATGAGGCAGGGACACGCCCACTTCAACGACCTTCGTTTTATAGGTCGCAGTGGCCGAGGTAAAAAGAGAACATAAAAATATTTGAGTTCAGTGGCTGACTCCAGATAGTCATTGACTTCTTGTAATGTTATTTTCTCTCCAGGTAAGAGCTTCACACTGTCCATCAATGTGTTGACCACACCCCCTCAGGTGGCCACGCTGCACAGAGCCATCAAGGTGACCGTGGATGGTCCGCGCGTGCCCAGACGTCAGTAGAAAGAAAAAAATTAAAAGATGTAAATATATGTAATACTTTTATTGGACATTTACGCAATTTTAATTATGTTTTTCCAGGACAGCGTCAGAAAGAAGTGTCTGCACGTCACGGTCCTTCCAGCTGTGCTTTTGCTACCTCAGGTAAAACAAAACCAGACAAAGTGCTCATGTCGGTAATTTATGTAATCATTTATTTTATCTCATTCGGTGTCCCCATGATTACATCTGAAATGGTAATACATGTAGATTCAGTGTGGGTACATCAATTTAAACAAAATCTCTACTAGTAAAATGTTATTGCAACAGTCTAATTTTGCTAGGTTACATACTATCTACTGAGCACAAATGATGTATTTGGCAACTGATGTCATGCTCTTCAGACTGCAGAATCCCATCGTCATCGTTGTGGTCCCGCGAAACATCCCTGTTCGGTCAGATGGCCGCCCTAACATCCACCTTCCCGCCACCTCCCAGAATGCACCACCACCAACAACGCCATCACGCCCTGTCCTTCCCCAGCCAACCTCCCTCTTACTCTTCCTACTTCAACTCACCAGCCCCCCCTCCCCTCACCCACGGTGGTCCTTTCTACTACGGACACAACCAAACGTTTCAGAATGCGGGAGAGGATAGCGGCGTCATGGCAGCATTGAACACGTTCATGGAGGGCTCGTGTTTCACCCTTAGAGGGGAGGAGCCTATGTGGAGGCCTTATTGAGATAAATTGGGGACATTATCCAATCATAAATCAGATTTTGAACAATAATAACTTTTAAACCCGAATCGACATTAAAATTTGAAACGCTGGCAGGTCAAATGGATGAGGCGTCCACTGCTGTCAATGGCATTGAAACATCCTCATCCAAATGACTAATCTGAATCAGTCTGACTATTGTCCAACTTTAATGTCTGGAACAAAATGTCTTCAGTGTTACCAGAATCATTCTGGTAACACTGAAGACGAAATTCAGCAGATAAGGCCTAAATCTCATTCTGGCAGAATGAGATTTAGGGCTTACATTTCCCAGCACTTGTATCTTAGAAGCCTTTCTTTGATGGATTTCAAAACATGTTGCGCAAAACGCAAATAAGCTTCTTTCATCCGACCAAAAACACCCCAAGCCATGTTCCCCTATTTACTTTTAGAGTCACATGGCATAACCACCGGGTACAATCGTTTCAGATGGTATTTTACTCGGCAATCCCCCACCCCACACACACACACAGCTCGCAGTCTTTCCGAACCATCACAAGTTCAGTGGTAGATCTTAAAAAGAATGTTAAAATCTTTTTTGGGGCAGGTTTGATCGTAAACTGACCTGTGTTCCTTATCGAATGCGCACAAAAATGTTCTTTGCTGTGACTCAAATTGTAGAGAACTGTCCAAACGGATGTGTTTTTTTTTTAAATCAGGGAAAACCTTTTCACTTGTGAATTAATTCCCCTGACGTTAGCACAATAGATTTTTGATAAGCAATCAAAATGACCTTCAGGTAGCTCTCCGGCCAACGGGCGTCCTTGCCAGCTTCCTTATTACTCATGTAGAGCCACACACACGCTCACAAAAACTTTTGCATTTGGGGAACCAGCATCCCGATAAGAAAGGAGTGACAACAAGAGAATGCTGGGCTTGGACGCGCAGCCATTGTGTCCCAATACAATATACGACTTCCTCTACATGGCAGATGACGCAACACATAATACACAAAATAACACTCGCACACATACACTAAAAATGACGCATTTTGACTAACACACACAAATATTGCTCAGTTCGTTGATTGGATGTTATTCATGTTAATGCAAATATTTCATTTTCCGGTTTCCAACAATGATTTTTATTGTATTACTGAAAATAAAACAAAAAAGAACATACATGTGTATACGGACACACCTAAACAAACATGCACATACATGAGTGTTGCAGGCAGCATGGCACCAGGGCAACTTCCTTTGGAGACACGGCCTACTGTGAGTGAGGGAGGGAGGAAAAGACCCAAGTAAGAGCAAGAGAGGGAGAGTGAGAGGGTCCGCCACAAAAGTATGTCCCTCACTCACACACACTCACACACACAAAGTGTTCTCTCATCACTCGCAACTCGCTTGTGACTTTCTCCTCTAGTATTTTGGGACGAGAGTCATCCACAGATTTGGATCGGTTACCTGCAAACTTTCATCAGTTGAACCGCCACTGCTCGTCTTCCTGCCTTGCTTAAAGGTACCTGGACAAACTCGCTGCCGCTAGCTGACCTGGGTTCTACCATACAAGTTTCAAGCCAAAAGTTGCTTTATATCATCAGCGACAACATCAGGTAGTTTATGTGGATTTGCAACACACACACATGCAAGTGTATGTCAGGAGTTCTCCAAATTTTTATGTGCCTATCTACAATACAAAAAAAATTCTTTAAAAAGTTAATCTACACTTTACACAACCTGACAGCCAATTTCTCCCATTTCAACTTGGACTTAATTTAAGATAGCACATGTAGTCTTGCTTTAATATTTTATTTATTTTGCAGTTGCATTTACAATATACTATGTATACGTTTACAGAATATAGTTTAGACTTGTAATGCATTTACATCAGAATCACTTTTTACTGGTACAATGCGTATTTGTTATAAGTAAATTCAGAATAAACTTGTGTTTTGGCACTATCTACCCATTTATGGAATTAAGACAGTGGTTTTTAAACGTACTAAATCCCGCATAATTCCCATGTGCATTCACCAAACCCTTCATAAATAAATAGTACAGCATTTTTCTCTAGATTAAAACACCAATTTACTTTATTAGTGCACAAAAAAATGACTATAAATTTGTACGAAAAAAATCAATGTATTAAAAACAACAAAACATAATTTGCACCAAAACAATACAACAGTATGAAACATGTTTCTGCAAATGATTTTGATTATTGATTTTCAACAAAGTGGTACTCTTATCATTGCCAGTCCAAATCCTGTGACTTTTCTGCTTGTTTTGTTTTATTTTTGTGCCGTTTAATCCATCCGGAATAATAAATTACCAATTTTTAATAGTTTACGGTAATTTAATTTAGTTCAACACAGCCTGAGGTGCAAGTGTGTGTGTGTGCGTGCGCATGCATTATTGTTGCAGGATGCAGAACAATGCTGTGGGCCACACACACACACACACACACACACACACACACACACACACACACACACACACACACACACACAAACAGAGGTCAAGCAATAGTCTATGGGAGGAAGTAATATTGTTATTAAGTATCCCAAGAGCGCTTGAACACACAGACACACACATTTATTTGAGAGGACGGTGTCCCAAAACAACAAGGGAACTGTATTTAACTCTTTGACTGCCAGCTCAGGTTCCAGTACGCGTGTGCTGTGGTAGTTAGTAAAAGTTGGATGTCTATTGCCGTGAATGCCAGACAGAGAGACGTCAAACACTGCTAAAAATATAGCTTGGATTTTTTTCTGCGGTTTATGGTTTGATCAAATGTCTGTGTCCCAAGGCTGTGGAAACTCGGATAAAATGTTTTTTTATACAGCTTGGCCTATTTTAAAAATGGCTTGAAGCATATAAACCTTGATGCCAATCACACTTATACAATACACAATAAAACGCGTCAAAAACACCCAATCTTCATTAAGGAAAATATAAAATTCGCTAAACTTTTTTGCTCATTCCTATAAATGATTATCACTCAAAAATGACATTTTGAATCATGATGCCCATGTTAGGAATGCAATAAAATTTTATAGGGATTGAATTAATACCAATAACATAATGCTAACAGTCAACTTATAATGATAGTTGTGATCGAATGGATGGATTTCCATTTAGTGAGTGGAATCTGGTGGGTATACAAATAGCAGAAAAATAATTTGTGTGTGTGTGGGAGTGAATGTTTCCCGTCCCAAGAGAGCACCAGTGTTGAGTGTGGGAACTGAAATTGAAGCTATAGTAAGACAGAACAAACATGACATCTATATTTTTGAACAGGGTCAAGCTAAAATATTCTGGATATTCTGTGAACCATTACAATAAGTATGTTGGAAAATCTTGCAAATATATCTTGCAAACCTGCCTGCATCCTGAAATGACCTGAAAAAGTTTGCTAATTGCCATTAAATGTTCTAATCCACAAGGTAAGAACAGGAATCTGGGCGAGTGGTTGCCAGTGAGGAAATGGCAGACTGGAGTCTACTGGGAAACTTCCTGGAGGAAGTACAGGAACACTCCACCTCTATTGGCAAGGTACAAACGGGCACACGGATAGATGTTGGGGAATGTATATGTTGAAAAGTTACTCATGACACATTTGAAATAACTAAACAACTTAACCCTGGCAGGTGTGGTTGACCATCTTGTTCATCTTTCGCATTTTGGTTTTGGGGACGGCGGCTGAGTCGTCTTGGGGGGACGAGCAGGAAGACTTCAACTGCGACACGGAACAACCCGGCTGTGAGAACGTTTGTTACGACAGAGCCTTCCCCATCGCGCACATACGTTACTGGGTAGGTTTCGCCGACTGCCATGTTAAGTGTTTAACTGCCATGGGTCATAGACATCCAAAGTGGTAAATTATTGCTGAACATAGTGGTGGTTAAGATCTTTTTAATCTATATAAACCAATCCACACACTTTTAAATAGCCATTGCACGTCATCTGCTGTCTTGTGCTTTTTTGGCGGATAGGAAAAACCACAGTAGATCATAACTGGACTTTTTCAGGTTGTCATGGAAGATGTCGAGCAGAGTTCATCAATATATGCAATAAGCCGCAATTAGGATAGCACTAGGTATACCACCACAGTTATTCATGGTCTTAATTAGGCCTTAACATCTCATTGGTATGCAAATGACCGTGACATCCCTGAATGTTTTCATTCATTGGATCATTTACTTTTGGCTGTCCTATAATAGCAATGGATTGTAAAAATTGTTCTTCAATTTACAAAACTGAAGGTGTGTGGAAAAACTGTTGCTCAACATATTTATAAGTATGCAAATTGCAAATTTCTTAGATTTCGGATAGTGGGAAAAATGTAAATACAAAAAATGACAAGTTTACTACAGGTGCAGGCATTGTGTGACATCACTTATACCCAGAAATATACATGATGAATAATGGATTCCCACACAGGTGCTTGGTGTCCGAAAGAAGGGCGGGGAATCTGGGATACTCACATCTGATTGGCTAAAATAGTACATATCAGCATTGTTTAAATGGGGCGGTTACTTCTTGGAAGAAAAAAACTCATGTTCAGGATACAACATACTCAAAAATGTCATTCCTGGACACAATCATTCTCTGCCATCTGCCGTCTTCAGTTGAAATGGATTGGACGTATTTTATTGCCAGGTCCTCCAAATTGTGTTCGTGTCGACGCCCAGTCTGGTCTACATGGGCCACGCCATGCACACGGTGCGCAGGGAGGAGAAGCGGCGCAACCGGCAGGAGGACGGAGGAGGCGAGGATGACAACGACGACCCGGGAGGGGGCGACGACGACGACGACGACGACGAGGATGAAGGTGGCAAGGATGCGGGTAAAGGCAGGAAAACCACGTCCCCGGGCAGGGTGCGCCTAAAGGGGGCGCTGCTGCAGAC
Source organism: Stigmatopora argus (assembly GCF_051989625.1). Classification (NCBI taxonomy): domain Eukaryota; kingdom Metazoa; phylum Chordata; class Actinopteri; order Syngnathiformes; family Syngnathidae; genus Stigmatopora; species Stigmatopora argus. The sequence continues at coordinate 4,135,627 of NC_135397.1, read as the reverse complement.
ATACGTGCTGAGCATCCTCGTTAGGAGCATCATGGAGGTAAACGCTGACTCCGTCTGCACTTTTCGTGAAAGCTTTTACTGATCTGGTGGTTTTCCGTATAGGTGGTGTTCCTCTGCCTGCAGTACTTCCTGTACGGAATATTTCTCCACCCGCTCTATGTGTGCAAGGTGGAACGCACAGCATTATTTTCAATGTGTTTTTGTTTTTTATGACTGTGTGTGTGTGTGTTTAGGCCTGGCCGTGTCCACATCCGGTCAACTGTTATGTGTCGCGGCCTACGGAGAAGAACGTGTTTATCGTCTTCATGTTGGCCGTGTCGGGCGTCTCTTTGGTGCTTAGCGTGCTGGAGTTGCACCACCTGGCCTGGAAACATTGTTGCAGGTAAGTGTATTTACTTCAAAATGACAATTTAGCCCCTTGTTTCAATTTGTACTCATTATGGTAACTTGACTTTTTCTAGTTGAAAATATGGACAGTTTCAGTACAGTTCTGTTTTTATTTTCAGCAACCCCCAGAAAAGAAAAAAATACCCATGTGAAGCCAAATAAGATAAAATATTTTCATTTTGTAAGACTGTTGTTAGTTCTGGTTTGTTTATCTACTAACTAAATGCCGCCTACGTAATATAGAATTATTCCTGGAAAACTGTTATTTTGGGTCATTTAACTGAGTTTGACTTAGGAAACGCTTTTCAACGGAACTAAAGATATTTTTATAATATACAGGAATAAATACAGGAAAACAATCTCTTTGTTCTGTTTCCAGGCACATTTTGGCGTCCAAGAAGACGGCGCCCGCCGTGGAGTCGTCTCAGTCCAAACAGGTCTTGCTGTCTCCACCGCCGCCGCCGCCCACGCCGCCTCCCGACTTCAGTCAGTGCGTGATGGGCTCCTCGCACTTCCTGGCGCCTCCCTTCCCCAACCACCGGCTGGCTCACCAGCAGAACTCGGTCAACATGGCCGCCGAGCAACACAAGATGGCCGACCAGGAGGGCTTGCTGCAGATGAGCTGCTACTCGGCCGGCTGGCGCAACGGCGCCGACCTTGCCGCCTATTACGACGCCGCTGGCTGCCTGCAGATCCAAAATGGCGCCGCTGAGCGTTTGCTTCTGTGCGCCAACGCCGAGGCCGATGTCGAGTGCCACGGGGACAAACTCAGCAAAACCAGCGGCGCGAGCAGCCGAACGCGAGCCAACGATCTCGCCATCTGACAATAGAAGCCTTCCTTTGTTCATTTGCAAGACTTTGAGGAGCGTTTAAAAGGTCAATGATCAAACAGAAGTGTGGACAAAAAGTGAACAATGACTTCATTTTTGTAATAGCAGGCATGTATTATTTTTACATTGTATATTAAGATTTTTCTCTCTTTTTAATGGGTGTTACTTATTCATAGTTTTGGGCTGAATTCCTAGAAAAATCCAACCCACCCCAGGATATATGTAATGGGGTGGTCCATTGTTTTACTATTTTCCTTTATTCTTAATAGAAAAATCTGAGAAAAAAATCATTTGCGTATACTGTACAGTTTTCTATAGGGGACATCAAAACAATGCTGATGTTTTAAAAAAAAAATGTTTTGATAGAAGTCTTCACACTACCATATATACTCAAAACACATTCCTTTTATACGGTATTAACATAATTATCACTTCTGCTCTTAAATATCTTTTCTTTTTAAAACGTTTCCTTTTCATTATGAAAAATATGGAAGTGATACCAAACAAACAATCATGCATTTGTTTTGTTGTTCTTATGTTTTTACTTCCCATGGCATGAATCTAGGGCAAGCTGAGTATTCCCAGCAAGAAGCAAAAAAAAGAAAAGAAAAATAAATACATGGAAACAAAAAAGGAATGTTTGGAAAACAGAGCCAGCGCATTTTGCAGCATGGACATACCACACTGTGGCATGACGTACGTCACATCCGCAAGTGCCGTGACATATTCTGTAGTACTATTTGTCACAGCATAAGCGGTAGTTTTCTCCATCGAGGAATTGGCATCAGTGGACCATATTCGTGATCGTCTGACTACTTGCAGAGAATTAAATGACACATTTATTTAGGTAAAGTATTTGTTCAACCCACAGGTTCACAGTTTATCTGGTCTGATAATACATCGGCGTCGCTACGTTGAAAGCCCAGCGTGTTATTTTCACTTTAAGTAAACGGACAATTAATTTATTTTCTTCCAGGTTGTGTTTTTATTTCGTTTGACAGAAAATAGTTTGGACTATTTTTAGAGGTTTCTTGTTGACTTTTTGTTTGCTCCAAAACACAACGTGTAGTCCTGTCGCATGTCGATTGCGTCACGTATTTTGACACTGTTTAGTTCACACACTAATGTTAATTCTTTGCAAAAATTCATTTTTACTTGTTTACAAGGATTAACTATCACCCATACTGCACTGGATTATATGTTAAATTATTTAGTGTTAGAATAATACATTTCAAAACAAGAAAGTTCAACACCATTGCCATACAAGCAGAAAACCCAGAAATTCACATAACGATCCAAAAAGAAATATGTCATTAATCAACATGAACACATGATAATATATTATTTGCGTTTTTAGCAATAGTCATGAGTCGACGTGGACGCGCGTCAAGAAAGAGGACGAAGAAACGTGACGGCATACACCAATCAGGTATTTAAAAAAAAGAGTAAAAGTGTGTCGCTACTATACCCTTGAATCATCCCCTCATTTCACTATTCTAAATCGCCATCATGTTCTTATCCAGTCTCACTGAGCCACCAGCCAGAGTACGTGGCGCTCCGGAGGTTTCTCTGCCAGCGAGGTTTCACATCAAAACTGCTGCAACCAGCTCTCTTCTCTGGTACTAACAAGTTTGTATTCATTCTTAAAAAAACATTCATGGAAAATGATGATTTTTCATTGGTCGCCTCTCCAGACACAGGCCGAGGTCTGCAAGCTTTTACGGGCATAAAGGTAAGACGTATCCCATCAGATTTGTCAAAAGTGAACTGAAAGAATAGAAAATCATTAAACCATCTTTTTTTATTTTTTTATTTTATTTAAAGCCCAATCAACTGTTAATTTCCCTTCCTGAGTCTTGTCTGCTTACAACATCCACCGTGCTAGACAGCTACCTTGGTCATTACATCAAGAGGTAAATGCTGTATATCTATGACTGCTGTATTTCCTGGTAGCATACCAATACTTTTTTTCTCATCAGCTGGCAGCCTCGCCTCTCACCTCTATTGGCTCTCTCCGTCTTTCTCGTCTGCGAGCGGCACCGAGGACCCGACACCGACTGGTCGCCGTACATCCACGTCCTTCCCGCCTCTTACTCGTGCCCCGCCTATTTTGACCGCGACGTCACAGCGCTTCTGCCTGCCGGACTCCGGCGGAGAGCTATCCATCAGAAAGAAAGTGTGCAAGAAATCCATGCCTCTAATCGGGATTTTTTTCGGTGAGTTTATTTTAATGACTTTGATTGTGTTTGTTTAATAACGCTTATGTGTGCGCTTGTTTTAATTCAGGACTTTGCAGCCAATCCTTAGTCAGCCTGTCGAGGACGTGCTGACGTTTGAAGCGCTGAGGTGATGAACAAAAACAAAACAAAGGTGCCAATTTTCAGCATTATATATTAAAATTAAAATTCTCATTGTTTTGTCCAGGTGGGCTTGGTGCAGCGTCAACACCCGCTCTGTGTTCATGCGTCAACCGTCCAGCAAATTCTTGTGTGGAGAAGACAATTACGCGCTAGCGCCCTTTTTGGATTTGCTTAACCACCGGCCTGATGTGCAGGTAGACAATTTCAGATTTCACGACATTAGATTTCGATACATATACGTTTTCATTGTCGTTTGTTCGGCAGGTAAAAGCAGGTTTCAACGATGAGACAGAAAGTTATGAGATCAGAAGCTTGTGTGGGACGGAGCGTTTCCAACAGGCCTTCATCAACTACGGTCCTCATGACAACCAAAGCCTGCTAATGGAGTATGGCTTCGTTGCCCCCGGCAACCAGCACAGTCTGGTCTATGTGGACCCGGGTAGGTTGTAGTAGTCAGGGTTGTGTATTCGTTTTAGCTCGTTTGTGGTGATGATCTAATGCGTACATTGTTATGTTTTATTCAGAAATTCTGTGTGAGATTGTTAAAGGCAACACAACGAATCTGGAGCAGAGGATGAAGTTCCTCACGGACAAAAACTTTCTCAAGTCAGACTTTTTCCAAGACAATTGTTTACTAAAAATTATATATCTTCATGGGTCTGATTTTTTTTTTCTTCATTCCTCAGTAATCTGAGCATATGTGGCGAAGGTCCCAGCTGGCGACTGATGACTGCTCTCAGACTGTTGTCACCTCAAGCTCTCTTGTAAGACCCTTGTCCGTATTTTTTAAATGCTTACTAAATCAGAGGCTGAATGTGTGTTTTTCCATCAGCCACCAGTGGAAAGCGGTGTTGCTCGGCCAGATAGTAGACGAAGATGTCGAACAGTGGAGCATCCGGATGGCGTTGGTGTTGTGTCAAAGACTCTTACAAGACACGCTCGTCATTTTAGAGAAGGTTTGTGACCATGTAGAAACGTGTTTGACATTGAGTAAGGTGCCAAAAGTATGCATTTCACTAAATAATCACAATACAATATCGTTTATTGGACATCTACTCCGTTCAAAAAATGTACATGAGTTAATTGCGTCCCATTTTTTTCCATAGATTTCCAAGCTTCTCCAACAGGGAGAACCGTCGCGTAACGACCACCTGCGGGTGGTCGAGTCACTGCGGCTGGAGGAGAAATGCATCCTGGGAGGATACCTTGACTCACTGAGAGGCGCTCAAGTCGAGCTGAGCCAAATGGATGCGAACAATATAAGTTAAGGGTGTCATCACATTTCAATCACAGTCTTTTTCTTGTGGTGAAGCTGCAAATCCTCCATTGCTGCCGCCGCTTCCTGGAGGGGGCGCGGTTCCTCGGGCTGAGGTCTGGGTAGACAACATTAACAGCAATTACACTCCTGGAAAAGCCAAACTCAGCGATGTCATCTTAACTTATTCATTTGTAATTATTTCGAGTACTGTACAATTTTTAAGTTAACCAACTATCCAATTGATATAAACAGTACCTGAGTATTCCAGCGGACATCTTCTCTACAATGTCTTTAAGAATATCTACCAGCAGGCTGTTAAAGAAAGCATACAGTAGGATTGCTTAAGTGCTGGATAAATGCATGCAGTTAGTTTAGGATACGCAGGTAGCGTCCCTGCTGGAATGATGACGCTAACCACACTTGAGGGTTCAGGAATGACAGGGAGGCTGACTTCAAGAACATTAACCTGCTGTCGGGAGGATCCAACTGAAAGAAAAGAAATAGCGGCAGTTCATGTAAGCCTTAACACAACGAATAATAGAATTACAGTCATAAAATCTTTGTACTCTATGAAAAAAAAGACTACTTTTTCCGTTGTTTAACCACAATAAATGCACAATCCACTTACTTGCAGGTCTTGGTGGGACGTCACCCAGTGGCCACCCACTGCCAACGCTGTTATGATGTCATGTTTGTGTGGATGAAGGGTCAGCTCCTCTTTTTCATGCAGGCTGACTTCAAACGACAAGCACAATTTGAATACTCAAGTGGTACTAATGTCATTTTTTTTACCTCCTTGGTCGACCACTATGTCCACTCCTAGACCCCCAGTCTCTTCCATAATAGCCGGAAGAAGGTCGGATGGATTTTTGAAGACAGGAATCACCCTCACTGCAGTGACCAACATACATATTTTAGTCACTATTAGAGATAAAACAGGTAATAAGTCCGTTTTTTTTCCACTTAGGTTTCGGAGTTCTAAGTTTTTAACACACTCAATTGATTTTATTTAGATTCTGATTATGGTAAAATTGGCTACATAATTTGTACAGCATGAACCATTTATGACTTTAAATTTAAAGTGTAGAAAGGGAAAAATAGTAGATAGTAAAGATCTGACTCACAAGAGCTTCCTGAGGGAAAAAAATAAAGTGTGTAAAGGCAGAAACTGGTATTCACATGGCATACTGTTGAAGGAAAAACAGCGACAGCGATAAACGCCCAATTTAAACTAGAAGTACTTTCCGTGATCACTTGCTGTCAGTCAACTCAGTTCAAATAGATTGCACAAAATTGGAATAAATGCCTACACAGTGTCGAAATTGCAACCTGCAGAGCGGGTCTCGGTACAGACCTAAACTGGGCCTTAGTTTTTCCAAGAAGGCGTGCTGCTCTTGTGAGTGAGACGTGGTCAGAACCTTCACGCCGTAGTAACAAGCCAGCTGGATACACATCAGGCCAAAAGACTGAGAGCAGGAAAACGCACACAACGGAGGGGTCAATGCAAACACCTTTAGCCATTACGGCATATGGAATGTACCTACACTGGCACCATCCACCACCAGAAGCGTCTGTCCAGCGGCCACTCGAGCTTGAGTGTGGAGGGCGGTGTACGCACGCAGGCCGTCCTCCAGCGCCGCCGCCACACTCGTACGGCTCAGCTTCTCTGGCTTCTCGACTGCACCACAAACAACTTGATTACTTGTGTTTTCGGCTTCACGATTTCAGGGAAGGAAAGTCCTCACTACCTAAATACTGCTCATTTATGTCGACGACATCGCCAAGTCCTGAGCAGGCCGAGTCCAGTGGTAGAATACCTGTTTAAAGACATTACGTGGAACAACTACACAATACGTGTTGCAAGCATATTAGGAATTGCAAGTGACCTACCTACAACCTCATCATCGGGTTGGAAGAAGGTGACTTTTGGTCCAACTGCAGGGATCATAGGAAAAGAAATATGTGAGTATTCACATTCTTTATTCTCACTTCAAGCACAATTCATTACAATAATCATTTTACAGATATATATTTAAAAAATAGAGTGATCTTGACCGCATAACTGGCTCAAGTTGAATTTCACTCATTTATTCAGTTAACTCAGCATCTCACATGGTAATGAAAGACTTTTATATCAATATAAAAAGCCCTTAAATACCACTTTTTCTGATTCCCACCTTGTTGAACGATGCCCGCCAGCTCTCTGCCGAGGGGGATTGCGTTGCTTTGCAGGCCCACATCTTGCAGAAGCTGGAGCAAGTAACATTAGGTCAGTGGAAAAACTAGTACAAGATCAGTTAAATTTAAAAGCATTGTAATATCAGTAAAAAAAAGACATGAAGAATAAAAATTCCACTTGACACTTCAATAATGGAAATGCAATTACTCTGGGGTCAACTGGGCTGAGGGCACACGCCTTCACGTGAATTCTGACGTCATGGCTGCCAAGAACCTCAGGAAGGGTCTAGAGAAGAAATCATCACCAAGAGTAATTATGCTACACAACTTTTGCAGTCTAATATGGTTTATAAAATTATGGCCTTTTGGCAGAATTGATTTCAATTTCAATTTTTCTGATCTAAATACAATACAAAGCCAGTCTTACCGTTTCCTGGGTGACGAATTTGAGATCGCTGCCGTCAATTCGGCAAAACAAACCCTTCATGTCGTTTCGCTTCAATTTTTGGGGTAGAATTAATGTTTGTTATTACATTTGTATGTCATCTAAAATATTAGTAGTAATCGGTTATGTGGTATTTAGTTATGGTTGCTTGGGTCATGTGTTTTCTCTCTTTTTCTTCGTTTACTCATAGTGTAGTCAGGTGATGACTCTGTATTGTTGCGCTCTCTGCCGGACATTTCTAACTATTACACTTTTACTGTCACACCCGGAACAAAAGTATATTTGCTAAAGTGTACTCTTTAATTTTATACAAAATATACACGTCCTCTTGAGATAAATGCATATTATATCTCAAATGATGAATGCAAAATAAAAAGGATGGGCAAATGCAACTAGTGTTCCTTTTTAAAATTTAAAATTGAATCACTAATCCCCCAAAAACATCGCAATCACATTTCCCACAGCCTCACTGTACAAATCTATCGCGAGAGTACATCACTGCAGCAAATCTCGCGATACTTTTACCAACGTCACCCCCCATTTTCCCAAGTGTCCCTGATCGTACTCGGTCGCTGTCTTGCTTGTTCGGTCGGGATTTCGGAACCAGCAGGAGGAGAATCTCATCAGGAGGGAAAAGGGGAGATTTTGGAACATAAACTATCCGATCTGGGGGCACCTTTGTCTTCAAGTTGAGCATAGGAGGGACTTTGTGCACTATTTCACCATGAAAGCGTCACTATGAGGTGAGTGGACGTGTTTTGGATGGGATGCGAAAGAATGTCCCCTGTAGCGGGCTGACGTTAGCTCCGTGTTAGCCTCCATGCTAAGTGTGTAGACGTCCCCTATTAGTTACTCCGATCGTTCGCTCGCCGTGGCCGGACACAGTGCGACTTTGCCGGCGTGCAATTCTGTTATTCGCGGTGCCGACACGGTAGCCGATCAGCTCTTTCTCCAGAAAAGTGTTAGCCGTCGCTAGGCTAACGTTAAATCACTGCATCTTGCACAGCCTGTCGTTGACCTCACGTGAACACTCGGATGTTATTTATGTTCTAAAAACACACAAAATGACAAATCACGTTAATAATCCGAAATGATTTTTTTCCTCCAAATTAGCTTCGGCTTGGTTTAACGTTAGCTGGATGTTACTGAAGGCTGCCCATCCCTTTAAATGGTTGCGTAGGAAAATGCCCCTGTGTGCGGAAATGTCACATTAAATGGAGATTAAATGTCCATCTAATGTCACTAAGCACGCCAGTTTTAGCGGAAGGGTCACTTTAAGCCTTCACTGGAAATGCCAGTGTGGAGCCGTTCCTATGGTAACAATGGATGCTTGTAAGAAAGTTAAAGTGCTTTTGTTTTAGTCTTCCAGGTCCTGATTACATATGCAGCCCAGATAGCACATAAGTCATGTTCAACTGCAACTTTTAAGCCTATTCTAAAAGGGAGAATTTGGCTTTGATGATGTCTCACAATTGTCCGACACTTTTAGGTGACTACAAATCATGTTCTTCAAGTTGAGTACTAGTTAGATCTTTGCACGAAAACTCACTTGAAGTCAAAATGTTGCTTGCTTTTCTTGTCTAAAAATGAATGTAGATATTTTTAAAGCCAAGTTGCAGAACTTCCCAAGATAATCACAGAGTAAGTTTGTCTTTGTAAATCCTCATCTCGTGCATCGAGAAGCAATTTGGAGTAAATGTATTTAAGATGCATGCTTACTCAATAGTTTTGTATTGTTTTTATTTATTTTTATTCTAGCTCTCAAGACTATACAACAATGCAATGCTGCTTCTTTTATCTGCGTTATCTACTGTTTTTACAAAGTACCCCCTACTGCTCAAGATGAGACAGTACATGACTTAAATGCCTTGTTGTAGGCCACATTTAACCCATTGGCGGCAAATCCATTTCCATTTTTGTATCCCAACCGGGCAGTTCCGAAAATCTACTTTCTTTATTTCGGGTGGGTCTGGAACGTACATCCCACGGTAATTTGGATGGATTTCATGTCTGCTCACTTTAAATGTTAGCTTGTGGTGTGCAAAAGGTGGATTAAGAAGCAGGTAGGCAAATCGAGTCTGGTTTCATGTGTATGACCTCACCACTTTACAGTAATGTGATAAGAATGTGCTGCCATGTGTCACTGGGTTGGGGGGGCAAAGTAAGTGTCGGTGTGTCAACTCCAGAGCTAAGTTGCTGTGGGAGGTTGCATTAGTCAGTTCTGTACAACATCTCTGAGAGCACACACATAGTATAATTTGACTTTCAATAAAAGGCTGATGTGTGATATAACACAAGAGGTCAACTGAGTGACTGGTTGGTTATAGGAGCATTCCAAAGTGTGTTTTCTCTTTTCACAGCTTTTTTTTTGATGATGTAAATGTAAAAGATCTACCTCATATTGTTTTTGGGAAGAGGCCAGGAACAACTGTGCTGATTAATGCAAAAAAACACAGTTTGATGTAGGAAAACACGCTTCCTAAACGTCAACATTTTTGTCAATTTCAAACAATTGTTGATGTCTTAATAACGACAGCTTGCGCACTGTTGATCCTCCAATATGATTTTCCAGGGCATGACTGTCATTAGCAGTTCTTAGATCCATAAACATTTATATCTAAGAGGGGTCACGGGGGCAAGTAAGGGGGCCGAGAATGGGTCTGAACCTTAATCGCTGTTGTTTTCCATGTGTGTGTGTGTGTGTGTCGTTGGTTTAAACTGCCGCAAGGCTTGATAACAGCATTCTGGCTTCCATCCCCCTGCTCTAATTATCTGGACTAATCCCATCATAACAAACTGATTCTCCATACATAACAAAAGAAAAATGGCTGACGCAAAGTGTGGATGATTCTTTTCTGCCATCATTACCACTGACGAGAATATTGTTGACCATCGTAAACGAGTGTGCAATGTTTTAAAATTCAATTTGTACTTTTTAAGAAAGAATGAAAACCAGGAGCAATTTAGCTTAGCTTGAAGTTCTAAAATCTCCCATTTTTTTTACATGCAACAAACTTCTGTAGCCAAGGGCATTATGGGTAAAGTTGTTCGGTGAGCATCATTGCTCTGTGAATTGTTTTACGTCCCCCCCAAGACTTAACGATGTTTGCACAGTTGTTGTCAAGTTCTGCACTAAACAAAAACGATTCCATTGTATTTTGGTCTGGATCTAACAGCAACTTAAACTTCAAAAATCTAAGATCTTTTAAAAACTGACCACCCTTCTGTTGTAGTTATCTAACTGCTTCGCTGCCGCTGAGCCTCGCAACTGTAATCGTATGTGAGTGTGTGCGTACGTACGCTTTGTCCCTCTGACCCACTTAAGCTGGTTACTTTGTCCTCCAGCTCGGACAATAAAAACTTTCGTCCAGTAACGCACACCTCCGTAGGCTTATAGATGCAGCAATAGCGTTGATGTTCTTGACATTTTAGGCATTTCGGTGTTTTCTGTTAACTGGCACAAAGTTGTAGAAGGTCAGGTTGAAGTTTTTACAGCGTCTTCTGGGCCAAGTGGGCTTTTTTGAGGGGGGTTTGAGTGGGTTTTGCAAGATCTGGATCTGATTAACATACTCGTGCGAGAGTTATGCCACATGCATGCACGCACAAGGTTGTGTCATTGACTTGGTAAGGCGTGGTTAGCAGTTTTAATTCATTTGGATGTGGTCATATTTTTTTTCTGATGGGTCAGTCAGAAAATGTGGATTGTCTTTTTCCAAAATAGAAGCGGATGTTTGATGCTGGCAATGGTCCAATCAAATCGATTGAAACTGAAAACGTCAACCATCATTTTTTGCAAAAGAATGCTTTTCCCTTTCAGCTACAAAATAGTCAAACATGTCAAATCTTGTAATATTAGCAGGTTGTTATTGCATCATGTTGTCTTGAAATTGCTGATTTACACTGTTGGGATGTTATCATGTTGATAATCTTATGTTTCCATTAATGAACCCAAACCTTCTGGTATATTAGTGCCATTTTGAAGTTGAGTTTCTCAGCTAATAAAACTGCTCCTCTAAATTCCGTTTCTTTTTTTCTTTTCAGGTTGTGTTTGTGAAAAAGACCGAGTGAACCATGGCACAGTTCCCCACTGCATTCACGGGTCAGTAAATGCAACACCCTGTCATCTTGCGGTCCCTCCAAAGGAATCCTCTCCACAGGAAATGAAACTCATGACTAATGCATTTTCTTCATACCTTCCCCTTTCTCCCCCGGTCCCCCCCCATTTATTTTTTCCCCCTTTTTTCCTGTCAATACCTATGCATGTTTGACGGGGTCCCAGGCCCGGACGTGTTCCTGATCTCGGTGGATGAGCGGGCTAAACATGACCAGCAGTTTCACAGCCTCTCTCCCACAGCGGGGGGTTACATCACGGGTAATTGTCGCCCTCTTATGTTCCTGGGGCCTCATGCATTAAATTCCACAACCTTTTCAAGGTCATCCGCGGCGGAATAATATGTGCTCCTTTGTGCTCGCTTCCTCTTTGTGCGTGCGTGCTGACGTTGTCAGGAGATCAGGCCAGGAACTTCTTCCTGCAGTCCGAACTGCCGCCGCCCATTCTGGCACAAATCTGGTGAGTCAGCTCACAAACCCTAACGAAACGTCTTGAGCCACTCACCGCTATGTTCAGAAATGCAACATATGATTGGTTGGATGTTATCAGCAATGTGACAACATTTACCAGAAATGACAGTGTGTCAAATTTCTAGGCGTGGTTGGAATGGTCAGAATTTTCAAAATGGGTTGATTGCTTCATTGTGTATTTATTTGATAGCATTTTGTCATTTCAACAGAAAATTAAGTCCAGGACTTCTATACTTGGTTTATTAGCATTTTTCCTCATTGTACCTTTTTACATCGTCCACTCCAAAATACATGGTTGACAAAATCTTTTTTTTGTGTCAAATTATAGAAGTATCGTCCTTTTTTTTAATGCTTTCAGGGCTCTGGCCGACATGAACAGTGACGGACGAATGGACATCCACGAGTTCTCCATCGCCATGAAGCTCATCAAGCTTAAACTCCAGGGTCACCCCCTTCCTCCTGCATTACCCCCCAGTATGAAACAGCCTCCGCTATCTTTACCCCCACAGGCTGCCTTTGGTAAGGCATCCTTGTAGATGTATACATGACAAATTATAGATCTTGCCACTAGGGTGTACGTCTATCTTCCATTCTCCAGGCATGCCCCCCATGCCCTCCCTGGGACCCCTCGGGCCCTCTCTGCCAGGCGTGCCCCCTCTACCGCTCCCTCCTCTACCCGTCGGCGTTTCGCCGCCTTTAGTCTCGGCGGCCCCACCTCCGCTGCCACCGCCCATGGCCAACGGAGCCCCTACCACGGGCATGATGCACCCCATCTCAACCTTCTCCCACCCAGGTAACACCTTCACCAAAGTTTTGCCGTGATTATAGTAATACTTTGTTCTTTTCCCTTTCAACATTAACAGCTTCTTCGGTGAACAAGGCTTCCTTTAACCGTTCCAGCACCAAATTGCAGAAGGCTCCGTCCTTTGATGCCACCGGGTATGTCGCACACTTGCCACGTGGTGCATTTGGAACAATAACGTTATATGTTTTATCATTTGTTGATCATCACAGTGGTCAGACCCCCATCGACTGGGCCGTCCCTCAATCGTCGAGACTCAAGTATAGGCAATTGTTTAACTCCCATGACAAGATGATGAGCGGCCACCTGACTGGTACGCTCACTCGCTCTTTCACAAACGTCCTTCATTTTCCTCAAGGATGTCCGTTGATTGACATTTTCCCCCGTTTTCTGTTTTGCAGGTCCGCAGGCACGCACCATTCTCATGCAGTCCAGTCTTCCTCAAGGCCAGCTGGCCTCAATATGGTCTCGTCCTTAGAATTCTTCTATTTAATTCAAACTTGGCCCACTAATAAAGCGTGACACATCTTCTTTTTCTAGGAGTCTGTCGGATATTGACCAAGATGGGAAGCTAACAGCCGAGGAATTCATCTTGGCCATGCACCTCATCGACATGGCCATGTCTGGACTACCTCTGCCCCCCGTCCTGCCACCTGATTACATCCCTCCTACATTCAGGTGCATATCAGACTAAAGGATTTTTGGAATCATTGCACACATAGCACATACATTATTGTGTGTTATTATCAGACATTTATTGTCAATATATAAACACAGTCTTACAATAAGGCACAGTCTTGAAGCCATTTATTAACAATAATTGAGATAGAGTTTTCACAAACAAAAGAAAAATACAATTTTAGTGTAAAAAGCCAAAAGGTGCAGAAGGTTTGTTCAGATATTGACTATTTGATTTGATTTTTTTACGTTGTCTCTATCATCAGACAGATTTAAAATGCGCTTAAAACGTGTGTGCTTTTTATACTTTCTTTTGTAGCAGTTTTAGTCTGGCATTGAGTCGAGAAAAGCCTGACTGCCCGCCAGGCTTACGAAGCCTTTGGGGGAACCTGGCTATGTATACATGGACAAAACATGACAACACCACTCTCCTTTTGTGTCATTTCAGGCGTGTGCGAAGTGACAGCGTACAGTCGGACCAGAAGAGTGTTTCCGAGGAAGCGGAGGAGGAGGTGGAGAGCAATCTGGACAAGAAACTTCCAGGTGCGGGAGTTGCGTTGTACTTGCCTCACAGATTTTTTTTTAAACATAATGTCATTGGGAAAAAAATATTTTTTACTGATAAAATATCCTATGTCTTCAACTTAGAAAACTAGGTTTCTGTGGCCATCACCGTAATGTATTTGTATTAACGTTATTTTTGCCTCCCCCACAGTCACCTTCGAGGATAAGAAGAGGGAGAACTTTGAGCGAGGAAACTTGGAGCTGGAGAAGCGACGCCAGGCCTTGCAGGAGCAGCAGAGGAAAGAACAGGAAAGGCTGGCGGCGCTGGAAAGGGAAGAACAGGAGAGGAAGGTCGGTCCTGCAAAGCACACGGATCAGAAGCTGTTGACAATGAGTTGACAATGGAGGAAACGAGCCATTTTCTTCTGTGTCTTTTTATCAGGAGCGTGAGAGGATGGAGCAAGAGAGAAGGCGGCAGCAGGAGTTGGAGAAACAACTGGAAAGACAGAGGGAGCTGGAGCGGCATCGGGAAGAAGAGAGGCGCAAAGAAATCGAGAGGAGAGAGGTAACAGTGCACTCCAAACAACAGACTAGGGATGCATTAGCATGACTTGCGCTCTAATAGAGTTGTCAATCTCCACTTCCCTCGCTCGTCGGTGTCATTTAGGCTGCTAAGCGCGAGCTCGAGCGGCAAAGGCAGCTGGAGTGGGAGCGCCAGCGTCGTCAGGAGCTTCTGACTCAGAGGAACCGAGAGCAAGAGAGTATCGTTCTGCTCAAAGCCCGCAAGAAGACCCTGGAGTTTGAACTGGAGGCTCTGGTAATCCCAAAACCCAAGAGGTGACACTCTTGGCAAATTCAAATGCGTCACCAGGAAGTGTGCCTTTTAGCTTAACAGCTTTTTCACAGATAAATGCAATTACCTGCTTCCTTCCACGCCACAGAATGACAAAAAGAGTCAGTTAGAGGGCAAACTGAAAGACGTCCGCCTCCGTCTATCGGCTCAGCGTAGGGAAGTGGAGCAGACCAATCAGACCAGGGAGACGCGCATCGCTGAAATCACAATTTTGCAACAACAGCTCCAAGTATGTACAGAAACATCCCTGCAAATCTTTTCCTTCTTTGCGACCCGTCATTTAACACATGTTTATGTCACCACAGGACTCCCAGCATTGGCTTGGTAATCTAATTCCTGATAAGCAGAGTCTCAATGATCAGCTGAAACAGGTTCAACAAAACAGCTTGCAGCGTAAGTATTATTTTCCATCACCAGTTGGCAGCCTACTTTTGCGATTATGCCCCAACATGACGCCATTCTTTCTCTTCTCATCAACTAACTGCAAATTTGAGTATATACATCTGTTATCACGAAATTCCTATTTGAACTGTGCAATCTTTGACGTAATTACCCCGAAATACAATCACCTATTCTGTTTCATATTACAAAAATACCCTGCAAATTTAATGACCATCCCTTACTTCATTCTTTAGTTATCTCGAGCATCCAAATATAAATTAATGTCATTTTTTTTCTGTGTGCAGGTGACAATCTGTCATCACTGCAGAAGGCCGTCGATCAAAAGGAATCCAGTAGACAGCAGCTCAAAGAGCAACTTGACACCGTGGAGAGGGAAACCAGGGCCAAGCTGCTGGAAATCGACGCTTTCAACATTCAGTTGAAGGTAGTCAAAGCCAAATCCATGTATTCATCGATCGGTAACGATAACTAACTTTTCCTAACATCGCCGTTCAACAGCGAGTATTGGTGTAAAGCACGTGAACTTTGTTATAGGTAACAAACTGATTTTTTTAAGGCGGGTCATGATTGACCCATGTTAGTATATTTAGTTAAGTTGCATTCAGGCCCTTTCAGAAGTATTCTTAGAAAGGTTTTAACCTTTTATAGGGAAGTGACTGTCTTTTGTCTTTAAGCCTTTGCGAATTAGTTTGGAGAGCCCTAGGCTAAATGTTCACGTACATTTTTGTGTGGTGTTTATTTACCTTGCATATCTACACTGATGTGTATGTGTTGGTGTGAAGCCTATTAATGCTTGTTGCTGAAGAATTAGTCTTATTTTGACCAGCTGAAAGAGGAAGATGGAGGCAATGGTGCTTTTAGTGGCAAAATGTTCAGTCAAGTCAGGGGGAGGTTTAGTTGGAGGGAAGAAATCGTCACAGTAAATTGCAATTTTTGTAAAGTTAAATGAGGTTAATATGTTTTCAAATGGATGTGGACTGATGTTGCCGGTGGATCTTCACAGCAGCCATCAATCAGGCTGTTGTGAAGTAAATAGTAAATGTTTGATCTGGCCTCCCTCCTTCTTCCTTTGACTCCTCAACCTCCCCGCATTGCCATGCTGCTTGTCTCTGGCACGATAACCCCCCCCCCCCCCTCCTCCATTGACATCTCCGTCCGTCATAATTCTGAGATTTGCATAATGAACCCTTCTGTTTTCTACTCCTTTATTTATTCCCCTTCCGCACTCTTCCCCTTTTTTTGCTCCATTGCCCATGCCAGTCTCTGTGTGAGTTCTATGCCAGCCACTGTGCCAGGATAGAAGCCCTGCGACGACAGCTTGACGACGAGCAGAGAGGGAGACAGGTAGAGCACACTGACGCTGCTGGACTGAGGTGGTAGTGCGACTGGGGTGGCCCAATTGATGAGAATCCCAAACATTCAATAATTCAGTTTATTAAAAAGGAGACATATTATCTCTGGAAATCAATATGGCACTACTTAGCATTTTGGCCTTTTGATGACAAAAATTGTGGATTTTTCTCTCGCATATTGGATTAATATAGGACACTTCATAGGCAAATAACTTCTCACTTGGTTTTGACAGTTTTGGGGTGGAGGTATTAAAGTAGACTAGATTTAAGGAGAGCAATATGAGTGAGTATTTGTGAAATATTGAAGGAAAAAGTGCTTTCCATAATATGTCCCCTTATAGTCTGGGCAAACATTTTTCATAGTGCCACTGATCAAATTACAAGATGATGTGGGGAATTTGGTTGTCGCAATAGAGGAGTTCAATAGTGTCAACAGGTTGTTGTGGTTTTGTTGCCCTTGCTGAGGCTTGACATGCATGCACTGATCCTTGGTATGCTGTGTAAATGTCGTATGCTGGTTTTGTATAAGTCGTTGACATTCCATGGCAAAAATTGTTGCAATGTCAATCAGGATTTTATTCATATTTAACATCCACAGTTCCCAGCCTTTCATTTTAAAATTTCATGCTACATTTCGGCTTCACACTTTTGCCCGTTAACCTCTCCATCGAGATAGGTAACATGGAGACCAATATACATTTTGGTACTAATTAAGCAGTTTTGACTGGCGTTTGATAAGTCAAAAAGTGGTGTGTTCTATATCTGACATGTAGAGTAAAAGCAGAGGGGAGTTTTTTTGTACTTCAGTGTGTGCTTGTCACATGGAAAGTGGACCTCCACTGTTTGACCAATGGGGTAATCATGAATTGCAAAAAATCCATGGATCCTGAACATCCATGCCATTAAAGTTATAATTGCCCATAATGATAGTTTAAATGGCATTGAGATTACTCACCCAAAATCTTGCGCCAATACCCAACTTTACGTATATTGCAACATTGCGAAGAGGCCTCCCCAAAAATACAAAAAGAAATCAAAACAACGGGTCAAATTGGGAATGCCAGATCACCAATATGCAGAGGTCCACTGCATTCAGGAATGTATGCATGGCAGACTGTCTCCTCATTTCCTGTTGTGGAGTGATTTTAACGCGTTACCTCCTCAGTCTAGTCCAGTTTAGTCTGCTTGGATGACAGATAAGTTCTCGAATGGCACAGTTGGTTGTCATAACTGCACATGAACCCCCAAACTAATACTGTACATCTCGCTGTTGTCGCCGCCTGTCGTTGCTGCTGCTGCTGTTGTTGTTGTTGTTAACCCATTGACACCAGCCAATCCTATCCCACTCGTCCTTACCACTCTTGGTTCCTGTATCTCCCATGTTGCTTGACAGGAGCTGAGGGAGATACACAACCGGCAGCAGAGGCAGAAGCAAAAAGAGGTGGAAGGAGACCCCCACTCCATGATACGCACGCACACGCCGACGGATAGGAAATCTGCCGAGCTGCAAGAAAGCAGGTAGGACTTAAACCAGTGCACCCAAAAAAGGTCACTGGCAGCCCGCCTGGTTTATAAAATAAATAAATAAATAAAAAGGTATAGATATAGTTGAATGTTGTCACTTATTTGATGTATTCTGTTTGTCAATGTCAGGTTGTCCTCAGACAAAGCTATGGGTTGGAGGAACGAAGATGTAGGGAGTTCAGCCCAGAGAGCCCCGAGCCCTGCGTCGGCCCCCCACGCATGGCTCAACAGAGTGGCTCAAGAGGAGGAGGAGCGCAAGAGGAGAAGCTCGGAGGAGGACGCTGAGGGACGGAAGACTGCCGTATCCATCGAGGAGAAGGACGAGGAGGGTCGAGGCAAAAAGGACGTGCAGGAGAAACTCAACAAGCTCTTCAGCCAGCCGACCGATCCTTGGGCTTCGACAGGTTAGTGTCAGCGGAAAAGACTGTTCTTGAGATTTGCACTTGTGTTATTGCTCTCTCCTTGGTTAGTACTCATTTTATTTATTTTTGTCGAACAAGTAGAAAATGCTCCGGTGGCGAGCCTGTTTGAACAGAAGGCAGCAGCGGTCAGCAGCTTTGAGCAACAGCAGGCGGTGGTGAAGGTGGTCTACTACAGAGCGCTGTACCCATTTGACGCTCGTAGCCACGATGAGATCAGCATTGCTCCCGGTGACGTCATCATGGTAGGAAGCATGCACACAATTAGGATGAAGGGAAATATAGATAAACCGGCATCAATTTATAATCGGGTAGAACAGTAAACCAGACCAATGTGGATTTGTGAGTTTAGTATTGGCAGAAAAAGATTATTTCATTAATGACTATGGTCAACGACAGTGTGGAGGAGTATCTTTCATAGTACACTTGTGTGCGTGTGTAACACTTTGCTTTCTTCTCTGTCGTGCAAACTGAAGGTGAAGGGGGAATGGGTAAGTGCATGACCTGCCCCGAACCCCCCAGTGTTGCGGACCTTTTAATCGCTTATCCTCACTCACATCGATTCACTCAACTACTTCATAATGGCTTGACTGATCCTCTATGAATTTGGATGAATTAAACACATCAAACCAGCATGCCCACAATTAAAATTGTTTTTTGAAGCTGTTATATGTTAAAAAAAAGTTTCCTATCCCATTAAGTAATTTGAGTGTATTATAATCAAGTTTCCCATTGCACATCACCCTGGAGGAAAATAATAATTCCTTATACATAATTCCACATCCCTCTTGATATTTCATAAAATGTCCTGTGCTTTCCTATTTTATTTTTTGTGTGCAATAATCCTATTTTCTTCACCATTGAAATTGGTAAAACAACACATTCATTCATCCATTTTCCGTATTGATTACCATAAGCCTTTTTTTTATTTTGCATATGAGACCTTACAAAATGTTACATCAAATCACAGTTCACATCCTGGTACATTACCACTCCTGGATTGCAGCTTTGCATGCCAATCCACCCTAACCATCTCCCGTTCCTCGATAGGTGGACGAGTCTCAGACGGGGGAGCCGGGCTGGCTAGGCGGAGAGCTCAGGGGCCGTACCGGGTGGTTTCCAGCCAATTATGCAGAGCGAATACCGGACAACGAAGCGCCGGTCAGCCTGCGGGCGGCCGCCTCGGCCGCCCCGACGTCGGCCCAGCAGCCCGTCAACACGCCTCCTCCCCCTGCACCCGGACAAAGTTCCTCATCGACGTCATCCGCCAACAGCAATTGGGCTGACTTTAACACCACGTAAGGAATCGTTCCATTATCCTGTAACTTGAAACTAGAAAGGGCCACATTTTCCAACCGTTCTTTTACGGCTCTACCGAACATTGACAGTTGGCCATCAAACACGAGCAGCCAAATGGAGAGCGAGGGCTGGGATGCCTGGCCCACCTCTTCCTCCGCCGCCCAGAATCCGTCCCTCGGCGTTCCGTCCGCTCAGTTGCGACAACGCTCGGCATTCACGCCGGCCACCATGACCACGGGATCCTCGCCCTCTCCTGTGCTCGGTCAAGGGGAGAAGGTGGAGGGTCTGCAGGCTCAGGCCTTGTACCCCTGGAGAGCCAAGAAGGACAACCACCTCAACTTCAACAAAAGCGAGGTCACTGTTAAATCGATTCTTTCTTGTGTTTGGCTTATTTGATGGTCTAAAACAATTTGACATGGGTGAACACATTCTCACATAGTTTTAGGTCTGATGGTTTTTTTGGGGTGTGTAATCCAAAACTGATTTAATTTTTTCTATCGTGTTAGGTTTTGATAGTCTTCTGCTTTCTCCATATTTTCTAACTGATTTTAATCAAACTTTCAAAACGAGTGGAATCTTGGCAATAAGACATTCAAAAACAGAAAGATGACATTTCTGCAATTTTTTTGTTTTTTTGCGATATAGTCACCCTTTTAGCAATTCCCGAGTTCGAATGGATTGGACGCCCAAGTTAACCAGCACATTTTTGTTCCGTAGATTATAACGGTGCTTGAGCAGCAGGACATGTGGTGGTTGGGAGAGCTCCAGACCGGACAGAGAGGATGGTTCCCTAAAAGCTATGTTAAGCTCATTTCTTCCACCATGACGCCCCCGCTTGCGCTCCCGTTGGTGGCTCCAGTAGCAGCCTCGATCCCAGCCCCACTTGTTTCATCAGTACGCGGCAAAAATGCAGGGTTGGCTTCCTCACCTCTCCTTTCTGAAGTCTTGTGCTTTAAACTACGATGAGAAATGTTCATTTCCCTCCTCCTTCTATTCCTTTAAGTGAATGCATGGTGTCAGAAAGCCCCCCCAACGGAAAACGACCCTCGCCCACTCCCTGCAAACCCACAGAGTCGGGAGAAGGTAAACCTATTACACGAAACAGACTCGGCTACATTCGGATTCTTTACGTGTCCCTCACTGTGTGTCTGCGCAGAGTACATAGCCATGTACACGTACGAGAGCAGCGAGCAAGGCGACTTGAGTTTCCAGCAGGGAGACGTCGTCACGGTGACCCGAAAGGAAGGCGACTGGTGGACAGGCACGGTGGCAGGAAAAACAGGCGTCTTCCCCTCTAACTACGTCAAACCACGAGACGCCTCGTCAGAGGTGAGGTTTAGCCAGGATAAGATGCCGCACGAGGTGAGATGGTCATGTCCGTTGCCTGAGTTTGATTTTTTTCCCCTGTCTCCAGTCTTTGGGGCCAGCAGGAAAGACGGGGAGCCTTGGCAAGAAACCAGGTGATGTATCATGATGATGCAGTATTTTTTTTTCTTAGTAATTATTACTTTTATTGATGCTTTTGCTTCTTCCCCCACCATCTCTTTATCAGAGATTGCCCAAGTCATTGCCCCTTACTGCGCAACTGGAGCTGAGCAGCTGACCTTAGCCCCGGGCCAGCTCATTCTCATCAGGAAGAAGAACCCGGGAGGCTGGTGGGAGGGAGAGCTTCAGGTACAACAAGAGATGTGGCAGTAAAACAGCCAAAATCAAGACCCGTTTCATTTAAGGCTCAGTCCACACTGTTGCTCATCTACACTGAAAAGCTGCAGGTTACATTTTATAGCTCATTGGCTGCATTGGCTGTGATTGATACGCAATACATTTAGACTAGGAGATCTAGGCAGGGATTATTTACTGCCAGCCCCTCCTGGTGTAAATGAAAAATAATCATTCACTGCTTTCAGTTCAAACGGATAAATACCTATGCACATTAAATCGATTCAATGGGCGCCTGACGTGCTGCAATTGGTTCAGGCCCGAGGAAAAAAGCGCCAGATCGGCTGGTTTCCGGCCAATTACGTGAAGCTGCTCAGCCCCAGCACCAGCAAGACGACGCCCACTGAGCCCATGCCGCCCAAACTCGTCCCTGCCAACCCCAGTATGTAAACACAGATGCTCACACAAACTTTTCCACCACTTACGCAGCTTGACACGCTTGACAAAATGTATTACAAATGTTTAACACAGATATTCCACGACGTGATAGTAATTCTGAGCATTGCACGTAAAAAAATAATTTCTATACATTTTGAATTGAACAGAAATGCAAACGTATGACTTAATCCCACCCGTGTTGTTGGCAAAGGCATGTGCCAGGTGATCGGCATGTACGACTACGTGGCGCAGAACGACGACGAGCTGGCCTTCCAGAAGGGTCAGGTGATCACCGTGCTCAACAGGGACGACTGCGATTGGTGGAAAGGCGAGCTGAACGGTCGCGAGGGTCTCTTTCCCAGCAACTATGTCAAGCTCACCACTGACACGGACCCCAGCACACAGTGTGAGTACACGCCCACACAGAAGAAGCATACCGAGTCAAAAGTCGTCACAGTGTGCTGTCTAACACACAACACACCACACCACACTCTCCCTCTCTCTCACACACACACGCACACACTCACACACACTCACACACACACACACACACACACCAGATTGTGGTGGTGGAGACGCCGTCCCTCCCTCCCGCCGAGTGACCTCGTCGTCCTTTGGGCCTCTTTGAAAACATCCCCAGTTCAGTCACACACCACCTCTGGATGGTGTGTGTGTGTGTGTTCATATGCTTTTTTGTGTGTGGGTTCGTGCACGTTTTTATTTGTTAGCTTTAGGTGTTTTCTCTCTTCCCGCATGTATCACTCCACTCTCCCAACCCTGGCATGTTTGACCATAGCTGGAGAGACTTTAGAGCCAAAATGTGGGTCGGTCACAAACCCTTTGTCACCCCTTCCCCGCCCAAATAAATAAATACATTGAAATTAATGAACGTGAAAATAGATTTAGATATTTCTCTTTAGCCCTGTAATTTTATTTATTTATTTCCAGTTAATTGACTAATGAATGAAAGGTGCCAAATGTAAGATTGGTGGCCAAAAATGTTACTGTAGCTTGGATCAAAATATTATAAACCGCATAACATATCTGTCCCCTTCAAGGTGTCAATAAGCGCAATCTACTTTAGTTCTTTATCGCAAATGTATAGCACACCATTGTTGCATTTCAGTCCGAAAAGACTTAAACTCCACGCGAACGTTAGCCACGACCATGTGACACACAACCCGTGTCTACATACCAATTTTTAACGTAGTTTAAAGAAGTATCGTTAACGTAAATGTCCGTCTGGATAACGCTCTAAAGTTTCTACCTTGACGATGTCACGGCATGCTTCACTTACATAGCACCCAATTTGTTGTTCTTGTTGTTGTTGTTGTTATTTTCGTTTGCGTTGTTTTTGTTGATGTTGTTGTTGTCGTCCTCTCTCTAGGATCATATCATTACCCAGAACCCCCCTCTCCTCAAAGCCCTCAAAGAGACCCACTAGGCCACGCCCACTAGGCCACTCAAGCAATGGGACAACAGCGAGCGGTCACATGACCCGGAAATGGCAACTCTCCTCCACCCGTACAGGCCACACACAGAGCCAGACAGACAGACAAACCGACTGACCGACTGTAAACGTTAAGCGTCTTTCTTGTCTGTTCGCGCGGCTCCGCCCCACCTTGCCTCGCCGCCATCTTGCGTGTGGCGATAAGGAAGGGCGAGGCGAGGAGGAGCGTCGATGATTGGACTTGTTGACGTGTTTGACTTTGACTGTATTGCACGCACGCACGCACGCACGCCTCAGTCCTAGCGCGGTGGTGAGGTGGATAGTGGGTCGTTTTGTGGCTTTATGGAAATGGTCATTTTAGTCCACCTCAGCTCATCCCTGTTTGGAGTTTTAAAGACACACTGAAATTACTAGGAGAATACAGTTGTATTTTTTTTCATGTTTTGGAGAAATACATTTTTAAGGTTTTACTTGAGGTCCAAAATGATTTTGGAAGATGAAATACTTACTACTATATATATTTATATTTTTTCGTCACATTGCCGTTCTTAAAATTTTCTTAGAAAAATGATATTGCCCTCCTCAATCATTTATTTTAAACATTTCCCCCAGAACAAACATTTCTTTATGTATATAGACAAAATTACAATACAATATTGTTTTTGATTCTACAAAATCTATTCAAATTTGTTTTCAGGAGAAATCGAAACGAATTCTCATATGATTAAACTACTAATATTGAAAAATTATTTTAATCCTCACAAATTTTAATCCTTTTTTGGCGTTTTATATTACATTCTAAAATAATATACAGTTTTATTGTCCTGATTTTCCTTTCAGTGTGCCGTTAACCCTCCTTTGCACATTCCCGCTTTGCTATTTTTCTTTCTTTTTTTTAAAATTCCACCCACAGCAGCTTTCTTCCTGTGTCAAATGTGTGCCACCCCCCAGCCCCTTGCCCCCCCGACTAACCCGTACCCTCCCCACAGCTTCACAGAAAGACCCACTATCTGCTGGACAACGTTTTCCGACGCGTAACGTAACGGCCAAAGATTCCTCCGCCCACCTCCTCCTCTCCTTGCGTTCTTTCTCAAGCAGAGACGAAGGAGGGGAGGCAGGAAACACATACAAACACACGGTACACTTTGGGAATTTTAACAACAACACCCTCTCCTTTTGTTACCAACAATCGTTTTTAAAAAATGTATTTACTTTATGTCGTTTTTGTTTACGTCTTTTTACCGGCTCGTCTGTCGCCGTGACGATCCGATGGTTCTACTCAAACATGCGGTACTAGTAAATCATTCCATTACTTTTTAAAATTTCTAGGTCAAAAAGATCAGCTTTATTTTGCATGTTGTGCGCTGTAAAGCAGATTTGCCCAAATTCTCAGCATACAAACAAAAATGTCAGTAATTGTAACTGCAATGAAATATTTCTTTGTTTTTTTAAATCACTAATAGAGGAGTAATTTTTGTCATTTGTCATGAGTTAAACAGAAAGTTCAGTTTTTACCTCAATGGCACTCAAAATTGTCGCCAACCGTCATGCACTACAACCTTGAGTTTATTTTAAAGGAGCCATATGTAAGATTTTGAAGAGAAATTTATTTTGGGTGAAAGTGCACTTGGGCTACATTCTGTATTACAAGTGGTTATAACATTGTTATGTTTCAATCAGAGTCAATCAAGTCAAGCTAAAAAATTTCACTACATTCAGAATATGTAGCAAAACTCTTCTATCCATTTCAATTTAAAGTACCAATTAATGTATAATGTAATGTAGTATACATTTTTACTTGTTCTTTGCCCTGATCAATAGATTTAAAATTTAGATCGGTTTAAAATGGGAAAATTTCAACTAAACCATTTAGAACGGTTAAAATTTTTAATTTTAATTTAATGAATAATTCAATTGCAATTCTTACATATGGCTCTTCCAACTTCATTTTGAACTTGCTTGTCATCTTGTAATCAGGATTTTACAAATTGTATGTGCAATTGTACCATGCGCTTTTAATCAGAATAGTGAATTTAAAACAAACCAGATGTCAACCTCCCGATCCCCCAACTTTTTAATTCATCAGGTGCCATTGACAGTGATGGACGTCCAATCTATCCGGACTGGTAGGCTGCCAACCCCTTTCCACTTCAAATGGATTGGACCTCACCCACCGTCAATGGCACTGAAGCTCAAGAACCTAATTATGTTTATGTTCCCATGGCAACAGTCTAGTAGTCCTATATCGGTTGCCATAGTTTTGTTGTTGATTATCCATATGACAGTATTTTCATTTTTATTGTGTACACCGCAAGCGTAACGGAGCGATTTATGAAATATTTTTTTTATTTGGGGGGGTGAAATATTCAATATGCAATATAGTTGTTATTAACATGCTGGAATCTCACACGGGCTCCTCTCTGATTGACAGTGTTGAGCTGAGCCAAATGTCTCTCACTGTTCTTACTGGATGAACTTTGATGAACTCTAATGAGCCAATGAGTGGTCGAACAGCCAAATGAAAGCACACTGCACTTGCGCCCCACTTTTCAAAATAAGGCGCGAGCGAGCTTTTTGTTGGAGCGAAAAAGAAAGGCGAGAATGAAGGCCATGTACAGTATGAATGTAAGCAAGCGCGGTGCTAATCTCTCCTGCTTTTGTGCGAGGTGTTCAGTCTGATGGTGATTAAAACTGTCCGAGACAAACCACGTCCTCCTGATTACCGCCTTTTCATACCAGCATAAAAGCAAAAAATTGATTTTAGTCAGAAATTATAGTATAGTCTGTCAGTATAGTACTATATTTTCTGTGTATTCACATTTCAGGTATGTAAACTTCTTATTGTATTGTATTTTTTTTATATATATATTTGCCCCTAAGTCTGATGTTTGTGCATTTGTGTTTTTTTAGGGTGCGCTGACCTTCACTTGCTTGACATGCTCAGTCCAATGGAGAGAAAACGTCAGGGCTACATCCACGAGCTCATCGTCACCGAGGAGAACTACGTCAACGATCTGCAACTTGTCACGGAGGTGAGACGGACAAACGGAATGTTGACGTGACGTGACGTGACAACCTCGTCGTCTGGTGTTCAGATTTTCCACAAGCCCCTGCTGGACTGCGAGTTGCTGATCGAGAAGGAGGTGGCCATGATCTTCGTCAACTGGAAGGAACTCATCATGTGCAACATCAAGCTGCTCAAGTAAGACATGCACATTGTCAAAGGTTCTCATCCCACCTAAAAACTACAATTTCACAGAGCTCTGAGGGTGAGGAAGAAGATGTCCGGCGATCGCATGCCGGTCAAGATGATCGGAGACATCCTGACCAACCAGTTGCCGCACATGCAGCCGTATATCAGGTGCGGACGTTTATGTGGTATATGTTGATATATTAGACGAGCCGGTGCACGGATGGCCTTTGCCAACATGCGGCCCATGGTTTCCTGCAGGTTCTGCTCGTGTCAGCTGAACGGAGCCACGCTGATTCAACAGAAAACAGACGACAACCCTGAAATTAAAGACTTTCTGAAGGTAATAATTTGATTTCAAATAGTATAGCAAAAAATTTGCAAGCACTTTTTCAATGAAAATTACACTATTGTTCCATAGGTTATGGCTTCATTTAAAATATACATTGTTGAAAATAAAAATGACATAAAAAATATGGTTTTATTCTAAAAAAAAACCTCTCATAATGCATTTTATAAATATGTATATATGTTATTTATTGTTTTCTTGGAACAAATATCTGTGTTCGACCGCTCTTGAGGAATTACGCTTTATTTTCTTTTTCCGTGTTGAATGCCTTATTAAATTATTGCCAAAATTCTAGATGTATAATAACATAACTTTCAACATGTTTTGTGTGTGTCTCTTTCAGAGATTAGCCATGGACCCTCGCTGTAAGGGGATGCCTCTTTCCAGCTTTCTGCTCAAGCCCATGCAAAGAGTCACTCGCTACCCGCTCATCATCAAGAACGTATGTTACGCACATTCACTCGCACGCCTGCGTCCGAACAGGCGTCACTCCATTCTTTTCCTCGCGGCAAACAGATCTTGGAAAACACTCCTGAGTCGCATCCTGACCACAGTCACCTGAAAGCTGCCCTGGAAAAGGCGGAGGAGTTGTGTTCGCAGGTGATTCCTCTCTTCAAATACTGCTTCACGGGCTGCAAGAAGATGACGGCAAGAGTTTTATGTGTACAGGTAAACGAGGGCGTGAGGGAGAAGGAGAACTCGGATCGTCTGGAGTGGATTCAAGCTCACGTTCAGTGTGAAGGCTTGTCGGAGGTACTCCACAATTTTTTCACATACATTTCCAAGAAAATGAATAATGTAGATTCAAAAAAGTAGCCCACACTCAAAAGCTGGAAATGACACGCTTTAATATTGACTTTGCAGCAATTGGTGTTCAACTCGGTGACGAATTGTTTGGGCCCACGCAAGTTTCTACACAGTGGCAAACTCTTTAAAGCCAAAAGCAGCAAGGAGCTCTACGGCTTCCTCTTCAACGACTTCCTGCTGCTCACGCAGGTGACGCCTGTATTTTCTTGCCGAGGATGTCAATGAAAAAAAAATGCCAACGCAATTTCCTCTCTGCGTCTCAGGTGACCAAACCTCTGGGCTCATCCGGATCCGACAAAGTCTTCTCGTCTAAAACGCACCTGCAGTACCGCATGTACAAGACGGTAAGAATTTTTGCTTTATTATATAATAATGGTTTATTTTGTCAAAAGAAATATGTTTTTAATATAACTTTGCACTATAAGATTCCATTTTGTCTATAAAGAAAAAAAACCCACAATTTTAATATTGTCATATATTGACTTATTTTAACCCTTTCCAAGTACACAATAAAAAATGTTTTTTTTTAAATTGTGAAAGGTCTTGAGAAACATTTTAAACTTTCTTGACATGAAGTAATAATTGTAATAGTTTACTTTTTTTTCCCCATGAAAATATTTTTTTATATTTTATGCAAGATCATTTTTTTTCTTGAAAAACATGTAAGTTTGTAGTTTTGGTGCGTCTGAAAAGCAAACAAGATAACAAAATTTTCATGTGACGCAGCCCATCTTCCTCAACGAAGTTTTGGTGAAACTCCCGACGGACCCTTCGGGGGACGAGCCCCTCTTCCACATCTCCCACATCGATCGAGTTTACACCCTGAGGGCGGAGAGCATCAACGAGCGGTAATCGGCAGACTAAACTTTGCCTAGAAACGAGACCGGTGTCATATTTAGGGCCTTGTGATTGTATGTGTGCGGCGCAGAACGGCTTGGGTCCAGAAGATCAAGGCGGCTTCCGAACTGTTCATCGAAACGGAGAAGAAAAAGAGGGAAAAGGCGTATCTGGGTGCTCCGTTTCCTTTCATTCCGCCAGTTGTTTTTCTTCTTTGATTGTACTTGTGCTGATTTTGTGCTTTGTGCCGCTTCAGTGCGTTCCCAGCGGGCAACCGGCATCGGGAGGCTGATGGTCAACATCGTGGAGGGAATTGAACTCAAGCCGTGTCGCTCGCATGGTAATGAAAAGCTAAATAGTCTTTGCATGGAGGACCTTATATAACTTATTAACAGAATTAAATGGGCATTTAAATAGGTACCTGTTCATTTAAAAATGAACTTTTTCACTTTTTCCAATATTTATTTATTTATTTATTTTAATTTTGAAAGTAATATAAATTGAAATAAATCTGTAAAACAAGAAAAATACATACAAATCTAAATATATTATTCTTGAAATGCATAATTGAAGTCATTCAACATCAAATAAATCCCTAAAATGTAAGTGTTAAAATACTGAAATAACCAATGCAACCCTTAACAAGAAGGCAAGTGACTTATTTTTGATCACTGCTAAAAGAACACAGACAAAACATCATGTGTGTAAATTGTAAATATATTTAAATTACTATTAATCTTTTAAAAACTGTGTTAATACAATTGTTGCTTAAAAACTACATTAAAATGATTATTTTAATTATTTAGTGCTTTTACTCGGCATGGATTTCAATTGAGCTCCCCTGGTCCATTTTATCTTAGCTTGGCATCAAGTGACATTGTTTTTTTTTGTGACAGGAAAAAGCAATCCTTACTGTGAGGTCACCATGGGCTCGCAGTGCCACATCACCAAAACGCTGCAGGTACAGTAGCAGCTCACTTAAGTTTTATTTGCGGCGTTCATTTCCCTAACAAAGTCGTCTTTGATGGCAGGACACGCTGAATCCCAAGTGGAACTCCAACTGCCAGTTTTTCATCAAAGACTTGGAACAGGATGTCCTCTGCGTCACTGTTTTCGAGCGGGACCAGTTCTCGCCCGACGGTGCGTACTCCGCAAATTTCCCAGAATATGCACGTGTTTTTTGTCGGAATAATTTCAAACTTTACAATGTGTGTATCCTGATTTTTAGACTTCCTGGGGAGGACTGAGATCCGATTGGCCGAGATTAAGAAAGACCAAGGCTCCAAGGGACCCATCACCAAGCGCTTGCTTCTCCACGAGGTCCCCACCGGCGAGATCGTGGTCAGGCTCGACCTGCAGCTCTTCGAGGAGCCCTGAAATGACGTCACGATCATTGGGATGAAAGCGAGACAGAGAAAGACTGCTCTT
The DNA here is from genome assembly GCF_051989625.1 of Stigmatopora argus. NCBI lineage: Eukaryota > Metazoa > Chordata > Actinopteri > Syngnathiformes > Syngnathidae > Stigmatopora > Stigmatopora argus. The sequence continues at coordinate 4,105,597 of NC_135397.1, read as the reverse complement.
TTATTCTCATTCTTATTTATTGATTCACCAGTAGAAGTTGAAAATGGTCAGCTGGTAGGTCGGACCACGAGGCAGCTCGCTTGTTCATCTTCGCGGCCGCATAGAAGCGTTCATTTGTAGGGCAGAACTCAAGCTAAATCTGCAATGCAAATAACAGGAGGCCACGTAAGCGTGAACTTGACTTTTTTTCTGTTGGCTGATTCCAGATGGATAAAAAAAAACGTTAGCTTGTTGCTAGCGGCTAATTCAAGGGAACATCCAAATTTGCAGTTCCTCCCTCAGATACGCATGCCGGTGACAATCCCTCAAATGTGTGAGTATACACGTACGTGCTTTCATGAATAACAGATTTTTTTTGTCAATTTTGTTTCTTACAATAACCTTAACGTTTTTTTCCATTTGAGTATATAGTTTTTTTTACCTTTTAGGCATTGTTTTTAAGTCATTCCATTTTACTAAAAAGCTATTATTTGTTTTTTTTTTATTCAAATGAAGACAATCTACTTTTGTTTTCACTTTTACTTTCCATTTTGTTCCATTTTTTTTACCCAAAAGTTTTTTTAATGTATGATGATAATTTAATATTTTTTACCTAAAAACATTATTTTCTTTTACTTTCGTTTTAGCATTTTTTTTTTTTTTTAACTTGTGAGGTTAAGCGGTACGAAACGTAAGTGAGTGAATGACTTGTTTTTGTTCACCTAAAGATAAATATTCGGGGAATTCCCTTTTTGTTGCCTTTTTCAAACATATAACCACTGGTTTTCTTCCCTGTGATCATAATTCACTTTTCTTTTAAACCATGAAGAGAATTCTTTTTTAAACTACTGGGAATAATGTGTTTCCTTCATCATATCAGTCAGGAAAAAATACAAATGAGGCAATTTGACTTGGACTTTAGTCAATTCCAATCGAAATATTGCATCCCGTGCCACATTTCTCCCACGCTGTAAACAACTAATAGTTACCTTAGGGACCAGCCATTGTCCAATCAGACGTCAGCGAGTTTTTTTGCGTGTCTTCACAATGATGGAAATATCCTCATCTTGTCTTTTCCCTTGTCCCCCCACTCACAATGTACTAAAATGAAGCTAATGACCCGTTCTTACTGTCTGCCGCGGAAGGCTGCTGTACAAATACTACTGAGACAGAGTTAATATATGACCGTGGAGAAACGACCAATCGTCGCTTTAGATGATAATAATAATGCTGTACGTACGTTGTTGTCTTTTCAGTGTTCATAAAGTTCAAAATAAACTTGAGTTGAACCAAGATGACTAATTTAGAATGTATTCACAATCGTTTAAAAATATACAACCTATTTTTATGACCAAAAATAGTAAATTGCCCTATAAGGGGTTAAGTACATTTGAAGTGTCAATTTAGAGCTGTCCATTGGAATGTCAACTGTCTCTGAAAGGATTAAATGAGCTCTTGTGTTCTCTACTTTAACAGCAGGTGGAGTTGGAGTCATGTACGATCCTCGTTTGTCTTCTAATCACGACTCTGCGGCAGTGCTGTGCTAAATTTGTCATTTATATGCGGTCTTTTTTATTTTTTTGTCAGCCTTTACACATCTGCTTGCTGTGTTGTAAGCGCGTTGCCAAATCCCCTCAGTCACGACGACAATGGCGTCACAGTCACGCACTCATTCTGCTTTGATCTAGGTTTACTTTCTTCTCCCAAATTTAACAAAGGTAAAAAGAATAGTCTAAAGAAAGAACGTCAGGTTTGGAGTGGTTTATAATGAAAATTCATTCTTTTCTTTTTATTCATGTCAAAATGATTAATCACTTGTTTTTCTGAACGTCCGTGAATGTCCCTTGGTTGATGACGTTGTATTTCAGGTGGCCACACGTGTCGCCAGTTCAAAATATGACTGACAACAGTTAGGAGCACGCGTGTAATATATGTACCAAAAAAATATTCCCGATTTTGTCAAGTTTTTCGCACTCATCTGCGAGGTTTTTGTCCGATCATTTTACTTGGCCGCATCACAGCGCTACTCCCTGGTTGGCATACGAAGTAGTCAGGTATTTTTGATTCCCTTCAGTTAACGCCTTATTTTGTGACATCAACATAAACCTAGTTGTAAGGAAACGCATTTCGTAGTTTGCCTTTAAGCCCCCATTTACATTAATTTTGATCCTAATCTGAAAATGTGTGCATTTTACATTATAATGTTATGACTATACAGCGCATGCGCCAAATTAACCCCAGTGGTTCCTTCGATAGCAACCCAAAACAGCGCCACCTACAGAATTGGACCGTTAAGCTTTATAATAGAAGTGTCTTCTCGTGGACAAATATGAATTTTGATCTAGGTATAGACGGGTAACTTTTATAAAGGGTCAAATCAATAATAACTAACTGAGAGAACTGGGTTTCGTCATGCGCGCGCGCGTGCACGCTGACTAGCGTCATTTGTGCGCGTCACACGCCTCCCGAGTAGCCATCAAGCTAACGTTTAGCTAAATCTGGGTGGGCGCGCGCCGGGCTGTCGGGGACTAATAATTGTCCCATCCGCGTTGTTATGCGGTGACGCGAGCCAACGAATTGGACTCGTCCGCCAGCGTCTGTCCTCCACGGTTGACCACCGGGAGCCGCCATGGAGTGCCGTGTCCTGTCCATCCAGAGCCACGTCGTCCGGGGTTATGTGGGCAACAAGAGCGCCTCTTTCCCGTTGCAGGTAGAAACCAAACCAGCCCAGTTTCCCTTCCCCGCATCCATGATGTCGCATCCTTGACTGACATTTCTTTTTTCCCCCTCCTGCCTTTTCAATTTCATCCACGTTTCACGTCGATCAAAGTTTATGTTTGCCAACAAATGAGTCGTGCTAGGTGTGTTCTTCTTGGGTCAGTGTTAATGAAGCAGTTTGTCATCGGAACAGTCTAAACTGAGGTGGCATCTTCCTTGTAGCTGTCAGTCACGACCCATTATCAGCTATATTTAATGCTGCTATTGAGGCAGTGAAGGAGACAAATCTCGTGGCTCTGACATTGAAAAAGACATCAATGTCCTGACTGGGCAAAGTCTTATCATCAGTCAAAGAAATGTGCTACCTGTCATTATTGCTATTATTTTTTTTAGAGCTGTACAGGCAGTGTTTACATAGTTGGAAGGGGTTCACATCAGCCACAGGAGTTGACTGGAACCTTTTAAGGTCGAATTGTCCATGAAAAGACACAGCTAATATCCGAATAGATTGGATTCTGTAGATTTCACGTTCATACATTCATTTTCCACTGCGCTTGTCCTGAGTGGGTCAGCTGGGGACACTCATATTTCAAGTCTTAAAAACATGTTTTTTCAAATCCACATAAGTGGTCCAAGTATCGAATAAAAAAGTTGGTTCACATTATTTTAAACCACATGCACACAAAGACTATGCTAAATTAAATATGCATTTTATTCAACTAAAATGCACTGCTATTGAATACTACTGAACATTTTGTAAAAAAAATATATTTTTTTAAAAACATGGACAATAGTAGTTGGATATAAATGTTATTTTAGTGAAACTGAAGTGGTTGCAGAATATTTACTTTTGTGGGCCACACGCAATGTTGTGCCGGGCCTGGATTTGGCCCCCTGGCCACCAGTTTGACATCTATTGTATAGATAGAGTACTGGTAGATGTATGTGTAAAAAGACAAAGATCTGTTCAGCAGGCCGTGAAAGTGAGCATCATAGCCCATTAGGATTTCTGCTGTTGACAGTGTGAAGGTAACGAGCGTTGGTGCCTCCGTTTGAATGATGATGATGATGATGACGATGCTTATGATGGACCTCCTTGTGGCACGAAGCGCTTCCTTTGTCTATTTTCGTCCCGGGCCGAGCGGGAAGTTGGCTAGCATTCCTCCTCCCAACACGAGAGCACCTTCGACTTGTTACGTTTGATTGATTCTCTTTGCGCCCGCAGACGCGCAAATAATTGTCTTTATATGGGGATAACTAGAGAAGCCATTAGCCGCTCTATTAACACCAGGCCCTTTTACTCGGCTTGTAAAAGCCGCTTTTTACGGTTTTCCTATATAAACTCCATTCAGAGATTTCTTCGCTTTCTGGAAGTAGTGTCAGTGCTTCGTTAAGCACCAGAATTTGACAACTTGAGGCAGTTTGGAAACGGGGATATGAAGACTGTGGACCACATGAATGCAATTTTAACGCTTTCAGAGACAGCTAGTTGAAAATTGACGTTGAAGACATTTAACCTTTTATAGAGCAAGTGTCTAATTTTGTTGATTTCGATTTATTTTTTACACCCAAGACAATTAATCCCATGATTGGACAAGTGACTGTTAAAATGGGTTGCACGTCTATTGCTGTCAATGGCAGCCATTGAGTTAAAAAAAAAAAAGCGACACGTGACACCGCAGGAGTACCAATGAGTTGTCACTTTCCTTTTTTCACATTTCCATCATCAAGTCATGGCGATAACAATCTAGCAAGCGTGGGAAAACAATTTACCGTCTCATATCAGGGGAGATTTTTGCTGAATGTGATCATTTTTTTCTTCTTCTGATTGTCAGCGTGCACTGCCATTCATTTTTCACCACGCAATCACTTTTACACTTTGAGGGGCCATAAATGGATCAACTCCTAAATCAGGTGTTATTTACTGTCATCCTTTTAGCATATGTGTCGTGCATTCTAATTTTAAATGAATGCAAAGAGTGACTAAAGAAATATGAGTAAATGTAGTATAGATATATGATAGGAAAAGAATAATAGGGTTTAGGCTGTCACATTACATTAAATTCATCTCCAATATTTTTTATGGCTCATACTTTCACATCTGCATACAAAATAGATGTATTTCCAGCTGGTGACCTTCTATATTTTCTTTGCAGGTTTTAGGTTTTGAGGTGGACTCCATCAACTCTGTGCAGTTTTCCAACCACACAGGTAACATGAAACGTTTGTGCTGCGCCGCATAACACAGTTAGTCAGCAAATATTTGTTCTAATATCCTGCCGCGGTTGAGGTTTACACTTTGACGTTGGCATAATTTAACCTGGCCCGCCATTTTGTTTATGACAAGCCCGTGTGGAGTGTCCACATTGTGGAGAAAAACATGCTTTTTAAACTTTCACTGCTTTTGAGGGGCAACTAAATGGATTGGACGTCCATCCCCGTCAATGGCAGATCATTAGTGTCGTGCCAGCGCACGTGTAAAGGAAAAGCGTTGAATGGAAACACCCGACAGAGAATGGAAACGGTGGAGGCGGAGTATCCACCTGATGACGTTGTCTGTTGCAACAGCAGATAGTGATGATGTCATCATACAGACACACGCACGCAGGCACGCGGCGCCCCCACTTCCCGAGTCCTTTCTGAGCGCCTCTGGCTTTATCCCGCCGTGTTGCCTGGCAACCAGAACCCCCCACCGAAAGGGAACACGTGACCTGTCGGTGACTCACCTGCGACATCAGCCTGCAGCAGACAGACACGAATGAGTGGACACACACCGGTCAATACGCACCTATTTTAAGTCACACGTTTGTCTTGTCCTTTACACCGTCTCTCCTATGTGGGTGTTTGTTGTGCATTCCTCCCTATGTGTGTGTGTGTTTTTTTGTGTATGTGTGTATTTTTTTACCTCCATCAGTGTTGGGTTCCTCCTTCGATTTATGTGTGTGTCCAACTCAATGTATGTTTTGGAAGAATTGATTTCAAATAATTGATTGATTTATATGCAATCAAAATATATGCAGCATCGTATGTATTTATTCCCAATGCAGTTAGCATGTAGCAGACTGAGAACAAGGCAGCGCAAATGAATGTTGTCGGGTCATTTATCACAGCCAGAAAATCATAACTGCTGGCCATTTTATGCGGCGATTCAGACGATACGTCGAAATAAAAAATAGGCGATGGTAGTTTTCCGACTACAACGGTCAATGAAGTACCACGTGCATGGCTGCTCCTGCAGGATATTCTCACTGGAAGGGCCAAGTGTTGACGGCTGACGAGCTCCACGTTCTCTACGAAGGCATCAAACTCAACAACGTGCACCAGTATGACTACGTCCTCACAGGTGTGTACTAGTCAACAATCATCTTTGTTACATATTTGACCTGTTCATAATGTTTGTGTGTCGTGTTCAGGGTACACCAGGGACACATCCTTCCTGGAGATGGTGGTGGACATTGTTCAGGAGCTAAAGAGAGCCAATCCAAATTTGGTGTATGGTGAGCTTTCCCTTCCGGTGGATTAAATCTTGAGGGGTCAAAGCAATGTTTTGGGGAGATTTGTGCTCAATCTTTGTGCTTGTGTTTGATATTGTAGTGTGTGATCCTGTGCTCGGGGACCACGGATCCATGGTGGGTTGTGAGTACTTCATCTAGTCGTAGGGTCGTTTTAGGTACATGTTCTGATTGTAAACGTCTTTACAGTACGTCCCCCAGAATCTGTACCCAGTGTACAAGAACAAGGTGGTTCCCGTTGCCGACATCATCACTCCCAACCAGTTTGAGGCCGAGTGAGTTACAAAACATTGGATTGGAAGTAAAAAAAATGGATCTAGTGGACTAGGAGTGTCATGTTATACAGGAATTTCAGATTTTCACGAACAAAAAGATTGTTGTCATGATCCTGCCCTTGCTTATTTTTTTTTCTAGATTGTTGACAGGGAAGAACATCAGCACCGAGAAAGATGCCGTAGAGGTAAGAATGCTTATTATTCACGGGAGTCGTCTTCTTCAAAACCAACCAGTCTGAAAGTGTCTGGTGTGCAGGTGATGGACCTGCTGCACAACATGGGCCCAGACACGGTGGTCATCACCTCCTCTGATCTGCCCTCCAGACTGGGTGACCGTTTCCTGGTGTCGCTGGGCAGTCAGCGTCACGGTGAGCGTCGCAACGCGCTTTTTCTTTTTCACGCTCCCCGGGGAAATCAATTGAGGAAAGCATTCTTATGCACTCAGTTCGCCCCGATGGCAGTAGAACGACACAGAGGGTCAGAATAGAAGTTCCCAAAGTAGACGCCGTCTTTGTGGGGACAGGTGACCTGTTTGCCGCCATGCTTCTGGCGTGGACGCACCACTACCCAAATGACCTCAAGGTATCCACCACACGCGCTATAGCGTGGACACTGATTTTCTTTCAAAACCACGCACTCTAACATTGATGTCTCTTCTTTCTATCCACGCTCACTTCAGACGGCGTGTGAGAAAACTTTTTCGGTGATGCATCACGTCATCCAGAGGACCATATCGTACGCACATGGTAAGGAAAATTGTTGCTCTTAATGGCAGCCCATGATTTAAAAAAAAATGGAATATAGGACTTTCATTAGTGATGTAGTAATGGGTTGCCAATTCGCCATGTTTGTGCACACAACAGTAGTAAAAGTTTATTAAAAATAAATAAGTCAATGGAATGCTTTTCATGCAAGCACACGTGCTACTACTGGCAGAAGGTTGCCCTCCACTGGCTAATTCAGTTCCTACAAGAGACATGCCAATTTAGTAAAATATCTCCAATTTTGTTAATAAAGGGGCCTAGATTTTATCTAGTCAACTCCATATTTCTAAAATAGGCTCCTTAGATGAGACTGCTTGAGTTTTAATTGGCTTCTTCCGGTCTCCCAGAACTGGCAGGTCCCGGTCGGAGGCCCAGCCCGCCCCAGCTCGAGCTCCGCATGGTCCAGAGCAAAGCCGACATAGAAGACCCCGCTATCGTGACGGAGGCTACTGTGATATCGTAACGACCGCCAACTTCCCGTCTGTGTCAAGGTCATTTTGTAACGCATCATCCGGTCAGGTCCTCTGACCCTTTTTAGTCTTTTTAGCCTCCACGCAGAACCACAGATAGACAGGAAGGGTAACCCGTCCAAAATGAGACGTGAGGTGCGCTCTCCGTGGTCCTGAATTGTCGATATCTGGCTCCATTTCCACACGTCCTTTAGCAGTGATGTAATGGTGAACAACCCCCTCCCACCCCGATCCTTCAGAAAATCCCACAAAGGGGAAAAAAAATGCACAATGTATAGTTGATGTATAGATGTTGTACTATAACTGTATTGGAGCATCCGTATGCTAGCTGAACTGTCTTCTGGGCCATCGTGTGCTACTCAACCACACCTTTGCTTATCAAACGTGTTGGTACTTTTCATCAAGTACTTGAGTCGTTTTGGGATACTTCAAAAACCCCCACACCCCTTGTCCTAAGTATTACAACGGTACGATCTATTGCCATCAATGTAAGCCAATGATTTAATAGCGGCTTACCCTGATTAATTACTTTATTGTTGACAAAAGCTGAAAAGTCTACATATCTGATCAGTACAATTTCCTTAGATATTTATGTTAAGTCTAACATTAAAAAATGATCATAAAAACTTGTTTTTTGGCGTCTAGGTCAAAATTGAAAGCATAATGCAATTTTTGTAATTAACATCCTAGTAAGAGGTGAATGAAAAGCAGTACATTTTGCAATAATGTAATAATAATATATCTCGAGAGTTTTAGTAACGTAAATATATGGATGTCAAATTTTAAAAGAGCCGCTGCTGGCGTGAAACATTCCAAAGTGTCTTCCACAAAATGGATGACGTCTTTTGAAGCGACCACGTCGCTGTCATGAAGTTTTTTTTCGTCTTGTACTCCGGGTTTGAATTTTTTCAAGTTTTTCTCCTCTCCTATATTACCACATTTCTTCAATTTGTGGCCACACCACTGAGTCCGTTGAAATAGTCTCTAAACAAAACATTTTTATTGTTTTACATACATTGAAGCCATTTTACACAGTATTAAATATATATGAAGACAATTAGTGGAGTATAATGCAAATCAGGGTGGCACAATGAGCGAGTGGTTAGCACGTCTGCCTCGCAGTTCTGAGATCGAGGGTTCAATTCCCCCATAAGTCCAAGCTTCTAGTGTGGAATTTGCAAGTTCGTGGGTTTTGTCCGGAAACATATTCATCCTTTGAAATAGATTATTTCCACTGTGCAATAATGTGGACGATAATCACTGCCGTACCAGTAAACGTTTCAAGGCCACTATTTGAGGGAATGCCGGCTTCTAGTAGGTGCTAACAGTTGAGCCAATTGCAATCAAAATTCAACATGAGGAAATGTTATTACGCTCCGTAACTTTTGTCATGTTCGTTTGCCACCAATGTGCTCACTTTGTACTGGTAATCGTGCGGTGGTGACCCATCAATCATCATACGTACCCACCATGGATATCCTCACCAAGCTGCTTTTAGCTCTACTTGGCACATATCTCCGTGTGCCCGATTCTACGTCAGCTTACTCTAGCTCGTCCGCCATTTTTGACGACAGTGTCTTAGCTTCCTGCTCGCTAAGTAAGCAGGCGGCCATGTTGATCGGTCCAATTGTCTACCTGTTGTGCGTTTTCAGAGGCTGTGTGTATTTGTATTTCTATTTCATGAATGGTCACAGGGTTTTAGTGTGCGGACATATGTGTGTGTGAGGATGAGGACAACATCAACGAACTATTTGTGGCTAAATTAGAACAAGGGAGCATGTTTTTATTTCGTGTAATCAGAAAAAAATACACCTTTTCTTCTAGCATTCAACTAGGTATGAAGTAATAGAGCCAGTTTAGTGATGTAGTGGGTGAATGAATTGATTTCAATACTCTAACATTTTGAATTTGAAGTTAGCAGCTGTCCCTTTGCCAAATCATTTAAATTGGATTAAGACAAGTCCAAGAAATGCTGTGATTAACTCTTTGGCTGCCATTTACACAGATAAACATTCAATTCGTTTTCAATTGGCTCTCCTTTGAGATAAAGTGCAAAAAAATAAAATCTTTCAAAACTTGGGTGTAGGGGTCCTTCCGGACAATCGTTGTGGGGTGTAACGCCAGTGTTAGAATGCCTCACATCACCTTAACATTCGAATCCTGGCAAAGTCTGCGTTTGTACATTTCCTGTCCTCCTCAGTTTAGTTTTACTGCTATATTAATATAGCTGCTTTCTATGGAAGATGATTAGAACCACTGCAGAAGTCTGAATTCTGATTTTAAATAAAAAAATCTGACTATAAAGTCAGAATATGTGGCACGTTTTTTTTCTCGGTGGCCCTAATCTTTTGCCGTAGCTTTCAAATACTGCCAACTTAGAAGTTCCATCTCAACATTTATATGTCTCTCCTAAAGAAGCACAAATGATTTATGCGACAGATGTTTAGTTTATAACAACATATATGTTCAAAAGCATCAACATATTGCTTCATTAAAAAAAAAAACTAAAATAGTGCTGAAGAATGCACTTTCATCAGATGTATAAATTTGTATCAGTGTGTAATTGGTGGTAACCTTTGAAAAGAGACAAAATATTTAAAGCACACAATGTCAGTTACCGGAAAACAGTAAGCAACTGGTCAACGTTATTGTTAGTCTTACTTAAATGATGTGTGACAACATTTAAATGTGCCCCTGCTCTGACATTTCCAACTTCATCCCTCAAATTCTTGTTTATTTCTTTGTGGCCAAGAACAAAAAGACAAAATGTATTTATCCATTGTTTGGTAACTGTTTTTAGTGCTATGTTTTTTGCAGTCTTTTTTAACATGTTACAATACAAGATTGTAGTGTAAATTCACATTTATAAAGTATATAAATATATATAGATATATATGACAAATGTATGTTCTAATGCAATAAAGACAAAAAGACGAATTATCAATAATGTGTATTATTTGCTATGTTAACAGCAAGAGATCACGTTTGAAACGGACGTCATCGAAACGTAAACAAAGACCTTCAAGGTACGTTCACGCCTATCAGAGAAAACGAAATTCATACGAATTTCCTGTTTGTATACAACATATCCAGTGCATACATTTGTAGTTTTAATTCTTAAATCTTCATTAGAACTCTTAGTACATTTTGACGTAAATTTGAATGACTCGAAGGAGTCACGAGGATAGTTTCAAGGAAATCCGAGTGTTCGCAAACACATCTGCAGTGAAGAGGAGGGTCAAAGAAATTCAAGATGGACGACTACCAAGCGAACGTGAAACATTCCTCGGAGAATCTTGACGACCCACCTAACAGCCGCTTGTTTTTGGTGACCAGTCGCTCCATCACCGAAGATGACCTTCGAGAACGCTTCGCCGTGTTCGGTGACATCCAGGGAGTTTGGGTCGTTAAGGACAAGCAGACGAGGGAACCCAAAGGCATTTGTTACGTCAAGTTCGCCAAATCGTCTCAGGCCTGCATGGCGATGGAAGAAATGCACGGAAAGGTCCTGCTCGACGGGAAAAAACCCATCAAGGTAACAACAAAGACGGCTATTTAACGCATCTATTTTCGTTTAGTTAGCTGAAAAACAGTTGTAGTGCTAAGGTAACTTCTGGTAGCCAGCGTAATGATGTCATACCTGTCTTGGGCCTTGTCTTGTTTCAGGTTTTTATCGCCCAGTCACGATCATCCTCCAGCCACCGAGACGTAGAGGATGAGGAACTGACCAGGATCTTCCTTATGATCCCCAAATCTTTCTCTGAGGAAGACCTGAAGAACATCTTTAAGGTACATGAAGCCAACTTCTTAAGTGTTGAATAGAAGTAAGATGTGAAACCTGGAAGATTTTTTTTTTTGGCTCGTGTACCCTCAGGAGTATGGTGATATTGAATATTGCATCATTGTCAAAAACAAGTCTACCGGGGAGAGTAAAGGTTTGGGCTATGTGAGGTACTACAAACCCTCGCAGGCGGCCATGGCTATTGAGAACTGCGACAAATGTAAGGGCGCGCCCAGAGCATCCTTTTGTGGACGTGGAAATTGATGACTGTTACGTTCCTCTCAGCTTACAGGGCCATTTTGGCGGAACCTCGCACCAAAGTCTCGCCCCCGGAAGATTACAACAGCAACATGGGGAACAGGGGCGAATACATGGGCAGCGCCGACTCCATGGCCATGTTCCCCTTCAACATGGGCGCGACGGCGGAATCCTCCAACTACCCAATGATGGACTACCACAGCACTGGGGGTGGCAACAGCGGCGGCGCCGACCTGAGCCACCTCCTGTTGGTGACGACCCGCGCCGCGCTCAGCCAGGAGCAAGTTTATGGTCTGTTTGACATCATTCCGGGGATGGAGTACTGCAAGCAACAGCGGGACGTTTATGGGACGAGCAAAGGTAAGCACTTGAACGAGAACACGCTGAATGAGATAACAAATAAAACCACGTTTTATGTTTTGGTGCGCATGCAGGTCACGCTTTAGTCCGCTACACCAACTTGGGATCAGCGTTTTATGCTAAAGACAAACTGAACGGATTCGAATATCCTCCGGGAAATAGACTGGTGGTTGAATTCATGGACGACGGAGACGATCGCAACGGGTTCGTGCACGCTCGGCCAGGCAGGAACGAGAGAAAGCATTCGTACTGAGCGAGTGTGAATGTGTAGTTCGGTAGGTAGGATGGCCATGCAGTTCGTGACCACCCAGATGTTGTCATCGTTTCGGAATGGACACTCCAACAACCAAGCTGGCAAACATCCCAACTCTTCTCACATGGTAGGTAGCTAGTGCGATTCCTTCTGATCGGCCGTCTTCTGCATTAAGGAAAATCTATTTTTTCTTCTCCCTGCAGGGATTCAGTGGGCCTATGGGTCCCCGAATCCAAACAGACGTGAACCTGCCGCCCGTCAAGAAGCTGGCGCCACCTGACAGCATCTCCCAGGAGCGCTTGTTTGTGGTGTTTGGTCCCGCCCCTTTACCCGTTGACGTGCTGGAGAATGTTTTTGGGTAAACTCTGATACTAAAAGTGGTTAAAATCCACTTTTTTTTAATACGTGATCTACAAATGATTTAGACTTAATGTTAAAAATCAAATGTGGCATTTGAGCATAAACCTTTCTTGAGACCTTAATAAGTTGTCCTACTATTTATGTACATTTTTTCAGCCGCTTTGGGTCCCTGATAGAGGTCCACTTGGTGTCAGGCAGGAAAGTCGGATACATGAAGTATGCGGACAAGCAGGTAATGAGCTCACCTTTTGCAAGGGGGCCTCAAAACATAACAATTCCAAATCCTAACAACTCCCGTTGACTTTTTTAGTGTGCCGACGATGCACTGGCGGCGCTCCATGGTTCCGTGGTCAACGGCGTGAAGATGAAGGTGATGCTTGCCGATCCTCCCAGGGAAGAATCGCACAAAAGACTTCGCACGTACTAACTAAGAGACCAGCACGTGCAAGGTAAGTCCGCCGTTGAATCAGAATGTCAACATGTGGACATACAATTTGAGCGGCTTCAGGGAACATCTTTAAAGTAGCATGTAGATTAGCAGTGGTCCAACCCAATAGCTGTAGATTTGATATGAACGCAATATTTTGAAGTAGGGTGACATTGTGTGTATTGACTGTTGTTTGTGAGTAACGCTTAAGCTTCTTGCTCCCCAGGCGACTGTTGTCATGACAATACGACACCTGACCTGACAGACCCGACAACCTACATGGACGGAGACACTTTGACCCGACCTTTGACAACTGTCTGACCTTAAACTTGTCCTCCATACTTTTTTGCCCTGACCTTCAATGGGATCTTTTAGATCTGTCATTTGCTTCTAATCGTTGTACCTTTCAAAATAGGTCCAGGTTTCAACAAAGACTCCGCATGAGCATTTAATTTTACATTCTGACAGAAACAGTCGACTTTAGACAGTTGTTTTGTTTTTAAGCCTTTTTCTGTTCTAATGTGTTCCCATTGTGACCGTTTTTCCAAGAAGAAATAAAGAAATTGTGTTTCAGTTGTATTTTTTTTCTTCATCAAATCAACTTTCAGAGACAAATGAACAATTTTGATTGTCTTGAAGTTCTGGTTAGTCCTATCAAAAAAGTGTAATGTCACATTGTGACTGCCATTGACGGTGACCGATTCCCAAACATTTTAATGACCCACATTCCTTTTCCGTGTTAGTACTTTATCCAGGATTTTTTTCTTTAGAAATCAATTCATTTAATGATTACATATACCAAATATGTATTATTTAAGTACAGGCAAATACCAGGGCAGAACCTTACAAACAAACAAAAATAGCTGTTGAACAGTTTTTCATCCAAACAATTTTTTTGTGGAGTCGTGGATCAAAATAGGTTAGTTAAAAAAGGAAAAAAATAATTAAATGTAATATTATTAAAAAAGTAATTATTGCATGAAATGGAAAATGAAAACTCCATGTTGTGCATCAACGGGTTAACTAACAGTCATTATATAGGTCAGCAATTAGTATTAGTAGCACCTGCATGTACTGCTTGTGAGCCGCATCATTAAGCCTTTTTTTGGTGCACTGTACAATGTCAACATTATATTCATAAACCCAGCATCGACACAAATCTAATTAATGGCCTGTTTTACGCCAAATCGTAAGTATTCGTTTCTTTTATGTGAAATGACCCTCACAGGTCTTCGTCATCGGCTTTTGTTTTGTTGACACTTTTCCCTCCTGGCTGGCCGTCCGCTGACTTATTTTCAAGTTAGCGTTAAATCTAAAGCAAGATGCCGTTCACTTTCTCGTTAGATCCACAATTATTTATTTGTTCGAGAGGGACAGTGGTTGAAAATGACACTTGCGTGCTTGACTGACTCGTCGTGGTTCGTCACTGAGCTGCTTTAGCTTGTTAGCTAGCAGCTGTCACGAGATAAACTAAAATAAAGCAAACCATGGAGGGCGTTCTGTACAAATGGACAAACTACATGACAGGTGAGTGAGTCTCTTTCCCTCGTGTGTGTTTAGGTCACGTCCGTCAACTATATTGTGATATTCTATTGATATTGCACCAATGTTGCAAATTCGGAAGCAACACAGTCATTCATTCATATTATGGTCAGTTGATTACCATTCAAAACCATCAGTTATGCTCTGAACGCAATATGTCACATGCTGATTTATTAACTTCGACACTTGTGCTCTTAATAGCAACAAGTAACCTCCGAATGGTCGAGGTCAAATGAAGTGTTTAGGTCTGTTGCCAACAATGCAAAAGATTAAGCTATTCAAACACAGGTCAAGTAGAGAAATAGTTGATTAAATATTTTCCTGAACACTTTTTCATTCAATACTAGATAATGCATTATTCAAGTATTCCTGTTATAGGCATTTTTGTAAAGTTTCTATCCTAACACTTATAATCATTAAAAATAACATTGTCTAGGACACTGTAGTGTGCCCATGTCACACAAGAAATATATTGATGTAGTATATGTCAAAAGTAATAGTTACTGTACAAAAGTACAATTTACAACACCTGAACACCCCATTCATAACCTCACTACTGCTCCTTTTTTTCTTCCATATATCAATGTGTGTGTGTGTTTGTGTGTTTGTGTGTGTTTATGTGTGTGTGTTTGTGTGTGTCTTAGGCTGGCAGCCACGCTGGTTTGTTCTGGACGACGGCATCATCTCTTACTACGACAGTGAAGATGATGTGAGCAAGGGGAGTAAAGGCTCCATAAAAATGTCCGTTTGTGAAATTAAAGGTTAGTGTGCAAACATTTGAAAAGCGCTCCCTGCTTAAATCAGTGCCATTGACAATGCTTGCTTTTCAGTTCACCCGACGGACACCACCCGTTTGGAGCTGATCATTCCCGGAGAGCAACATTTTTACGTGAGGGCAGTGAACGCGGCAGAGAGACAACGCTGGCTGGTGGCGCTGGGCTCGTCCAAAGCGGGAACTTTTGATGCCCACAAACATAGAGGTACACGATAGGAGACAGATAAATAGTAGCTTACTTTAGGTATATAAGGGTTCAACTTTTTTCCCTGATTTTGACCAGTGGTTTGCCTCTTTTTTTTCATTTTACTTGTATGTGTCCACATTTTAGGTCCAGACTGTCTGAGGACCAAAATGTCTGAGCTTCGTCTCTACTGCGACCTTCTAGTCCAGCAGGTCCAAACCATCCAATCACAGAGCAACACAGATGCCGGAGACATGTCCACTCCTGAGGTTTCGAATAAAAAACTTAACTAATTGACGATGCTGAGAGACGTCCAGTCCATTTTGACTGAGAAGGCTGACAATGATCATCTCATGTTCATTTGCAGCCAAACTCCCCGAGTTCCAATGGAATGGACGTCTGTCACCCATGGAGAGCAAAAATATTTTTTCAAACTTAGTCAACGGAGCAATAAGATTTTGTATGTGATCGTCAGGCTTCACTACTTAGCGCCACCTGTGCCACATTCATCAGGACACTGGAGGAGTGCATGAGCTTAGCACAGCACAGCCTCACACCACACCTGCAACCTCCTGAAAGGGTCAGACACAAACCTAATGTCTGATGGCCATCCATCTGTAGGCTATTGGTATTGATGTTGCCATGATTTTTTTTGTGTCCAGATGAGAAGATCAGTCAGTCACCCTGGAACGTCCGCCTTGGACAGGTCAGTCCAAACACATGCGTATTGTAATACAATGATGTGCGTTATATATAAATCTATAGGGGTAATTGTATGAAATTACCTTTAGCACATCTACATCAAGTGGATGTATAACACGACTCACTACTACTACCGCTCCATCTAGTGAATGTGTAACACCCCCTATTACTACTGATTCATCTAGTATATGTATAACACAACCCCTACTACTACAGCTGCATCTAGATGTATAATACAATCCCCTACTACTACTCCTATCACCACCACCACTACTACTACTACTACTTCTTATATATGAAACAAATTTTAAAATAAGGCATTCATTGACAGTGCATTATATAATGCGGAAAATACGGTAATAGGACTCTGCACAGCCTAAATACGCAAAAAAAAATCCTATTTTAAAAATGCTTAAAAATAACTTAAAAGGCTAGAGAGAACAAGTAAATGTTCCAAACACAAAACAGGACTCTTGGCTCGGCCAAAAATATAATATAAAATATAATATAGGGGGTTGTCCATTTTTTTCACGTCTAACTCAAAATGCTTGTCTTCTATTATTTGTATGTTGTTCAGGTGCAGCGCGCTCAAAGACAGCTCCGGTGGAGGTCCGAGATCCAAGCCGCGGCGGGACCGGGCCAGCTCGGACAGTTCGCTACACGACACGGAGCCAACGTATAAAGGTGCCAACAACTTTGCATTGACGGTCCCTCCCGTTTGGAATGGATCGGACGTCCATCGGCGTCGGGGGTAACCGATAAGGCGTTCTGCCGTGTGTGTCTTCTCTCCAGGTTTGCTGCCGAACCTCGGCGGCGACCCGCCGTGCATCCCCGAAGAGCGAGGGGGCGCCATGAGTCCGAAGACCACGCCCACTGACACGGACACCGATTTGTCAATTTGATGATCATAAAAAGGCGGGATGGCGTCGCTTTGAATGTATTTTTGAACTCTTAACGAGCACTTTGGACTTTATGTGAGTTATTTATTTATATTTGTTTTTGGGACTCAGAACTTGAATTCTTCCCGGGGAGTGCAGGAACAAGAACCATGGTGTCTAACTCTTTCAGCACCTTTGACGATGATAGACGCCCAATCGCGTGGCTCTTTTCATCCTTCTGCTTTGAATTTTAATAACGTTTGTCACAAGTAGACGTCCGCTCCATCTGAACAGACCAAATGGATTGGACGTTTTCGCTGTCAATGGCAGTCGATGAGTTAAAAACAAGCTGCACTAGAGCACCTACAAATGATATGCTTTAAAAAGAAGAGTGAATAATATATGAATTTTTTGGACCAATGTAATGTGAAGAAGATCCCCCCCCAAAAAATTAAACAAAAAAAATATATATAGCACATTGTTTTGTATTTCAGATTCTGAGGGTCACGCAGGGAATGCTCTACTATTTGCGTGTGTGTGTGTGTGTTTACAGAAGGTGTGCGATCGTGTGTTTTGGATTTTGAGTTTTGTCATTTCAGCCGCAATGTGTTGGGTGCCGGATGTCCTTGCCCCATGGAACAGGACACAAACACAAAGGCTCACTCATGAGGTCAGTGGACGACTGCAATTGCATTGGCATTCCACACATGGGCAAAAAAAAAAGCATAATCAAAATATATATGTAAAAGAACAACAGTAGATAAGGGATTCTAATTGGTGGAAAAAGATTGTTTTTAAAATGTTGTTTCCATTTTTAAGGTATACAAACCCAACTAAAGAATCCCGATGCACAAGCATATTGAGAAAATAAGCAAAAATTTGCTTGAAAGCACACAACCATCACAACAGCGGATGACGCTCATGCAAAAGCAAACATTGTGGAAGAGTGTTTAAAAGGGGTGTTGGAACACTGTCCTGTCGACCTGCCACTCGAAAGATGGAGGAGGCGGGCACAGGACAACAAGCACCCCATGGTCTGTTAGGACAACACATTTGACTTTCAGTATTCTTTTCATTTTGGTGTTTTTTGGGGACGTCCTAATGTAAGGCTTTTCTGCTTTTGTGTTGTGTGCAGGCGGCGTTGAGGATCAAGCGACTACTAGTCCAAAGCTGCTTAAGGTAATACTACTACTTACCTGTGTTATGATACTCCTTTTTTTGTTTAACGCCTGAAATAGTTTACCGGGCACTGATTGAACTCGAGTAAAAAATAAAAGTTTATAAAATCCATGCTTTTTGTATGGGTAGTCATGTTATCAAATTGTTTGAATTAATGAGTTCAATTTAAATTATATTACAGAATTTTTTTTTTTAAATCATTGTTGCTGCTATGGCATTATATAAATACTAACTAAAAAGTAAACCTGAAATTTGAATAAATTGTTGTACAATTCAAATCAATTGTTTTTCCTGAGCACATATTTGTTTACATTTTAATAGTTGTCTCATTAAATGTTATCAAATCGTTGATAGTACAATGAGCTGAGAACTAGTCCGCGAGTGTCTTGGAAAACAAAAAACTGGAGTGTTTTGAATTTTAATGGGCAAAAATGTGTTGCGTTTCAGGGCCGGAGTGCTGCGGAGTTTGTGATTGTTCCTCGATGCGCCGGTTGTTACAAGCCACGCAAACATGCAGCCAAGTCGACCGGATTTGTCGAAGACCGCGACCAATCGTCGTCCAGCGAAGAAGACGACGACGATGCCCAGCGCGAGGACCAGGATGTTCCTGAGGAGGGAGCCGACAGGCACCGAGGTGAAAGTCGGAGTGACACGGGAAATGGCTCAGAAGGGCCTGAAATGGAAGCGTCCACCTAGAGAAAGAACACTTGCCAATTCATTTGCACGAGCACCTCAACTAAAAAGAAGGGGAATGATTATGTACAACATCGACCGATAGAATTCTTATTCTCGAATTATCCAGGCGCTCATTTCGTCTCAGTTAGCAAATACTTTTACGACATTATCTGCTCGTTTCGGGGACTGGGCACGAAATTAACTTATTCACTGCCAGCCCAGGTCACAGAGCATGTGTTGTGGTAGTTAGCAAAAGAGGGCAATTACATATTGCATTAATTTGACTTTTTGTGTTCCTATTTTGCGTTTGCTTTGAGCTAAATAAATCTTTTAAACACGCTTACTTGCTCCAAATGGTCTCCTTTGACGTCCAAATGTGGCCGCTTTCAACCCTTCATTCATTCCTTTCCCTTTCCGCTTATCCTGGCCAGGCTCGCGGGGGTGCTGGAGCCTATCCCAGCCAAATTTTGCACAATAAGCACAACACACCCTGAATTGATCACCAGTCAATCACAGGGCACGAGAAGACAAAAACACATTCACACCATACCGAGGGACAATTCAGACTGTTGAGGACTGTCAATGTCATGAATCATAATGTGCCCTTTATGAGTTTCAGTCTCCTTTTTGAAACCACCAAAAATAGTCACTTGCCCTTTAAAGAGTTCAAAATGTCGACTAAACAATACCCATCGAGTAGCACTCACATTTGTGACAATAGAAAAACTGCATTGTCGGCATTTACATCAATTAGTCTTTTAGTGCGCACGCTGCGATGGACTGTGTGGCCAGACCACTCCCTCCTCACCACACACACACACACACATGCAAGCACACCCCCACACTCTTTCTTTCTCTGTGTTTGTTTGTACGAGCGAGCGAGCGAGTCTCGGACTGCGATGGAGCCCGGCAGTCCCAAGAAGATCCAGTTTGACGTCCCGACTCTGCAGGGACACTTAGACCCGCAGGCCGCTGAACACGTGAGTGGACCACTCGACTCAATGTGGAATTTGTGTGTGTGTTTGTGTGTTAGTCTTATCAAAAACTGCCCTTTTTCCGGGTATCATCGTGTCTGTTGTAGAACTTTCACCGTTTTTGGCAGACTTGCATGTAAATGGCAGGCAAAGTTTTGGAAGGTATTTTTGCGTGTATTGTCCAAGTGGCATGTTGTGGTGATGAAGATGAAAAATGACATCATCGTTGTTGCGTTCATGTGACAGGCCGGACAAAATGTTCAGTGTGCGTGCTAGTTGTCAACACTTGTGACTTGTTTTTTTACATTCTTTTAAAGATGTATTGTGGTTGTTAGTCACGGTTATGCTATCAAAATGTAGTCGGTGTCAGCATAAAAAAATAATAATTATGTAATTGGTGATTTGGTGATGCTCTCCATTGGAATGTATGAGCCAATGTTTTGCAAAAATCTATTGATGAAAAAACTTAGATTAATAATAATATAAATTAGTAATAATATAGACTTGCTAATATTCATTTTTAAGACAATTAAAAACAATTTCATGCAGACCATTTCAATTCAAAGTGACATTGACATAACTTTGATTTATTTTTAAACAATAGATCTAAAAAACGAAAAATGTTGCTCAAATCCAAAGCCAAAATATCAAACTTCCCTTTAACAAACAAGCACTTCTCTAAGAAGTGCTGAATGGAACCAAAGAAAAACATGACAAGCTAGCCCGCTCTCCCTTGCACACTTATGAATTAGTATTTGCATTTTAATTTTTTCCATCGCCTCTCAGGCTTCTACGGATTGCTGTGCTGCTTTTGGCTTTTGCCACCAATGAACTCACTCAAACAAATAAAAGCTTTTAGCCAACAACCTGCTTGTAAATACAACCTCATACACACACGCTACTTCTGGCATGCGCATACCTTTAAGTCGCTTTGTTCTTTGTATTGAAACACACATGACATTTGTAAATTTTCTTTTTTTCCCCCCCCAGATACGTCGCAGACGACCAACGCCTGCCACACTGCAAATATACAGGCATCCAGGTACCAAACACAAACACACCGAAGTACAGGTCATTTGCACCTTGGCAACACCGTGTGTGTCAATAAAGAACGTTTTGAATGGGAGTTGGACCGGTCGGTGGGGGGCTAGGGGGGGATTGTGCGGGTCTATAATGGAACCTTTATTAGATTTTAGAGGCAGCATTTGGGAAGTGATGTCAGTCAGTGGCGCGGATGCTGAGCACGCATGTGTGTGTGTGTGTGTAAATGTGTGTGTCGGAGGCCGTGTTCCATTTGGTGAGCTCAGCTTAATGAGTGTCCAAATCACATTAATGCAGGGCCGGTTTTGACTAAGGGCAATATGGGCAACAGCCCAAGGTGCAATCAGTGTGGGGGCGCATTAGAGCCCTCCCATAGGTATTTTGTATTTATTTATGTTGGCACGTTTTATTGGGTCAAAATGAAGCGTGCATTTGATAAATCTTGTTTTGCGCAGATGTCGGGGATCAGAATAACGCCAGCGGAGGCACTCAGGTTTGTACGCGCAGACGCACTTACAGACATATTGATTGACTTTCCTTGCTGTATTAATTATCGTGTCGTTGTATTTGCTGCTCAGTCTGCAGACGGCGCTCAGAGAAAGCAGAGCATCTTAACTCCGCCCACCATGAAAGGTGAATATACATTTTGTATAATTTAAAGTCAGGTAAATGACTTGGTCTATGGTCTATCCAAATCTTTGCTTGTGGCTGCCCTCGGTGTCATAGACACAGAGGAAAAGAACAGGAAAGTTTGCACGTAAATTTGAGCGCAGATCAGGCAGGAAGGGAAGACTTTAAAAGCTTTTCTTCTAGTATTGATCCATTGACGTGCGCGCGAGTTGGCTCTTAATAGCAACGTTGCCGTTAAAAGCGTAGCAGCGCAATTTCTCCAGTGCAAAATATTGCAGTGATGAGCAAAGTGCGTTCAATAGATGTGCGCTCGTAAAAAAATATATACAGACGCTCCCCTACTTACGAACATTCAACTTACGAACAACGGTACATACGAACATGTCTGCAAATTGCGTTTAAGTCCAAAAATGTTCGCAAGTCCAATTTTGTATTTCGCGTCTTTTTCGGAGTAGTACTTCTTTCCGCCGCTAATACCGACGCCTGGCGCTGTGAGAGCTCAGCTCACCCAGCATCTACCTTCCGCATTGCAACGAAGAAGAAGTGCGTGAATGTATCTCCAGTGTGCAAAGAACCTTTTTCATTTGTATCATTAAATATCTCATGCATCCAATATTGAATATGGTTGGTAAAAAGCTAAAGGCTTCTATTGAGGGAGTTGGAAGGAAGAGGCAAGCCATTTCATTTGAAACGAGTGGCAATAATAACGAAGCTTGATGCGCGTCAGAAA
Organism: Stigmatopora argus; assembly: GCF_051989625.1. Lineage (NCBI taxonomy): Eukaryota > Metazoa > Chordata > Actinopteri > Syngnathiformes > Syngnathidae > Stigmatopora > Stigmatopora argus. Next base: position 4,083,130 of record NC_135397.1, on the reverse strand, counting down.
GTGGTGAGCGTTGCACATTCAGTACCATTTATAAACAGAAAGATCGAGCAGCAGGACCCAAATATTGAACGTTGCACAAAGTTTGCAAATCAATTGAATGATGCCATACAGTGCTACTGCATCATTTATGATGAAAAAAAGAAGAAAACTGTGCAATCGTCATTAGGTCGCTTCTTTTGGCCAGTTTCTAATACATAAATCTATCTCTCTCTCTTCAGTACTGTACATATTCTCTCCATTTTATTAAATGTTTTTTTTTTTCAGTACAAACCAATGCGTGTTACTTATACAAGCCTTAAACATACAAATGCACTTATATAAACCTTCAATATACTTATATAGGCCTTAAACATAAATTATAATACAAAATATAGCACTAAATCAACTTACAAACAAATTCAACTTATGAACAATCGCTCGGAACCAATTGCGTTCGTAAGTTGAGGAGTGTCTGTATACGTATATGACTCCCATGGGTAACAAGTGCGTCAAACTTATTTTTTTCGTATTTAGTTACATTTGGTGGGCCGCTATGTCTGTCAAGTAGACTGCCACAATCAATCACCTCATGAATTGACTTTTCTTTTTATTTCAAAAGAAGGGACACAATAGGACAAACATATTTTCCATGTATCTATAATCTTCATTTGAATTTTGACATGAAACAACTAAATGGACATCATTACATATTTACAATTGTTGTAAAATGACAAGCATTGTTGTTGTTCTCATCCACAGATCTTCAGCTTGGGGGACAACACGCCCCCGGGGAAACGGACCGTCATTTGAGTCCAATTGCAGCACAGCGCTTTGCCAGCTCCTTCCCGTGGACCAATCGGAATGGGCCGCAGGAAGCCAACGGAAACCAGGCGGGCCTTTACGCCAATCGGCAGCAAGGGGTGCCGCAGAGCAACAATACAGCGGGTAAAGTGCATTAGTATCATTCATTTTGGGGACCACAACTCTTGCTGTGGTGTGGTGCATTTTACGAAACATGCTACCTTTCCTGTTGCAAAAAAATACATATGTTTAAAATGTCAAATTTTAACATAATAATTTGGCAATTTTGCTAAAGAAAGCAATTGTTGTGTCCTGGAACTAACTTCTCTGGTTTTGTTTTCCTAAGACGTGTCTCGCGAATCCCAAAATGAAGTTTCAAGTCCTGACTCGGTCTCTCGGTAGCCGCTCTTCCTCGTCTTGGTCCTCCTCGCCGCTACGTTCAAACTGCTCGCCGACCACAACGCTGTACAATCTCTTGCAAGTGGCTGTGAATAAATATGTTATTATATTGCAAAAATGACGTTTTGAATTTTTGCCACCGTTTTGCTGAACCTTTCCTAAAACCTTAATAGCATCTGCTGGTATTCCTACCTTATCTTCGTTTCTACTCACAAGTTGCTTCATCCAATGCAATGATGCCGTCTAGTGGCGGCTGTGAGTCATTACAGCTATGCACGAACCCTGTAGTAATGGGTGGCAGACCACGCAGAAAAAAAGCCAATTTTCATCGTAGAAGAAGAATGAAACGCAGGAAATACAAACGACGTCGTGCCTTTTATTTTACTTTACGTACATTTTGCATCGTGCAGAGAAATACTACGTCGAGCCTCTTGCAGCATTGTATGGATACTGAATCGGCGTTGAAAATGCACTTTAAACGTTTTGCGTCATCCAATGGATCATGAATGAATCGACTGTGCGTTACATCCAGAAGAAAGAAGCAAACATTCTGTAACCACGAGGAATGCAATTATCATTAAGATGGAGCCAAACGCTGCGTCGATGAAGTTATTTGCCCATCAAGGTCTGCACTGTGAAGAAGGACTTGGACGAAAACTCCCATTAACCTGTTTTTGGGGGACTTTGCATCAAGCGGAGAGGAACTATTTTCACTGTAAGTAAAGCATTTTAATCTTTACTACACATGGTCATTATTTTTTTTAAAGCTATACTATGTCGTTTTTTAAACAAAAAGCCTTACTATACTATGTCGTTTTTTAAAGAAAAAAAGCTTTACTATACTATGTCGTTTTTAAAGAAAAAAAGCCTTACTATACTATGTCGTTTTTTTAAGAAAAAAAGCCTTACTATACTATGTCGGATTTTAACAAAAAAGCCTTACTATAGTATGTCGTTTTTTAAGAAAAAAAGCCTTACTATACTATGTCGTTTTTTAAAGAAAAAAAGCCTTACTATAGTATGTCGTTTTTTAAGAAAAAAGCCTTACTATACTATGTCGTATTTTAAGAAAAAAAGCCTTACTGTACTATGTCGTTTTTTAAAGAAAAAAAAGCCTTACTATACTATGTCGTATTTTAAGAAAAAAAGCCTTACTGTACTATGTCGTTTTTTAAGAAAAAAGCCTTACTATACTATGTCGTTTTTTAAAGAAAAAAAAGCCTTACTATACTATGTCGTTTTTTTAAAGAAAAAAAGCCTTACTATACTATGTCGTATTTTAAGAAAAAAGCCTTACTATACTATGTCGTTTTTTTAAAGAAAAAAAAGCCTTACTATACTATGTCGTTTTTTTAAAGAAAAAAAGCCTTACTATACTATGTCGTTTTTTAAAGAAAAAAAGCCTTACTATAGTATGTCGTTTTTTAAGAAAAAAGCCTTACTATACTATGTCGTATTTTAAGAAAAAAAGCCTTACTATACTATGTCGTTTTTTAAAGAAAAAAAGCCTTACTATAGTATGTCGTTTTTTAAGAAAAAAAGCCTTACTATACTATGTCGTTTTTTAAGGACAAAAGCCTTACTATACTATGTCGGTTTTTAAAAGAAAAAAAGCCTTACTATACTATGTCGGATTTTAACAAAAAAGCCTTACTATACTATGTCGTTTTTTAAAGAAAAAAAAGCCTTACTATACTATGTCGTTTTTTAAGAAAAATGCCTTACTATACTATGTCGTTTTTTTAAGAAAAAAAGCCTTACTATACTATGTCGTTTTTTTAAGAAAAAAAGCCTTACTATAGTATGTCGTTTTTTAAGAAAAAAGTCTTACTATACTATGTCGTTTTTAAAGAAAAAAAGCCTTACTATACTATGTCATTTTTTTCAGAAAAAAAAGCCATACTATATCATTTTTTAAAGAAAAAAAAGCCTTACTATACTATGTCATTTTTTTAAAGAAAAAAAGCCTTACTATACTATGTCGGATTTTAACAAAAAAGCCTTACTATACTATGTCGTTTTTTTAAAGAAAAAAAGCCATACTATAGGATGTCGTTTTTTAAGAAAAAAGTCTTACTATACTATGTCGTTTTTAGAAAAAAAGCCTTACTATACTATGTCGTATTTTAAGAAAAAAAGCCTTACTATACTATGTCGTTTTTTTAAGAAAAAAAAGACTTACTATAGTATGTCGTTTTTTAAGAAAAAAAATCCTTACTATACTATGTCGTTTTTAAAGAAAAAAAGCCTTACTATACTATGTCGTTTTTTAAGAAAAAAAGCCTTACTATAGTATGTCGTTTTTTTAAGAAAAAAGCCTTACTATACTATGTCGTATTTTAAGAAAAAAAGCCTTACTATACTACGTCGTTTTTTTAAGAAAAAAAGCCTTACTATAGTATGTCGTTTTTTTAAGAAAAAAGCTTTACTATACTATGTCGTTTTTAGAAAAAAAGCCTTACTATACTATGTCGTATTTTAAGAAAAAAAGCCTTACTATACTATGTCGTTTTTTTAAAGAAAAAAAAGACTTACTATAGTATGTCGTCTTTTAAGAAAAAAAATCCTTACTATACTATGTCGTTTTTAAAGAAAAAAAGCCTTACTATACTATGTCGTTTTTTTAAGAAAAAAAGCCTTACTATAGTATGTCGTTTTTTTAAGAAAAAAGCCTTACTATACTATGTCGTATTTTAAGAAAAAAAGCCTTACTATACTATGTCGTATTTTAAGAAAAAAAGCCTTACTATACTATGTCGTTTTTTTAAGAAAAAAAGCCTTACTATAGTATGTCGTTTTTTAAGAAAAAAGCCTTACTATATTATGTCGTTTTTAAAGAAAAAAAGCCTTACTATACTATGTCGTTTTTTCCAGAAAAAAAAGCCTTACTATACTATGTCGTATTTTAAGAAAAAAAGCCTTACTATACTATGTCGTTTTTTTAAGAAAAAAAGCCTTACTATACTATGTCGTTTTTTAAGAAAAAAAGCCTTACTATAGTATGTCGTTTTTTAAGAAAAAAGTCTTACTATACTATGTCGGATTTTAACAAAAAAGCCTTACTATACTATGTCGTTTTTTTAAAGAAAAAAAGCCATACTATAGGATGTCGTTTTTGAAGAAAAAAGCCTTACTATACTGTGTCGTTTTTTTAAAGAAAAAAAAAGCCTTACTATACTATGTCATTTTTTAAGGAACAAAAGCCTTACTATACTATGTCGTTTTTTTAAGAAAAAAACCTTACTATACTATGTCGTTTTTTAAGGACAAAAGCCTTACTATACTATGTCGGTTTTTAAAAGAAAAAAAGCCTTACTATACTATGTCGGATTTTAACAAAAAAGCCTTACTATACTATGTCGTTTTTTAAAGAAAAAAAAGCCTTACTATACTATGTCGTTTTTTTAAGAAAAAAAGCCTTACTATAGTATGTTGTTTTTTAAGAAAAAAGCCTTACTATACTATGTCGTTTTTTAAAGAAAAAAAGCCTTACTATAGTATGTCGTTTTTTAAGAAAAATGCCTTACTATTCTATGTCGTTTTTTTAAGAAAAAAAGCCTTACTATACTATGTCGTTTTTTAGGAAAAAAAGCCTTACTATAGTATGTCGTTTTTTAAGAAAAAAGCCTTACTATATTATGTCGTTTTTAAAGAAAAAAAGCCTTACTATACTATGTCGTTTTTTTCAGAAAAAAAGCCTTACTATAGTATGTCGTTTTTTTAAGAAAAAAGCCTTACTATACTATGTCGTATTTTAAGAAAAAAAGCCTTACTATACTATGTCATATTTTAAGAAAAAAAGCCTTACTATACTATGTCGTTTTTTTAAGAAAAAAAGCCTTACTATAGTATGTCGTTTTTTAAGAAAAAAGCCTTACTATACTATGTCGTTTTTAAAGAAAAAAAGCCTTACTATACTATGTCGTTTTTTTCAGAAAAAAAAGCCTTACTATACTATGTCGTTTTTTAAGGACAAAAGCCTTACTATACTATGTCGGTTTTTAAAAGAAAAAAAGCCTTACTATACTATGTCGGATTTTAACAAAAAAGCCTTACTATACTATGTCGTTTTTTAAAGAAAAAAAAGCCTTACTATACTATGTCGTTTTTTTAAGAAAAAAGCCTTACTATACTATGTCGTTTTTAAAGAAAAAAAGCCTTACTATACTATGTCGTTTTTTTCAGAAAAAAAAGCCTTACTATACTATGTCGTATTTTAAGAAAAAAAGCCTTGGTATACTATGTCTTTTTTTTAAGAAAAAAAGCCTTACTATACTATGTCGTTTTTTTAAGAAAAAAAGCCTTACTATAGTATGTCGTTTTTTTAAGAAAAAAAGCCTTACTATACCATGTCGTTTTTTTAAGAAAAAAAGCCTTACTATAGTATGTCGTTTTTTAAGAAAAAAAGCCTTACTATACTATGTCGTTTTTTAAAGAAAAAAAAGCCTTACTATACTATGTCGTTTTTTTAAGAAAAAAAGCCTTACTATACTATGTCGTATTTTAAGAAAAAAAACCTTGCTATAATATGTGTTTTTTTAAGAAAAAAAGCCTTACTATAGTATGTCGTTTTTTTAAGAAAAAAAGCCTTACTATAGTATGTCGTTTTTTAAGGAAAAAAGCCTTACTATACTATGTCGTTTTTTAAGGACAAAAGCCTTACTATACTATGTCGGTTTTTAAAAGAAAAAAAAGCCTTACTATACTATGTCGGATTTTAACAAAAAAGCCTTAATATACTATGTCGTTTTTTAAAGAAAAAAAAGCCTTACTATACTATGTCGTTTTTTTAAGAAAAAAAGCCTTACTATAGTATGTTGTTTTTTAAGAAAAAAGCCTTACTATACTATGTCGTTTTTTTAAGAAAAAAAGCCTTACTATAGTATGTCGTTTTTTAAGAAAAATGCCTTACTATACTATGTCATTTTTTTAAGAAAAAAAGCCTTACTATACTATGTCGTTTTTTTAAGAAAAAAAGCCTTACTATAGTATGTCGTTTTTTAAGAAAAAAGCCTTACTATACTATGTCGTTTTTAAATAAAAAAAGCCTTACTATACTATGTCGTTTTTTTCAGAAAAAAAAGCCTTACTATACTATGTCGTATTTTAAGAAAAAAAGCCTTGCTATACTATGTCGTTTTTTTAAGAAAAAAAGCCTTACTATAGTATGTCGTTTTTTAAGAAAAATGCCTTACTATACTATGTCATTTTTTTAAGAAAAAAAGCCTTACTATACTATGTCGTTTTTTTAAGAAAAAAAGCCTTACTATAGTATGTCGTTTTTTAAGAAAAAAGCCTTACTATACTATGTCGTTTTTAAATAAAAAAAGCCTTACTATACTATGTCGTTTTTTTCAGAAAAAAAAGCCTTACTATACTATGTCGTATTTTAAGAAAAAAAGCCTTGCTATACTATGTCGTTTTTTTAAGAAAAAAAGCCTTACTATACTATGTCGTTTTTTTAAGAAAAAAAGCCTTACTATACTATGTCGTTTTTTTAAGAAAAAAAGCCTTACTATAGTATGTCGTTTTTTTAAGAAAAAAGCCTTACTATACTATGTCGTATTTTAAGAAAAAAAGCCTTACTATACTATGTCATATTTTAAGAAAAAAAGCCTTACTATACTATGTCGTTTTTTTAAGAAAAAAAAGCCTTACTATACTATGTCGTTTTTAAAGAAAAAAAGCCTTACTATACTATGTCGTTTTTTTCAGAAAAAAAAGCCTTACTATACTATGTCGTTTTTTAAGGACAAAAGCCTTACTATACTATGTCGGTTTTTAAAAGAAAAAAAGCCTTACTATACTATGTCGGATTTTAACAAAAAAGCCTTACTATACTATGTCGTTTTTTAAAGAAAAAAAAGCCTTACTATACTATGTCGTTTTTTTAAGAAAAAAAGCCTTACTATAGTATGTTGTTTTTTAAGAAAAAAGCCTTACTATACTATGTCGTTTTTTTAAGAAAAAAAGCCTAACTATAGTATGTCGTTTTTTAAGAAAAATGCCTTACTATACTATGTCGTTTTTTTTAAGAAAAAAAGCCTTACTATACTATGTCGTTTTTTTAAGAAAAAAAGCCTTACTATAGTATGTCGTTTTTAGAAAAAAAGCCTTACTTTACTATGTCGTTTTTAGAAAAAAAGCCTTACTATACTATGTCGTATTTTAAGAAAAAAAGCCTTACTATACTATGTCGTTTTTTTTAAGAAAAAAAATCCTTACTATACTATGTCGTTTTTAAAGAAAAAAAGCCTTACTATACTATGTCGTTTTTTTAAGAAAAAAAGCCTTACTATAGTATGTCGTTTTTTTAAAGAAAAAAGCCTTACTATACTATGTCGTATTTTAAGAAAAAAAGCCTTACTATACTATGTCGTATTTTAAGAAAAAAAGCCTTACTATACTATGTCGTTTTTTTAAGGAAAAAAAGCCTTACTATAGTATATCGTTTTTTAAGAAAAAAGCCTTACTATACTATGTCGTTTTTAAAGAAAAAAAGCCTTACTATACTATGTCGTTTTTTTCAGAAAAAAAAGCCTTACTATACTATGTCGTATTTTAAGAAAAAAAGCCTTACTATACTATGTCGTTTTTTTAAGAAAAAAAGCCCTACTATACTATGTCGTTTTTTTAAGAAAAAAAGCCTTACTATAGTATGTTGTTTTTTAAGAAAAAAGCCTTACTATACTATGTCGGATTTTAACAAAAAAGCCTTACTATACTATGTCGTTTTTTTAAAGAAAAAAAGCCATACTATAGGATGTCGTTTTTGAAGAAAAAAGCCTTGCTATACTATGTCGTTTTTTTAAAGAAAAAAATCCTTACTATACTATGTCGTATTTTAAGAAAGAAAGCCTTACTATAGTATGTCGTTTTTTTTAAGAAAAAAGCCTTACTATACTATGTCGTTTTTTTAAGAAAAAAAGCCTTACTATAGTATGTCGTTTTTTAAGAAAAAAAATCCTTACTATACTATGTCGTTTTTTTAAGAAAAAAAGCCTTACTATACTATGTCGGATTTTAACAAAAAAGCCTTACTATACTATGTCGTTTTTTTAAAGAAAAAAAGCCATACTATAGGATGTCGTTTTTGAAGAAAAAAGCCTTGCTATACTATGTCGTTTTTTTAAAGAAAAAAATCCTTACTATACTATGTCGTATTTTAAGAAAAAAAGCCTTACTATAGTATGTCGTTTTTTAAAGAAAAAAGCCTTACTATACTATGTCGTTTTTTTAAGAAAAAAAGCCTTACTATAGTATGTCGTTTTTTAAGAAAAAAGCCTTACTATACTATGTCGTTTTTAAAGAAAAAAAGCCTTACTATACTATGTCGTTTTTTTCAGAAAAAAAAGCCTTACTATACTATGTCGTTTTTTAAGGACAAAAGCCTTACTATACTATGTCGGTTTTTAAAAGAAAAAAAGCCTTACTATACTATGTCGGATTTTAACAAAAAAGCCTTACTATACTATGTCGTTTTTTAAAGAAAAAAAAGCCTTACTATACTATGTCGTTTTTTTAAGAAAAAAAGCCTTACTATAGTATGTTGTTTTTTAAGAAAAAAGCCTTACTATACTATGTCGTTTTTTTAAGAAAAAAAGCCTAACTATAGTATGTCGTTTTTTAAGAAAAATGCCTTACTATACTATGTCGTTTTTTTAAGAAAAAAAGCCTTACTATACTATGTCGTTTTTTTAAGAAAAAAAGCCTTACTATAGTATGTCGTTTTTTAAGAAAAAAGCCTTACTATACTATGTCGTTTTTAAAGAAAAAAAGCCTTACTATACTATGTCGTTTTTTTCAGAAAAAAAAGCCTTACTATACTATGTCGTATTTTAAGAAAAAAAGCCTTGCTATACTATGTCTTTTTTTTAAGAAAAAAAGCCTTACTATACTATGTCGTTTTTTTAAGAAAAAAAGCCTTACTATAGTATGACGTTTTTTTAAGAAAAAAAGCCTTACTATACCATGTCGTTTTTTTAAGAAAAAAAGCCTTACTATAGTATGTCGTTTTTTAAGAAAAAAAGCCTTACTATACTATGTCGTTTTTTAAAGAAAAAAAAGCCTTACTATACTGTCATTTTTTTAAGAAAAAAAGCCTTACTATACTATGTCGTATTTTAAGAAAAAAAACCTTGCTATAATATGTGTTTTTTTAAGAAAAAAAGCCTTACTATAGTATGTCGTTTTTTTAAGAAAAAAAGCCTTACTATAGTATGTCGTTTTTTAAGGAAAAAAGCCTTACTATACTATGTCGTTTTTTAAGGACAAAAGCCTTACTATACTATGTCGGTTTTTAAAAGAAAAAAAGCCTTACTATACTATGTCGGATTTTAACAAAAAAGCCTTAATATACTATGTCGTTTTTTAAAGAAAAAAAAGCCTTACTATACTATGTCGTTTTTTTAAGAAAAAAAGCCTTACTATAGTATGTTGTTTTTTAAGAAAAAAGCCTTACTATACTATGTCGTTTTTTTAAGAAAAAAAGCCTTACTATAGTATGTCGTTTTTTAAGAAAAATGCCTTACTATACTATGTCATTTTTTTAAGAAAAAAAGCCTTACTATACTATGTCGTTTTTTTAAGAAAAAAAGCCTTACTATAGTATGTCGTTTTTTAAGAAAAAAGCCTTACTATACTATGTCGTTTTTAAATAAAAAAAGCCTTACTATACTATGTCGTTTTTTAAGAAAAATGCCTTACTATACTATGTCGTTTTTTTAAGAAAAAAAGCCTTACTATACTATGTCGTTTTTTTAAGAAAAAAAGCCTTACTATAGTATGTCGTTTTTAGAAAAAAAGCCTTACTATACTATGTCGTTTTTAGAAAAAAAGCCTTACTATACTATGTCGTATTTTAAGAAAAAAAGCCTTACTATACTATGTCGTTTTTTTTAAGAAAAAAAATCCTTACTATACTATGTCGTTTTTAAAGAAAAAAAGCCTTACTATACTATGTCGTTTTTTTAAGAAAAAAAGCCTTACTATAGTATGTCGTTTTTTTTAAGAAAAAAGCCTTACTATACTATGTCGTATTTTAAGAAAAAAAGCCTTACTATACTATGTCGTATTTTAAGAAAAAAAGCCTTACTATACTATGTCGTTTTTTTAAGGAAAAAAAGCCTTACTATAGTATATCGTTTTTTAAGAAAAAAGCCTTACTATACTATGTCGTTTTTAAAGAAAAAAAGCCTTACTATACTATGTCGTTTTTTTCAGAAAAAAAAGCCTTACTATACTATGTCGTATTTTAAGAAAAAAAGCCTTACTATACTATGTCGTTTTTTTAAGAAAAAAAGCCCTACTATACTATGTCGTTTTTTTAAGAAAAAAAGCCTTACTATAGTATGTTGTTTTTTAAGAAAAAAGCCTTACTATACTATGTCGGATTTTAACAAAAAAGCCTTACTATACTATGTCGTTTTTTTAAAGAAAAAAAGCCATACTATAGGATGTCGTTTTTGAAGAAAAAAGCCTTGCTATACTATGTCGTTTTTTTAAAGAAAAAAATCCTTACTATACTATGTCGTATTTTAAGAAAGAAAGCCTTACTATAGTATGTCGTTTTTTTTAAGAAAAAAGCCTTACTATACTATGTCGTTTTTTTAAGAAAAAAAGCCTTACTATAGTATGTCGTTTTTTAAGAAAAAAAATCCTTACTATACTATGTCGTTTTTTTAAGAAAAAAAGCCTTACTATACTATGTCGGATTTTAACAAAAAAGCCTTACTATACTATGTCGTTTTTTTAAAGAAAAAAAGCCATACTATAGGATGTCGTTTTTGAAGAAAAAAGCCTTGCTATACTATGTCGTTTTTTTAAAGAAAAAAATCCTTACTATACTATGTCGTATTTTAAGAAAAAAAGCCTTACTATAGTATTTCGTTTTTTAAAGAAAAAAAGCCTTACTATACTATGTCGTTTTTTTAAGAAAAAAAGCCTTACTATAGTATGTCGTTTTTTAAGAAAAAAGCCTTACTATACTATGTCGTTTTTTAAGAAAAAAAGCCTTACTATACTATGTCGTTTTTTTTAAGAAAAAAAAGACTTACTATAGTATGTCGTTTTTTAAGAAAAAAAATCCTTACTATACTATGTCGTTTTTAAAGAAAAAAAGCCTTACTATACTATGTCGTTTTTTTAAGAAAAAAAAGCCTTACTATAGTATGTCGTTTTTTTAAGAAAAAAGCCTTACTATACTATGTCGTATTTTAAGAAAAGAAGCCTTACTATACTATGTCATATTTTAAGAAAAAAAGCCTTACTATACTATGTCGTTTTTTTAAGAAAAAAAGCCTTACTATAGTATGTCGTTTTTTAAGAAAAAAGCCTTACTATACTATGTCGTTTTTAAAGAAAAAAAGCCTTACTATACTATGTCGTTTTTTTAAGAAAAAAAGCCTTACTATAGTATGTTGTTTTTTAAGAAAAAAGCCTTACTATACTATGTCGTTTTTTAAAGAAAAAAAGCCTAACTATAGTATGTCGTTTTTTAAGAAAAATGCCTTACTATACTATGTCGTTTTTTAAGAAAAAAAGCCTTACTATAGTATGTCGTTTTTTAAGAAAAAAGCCTTACTATACTATGTCGTTTTTAAAGAAAAAAAGCCTTACTATACTATGTCGTTTTTTTTCAGAAAAAAAAGCCTTACTATACTATGTCGTATTTTAAGAAAAAAAGCCTTGCTATACTATGTCTTTTTTTAAGAAAAAAAGCCTTACTATACTATGTCGTTTTTTTAAGAAAAAAAAGCCTTACTATAGTATGTCGTTTTTTTAAGAAAAAAAGCCTTACTATACCATGTCGTTTTTTTAAGAAAAAAAGCCTTACTATAGTATGTCGTTTTTTTAAGAAAAAAGCCTCACTATACTATGTCGTATTTTAAGAAAAAAGCCTTACTATACTATGTCGTTTTTTAAAGAAAAAAAAGCCTTACTATACTATGTCGTTTTTTTAAGAAAAAAAGCCTTACTATACTATGTCGTATTTTAAGAAAAAAAACCTTGCTATAATATGTGTTTTTTTAAGAAAAAAAGCCTTACTATAGTATGTCGTTTTTTTAAGAAAAAAAAGCCTTACTATACTATGTCGTTTTTTTAAGAAAAAAAGCCTTACTATAGTATGTTGTTTTTTAAGAAAAAAGCCTTACTATACTATGTCGTTTTTTTAAGAAAAAAAGCCTAACTATAGTATGTTGTTTTTTAAGAAAAATGCCTTACTATACTATGTCGTTTTTTTAAGAAAAAAAGCCTTACTTTACTATGTCGTTTTTTAAAGAAAAAAAGCCTTACTATAGTATGTCGTTTTTTAAGAAAAAAGCCTTACTATACTATGTCGTTTTTAAAGAAAAAAAGCCTTACTATACTGTCGTTTTTTTCAGAAAAAAAAGCCTTACTATACTATGTCGTATTTTAAGAAAAAAAGCCTTGCTATACTATGTCTTTTTTTTAAGAAAAAAAGCCTTACTATACTATGTCGTTTTTTTAAGAAAAAAAGCCTTACTATAGTATGTCGTTTTTTTAAGAAAAAAAGCCTTACTATACCATGTCGTTTTTTTAAGAAAAAAAGCCTTACTATAGTATGTCGTTTTTTTAAGAAAAAAGCCTTACTATACTATGTCGTTTTTTAAAGAAAAAAAAGCCTTACTATACTATGTCGTTTTTTTAAGAAAAAAAGCCTTACTATACTATGTCGTATTTTAAGAAAAAAAACCTTGCTATAATATGTGGTTTTTTAAGAAAAAAAGCCTTACTATAGTATGTCGTTTTTTAAGAAAAAAAGCCTTACTATAGTATGTCGTTTTTTAAGGAAAAAAGCCTTACTATACTATGTCGTTTTTTAAGGACAAAAGCCTTACTATACTATGTCGGTTTTTAAAAGAAAAAAAGCCTTACTATACTATGTCGGATTTTAACAAAAAAGCCTTACTATACTATGTCGTTTTTTAAAGAAAAAAAGCCTTACTATACTATGTCGTTTTTTTAAGAAAAAAAGCCTTACTATAGTATGTTGTTTTTTAAGAAAAAAGCCTTACTATACTGTCGTTTTTTTAAGAAAAAAAGCCTTACTATAGTATGTCGTTTTTTAAGAAAAATGCCTTACTATACTATGTCGTTTTTTTAAGAAAAAAAGCCTTACTATACTATGTCGTTTTTTTAAGAAAAAAAACCTTACTATAGTATGTCGTTTTTTAAGAAAAAAGCCTTACTATACTATGTCGTTTTTAAAGAAAAAAACCCTTACTATACTATGTCGTTTTTTTCAGAAAAAAAAGCCTTACTATACTATGTCGTATTTTAAGAAAAAAAGCCTTACTATACTATGTCGTATTTTAAGAAAAAAAGCCTTACTATACTATGTCGTTTTTTTAAGGAAAAAAAGCCTTACTATAGTATATCGTTTTTTAAGAAAAAAGCCTTACTATACTATGTCGTTTTTAAAGAAAAAAAGCCTTACTATACTATGTCGTTTTTTTCAGAAAAAAAAGCCTTACTATACTATGTCGTATTTTAAGAAAAAAAGCCTTACTATACTATGTCGTTTTTTTAAGAAAAAAAGCCCTACTATACTATGTTGTTTTTTTAAGAAAAAAAGCCTTACTATAGTATGTTGTTTTTTAAGAAAAAAGCCTTACTATACTATGTCGGATTTTAACAAAAAAGCCTTACTATACTATGTCGTTTTTTTAAAGAAAAAAAGCCATACTATAGGATGTCGTTTTTGAAGAAAAAAGCCTTGCTATACTATGTCGTTTTTTTAAAGAAAAAAATCCTTACTATACTATGTCGTATTTTAAGAAAGAAAGCCTGACTATAGTATGTCGTTTTTTTTAAGAAAAAAGCCTTACTATACTATGTCGTTTTTTTAAGAAAAAAAGCCTTACTATAGTATGTCGTTTTTTAAGAAAAAAAATCCTTACTATACTATGTCGTTTTTTTAAGAAAAAAAGCCTTACTATACTATGTCGGATTTTAACAAAAAAGCCTTACTATACTATGTCGTTTTTTTAAAGAAAAAAAGCCATACTATAGGATGTCGTTTTTGAAGAAAAAAGCCTTGCTATACTATGTCGTTTTTTTAAAGAAAAAAATCCTTACTATACTATGTCGTATTTTAAGAAAAAAAGCCTTACTATAGTATGTCGTTTTTTAAAGAAAAAAAGCCTTTCTATACTATGTCGTTTTTTTAAGAAAAAAAGCCTTACTATAGTATGTCGTTTTTTAAGAAAAAAGCCTTACTATACTATGTCGTATTTTAAGAAAAAAAGCCTTACTATACTATGTCGTTTTTTTTAAGAAAAAAAAGACTTACTATAGTATGTCGTTTTTTAAGAAAAAAAATCCTTACTATACTATGTCGTTTTTAAAGAAAAAAAGCCTTACTATACTATGTCGTTTTTTTAAGAAAAAAAAGCCTTACTATAGTATGTCGTTTTTTTAAGAAAAAAGCCTTACTATACTATGTCGTATTTTAAGAAAAGAAGCCTTACTATACTATGTCATATTTTAAGAAAAAAAGCCTTACTATACTATGTCGTTTTTTTAAGAAAAAAAGCCTTACTATAGTATGTCGTTTTTTAAGAAAAAAGCCTTACTATACTATGTCGTTTTTAAAGAAAAAAAGCCTTACTATACTATGTCGTTTTTTTCAGAAAAAAAAGCCTTACTATACTATGTCGTTTTTTAAGGACAAAAGCCTTACTATACTATGTCGGTTTTTAAAAGAAAAAAAGCCTTACTATACTATGTCGGATTTTAACAAAAAAGCCTTACTATACTATGTCGTTTTTTTAAGAAAAAAAGCCTTCCTATACTATGTCGTTTTTTTAAGAAAAAAAGCCTTACTATAGTATGTTGTTTTTTAAGAAAAAAGCCTTACTATACTATGTCGTTTTTTAAAGAAAAAAAGCCTAACTATAGTATGTCGTTTTTTAAGAAAAATGCCTTACTATACTATGTCGTTTTTTTAAGAAAAAAAGCCTTACTATACTATGTCGTTTTTTAAGAAAAAAAGCCTTACTATAGTATGTCGTTTTTTAAGAAAAAAGCCTTACTATACTATGTCGTTTTTAAAGAAAAAAAGCCTTACTATACTATGTCGTTTTTTTTCAGAAAAAAAAGCCTTACTATACTATGTCGTATTTTAAGAAAAAAAGCCTTGCTATACTATGTCTTTTTTTAAGAAAAAAAGCCTTACTATACTATGTCGTTTTTTAAGAAAAATGCCTTACTATACTATGTCGTTTTTTTAAGAAAAAAAGCCTTACTATAGTATGTCGTTTTTTTAAGAAAAAAAGCCTTACTATAGTATGTCGTTTTTAGAAAAAAAGCCTTACTATACTATGTCGTTTTTTTCAGAAAAAAAGCCTTACTATACTATGTCGTATTTTAAGAAAAAAAGCCTTACTATACTATGTCGTTTTTTTTAAGAAAAAAAATCCTTACTATACTATGTCGTTTTTAAAGAAAAAAAGCCTTACTATACTATGTCGTTTTTTTAAGAAAAAAAGCCTTACTATAGTATGTCGTTTTTTTTAAGAAAAAAGCCTTACTATACTATGTCGTATTTTAAGAAAAAAAGCCTTACTATACTATGTCGTATTTTAAGAAAAAAAGCCTTACTATACTATGTCGTTTTTTTAAGGAAAAAAAGCCTTACTATAGTATATCGTTTTTTAAGAAAAAAGCCTTACTATACTATGTCGTTTTTTTAAGAAAAAAAACCTTACTATAGTATGTCGTTTTTTAAGAAAAAAGCCTTACTATACTATGTCGTTTTTAAAGAAAAAAACCCTTACTATACTATGTCGTTTTTTTCAGAAAAAAAAAGCCTTACTATACTATGTCGTATTTTAAGAAAAAAAGCCTTACTATACTATGTCGTATTTTAAGAAAAAAAGCCTTACTATACTATGTCGTTTTTTTAAGGAAAAAAAGCCTTACTATAGTATATCGTTTTTTAAGAAAAAAGCCTTACTATACTATGTCGTTTTTAAAGAAAAAAAGCCTTACTATACTATGTCGTTTTTTTCAGAAAAAAAAGCCTTACTATACTATGTCGTATTTTAAGAAAAAAAGCCTTACTATACTATGTCGTTTTTTTAAGAAAAAAAGCCCTACTATACTATGTCGTTTTTTTAAGAAAAAAAGCCTTACTATAGTATGTTGTTTTTTAAGAAAAAAGCCTTACTATACTATGTCGGATTTTAACAAAAAAGCCTTACTATACTATGTCGTTTTTTTAAAGAAAAAAAGCCATACTATACTATGTCGGATTTTAACAAAAAAGCCTTACTATACTATGTCGTTTTTTTAAGAAAAAAAGCCTTCCTATACTATGTCGTTTTTTTAAGAAAAAAAGCCTTACTATAGTATGTTGTTTTTTAAGAAAAAAGCCTTACTATACTATGTCGTTTTTTAAAGAAAAAAAGCCTAACTATAGTATGTCGTTTTTGAAGAAAAAAGCCTTGCTATACTATGTCGTTTTTTTAAAGAAAAAAATCCTTACTATACTATGTCGTATTTTAAGAAAGAAAGCCTTACTATAGTATGTCGTTTTTTTTAAGAAAAAAGCCTTACTATACTATGTCGTTTTTTTAAGAAAAAAAGCCTTACTATAGTATGTCGTTTTTTAAGAAAAAAAATCCTTACTATACTATGTCGTTTTTTAAGAAAAAAAGCCTTACTATACTATGTCGGATTTTAACAAAAAAGCCTTACTATACTATGTCGTTTTTTTAAAGAAAAAAAGCCATACTATAGGATGTCGTTTTTGAAGAAAAAAGCCTTGCTATACTATGTCGTTTTTTTAAAGAAAAAAATCCTTACTATACTATGTCGTATTTTAAGAAAAAAAGCCTTACTATAGTATGTCGTTTTTTAAAGAAAAAAAGCCTTACTATACTATGTCGTTTTTTTAAGAAAAAAAGCCTTACTATAGTATGTCGTTTTTTAAGAAAAAAGCCTTACTATACTATGTCGTATTTTAAGAAAAAAAGCCTTACTATACTATGTCGTTTTTTTTAAGAAAAAAAAGACTTACTATAGTATGTCGTTTTTTAAGAAAAAAATCCTTACTATACTATGTCGTTTTTAAAGAAAAAAAGCCTTACTATACTATGTCGTTTTTTTAAGAAAAAAAAGCCTTACTATAGTATGTCGTTTTTTTTAAGAAAAAAGCCTTACTATACTATGTCGTATTTTAAGAAAAGAAGCCTTACTATACTATGTCTTTTTTTAAGAAAAAAAGCCTTACTATACTATGTCGTTTTTTAAGAAAAATGCCTTACTATACTATGTCGTTTTTTTAAGAAAAAAAGCCTTACTATACTATGTCGTTTTTTTAAGAAAAAAAGCCTTACTATAGTATGTCGTTTTTAGAAAAAAAGCCTTACTATACTATGTCGTTTTTAGAAAAAAAGCCTTACTATACTATGTCGTATTTTAAGAAAAAAAGCCTTACTATACTATGTCGTTTTTTTTAAGAAAAAAAATCCTTACTATACTATGTCGTTTTTAAAGAAAAAAAGCCTTACTATACTATGTCGTTTTTTTAAGAAAAAAAGCCTTACTATAGTATGTCGTTTTTTTTAAGAAAAAAGCCTTACTATACTATGTCGTATTTTAAGAAAAAAAGCCTTACTATACTATGTCGTATTTTAAGAAAAAAAGCCTTACTATACTATGTCGTTTTTTTAAGGAAAAAAAGCCTTACTATAGTATATCGTTTTTGAAGAAAAAAGCCTTACTATACTATGTCGTTTTTAAAGAAAAAAAGCCTTACTATACTATGTCGTTTTTTTCAGAAAAAAAAGCCTTACTATACTATGTCGTATTTTAAGAAAAAAAGCCTTACTATACTATGTCGTTTTTTTAAGAAAAAAAGCCCAACTATACTATGTCGTTTTTTTAAGAAAAAAAGCCTTACTATAGTATGTTGTTTTTTAAGAAAAAAGCCTTACTATACTATGTCGGATTTTAACAAAAAAGCCTTACTATACTATGTCGTTTTTTTAAAGAAAAAAAGCCATACTATAGGATGTCGTTTTTGAAGAAAAAAGCCTTGCTATACTATGTCGTTTTTTTAAAGAAAAAAATCCTTACTATACTATGTCGTATTTTAAGAAAGAAAGCCTTACTATAGTATGTCGTTTTTTTTAAGAAAAAAGCCTTACTATACTATGTCGTTTTTTTAAGAAAAAAAGCCTTACTATAGTATGTCGTTTTTTAAGAAAAAAAATCCTTACTATACTATGTCGTTTTTTTAAGAAAAAAAGCCTTACTATACTATGTCGGATTTTAACAAAAAAGCCTTACTATACTATGTCGTTTTTTTAAAGAAAAAAAGCCATACTATAGGATGTCGTTTTTGAAGAAAAAAGCCTTGCTATACTATGTCGTTTTTTTAAAGAAAAAAATCCTTACTATACTATGTCGTATTTTAAGAAAAAAAGCCTTACTATAGTATTTCGTTTTTTAAAGAAAAAAAGCCTTACTATACTATGTCGTTTTTTTAAGAAAAAAAGCCTTACTATAGTATGTCGTTTTTTAAGAAAAAAGCCTTACTATACTATGTCGTATTTTAAGAAAAAAAGCCTTACTATACTATGTCGTTTTTTTAAGAAAAAAAAGACTTACTATAGTATGTCGTTTTTTAAGAAAAAAAATCCTTACTATACTATGTCGTTTTTAAAGAAAAAAAGCCTTACTATACTATGTCGTTTTTTTAAGAAAAAAAAGCCTTACTATAGTATGTCGTTTTTTTAAGAAAAAAGCCTTACTATACTATGTCGTATTTTAAGAAAAGAAGCCTTACTATACTATGTCATATTTTAAGAAAAAAAGCCTTACTATACTATGTCGTTTTTTTAAGAAAAAAAGCCTTACTATAGTATGTCGTTTTTTAAGAAAAAAGCCTTACTATACTATGTCGTTTTTAAAGAAAAAAAGCCTTACTATACTATGTCGTTTTTTTCAGAAAAAAAAGCCTTACTATACTATGTCGTTTTTTAAGGACAAAAGCCTTACTATACTATGTCGGTTTTTAAAAGAAAAAAAGCCTTACTATACTATGTCGGATTTTAACAAAAAAGCCTTACTATACTATGTCGTTTTTTAAAGAAAAAAAGCCTTCCTATACTATGTCGTTTTTTTAAGAAAAAAAGCCTTACTATAGTATGTTGTTTTTTAAGAAAAAAGCCTTACTATACTATGTCGTTTTTTAAAGAAAAAAAGCCTAACTATAGTATGTCGTTTTTTAAGAAAAATGCCTTACTATACTATGTCGTTTTTTAAGAAAAAAAGCCTTACTATAGTATGTCGTTTTTTAAGAAAAAAGCCTTACTATACTATGTCGTTTTTAAAGAAAAAAAGCCTTACTATACTATGTCGTTTTTTTTCAGAAAAAAAAGCCTTACTATACTATGTCGTATTTTAAGAAAAAAAGCCTTGCTATACTATGTCTTTTTTTAAGAAAAAAAGCCTTACTATACTATGTCGTTTTTTTAAGAAAAAAAAGCCTTACTATAGTATGTCGTTTTTTTAAGAAAAAAAGCCTTACTATACCATGTCGTTTTTTTAAGAAAAAAAGCCTTACTATAGTATGTCGTTTTTTTAAGAAAAAAGCCTCACTATACTATGTCGTATTTTAAGAAAAAAGCCTTACTATACTATGTCGTTTTTTAAAGAAAAAAAAGCCTTACTATACTATGTCGTTTTTTTAAGAAAAAAAGCCTTACTATACTATGTCGTATTTTAAGAAAAAAAACCTTGCTATAATGTGTTTTTTTAAGAAAAAAAGCCTTACTATAGTATGTCGTTTTTTTAAGAAAAAAAGCCTTACTATAGTATGTCGTTTTTTAAGGAAAAAAGCCTTACTATACTATGTCGTTTTTTAAGGACAAAAGCCTTACTATACTATGTCGGTTTTTAAAAGAAAAAAAGCCTTACTATACTATGTCGGATTTTAACAAAAAAGCCTTACTATACTATGTCGTTTTTTAAAGAAAAAAAAGCCTTACTATACTATGTCGTTTTTTTAAGAAAAAAAGCCTTACTATAGTATGTTGTTTTTTAAGAAAAAAGCCTTACTATACTATGTCGTTTTTTTAAGAAAAAAAGCCTAACTATAGTATGTTGTTTTTTAAGAAAAATGCCTTACTATACTATGTCGTTTTTTTAAGAAAAAAAGCCTTACTTTACTATGTCGTTTTTTAAAGAAAAAAAGCCTTACTATACTGTCATTTTTTTCAGAAAAAAAAGCCTTACTATACTATGTCGTATTTTAAGAAAAAAAGCCTTGCTATACTATGTCTTTTTTTTAAGAAAAAAAGCCTTACTATACTATGTCGTTTTTTTAAGAAAAAAAGCCTTACTATAGTATGTCGTTTTTTTAAGAAAAAAAGCCTTACTATACCATGTCGTTTTTTTAAGAAAAAAAGCCTTACTATAGTATGTCGTTTTTTTAAGAAAAAAGCCTTACTATACTATGTCGTTTTTAAAGAAAAATAAGCCTTACTATACTATGTCGTTTTTTTAAGAAAAAAAGCCTTACTATACTATGTCGTATTTTAAGAAAAAAAACCTTGCTATAATATGTGGTTTTTTAAGAAAAAAAGCCTTACTATAGTATGTCGTTTTTTAAGAAAAAAAGCCTTACTATAGTATGTCGTTTTTTAAGGAAAAAAGCCTTACTATACTATGTCGTTTTTTAAGGACAAAAGCCTTACTATACTATGTCGGTTTTTAAAAGAAAAAAAGCCTTACTATACTATGTCGGATTTTAACAAAAAAGCCTTACTATACTATGTCGTTTTTTAAAGAAAAAAAGCCTTACTATACTATGTCGTTTTTTTAAGAAAAAAAGCCTTACTATAGTATGTTGTTTTTTAAGAAAAAAGCCTTACTATACTGTCGTTTTTTTAAGAAAAAAAGCCTTACTATAGTATGTCGTTTTTTAAGAAAAATGCCTTACTATACTATGTCGTTTTTTTAAGAAAAAAAGCCTTACTATACTATGTCGTTTTTTTAAGAAAAAAAACCTTACTATAGTATGTCGTTTTTTAAGAAAAAAGCCTTACTATACTATGTCGTTTTTAAAGAAAAAAACCCTTACTATACTATGTCGTTTTTTTCAGAAAAAAAAACCTTACTATACTATGTCGTATTTTAAGAAAAAAAGCCTTGCTATACTATGTCGTTTTTTTAAGAAAAAAAGCCTTACTATACTATGTCGTTTTTTTAAGAAAAAAAGCCTTACTATAGTATGTCGTTTTTTAAGAAAAAAGCCTTACTATACTATGTCGGATTTTAACAAAAAAGCCGATAAAAAATAAAATAAAAAATACGACATAGTATAGTAAGGCTTGTTTTTCTATAAACGACATAGTAAGGCTTTTTTTTCTTTAAAAAAACGACATAGTATAGTAAGGCTTTTTTTTTCTTTAAAAAACGACATAGTATAGTAAGGCTTTTTTTCTTAAATTACGACATAGTATAGTAAGGCTTTTTTTCTTAAAAAACGACATTTTATAGTAAGGCTTTTTTTCTTAAAAAACGACAGTATAGTAAGGCTTTTTTTCCTAAAAAACTAAATAGTAAAGTAAGGCTTTTTTTCTTAAAAAACAACATAGTATAGTAAGGCTTTTTTTTCTTTAAAAACGACATAGTTTAGTAAGGCTTTTTTTGTTAAAATCCGACATAGTATAGTAAGGCTTTTTTTTTAAAAAAAACGACATAGTATAGTAAGGCTTTTTTCTTCAAAAACGACATCCTATAGTATGGCTTTTTTTCTTTAAAAAAACGACATAGTATAGTAGGGCTTTTTTTCTTAAAAAACGACATAGTATAGTATGGCTTTTTTTCTTTAAAAAACGACATAGTATAGTAAGGCTTTTTTTCTTAAAAAACGACATAGTATTGTAAGGCATTTTTTCTTTAAAAACATCATAGTATATATAGATAGTAGATGTATAGTTTTTTAAGAAAAAAAGCCTTGGTATACTATGTCGTTTTTTAAGAAAATAAGTCTTACTATACTATGTTATAGTTTTTTTTCTTAAAAAACAACATAGTATAGTAAGGCTTTTTTTCTTTAAAAACGACATAGTATAGTAAGGCTTTTTTGTTAAAATCCGACATAGTATAGTAAGGCTTTTTTTCTTTTAAAAACGACATAGTATAGTAAGGCTTTTTTTTCTTAAAGAAACGACATAGTATAGCAAGGCTTTTTTTCTTAAAATACGACATAGTATAGTAAGGCTTTTTTCTTAAAAAACGACATAGTAAAGTAAGACTTTTTTTTCTTGAAAAACGACATAGTATAGCAAGGCTTTTTTTTCTTAAAAAACGACATAGTATAGTAAGGCTTTTTTTCTTTAAAAACATCATAGTATATATAGATAGTAGATGTATAGTTTTTTAAGAAAAAAAGCCTTGGTATACTATGTCGTTTTTTAAGAAAAAAAAGCCTTGCTATACTATGTCGTTTAAGAAAATAAGTCTTACTATACTATGTTATAGTTTTTTTTCTTAAAAAACAACATAGTATAGTAAGGCTTTTTTTCTTTAAAAACGACATAGTATAGCAAGGCTTTTTTTCTTAAAATACGACATAGTATAGTAAGGCTTTTTTCTTAAAAAACGACATAGTAAAGTAAGACTTTTTTTTCTTGAAAAACGACATAGTATAGCAAGGCTTTTTTTTTCTTAAAAAACGACATAGTATAGTAAGGCTTTTTTTTCTTAAACGACATAGTATAGCAAGGCTTTTTTTATTTAAAAAACTATACATCTATCTATATATACTATGATGTTTTTTGTAAGAAAAAATGCCTTACAATACTATGTCGTTTTTAGGGAAAAAAAGCTTTACTATATATACTATGTCGTTTTTTAAGGGGAAAAAAAGCCTTACTATACTATGTCGTTTTTTAAAGATTATTACTATATTATGTCATTTTTAATAAAAGAAGCAAGTTTTTTTTCTTTAAAAAACGACCATGTATAGTAATATATACATGGTTGTTTTTTTAAGAAAACAAGCCTTACTATACATGCTCATTTTTTAAGAAGAAAAAAAGCTAATCAATTTCACTACATTTCTGTTTCAGGTGAAGATCGACAACTTGGAGCATGGGGGATTTGATCCGATGACTTTTCACAAGGTAAGTGGCTTCCTACCTCGTGCGCTTATTTCCCTACTATGACCAGCATAGCATGTTTGTATTTAGGTGTCACACATAGTGCAGTTATTGAGGCAAGAACGGAACAATATTACCAAACATCTCTTATTGGCACATTGCATACAAAACCACAGAATAGAAATAAGAGACATTGGTATAACAGGTCTAATAAAACAGACAGCCAATTAATATATGCAAGGTCAGTGACAGTCTGCCCCCATACACAAAACCAACAACAATCTCAACCCAAACTATTTTCAGTCGTCTCGTGAACAATTTTGACATAAATCGCACATTAACATTGTTGCACGTACACATTTTTCATTTAAAGTAGGACTACAGTGCTACATCCAGGTGCTTTCAAAATTTCTCTAGTACATGGGCCCTAACGCTATATCTAAAGTATATCAAACTGTGCACTAATATGCAAATACTAACAGGCATGGTTCACAAACTGTTTGAGAAAGGACCCACATGGTCAAAATAATACAGATAGACAAACTGAAAATCATTTTTTTCTTCATTGGTGTTAAAAAAAATCAACGAACAATGAAAAATTAACGAAAATGAAAATTGGACAGAATTTGAAAATGACCCGTAGTTCTACAACCGTGAAAATCAACTATTACTTACGACAATGTCATTCCAAATTGAGCATCTTTTTTGATATACTAATTCTTGTATTGAACTATATTGTGTTACGCAAGTGTATCTTATGTGGACAGAATTTGTTGGAAAAAAAAGGCTACTGTTCAAACAGGCGTTCACTTTCATTGATAGTTATTTATAAGCCATAACTAGGATATGCGTATAAAGACTTCAAGAAAATGTGCTAACTCACATTCTTTGAAGAAGTTACTCTTCTGTTTTTGTGCATTTTTAGTGGTTTCAAGTTTGCGTACATTGCCATCGAACGAGATTACTCTTTCGTCTGCCTCGTAAAATGAGGCTATAAAAGAGAAGCGACAGCGACGTTACTTTCAACCCATGTGCATGGTGTTTGGTGTAAACCTGAAAAATGGCGGCCTGCTTACTTGGAGGAAAGGCATGGAATTCCTCCGGCACGGAAACATGGCAGCAGTTATTAGGGCAAACCGGCGCTCTTCATCACAGTGGCTTCAGGAAAAGCTAAAAAATAAAAAAAATAAAAAGTTGAAGGTGCAGCGCGAGCGAGTGTTGCTGCGTTTTCCCAATGTGTCCAATCTCCCATTCATGCTACAGAAGCCACTTTGTCACAGGCGGTGGCGTAACACACGTCCGGTTTGTCG
Organism: Stigmatopora argus; assembly: GCF_051989625.1. NCBI lineage: Eukaryota > Metazoa > Chordata > Actinopteri > Syngnathiformes > Syngnathidae > Stigmatopora > Stigmatopora argus. Next base: position 4,058,499 of record NC_135397.1, on the reverse strand, counting down.
TTTTCAGGTGCGGATTTTCCGTGGCAGGAAGTTAGCGTGAGCAGAGAAAGAACCAGTGCTCCCAACAACACACAGGTTCCGCTGAAGTAGAAGGCCAGGTTGTAAGACTGCGTCCAGTCAAAGAACCAACCTGAAAGGTGAGTAGACAAACGGTTAGTTTTTCTCCAACAATTAACGAAAATGCTAAATACTGTAATGTTACAAAGCGGGCCTAGTTCTTAATGCTCCTGTCACCAAGTTCTTTGTTAGCGCTATCATTTTGTCTTCAAATTAAAACGTAGTTGTCTTTGGTTTGAATTTTCAACTTACCCACAACAGGTGGTCCGAGCATGATCCCAAATCCACCGAAGAACATGACGATCCCGTGCGCTTGCGTCAGTCTCTCCAAGCCGACAATCTTGGTGGTGACGTACGAGGTGATGGACCAGTTTCCCGAGAAGAAGCCCAAGATGGCGCAGAGGATCTGCAGTCCTACGTAGCTCTTGGTGATGGGGATGAGCAACAGCACCAGGCCGCCGGCAAACATGGTGAAGGCGTACAGGTAGATGCTTTGGATCCAGCGGAGGTCCACCAGGATCCCCAGGACCAGTTTGCCCACGCAGCCCGCGATGGCTCCGATGGAGACCAGAGGAACCAGGCCGACTTCTTCGACCAGTCCTTGGCTCTGGGCGACGTCCTCGATCAGGAGCACGGGAGGGTAGGCGCCCAGGCTAAAAAGAAAGACGCCGATGCAGAAGGCCACCATGACTTGGTCCTGCAGGATCTCGTAGGTGGAGCTGGTGTACTTGGAATAGGCCCGCTTCTTCTTTTTGATCACCTTGGCGATGCCCAGGCGAGCCAGGAAGCCCCTCGTCTTCTTCTCCACCCGGACGCCGGCGTCCGCGCCGTCCATGGTGATGAGCAGCTCCTTGGCCGTCAGGGTCTTTTCTTGAGCGGACGCCGAGGATCCCGACAGGTGGTCCGGCTGAGACTTTTCCAAGATTTGCTTCTCTGCATGTCGTTCCAAGGAGGCCTTCCGTTTGAGGTAGTAGCCCGGCATGTTGAGGGGTCTCATGAAGCCGGCGCAGGCCATGAGGTTGAGCGCTATGGCCCCGATGATCAAGAGGCAGCCGTCCAGGCCGTAGAGCGTGACCAGCTCGTTCTGAGCCGTGGCGTAGATGAAGGCTCCGACGCTGGTGCCTGCGATACAATAACAATGTTATTTGGTCTTGTATTAAAAATGTTGAAAATAGTTCCTGCCCTATTGCAATGAAGCACATTCAGTCTCCTATTTTTAATTTCACATCCTCGACATATTGTGATTGCAAAGCAGTTTTGATAACATCTACTATTTGCTGTTTGTTAATGTGAACTTTATACTGAAAGTGAACATAAAACAGATGGCGTCAGCACCCGACCGATGAAGTGACTATTTTGATGGGGTGGGTGCGGCCCCTTTGGCAGCCATCCACGTTTTAGTTGTTTGGCCTCTGGATGCCGAAGATTTACTACAGCAGTTTGTATTTAAAGATAACTAATCGGACCGAGATAGTAAACAATGTTTTTGTTTCCAGAGATCAAATTGAAGCATATCGTTTACCTAAAGCCAAACCTGAAGCGATTCTTGAGACAAATTAGCATTTCTGCAAGCCGTTCAAAAATTCTCGCCGCAGTGGCCAAACCTACTCTTTTTTTGTTTTTTTGGCACACAGCTTCCCAAACTTTCCAGAACACTCAGCTCTATCCGCACCGCAGATGTTTATCTAACAAATTTCGTACGCGACGGCAGAACGTGAGAGCGTGGTGGTAGTCTTACCTGTGGTGACGATGCCGAGGGCGAGGCCGCGTCTCTTGTCGAAATACTGACAAGTGATTGTCAAGGTGGCTGCGTAGACCAGACCGCAACCCAGACCTGTGTTTAGGAAAGAAGAGACAACAAATCTTACTAGCAGAGTCAAAAAATTAAACGACATTTTCTCTCGATTCCGAACAACAGGAGCCAAAGAGTGTGATAGTAAAATCTGGGAATTTACACTAATGTACGTCTAGCCTTTAACGTTACATACGCTTCGCTTCTTGTGAGATAACAGCTGGCAAGGGCTAATAAAAGGTCACATAGGGATTGGGCTATGTCAAACATCTTTTTATCCTGACTGATGCTCATTAGCTGTAATCAGCTGCTGTCTTACATCATAAATGGCGTTTTAGTGAGGATCCCATTTGGTAAGATTCCATCCACTCTTTTTCAAAGGATAAGAAGCTTAGGCCAATCAAATGACTGCCTCAACATCAAACGGATTCCATTCCGAAAGCAACATGACTCGACTTTTACTGACATAATGTGCACCCCCCCCCCCCTACTTACCGACGACAATGCCGTAGGAGAAGATGAGGAACTGGACATTGGGAGCGAAGGCGCTGAGCATCAGGCCGCCGGCCACCATGACGCCGCTGAAGATGGTGACGGGGCGGGCGCCAAAATTATCCACGCAGGCGCTGCAAATGGGACCTACGGAGAGAAAAGATGCGGAGGCAAAATGACCACAATTAAATAAATGAAAAAAACATGGCGTCATTCTCTCTTGCTTGCTAAGTCATTTCCCCGCATGGACAGCACGGAGGTGCTTGTGCTTGCTTTTCCATGTAAAATCAATAAAAGCAGCCCCACTAAAAGCTCATCCAGTTGACACTTTTTTCCCTTTCCACCCTGCGGAAAACACCTGTGGCATACCGTCATCGCTTTTAATTCACCCCTGCGAGAAACTGTTTATGGGATCAGGGTAAAGGTAATGATTTAGTGTGCTATTTTTTTAGTAGCGCTGGGGAATAAATCACGTACATTAGGAAATGATGGTGCCAAAAGATGAAATGCGATGCCAAAATGTCAACTTGTTCCTAAGTGAGAAGCCACTCCCCATTGTGAACTAACATGTTTTGTAACTAACTGGCAAAACAATAAGTTTATTACTTTCATACAATGACTACATCATCTGGTGTTCATTTAGATGAAATGTTAATGTTCAAACATTTATCAATATTTGGAGTTAATTATTGGTTAACACTAGCACCGCACTATAATGTTTCAATGTTGGCCATAATGGTGATCTTTGTGAGCTAGGCATTTTCTCCTGAAAAGTTTCGCATTTGGAGTACAATTATACAGTCTGGGTTGTTTTAATTTAGATAAGAAATAATGCAATGCATTAAATGGAGCGCTCTTGATTTTCTTTTTTTTCCCCTCTCAGCCCTATCACTGAAAATGGATTGGACGTCTATCGCCGTCATTGAGTTAATACTTAAAAAATACATTGTAACAAACTGATTTTTAAAAATGGAATTGACAACTATACTACACTTGTGAATGTCAGGGAAGGAACGTCTTTTACTCACTAGCGATGAGGCCCACTCCAGAAACCAGCGAGCCCACCCAGGCCGTCATGCCCTTGCCCTCCTGGAAGGCGTGCAGCCACTCGGGGTAGAGGACGCCCACGGACTGGGGGGAGCCGTAGGCCAGCAACTGGGCCGTGAAGGAGGCCGCCACGATGGCCCATCCCCAGCCGCCGTCCAGCACTTTGGAGGCCATGTAGGCGATGTGTGTCCCACCCGCTGGATGACGAAAAGCACCTGCGGGGAGGGGGGGATTTTATTAATATGTACATTTATTTATAATAAAATTACAACAATGACAAATATGTATAAAAGAAGAATTGCTCATATTGTAGCTTAGGTTGTTCTAACATAAAGATGTCAGAATTTTATTTAAGATTAATTGTAGTTTTTGTGATGATTTCCAAACAACGATGAACCTTCATTTTCGTGCATTTTGTTCAAATCTACCATTTAAAGAAAAAAAAAAGTGTCTCCCTATTTTTTTGCGGTACAGCCTTAATTTTAACAAGTGCAAATAACCTGACCACTGCAGCAACAGCAGCGTTCAGTCTTCAAGACACGCTTTGTTTACAAGCGCAGAATAACAGCAAAACATTGTCAAACGTTAGCATTATTCAACTAAAACCGTGACAACAGCGAACCTCCAAAGCGCGACAAGAATAAACGACCTTAATGTATTCTAATTCGAATTCATTTCCGTCCTTTCTTCGACGTCTCTTACCATGTTTTCATCCAGCGGTACTCACCTCAACAGCAGCCGGAGCTTCCGATGATGCGCGCTCCTCCGCGGCCACTTTCCATAGGGGGATGGAGCCTTCCTGGAGGATGTGGGGAAAGGGGAAGGAAAAAAAAAAAACGCCAAATAAACCTCGCCGTGTGACGTCTCGCGGCGGCGGCGGCGGTGTCGACTAGACGCCGGCCGAGCGAGCGAGCATCATCGCACGGCGCCTCCTTCCTTCCTTGTTTCCTGGCCGCCTTTGTGGCCGGTGAGCAAACCGGTTCCAAGCTGTTCACGCCGGCAAGCGGGAGCAAGGCCACCCCGCGAGCACATGGATGCTCTTTATGAGCCATAAAGACGCACACGACACGCCTTATTTTATAAATCATTGAGACTTAATCATATTTACCTGACGGGAGGAAAAACGGCAGCAAATATTAAGTTGGGAAGTGCACTTGTCATGTGAAATCGGGGAAAGTTAAAGGGGGCTCATGAGATGAGGGATATAAATATAGTTGGGGAAGGGAGGGGGAGCAATCGTTTACCTTACCGTCAAGCTCTTTTTTTGGGGGGAATTTAGGCAAATATTCTCACTAAACACTTCCGGGGACCCATTAAAAAGTAGCTTTTCCTGTTGGAATGTCATAAATAAAAGTTTAAGCCAGGGATGTCCAAACTGCCACCTGCTACAGTTATTATTGCTCCACAGTAAATGGGGAAAATATTGAATATGGCCCACAAAAGAAGCTTAAGTTGGGTCTACGTTCTATTGAATTTCTCAGCTACAACACATAAAAGTGACTCCTTTATTTGCAGTCACAGCACAAAACAGTAGGATTTCCCATGTTTCACCTAGAAAAGGTGACTGTGTCATTTTGTTCCACTGCCATTGACGTCCAATCCACTTTAACCGAGTGTGTTACCTTCAATGTTTTGTTGATGATTGACGGGTGGCTCTAATGTTTTCAGAGGCTCCTCGGGTTCCCGTACATGCTCCCCACCGTCCAACCAGATGCTCTCAATCTGGCTGGAACTGGTCTACAAGCAACATGTCACTTTAATGCTGCCAGTGTGAGCGCAAGGCAAATACCTCTTGCACTTGTCACTTTTCCTGGTAGGAGGGGGATTAGGGGGCTTAATTCTCTTCTGGAAAATGGAGCAAAGCACTGCCCTGCAAGCATCAAAGGTACGGAAGATTGTGATCTTTTTGTTCACTTTCTTTCATCAGGATGACTTCTTTCGCAAGGCCCTCAATAGTCCGCCTCATCTACAAAAAAAATGATAAAAATGATTGCCTCAAAATTGGCTCAGTACCAAGCTCACCGAACAATCAATTATGTAATTTACAAGTAGGCCGATAAATATTTTATTGGGTTAACCTTTCAATTCAATATTCAGAGCCTGGAAATCCAAATATTTTGACCGAATCAACCTCTAAATATCCCATCAAATAACGTTGTCATAATCTTAAGTGACATAACTACTATGTAACTTGATCAATTTCAGAAAAATAAACAAATCTCAGTGTAGTTGTCTTAACTCTGAGTCCACCTACGTCAGTGATCGCCTGCAGATGTTACATGAGCTTCACCATCTCCACTCTTCGTCGACACGGGACATCCCGCAACATGCTGTTCTCTCCTGTTGCCAGGCGTCGGCACGAGGCCCCTGATTGCTCAAGTCCCTGGAAGAGAATACAAATCTCACATCATGAGAAAAACACAGAAAATGAAACAACGAGACACTCCGGGAATGGTGTTTATCAGAAAACGTCACCTTGGGGTTTCGGAGCCGCCGACGCAAGAGCACGGAACATCAGAGGATTGATCCTGAGAACTAAAGTGGGGAAGCTTCCTGCCATTTTTTTTTCTCCGTTACACGTCGTCTATTCTCTCCACAAATCGAATAAATTGTCTACAAAACTCCAAATGTTTGTGTCACTCAAAGCTTCCCACAAATTGAAGCCACATCGTTTCATCTCAAGAGCTTTTAATCATACATAGAAATTTAGTTTGACAGTACCATTCATTGAGAATGCTTTTAGCAGTATGTATATTTAGTGTATAGAACACAATGTCTTGTTTGTTTATACTTTTTTTCCCCCCCCATTATCTGATAAGCGTTGAGAAACACACCAGAGAAGAGCAAAGAGTACGTGACTAATAACACCTCAGACTACATCAGTTAACACCTTAAAAGGTGACATTTATCTGTGGTTTTTATGTGCATCCTCCGATGGGACTCCCACATATTTACGTTGTGACTGGAGAATGGCTGCGTGAACAAAAATACCGGTGACACATTCGGCGTTGAACGGGTTTTTGACAAAGACCCCGGGGCGGTCTCTCGTGACAACTCTCAGTCGGGCTTGCTAAATGTGAGGGGGGGGACAATAGCGCCGAACAGAAGAAAGAGAGATCAGGTGTGGGGGGTGGGCACGAATGCGATGGCGCAAAAAATCTCGATCGCCTCCTCAGAAACGGCCGTACATCCATCAGCTGACCCGAACATCCATTAATCGCAAAACGAAACAACGAGGAAAAAGCCGCCGTGAAGCTCCGTGCCGTTTGTGCTATCTGAAAAGCGCCACAACAACAATTCCAACCAGCTAGCGTTCCGAAGCAAAGAAAAGACAAAACGTGTACACGACAGGAGGGCAGAACACAAATGATTGGCCTACGATTCCCAGAAGCGACAATTTTTCTGTACATCCATTCCGTTTAAGAGCGAATAGGGAACGCTGGCGCGTGGCTTTTGGCGGGCGCCGATCTGCGTCGCTTCTCTCCTCTTTAAAACTTAGTAAGCTGCTTCTGAGCGCTTTCTCCCAGAGCTTGTTAATGATGGAAGCTGCTGCGGTTTTGGCGTCGTAGCATTCGGCGGGCGCCCTCGCGCGCCCAGACACGGAGACGTTGTGTCGTGTGTGTGTGCGCGTGCGAGCGGCGTTAAGGCTGTGAGGGAGGAGGCTGCGCTCCGGCGGCTTGCTGCGACATGGCCGCCGGGGAGGACATGGACTGGACCATGGGCTGAGCGGGCGGGGGCAGCGGAGGCTGAGCCTGCAGGGCCCCTGAGTGTGTGTTGGGGGACGGCGGGGGCGTCGGACGTTTGAATTTGTCGGGGCTGGTGCTTCTCCTTGGCGAGGGCCTCTGTCGGAGAGCCATGAAAAAAAACATTATTTTAAGTTGTGCTAGTTTTATACCCATGTATTTAAAGAAAAAAAAAAACTTAAATCCAATGTTTGTATAATAATAGCACTCTTGTTGCATATTTAAATGGTTTGGCTGGTGAGGAAATGACTTCACCAAAGAAGAAAGAGTTAGTTTGAAACAAAAAGAATCCCCAAAAATGTAGTCCAGATGGGGCAGCCATCTTTTGACTCACCGCTACAGAGTGGGAGGTGCTTCCGTGGACGTGCAGCGCGGGGGTGTTGTAGTGAGAGATGGCGGCTCTGGACAGAGTGGCCGGTGGGGTGAAGCCGACGGCGTGGCTGCCGTACGAGAGACCTGCGGTTGGAGGAAATACGTGTCCAATGGTTTTATACATCAAATCCTGCGGTGAACACCAGGGGTTTAGTTTTACAATTTACAAATTGCAAGGGTGGAAAGCATAGAAAATACTACTTAAGACGGAAGCCTCTGCGCAACATTGTATTTGTATTAGTGTTGCTTTCAAGACCGTTAGCCAGGTCTGATATTTGATGTGCTAGGAAACTCCTGACAGATACGTTCGACTTTAATTGCCGAGAAATCAAATATTTATACTTCTTTCTTCCGGTCCAAAGATGAGTTCAAACATCAAACTGTAGGTCAGCAAGACTTGATTAAATAATGATATAGTAATCATAAACTCTGATGTTACGTAAGTGACTTTATGATGTTAATTTGGAAGTGTTATTGCCAGTTGTTGTTTTTGTACTTCCAATGAAGTGCTTTCTCCTTGACAACATGTTACTCATTCAATGCCCTCTGACCGCGTAGACAGTGGCCATGTCAGCAGGCACATACCTGGGGATATGGGGCGGCTGGAACTAGGGGAGGGGGAGTACGGGATGGGGCTGGACACCGTCCTTGCTCTCAGGCCCTGTGCGGACATCTCGTTGAAGTACCTGATAAAGCAATACATAACAAAAATGGGTGTTAGTGTGTAACAGAAGACCTTCCATATTGATTCTCTGTATAAGGGCGAGGTTTTATGGGGGAAAACATACTGTTACATAATAGAACAATTTTGTTATTAATGCTAATGAGTCAAAAATGATATCAAGTTAATGGAATGGTAAACACTCATTGAGCAACAAATGTTATTTACAAATGTGTTGTTGATCAGTATTAGTTTATATGTTATATATCTATTTGGGACTCAAAATCTGTCCATTTTTGTACCGATAACCCCGACTGTGGTTACTCGGGGGAAACGGATATTCTGGGATCGTTATACCAGCTTGGCATGTGGCCTCCAAACGCTAGCGGTTGGTCTCACCAACTTAATTTGTACCGTGGACTGCATTCAAAACACTCATTTGGGCACGTACCGCTCGTCGTCCATCTCCAAGCTGGACTCGCTCTCTGACAACTGTCTGCACAGTGCCTCCCGACGCTCCATCTCCCTCTGCAGCTTTCTCTGTAGCCTGACGTTCTCCTCCCTCATATGTCGCTCCTCCTCGATGTACTGGGCACGCTTCTCTGTGTCTGCGTTGGCAAAAACAACACTAATTATGACAGGGCACACTCATCGAGAGAAAATTAAGAGTGGGTCCCCTAATAGTAAAGCCAACTAAAATTTCAATTTCTGTCAGTAGTTCTTTCTACTTAAGGTTAGGCTAAGCACTCCCCCAAGTGGCCAACAACAAGAACCACAACAAGATTCATGTTAATCACACATCTTTCATTAAACTTGACTATTTACTTAAAAACTCAAACAGTCATCAGAATGACAGGTGTTGTATAGACATAAGGGATGGATTTGGTGATTTTTAGGCAGTTGTCCTCATTTGATCAAGCTATCGTTTACAGCACGAGCCAGGATGGCGACTCTTAGTTTCGTGATAGTTTGGCGTGACGGGTTGCAAAGACCACTTACGCTGCAGCTCGGTGGTTCGCAGGCTTTTCTTAAGCCTTTCCACCTCGTTCTTCAGAAAACGGATATGCCGCATCATGTTCTCGGGGGAGTCAATTTCCATAGAGACGTCCCGCGGGGAAGGAGGGGCTGACACGGGCTGGTCCAGCTTCTCCTGTAAGATCCTGGTGAATAAAATGTTAGATGTTGCATTAATATTTATTTATTTTTCGCATTTCAACATACAGGCACGCACCTTTTCTCCGCCTCCAGTTTGTCCATTCGCTTCCACAGTCTGTTGACGAGGGCTTCTTGTTCTTGCTCTAATGTGTTTTCGAGGTCGATCTTCTCACGCCTCAACTGGAGGAGTGAGGGGGGGAAAAAAACGAAAACATTTAGAAAGGTGTATGGCGCATTCAAGGTCCAAGTCCTGATAACTTTTTCTGTGTGATTAAATGAGTCCACACCCATAAAAAAACCAACCAAGCCTATTAAACATTTGCCAACTAGTTACATTTATTCAAGCATTCGCCACAAGATGAAGTAACAAGGAGAACTGATCGGCATCACGGAAAAGCTGTGTCATAAGTTTTCTAATACGATTTGTTCTTAATGTCAGTCTTAATGTGGAATCATTCTGCCTCTCAGTTTCGTCTCACGGAACTGACGACTGTGGCTGAATATGGTTTTGAGAGTTGTGTGCTGTAATGGTCATCTGCTATAAACGACGTGTGGCGTCACTCACATTACTGGGAAAAAGTCCATTGTGGGTGTTTGTGGAAATGTCTCTGAGGTATCAAAGCAAAAAAGTCAATTATAGAGTCTGTTATGTGGCCGATAAAAACAATAACAATCACATTGTGGACTAGCAATATTGTTATTTTCAACGCTCTTGTTCTGTTTTGTTATTTTCTTCTATTAAAAAAGTAAACATGATTTTTAATTTATCCGGCGTGAAAAAAAAATCCATCTTGCAAACAGATTTGTTCTTTCGAGAAAACAATTGTGTAACACGAGCTTTTCCAGTTACTTCAACTTTTGTTTTTGGGAAGTTAGCAGATTACGAAAGCTTCCCCCAGAAACAAGAGTCATGAGTGATGGGGGAAAAAAATAATTGACCTGATAAAATAAACTCTGAGGTGCAAATTTAATCTGGAAATGATTCACAGACATTGTGTTCGGGAAACCCCCTAACTGCAAATACAAACAACACTGAATGCTTAACTCCACCCACAAGCTAAGTACCTGCTCCAAAGTCAATTGCTTGGAGATGGTCTCATTCTCCATCTTTTTGATCTTCTTCATCAGCTTATTGACTTGGAACTCCTGCTCTTGCTCCAGGTGCTGCTCCAGTTCGGCCTTCTCGTGCTGCAGCTGAGAAGAAAAAATAAATAAAAATGGAACGTCAGAGAAGCGGGTGAGCAGAGGAACACAAAGGGTCGAAGGACAATGAGCAATCACTCTTCAACTATTTGAAAACGAGAGAGTAAAAGATTACCACATTCCCTAAATGGGTAACAAAACAAGATGGAGTTGATTATGCAAAATGGCTGATGTGGCAACCATGGTAACCAGTCACCACATTTGGCAGAAAAACCAGACAACCAAGGATGACAGATTATATGAACAATTACTCATCACTAGGAAAACCGCACAAGTATTTATGGAAAACGATGGGCGAGGCGACTCAGAATGTCTGAGTGTGGCAGAGAAATGACAGAAGACAGCGTTCTACCAAATAACCGACAGATGGGAGGACAGTCACCGGAGAGTTTTTGAGAATCCGTAATGTCATTGTGAGCCCATTAACAAAACTTTAAATACAGCTGATAATACGCAAGCTGTTTTGAGCCTGCCGTTATAAACTAAGATGACCCAGACAACCGATATCTTGGTTCAAGTGACACAGTTTTGAAAACAAACCTGCAGCTCTAGTACGGCCAAGTCGTTGCTTCTATTTGGTTGCGATTGTTTCCTGATGACAACTAAGGAAATATAATTGTGACCTATTGGATCGTAACGCGGTCAGCATTAAGCTGCATAGGTTGAAAGTGGATCTGCACAGTGGTGCAGTGGGCACAATGGTGCTCAAAATGGCTGCCGCTTGGTTTTGGCAAAAAGCCCAAGCCCAATGTCAGAATGACAGCGTCTAAAACTGACGACAACCATCATGCGGGGTTGTGTGTGCACAATCTGCATCATTGGCCTCAAACAATAGTCTTTCACGGTAACTCCACAACACATCGGAGGACACCTGCCAATATCAGATGGGTTGGAATTTAAAAACAATCTGGCCCTGTGAAATAAAGTTGCTTGTAATACATTTAACCCTTATTATGCAGTCATTATCTGTAGCGTTTTACCTTGTCCCATATGAAATAGCATCAAAGCGGTTTAGAATTTCAGAAAGTGAACAGGGAAAGGACTTCTGTCGAAGCGAGTCAACATTAGACTTTGCATTTTTGGAAAAACATTCTCTTGCTGTTAAAAAAGGGGGCAAAAAGCTCACCGTTCTAAACGTAAAAGGGACGATGAGTAACCAATATGGCCAAATTATGAATATACATGTCTTGTAGGATTGCGCACTAAACTAAATATTGGATGAAGGCAGTTCAAAAAATAAAGTTTAGCACGGCCTTTTGAACGGACATGTCAAGACGGATTCTTAATTATAACAAACTTCAGCACCAGCTACATGCAATTCAATTATGCAAATACTCACTTGCATGAGTTTCCTGGAGAGCTCATTGGTGAGAAACTCTTCCTCTTTTTCATAGTTGACAGCCAGGGTCTCCTTCTCTTTCTGGAGGGCTTGGATCTTCTTAAACAAGGTGTTGCTGATGAACTCTTCCTCTTGTTCTGCTCGGGCTTGCTGCCGGACACAACCACACCGAATGTTTAGTTCATAAAGACTGAATTTACATTGCCAATGCCATATTTCATCATTTTTGTTTCAACCCATCTGTGAATACAAGCAATGCTAAACATTCAGGGTCTACTGTTGGCAAGGTTCTGCTATTTGTGGCTGGTCTTATTCCCTTAGCAAATAGCCAAGGTTGACTGATATTCGATGGCCTCAAGGTCTCTTTGATAGGCTACACCTGATCTCTGCGCGTATGTTGCACTGCACTTGCAAATATCCTACGGTATGCACATCACATCTTGGTTCACATTTAGACTGATTCAAGATAAGACACACGTTCATTTCTCTTAACACTTGCCATGATATATTCCAACCCCTTGAGGGCAAAAAGAAATTTGGAAATGTACTAATGAAACACCACACAAGCAGAGAGAACTGCAAAACCAATGAGTCAGATATGGAAAAATCACCCGTCAAACAAGCAGTCCCAAACCAGTCAAAGTGGTTGCTTTTGTAGGGTGGAGTCGGTCGGTTAAGGGAATGGTGGCCAAAAATGTAAATGGCAAGATGGTGATTCACTAGAGTTTTTCCACTGGCATCCAAAACGGAAACAGAATTTCCCCTAATGGTCCCTGAGTTATTGCAGTAATGGGAGGCTCGTACAGGAGAGAGGCGGCTAACATTTCAGCATGTTGATACACAGCACAGCAGGGAAATTAATGACCATACGATTAAATGTGAGCACCAAGACTCAGGAGACACCCAAGCTGAACCTTACCACGGGCAGGAGAGAGGCGACTGAGCCGAAACATGAGCCTCACTCTCGGCTTAGCTGGGCCAAGTTTGGCCTCTACACAGCCTGCCCAGGCATGGCATCAGTTACCCACTTCACCAATGCAGCATGTACTTGACTTTTTAGGCTTATCTATTGATATTGCAACGGCTTCTTCCGTTTGACGGTTGACTTTATGATTCCATAGTGGCACAATGCCAGCATTTTGCACGTCTGTTTTGACAATATTACCATATTGACCTCAAAATACTTGGGGACTTCAGACACTTCCCATTGTTTCCACACAAAAATATTGCATAATCATGACCACACTTGTCACTTTGTATTGCACAAGAAAAGCAGCATTTGCACAATTGTTATATCAAAATTACTGCACTAATCTTTTGTGTATACTGTTGAACATTAATGCACAAATGGTCATTGCTAAATGGCTGTCTGTACTTTTTGCTATGATGTCTGGCTTGTTGGTCAAAACACTACTGAAGGTTAATTCAATGTGATGATAACATACTGAGCCAATAAAAATGAGTTTGCTAGTTTATACAACTGATTCAACAACAAAAAGTCGATTCTAATTTCCGATCGCTATTTTAATGTATTTCGGTTTTGATGAGTTATATTTGGACCACTGGTATCGTTTTCTCCAGATTTGCCTGATAACGCTGTTTCATGTGAAAGAAATACTTTATGATCATAAGCCCCCTTGCCCTGTGACTTATTGAGCTATCAAAGCCTGTTTGCATACCTTAGCCATCGGGTTAAGGTTAGCAGAGATTAGCTGATGGGGGAAAATAAAGCAAGAAAACAAAGGCAAAGTGGCTGCCTGTAGCCGGCCAAGCCACCGTAGACGTTAGCACGCACGCTATGTTAGCCTAGCAACATGGCCAATTGGCTAACGCACGATGAGGATAAAAACATACAAACGCACGTGACACGCATTACACTTGGAATCTCTTAATTTAGGATGCAATAAAATATCAGTGCACAAGGGTAAAAATGACAAAAAGGCAACGCCACTGCATGACTGTCATGTAAGATCGTCCGCGAGCTAAGCGGCTAATGCTACTCACAATAGTGACGCTAGCTTTGCGCAGGTCCCGATTCTCCTCCTGCAGGGCTTTGCACTTGAGTTTGAACGTCTCCAGCTCGATTTTCAGAACTTTGTTCTCCTGCTGCAGCGAGGCCAACCGGTTGGTGAGCTCCTCCAGACGAAACTGAGAGATCACGATGCTCGGCTTGCCCGAGTTAGAGGGGCAGGTCGACATCGGGGTGGCCGAGCTGCTGCCCGCGCCGTCGGTGTCACTCTCGCTCGCGCTGTCCGCCATGTCGACTGTGGGGAGAGGAGGAGAGCAGAGGAGAGGCGAGGAGAAGAAGACGCTTGGATTCTGCCCCTACGCCTGTCACCTTGCTGGGGTGCCGACAGCGCCCTCACGTGGTAGTCTCCGGAAGCGCGGCGAGTCCAGTTAAACTCCCTGACTTCATCGCGTCATAAAGGCAACATTTGTAATATTTATGTAAAACTGATAAGAAAAGATTACAAAATGGGATCAAACAGGGCAAAATAAGACTTTAAAATAACAGAGGCTCGAGCCATGTGGCCATAAGACATGAGTGTTAATATAAATAAAATAGTATATATAATGTATGGTAGATTAAAAAAACATACCTGGTAGGCTATTTGAACACTTTAAATTAACTGCAAGTATAAGTGTGAGCCTTTCTGAGGTCCAAATATTGTTTTTTAAACATTCTGTAGGAATCTTGTTCTGTGAAGTGAGTTCATGTCAATATATCACCACATAAGGACAAAAACAGACCACAAGGGAAAGTGTATTGCAAAACAATGCATTTTTATTTTTGTCTTTTTTTTTAGGCAGATTTTTTTTTTCTTGAAAGACATCAGAAACATTTGCGGTGTCCTCGCTGCTGCTATCGCCTCTAAAAGACCTCAGATAACCAAAGTGCTAGAATTATTATTACATTTCAATGGCTTCACTCTGTTAGTAAGAATTGAACATCAAAAAATCCATTCGGGTGAAAACACATATGAAAGAAAATCTACATATAGTTCAGCCAGAGCAAAGGATCATCGAGCCCCTGATAGACTTTGAGCGGAGTAAGGAGACGTGAGCCAACTCCACCAGAAAAGAAAAAAAAAAGTCACATAATTTTAATGTCCACAGCCTTGGCGTCAGCATACCGATATTGAACACTTAATCTAATGAAAACCAACACATAAATAATGAAAACAGTTCTAATGGGACACTGCTTAAACAAGTTATCCTGTCTAAATACCACACAGCGTCAAGTCAAACCAATTTTTGGGATGCTTAAATAACGACTTGTGCTGGCCATCCTGTTTTTTGAATGTTATTTTTAGCTACTGTCAAAATAATCTCTGGATGCGAGTGGAGTTTCAAATGAATAAATGCCCCCCGTTTTCTTGTCATTTGATAGCACAAAGCATTTGTGAGACGACACAGTCTAAACAGTGTACGGACTTACACCTTATAGCCAATGAGTCACGATGATATACGGTTACAGTGTTGTACAGCAAGCCAGCCTACGAGCGCATACAGTACATTCCAGATTATTCTGCTCTCAAACTGCCCCTCCACTTTAACACACACACACACACACACACACACTCGCAAAATTCTAAACGCTTCAACGCTGTCATTGTACATTTTAAAATATAAAACAATTGACAAACATCGGGTCATACATGTACACAGATAAAAGGGCTTTTTTTAATACAGTGCTTTTGCAAATTTGTAAAAATTGTACTTAAAATAATGTGAACAGCATGCGTGAAAATACTCTTGAAAGGCTGCGGGATTAAATCCCACTTTGCGATTGACCCAACACTGATTTTCTGGAAACGTCCTCAAGTTAAAATCAAACCAGTCTGTGTACAAACGTTATACCTGCTCTACTAAGTCTCCTATATTCTATATTTTTTTATTTGTATTTTTTTATTTTTTTTTTACAAGAACCTGTGTTACACGCAAATCTTTGAAAAGTGGAATTGCTTCATTGGATTACCAAAGCACTTGAAAGGTTCCCACGCTCCACTATAACCCAAGCCCACCCGACCCGTAGCATATTACGTATTAAGAATTGTACACATTCTGACTCTATATACAGAAAAAAGTTTTTTTTTTCTTTAAAAAAGGAAGAAAAAAGTCCCCAAACGGTGAACATCCTGGAAAACAGTGCGTTGAAGAAGAAAAAAACGATAAGGCCAGTGTTAAACGTGTTGAAATTGGCTGACGTACCATGAGATTGCTGTGGTGTTGTATTGTGTCTTCTTCATATTTCCTTTGGTCAACAGTTACGCCTACAAATGTGGATGTGATTGAAAGAGGCCCCTCCCCCCTGAAAGCCCTAGCAACACGCATGTAGGGATTCCATCAGCAGTTTTCGCACCCAAAAAACAGGAAGCGGAATCCTGGCGGTGGGTCCCCGCGTCTGAGCGCTTGGCCCCTGAGGCCCTTTGATTGACAGGAGTGAGGGGATTTCATCAAAGCTGATGCCTTGTCGGCTCAAAAAGGGGGTTTGGACACTTCATCACGTGAAGCTTGAATTGGATGCTTCCTGGACTCAAGTGGAAAAACCTCAGCCCTCAAATAGCCCCTGTTCCCAGAACGTGGAATATCATTCCATATGGCTGTAACACACAAAGCATAACATTCCAATCAGTCCTTTTACAACCAAATAATGTATTGTGGTTTTTTCTTTTCTTTGTGGGTTTTCTCCGGGTACTCCGCTTTCCTTCCACAAACCCAAAAACACGTGACCGGACGTTTGGTTGCCGGATGTTTGGTCGCCGGATGTTTGGTCGCCGGATGTTTGGTCGCCCGGACGTTTGGTCGCCCGGGTGAATATAATTTTGAGAGCTGGTTTCAACTGTAGATATTTAGATATTAAACTCTCTCTCATGAATATAATTTTGAGAGCTGGTTTCAACAGTAAGCTCTCTGTCATGTTGTCAAACGTCCGGGCGACCAAACGACCGGCGACCAAACGTCTGGCGACCAAACGTCTGGCGACCAAACATCCGGCGACCAAACGTCCGAGTACCCCCAAAACATGCACGGTAGACTTGTTGAACACTAAATTGTCCTTTCCAGAGCACGGGATGAATAAAAGTTAATCTAATCTAATCTAATATTAAAAAGTTATGGATCTGTCTGAGACTTGTTAATTCATTTTGAATACTCTGACAAGATTTATTCATTATGTAGTGTCTGAAAACTTGTGAAAGTGGGACTTTAAGACATCTAAGTTCTGTTTTACATTTAGAAAATTTAGCTAAATATATCCACTTGATTTGTTTTATTAACTAGACGGTAAATTGAGATTTTAAAAAATTGCAGTCCTGAACAGCAGTTCCTGTTACAGCATCATGGTATCACCTGCTGTTCTGTGGGTGTGTTTGACTTAACATTGACTATATAATTTCTCTTCAGTACAGAAGGAACCGTGCGTCGATTACGCGGCATATGGACGAACAGAGGGGCTTAACAGTGAGGCCGGTGGGATAACAGTGGCTTTTTGGAAGTGACACGCCGCTTCGAGGCAGGGATTTGGTGGACAAAACAAATAGAGGCGCAGGAGTTAAATATTGCCCATCAGCGCTTCGTCACCAACGCCCATTGAGACTGACACAAAAAACTCCCTTTAAAAAAAATGCTGCCAAAGAAAGAGCAGACTCAGACATCACTAAGCCGTTGGCACAGACAAGAGCAAATATGTTTACTTTGCCTTTTGGGGGAAAACATGCTTTCTCTTGTTGACTCTGACTTTAGTAGACACTGTGTCAGATGATCACAGGTTGTGTCAGAACATGAACAAACACCTCCTTTCAAATAGCTATTCCTGATTCAATTCACCAAAATTGAATAAAAACAATATACAGAATCCATTTTTTTCTGTCACATCATACCAAATTGCAGTAAAAAGTTAGATTTAAGAAAATACTAATTTTAAATTTCAATGAATGCAATAAACTTGGGTGTAAATAAAAATATATCAGGGAAGGACAGTTAAAAAAAATTGTAACACCGCACACTCTTAGCAGTTATGTAAACTCAATTCGGAGAGGGTATTTTAGTTAATTTGAATAAGTGGTATATATTTTATACAGTCTAATCTGTGACTAAAATAGTTTTATGTGCATAAATAGTGAGAAATATGATGCATCTGTACCTGGTAGAGAGAACAAACAACCTTCCGTTCCTATGAGTGAAACTTTTTATCTCCAGGTTTCCTTTCGTCCGTCCGCCTGCTATTCCTCGACGCTCCTTCTTTCTGCAAAACGCAAGCAGAGACGGGAATCAAACTAGGAATTTTTAACCACTAAACTCTAACCCCAAAGAGAAAATCAACACCAATCCAACCCAAGTGATCTGAAACCATCCAATGTTAGTCACGTACATTTAGAAGCCAACACCTGGATTGAGGAACAAAGTGAAGTTAAGAAGAGTAAAAAATAAAAGAAAGCATCGTTAAAACACACCCACATCACTCCACACTCAAAAACCACTGAAACCACCAAAGCACCGACATCTCCATTTAGAATGGGTGCATGCCATCAAGACTTTTCCCCAAAATGCGTATCTCTTCAAACCTCAGATTTGCCCTGCTGCGGGATGGGACTTTTCTGAAGGTGCCCGTGGGACCTGAGGTTGTCCGTGGAGCTATAGAGCCGTCGGATTACCTTTCGGATGACCTGCTCCGTGTGTCAACAACAACAAAAAAAGAATAAAACTGATGCTTTCACACGTGGCTTCTCTTCGTGGAACTGAATGAATCGAGAAAGGGAAATGTGGACATTACTTTTCTACTGACGAGGTTACCGTCTTGATCCAAGTAATGTTCCTCGGTCACGGAGTCGCCCGATATGTTTTTGGCTTCCTCGCCCTGTGAATGTTCTATGATTTAACGTCATTAGACAGATGATAGCAAACGGGCCATATCCACAGCAAAAGGACAAAGAGAGCACCACACCAGTGTGATAAGATAGAAAATTCCTCTCAATTTTTTTTATTTCAAATCACAGCAATTTTTAAAGCAGTGTTTCCCAACCTTTTCTTGAGCTGCGGCACACTTTGCATTGAAAAAATCTCAAAATCGTTTAATTTAAAACTATGTCGTTCATAATAACAATAGTCATTCTGATCCAAGTTTTATCGGCAGGAATCACATAATTTTTCACACTGACCTAATGTCTGCGGACCCTGAAAAACTTTTGGTTCGAGTGATGCAAAAATAAGTGATGTATGTTTTTAATCGGAAAACTTTGTGACTTTTCCCCAAATATGACTTAAATCTCCTAATACTACGCAAAAAAAAGTGCTCAGACTTTACGTCGCCAAAAGTTGATGCCCTAGAAAGCAACTTCTGAAAAATAAGCAACAAAATGACTGTTACAAAATTTGAATCTTGTAATAGTACGTGCAATCTTTAATTTCACGTTCATCATATTTTTATTTTAACCTTCTAGTTATATTAATATGATTTTTCTCTCTCTGAATATTACATTGTATGACTATTTGCAATTTCAAGTGGGTGGGAAACACTGCCTTAAAGTCCCACTATCAACTCAAGGAATACTTTACGGAATTCGGTATATTGGAATTCAACATGTGCTGTTAATTTGCAATAGGGTGGCAACCCATTCAGCGCTCGCTGGTGGCGGGGCTCGGCTCCGGCACCCCCGCAATCCTTGAGAGGATAAGCGGCTCAGAAATGCAACAGTACAAATACTTTACAATTACTGCATTGACCGAGAAACACCAGGCGAATCTCAGGAATGCAAATAAAATCATTTTCTTTCTATTTCATGCACCCACACCTGAAGAAGAAGCAAATAAAAGCAGACAAAACAAATACGGCAAACTCAGACCAACCCAACCTTTAAAACGAGGCGGCGTCGGAAGATCCTTGTGGTGATGGTTTGTTCTTCCTCCGAACCGGAATCTACACTAACATGCTGCTGGAAGAGGTATTATTTAAATATGGTGACATAAACTTAAAATCGGGATACCAGGAGAAGAAAAAGTGGTTAGTCACGCCTCTGTTGGTGTAACACAAACAATTTGGATCCATTGGTAACCCTTGCTGAAGGATCTGGTTCATATTTTTATGCAAAGGCTTATGATGATTTGGTTGGTTCTTGAAAATAGGTTTGTAAGAAGTACCTGGACTTTTTTCTCGGACACCAGCGTTCCTTCTTCTTTCCTGCCATTGACAGACTCCGGTGAGCTACCTTGAAGCGAGGTTCTTACGTTGTTGCCATTCTGCCGGAACCTTCCTGATTCGTCTCTGGACGAGGACGTGACAGCGTCGCTTGCGTTCTGATGGCTGTTGGGAGACTCCGCATTAGAATCCACGTTTCGGAGAAGTTAAAGGATTTTGCTTTCTACCTTTCTTGCCCTTCCAGCAGATCAGAGCTTCGGCCTGGCGTCGGTGGCTCCACGTCGACGCTGGCGGAGTCGCCCTGCCAACCTGAAAGCGAGCACAGGTCTTTTTCTGCCCATTCAATTGGAGAAGCGAGAATCTCCAGATCTCTTGCCGCAGTGTCGGTCTCCTGGCTCTCCTCCTTTTCCTCTGAGCCTTCAACCGTCTTCACTTCTTCAAGTTGCTCCGCAAAAGCCTCCTCTGGGATACGGTTATTTCCTCCTCCATCCTCCTCTTCATTAGATCCAACCCCACCGGGCGGATATTCCCAAAGAGCCTCAGCCCATTCCTGAACGGTCAAGTTGCTTCCAGATTTGTCCTGGTTTGTCTCACAATGCCGTACCGCCTCATCACAGAGGACCTTTTCTTCACTCGTCTTTTCTACTTGTTGTAACACGAGTGTTTCATCAATACCCGCTTTGTCAAAAGCAGCCTTAATCTGCCGTCCCGCCTCTTCTTCTTTTTCCAGCTCCAGCTGACACCTATCTTTTGTCACCATCTCGCATTTTCTTTTGACATTTTGAATCAAGTCCCGCTCTACCCACCTTCCCACAAATATGTTCGCCTCTACCGTGTCTGTTTCCTCAACCTTGCCCTTTTCTTTTGACGACTCCCTCTCACTTCCGCCGATCTGCGTGTTCTCCGTTTGTGCTCTGTCAGGTGTCGAAGGGGTGACTGATGATGCGGAGGAGACAGAAGAAGATGACGTGGAGTAGGCCATGCTGATGTCTAACTCGCACGTTGCCGGGACAGCGCGGGACTTGGGTTTCCGGCTGAGTTCCATTTCTTGATAAAATCGGTCTTCCTCCTCGCTCAAAAGCAGCCGGTCATTCAGGGCGATGTGGGGCTTTTGCACCTTAGGTGGGACGGAGTCGGGAAGGGCAAAAGAAGACAGGGACAGGGCAAGCTGACAGGGTCTGGGGAGACTTCCAGGTGGGATTCCGGGCTTGATTTCTGGACTCCAGAGCGGGGACTGAGGCTGGGAGGCGCTTGTGAATGGAGAGGCAGGTTGTGGATAATGGTGATATTGGTGGTGGAGAGGGGAAGGGTTGGGGGTGACGGGAAGTTCGGGAACCAGGAAATGTGGGTCGGAGTGCAGTGCGGCGGGGGAATGCAACTCGGCTAGAATGCTCTGATAATCTGTGGGGGACATGATGAGAAATGTACACCAAAGCATGCTAAGAACTGAAAACAGCAAAAACACATGTACTCATATTCTACAGCATGGACAATGGCACAGAGACTTAAGTGGGAACTTTGATAGAAAGAATTATGCAACACCATGGATGGAATCAATGTTGAAGGTAAATCAAGTGAATCTCAGGAGTTTTTGATGGGGAAAATGATCCCAACATGCAAGATAAGTTATATTCTCATCTGAGCTATAGTTGACAGAATGCTGTGATGTATAATCGTAACATCATTTTTAATGGAACTACCCCTAACTACCCAGTTACAAAAATAATTTTTATGGTTGTCATTTTTTGGTAAATGAAACTAAGAAGGGATCGACATAAGAACAGAATTTTGTCGAGGTAACGTGTTATATTCTAATGTATATATCTGGAAAATGTGAACAAGTAAATAAAAAATACAAATTTATTCTATCACTATTATGGCTTTAACATTAAAAAAATATATAAATGTGTAACTATATTCTCGCCAAAATATAATTTTTGAACTAAAAAAATAAATAAATAAGGACTTTGTACAAAGTGTGGTCACATTTACATGCTCAATTATCCTATAATGTATGTATGTCTAATTGTTGCACAATTCTGACATGGCCAATTATTTTGCAGATAACAAGTTTGAGAACCACTAATATAAATTATGCTACAAGAATATTTCCAGTGAGGTAGGGTCGATGCGGGTACAAATGGGAGGTGGACAAGCGCAAGGGCATGCGTGGCATTGGTGCAGAGAGCGGAGAGGCGGGGATAGAGGACTTGGACTTGGGCAGCGGGACCCGCAGGGAGAGACGGCAGGCAAGGAGAGAGGGGAAACTGGGCGAGAAGTACAAGCCAAATCACTCGGGGAGGCGGTCACCGAAGGCAAACAAATGGATGTCATAGCATGTTCCTGTATGGGGGGCGGCACCAGGGTGAGGACGGTGGGTTCGGAGAGGGGGAGGGCGGTAGCATCGAAACTGAGTTCTGGGGTGCTTTGGAAAAATTCCACAGGTGCAGGTTCTGTTTGAGAAGGAGAGGTTGGGGGTGAGGACGGTACAAATGAAGGTGCTGGTGAAGTGATGAGGGGCACCGGGGAGGATGGATGTGGTGAGAAAGGAAAAGAAGGGGACTGCCGTGGGTCCGCAAGCGGGGAATGAGCGTGGGGGAAGTTGGGAGGCGGCTGTGCAAAGGTAAAATGCTTTTCCAGTCGCCGTGGGGGTGCCAAGTCTTTTAACAAAATAGAAAACTCGTAGCTAGGAGAGCGCCTTGGGGTCAATGCTCTCGGTGTGAGAGGAGGGGATGAGATGGAGGGGCTTGTATGCAGAATGAAGGGAGGACTGCTTGGAATTAATGGAATAATTACACATACTTAGAGTGGATGGATAAGAAAAGTCAAACAAGAAAGAAGGGGAAAATAACGTCAGTGATGAATTCAAAGAAAACAGGAAGTGAATATGTGGGGGGACTTTTGCAGAGGGATGGCTATTAGTAATGTGTAGTTACTCTTAAATGCTTAAGAGCTGTTATCAGCAGTGGGTGGCGTTGAGGAGGAGGTGATGGGAGGCAGGAAGAGAAGAAGCGCAACTCTCATCTATCCAAGGAAGGCTCAGAGGAACTGGAGGAACTCTAGGAGAACTACACTGTGCAATTTTCTTACACAGAGTCATGGAAGCTACAATGAAGTCAAATAAGGCAAAACAAAAAGATCATAGTAACTCAAAGCATGCACTTCAAATAGAATTTGCCCGATTGTCTGTTTGCGACAACTGGTACACTGTAGCGACGTGTTCAGTTTTGGTCTAGGCAATAAATTGTTTTATGCTCTGAAAAACTTCTGACAATAATTGAAGTAATATTACAATGAAGCAGTTGTCCAAACACAATTTCAATCTAATCTTTGACTACAATCTCTACAAATTGGAATCGGCGCTAGACACGATCCATGCAATGTGGTGCATTCCAAACAACAGCAAGAAACTACATGATAGCAGGAAGAGGTAATAGGTCAGCTAATCAGAGCTAAACTTTACCATCAGCCTGATCCCGGAAAACCGCATGATCATCAGCAAAACATCTCGTGCCGGAAATGTTACCATAGTCAAAAATTGGGCCCTCCAGTAAAGTCACAATATCCGTCCGATTGACTTTGGTCAGGACTGCAGTCAAGGAATCCGCTGTGAAAAATGAAATGATGTCAAACAATCTGACAAATACATTTGAAAATACTGTCATAAAAACATTGCGAAGACTGAAAGTGGGTAGAATGTATGACTTGACTGACAAAAAGTCTCACTTGTGGCATTTTTTCCTTCCCGGCTGACCCACTTCTTTAATAGCATGAAACTCTGTGCCGTCAATGAGTTAGGATTCTCCAATCTTATCTGGTTGATCTCGTCTACTGTGAAATTCATCTCCCGAGCCAGCTCTGTGACAAGAAATGCAAAGTAAACCTCAAAAATGCCATTCATAACGGTCGTAGGGCACTTGCAAGTAAGTAGTCCAAATATTCAATCCTAATTATACCGCCATTCGCTCACCTGTCCAGCTGAGTCCCAGGTGATCCGCTACAATGGCCATACGCAAATCTGTCCTCTCACAAGGACTTTGGGGACCTGTAGAGACAGAGGACAGTGACTCGTTAACATTTTGTCCATTCCTGTTCTCTTCTATTAAGAGATAAAACAGACACAATTCCTTTTCTGGCCACTTTTCCAGTTCTCAACGTAAGGAAACTGGATTGCAACTGCAAATCTTGAATTACGGTATTTTGTTGGTTTTACGTTGACATTTTCACGAGCGTGATGGCAAGAAAAGGAATTACACACGATACATGTGGTGGTCTACGGCTATTTGTGCTATGTCATCTTTTAGCAAGCATTAACTGTCATGAGAATCACACAAAACAAAGCATACCACAACTCTAAGGAGATCTTAAAATCTAAGGTGGAACGTTCTATGTTGGAATCTAAATGGTAAACATGCGCTATTTGGTGTTTATTGCGAGACCTATTGTGACAATTGAGTCTATGAAAACTTCTGACGAGACTACATTGATAAATAGGACAATTTTGCCCTGGACAGAGAAAAAGAAGCCGGGGACTGTCAAAGAGCTCGTGCCAGTGTAGTATCCACTAAAACTGGCTTGCTATTGGACACACAGGGTTGGAGAAAAGGAGGTTACACGAGGAGAGGAATCTCAAAACAGAGACGGTACGGGAAACAGTACATCAATGATGATGGTTGAATGGCAGCTACTGTTCCGAGGGAATCTACGTCTATATATAAACAGGCCACAAGCATTCCAATCAATCAATTCAACGACCACAACATGTCATGCAACTATAAGTGAAATCGGTCAATATATAGATGTATTTGATAGTGTGAAAGTTTTACAAACTAGGCTTGATCTCTGCGATGGGAGGTGTTCGAGACCCCGTGAGTCCCTGACTGCCCTCCTTCCCACCAGTCCGCCTACTCCTCCTGCTCCTCTGACTGCCAGAGGCCCTGTCCGTCGTCGCCACCTTTGCCCCTACGGACGAGGCCCCGGCCCCGGCCCCGTCCCCGGCCCCGGCCTCGGCCCTCGAACCTCTACCAGACCTGGACGAGTGCGAGGGCTGCGAAGGTTGGGAAGGCTGCGAGGTGTCTGACAGCGAGGTGCTCCGGGAGGTGCTGTCTTCCTCCGACTGCTCTGTCTGTTTGGTTTTCTCCTCGTCTGACAGTCGGTCCACCAGCTTTATCGTCTCTCCGCTAATGTCTTTAAAGTATTCAATGGTGCGCTTACAAATCTCACTGGGGGTCTCCCGTCTATCCTGTCTGGACGCCCCCTCGCCTGACGCTTTGCCGACCTGCCTGTCCTTCAGCGGTAACCTCGAGGGCAACTTTATGGCTGCTCTTTCACTAGCCAACGGCCGAGTTGGCCGTGAGGTTACTCTAACCGAATGCGAGCTAATTGTGGCCGTGGAGCTGCTGCTCTTCTTACTATCCTTGACTGGTATTCTCGACCTCGGTTCTACTTTGGCGATAGCCGGCTCCCCTCTTTTCTTGGCCTCGAGTTTCACGGCTTGTTTGGGCTTCTGCTTGCCTATGGCCGTTCCCTGGGTGTGACTCGAGCGCCCTGATGCTTTGACTGGAAGCCTGGACCTGGGTATCTTTGCTTCACAGTCTTTGGCCGGTACGCTTTGCTGCTGCGGCACCTGGCCGCTGCTATGAGCTATTTCTACTTTCTCTTCCAAATCCCTACAACCCAATGTTTCTATCCTGCTGGCTTTTTGAAGCGTGGGCTCAGAAGAGGACTGCAGGTTGAACACCACGCTGCCACACTGAATGTAATTGGCCTGTATGCTGGAGGACTCAAGGTTATTATTGTTGTTGCAGTTTTCAGAGGGGAATTCTCTTGTCTCTGACTTGGCCTCTCTGTCTTTGTTAGACTGGCCTTCTGTACACTGACCCTCTATACTGATATACTCGGTTACAACCTGGCCCTCAGATATCTCATCTTTAAAATCGCTGAGATCCCCTGAGTCTTTTTTCACAGTTATAGAGGCCGCTATTCCCATCTTAATTGGGGTGCGTAATTTGGGATCAACTTTGGAGGCTGTGATTGTGCATGAGGAGGCGGTCTCGGCTACGGCCTCGCAGGCGGGTACTTCGGTACCGGCAAAGCCGGCGTCGCTGCCAGGGAGCGAAGGTCTGCATTTTGCTGTTGCTGGTGTCGTGCTGCTGCCCGTGGTTATATCGGTAACCTTCACCTGCCCGTCTACTGTGGCCCTCTCCCCCGTTTTTGACTGAGAAGAAATTACACCCAGGATCTTGCCCCCTCTCCCCTTTTCCCCTGTCTGAGGGTCAGAGGAATGCTCACCAATCTGAAAAAACTGAAGCCTTTCTTCAACAAAGTCCCGCTTGCTCATGTCAATAGCACCACTGCGGGTCATCTCAAACATCTTCCCTTCGTGGAAAGGGAAGGGGTTAGGCTCACTAGTTGGTGTGCTCTCATCTGTCGGTGTTCGAGCGGGGGTTGTGTCAGGTGTCGTAGCCTGCGATTTGTCATCCACCGATAAACCAAAGGGCTTGGGATCTTCATCTTTGGTTTTGGAGTCATAAACTCCATCGTGATCGCTTCCTTTGCTAGACCACGGATCAAAGTCCAGGCCTTTGGTGGCTACTGTTTTAAAGGTTGAATTGATATCCTCTTCCAGTTGGCCAAAGTAATTGTCGGCAAAGCTCTGCCTTTCTGGATGTCTTCCTTCAAGGGTGTAATCTATTTCTTCTCCAGCGTTTTTGGTAGAAGAAGGATTGGTTTTGGAAGTCCCACTATTACCTGCTTCCTCACACTTTTCTTCCTCAATCATTTCAAGCTTAGACTGAACAAAAGAGCCATCAGCTGCTTTTACATCATTGGATAGGCTTGATTTTGGGTCCTCACTTAGTCCATCGTCCTCATCCTGGAGATCATAGCCATCTAACGAGTCGATCTCAGTGGCATCTGTGTCATGGGAGAATTCAGCAGTGGTTGCTATGGAGCAGTCAGTGATTGATTGGTCATTCCCATTTTGTTCCAGATCAGCATCTTCCGCCTCCTTTACCATGCCATTGATTCCAGCCTCCTTGTCTGCATTTTTCTCAAGTTTTCGGTATTTTGAACGTTTCTCTCCTTCTTCTTTCATTTTGAAGGTGTACTTTTTGATAGGGATTGGATGGAAGACAGACTCGTCGTCACTGGAGTCACTGTTATCAGCTCCAGGAGGAACGGGGGATGGAGGCTGGACCCTGATTATCGGCTCGGCTAAGAAGTGCTTGTCATGCTCCTCCTGGAGGTTTACTTCTATCATTTCTGTCTCGGTCTCAGAGGATGCCAAAGACTTTCTTTTCTCAGGGTGGGACTGTTCTGTGTCCAAAGGAGGAGGTGGTGGAAATTCTATATAAGCAACTCTCTTCTCCCCTTTTAACTTCTGTTTCTCCGCCTCCTTTTTCTTGCTGTGGTTCTCCGGTGCTGCTTGCCTAGGTTTTTCTTTCAAAGGCTCCTTGTAGATGAAGGTCTTACCGTCTTCCTCTTCTGACTCCTCGGGGATGGGACTTGGCATGCCTGCCATAGAGCCAATCACAGAGTCAGGCATTCGTGACGTCAAGCTAATGTCATCAGAGTTTGGCGTTCCGGGAGCAACGGGACTCTTCCCGGAACTCTCCACGGACGTCACTTGTTCGAGAGTGTCATCTTCTGGACTACCTTGAAGAGACTGCTTTGGCTTGACAGCGTAAAATGTCCCCCTTGTCTCGTGTATTGTCCTACTCTCATGGCTTACTATTTTTTTGTACGTTCCCAGCTGCCCAGAAGCTGTTTCTTTCTCATACTGCTTGCCCACTTGAATACTGACATATACAGGTAAGGGTTTGATATCTTTGTAACCTTCTGTGATCATTTCAGAACTTTCATGATCCAAATACTCTATTTGGTCACTGTCAATGCCATTACAAATGATGTTTGACTGGCTAAATACTGAGTCTGTGGATTTGCCCGATGAGCCACTAGTAGATTTATTTGATTCAAAGCTACCGTGTATCGGTTTTCGGCATAGGACCGGCGTGTGAGAGCCTTCCTTCTCACGTGATTCAACGGAGACATCTGATTTCAAAGGAGGGGATCTGCAATTTTCTGAAAAATTAGAAGATTTTCTTACAGGAATTTGAGATTCCGAGTTTTTTTTTAGACCTTCGTTGCTATTTGGACTCTCTCGGACAACAAATTCAGTGTAAATAATTTTCTTTGTAGTTTCTTGCTTTTGAGAATCCCCACTACTTTCATCTTGTAGAGAATCGTACGCCAATGTTTGGGATGATTTGGGAGATTGGACCTTATAGTTCCCATACCCTTGGTTCTCCCAGGTTTTGTATAAATTCTTATCTTCCTGATTTTTCCCACAGGGCTGATTAATGGGCGAGAACTTGGACTCGCTCTCCTGACCTCTTCTCTGGTTTAACGGACTGTCTGGTGTTTTTGGAACGTTACAACCTCCAAAGACCTGGTAGACCGGAAGCTTACTTTCATGGAGCTTCCTAATTGGGGGATTCGAATTTTGGCCACCTTGTGGGCCTCTATCTTGTTTTTGAGCTTCTTGTTCAAATTTAAGCCTCACTGCGCTCACTTTGGAAGAGGACATTTGAAAGGGTTTGGAGCCTTCAGTTTTCCCATCTGATTGCTTTCTGGAGTCGGAATCACTATACTGCCGCAACACTCTCCTCTCAGGACTACTGGGTAAACTGGAACATTTCCTATCATTAGAGCTGAACTTGTCTCTCAACCTTTCTCTGCTCCATTCCTCCCCACTAGCACAGTTTCGGTAAACGGATCTCTCCGGGCTACTTTGTGTGGAACTAGGCCCAGACCGCGATTCCCTAAAGTCTGGTCTCCGAGATTTTCTCTCTGGAGATGACATTTCATCATTGAGCTGCTCTGTTTTGTCTCTAAAGAACTGCGATACCTCGCTGAGTTTTTCCTCTGCCTCTTTTACAGTTCTATCCACTCTCTCCTCATACATAAGTTGATCTCTTTCTTTCCGCTCTGTGTCGTCTGCCGACACTCGCATCCAAACGGATTGCTTCGGGCTACGTGGCTCAGAAGTGTGTTGCAAAAGTGTCATGGTTTCATAGTTATCATCAGCGCTGGCCATTCTACCTGATGTGTCAAACACATTTCGCGACGAACGAAAAATGTATTCTGTCCTGGGGCCCGCTGACCTATTGTCATTTCGACTTCTGTCTGGGGAGTGGCAGTGAGACCTTTCCCTAATTCGTTCCTCAGCGTCGGGATGAGACTGATCAAATTTCTCTGACAGTAGCATTTTCTCAGCAAAATTATAAGATTCTCCCCTTAGGTCTGAGGATTCATCATCATTGTACTCTACAGATTGCTGGCTTAGTAATTTCAAGGTCTTATAGGACTCGTCTGCCATTAGTTGGGCTGAACTAGGACGGATGTCTTCGGCATTGTTAAATTTGGAGGGGTCAAAATATACGGGAACTTCTCCAGGATCCCTGCCATCGTGTCGATTTTCTGGGTAGTAATACAATTCGTTGTCTGTCTGGTTTTTAGTCTCCCTGATGATGACCTCTGTCGGTTCTGTTTTACCGCCCTTTTCAATGTGCACCTCAATTATTCTTTCGACCTTTGGCTTGACGTCTTCAGAGCCTCTCTGCGACGTTTCCTCTGATTTGTGCTCAAAGAGTCCAGCGAGCTCCCTAGAAGGGTCCTTCCCGGATTGAAAAGCCTTCATTATGTCATGAACAGACATTGTCTCCTCACATCGCTCTGATACGGCTTCGTTGCCAGGCGGTTTGTGGTACACCATCCTGGTGGTAGTGGTGATGTGAGTCTCCTCCTTTAATCGTATTCCTTTACCCATCGGATCTTCGTCCGGGACAACTCTTACCGAATATCCTTTATTGAACTCAGAGGTGGGTGGAGCTTGATTGGCATATCCTTTAGACTCAGAATCGATATACCTGATGGAATTTCCCTCAACCATGGCAGGTTGTTTCTTCTCATCGGGAGGTTCATAGCTTCTGATGACGTGAACCACTTCGGTCCTAGTCTCGGTGATCACTGGTGGGACGGGGATGTCCTGGAAGGGGGCCTTTGGGCCCATGCCTTCAGCGCTTTGGGGGGCAGAGGGTGTCCTTTCACTCCTGGTCTCAAAGCCACTGTCGGAGAGTGGGCTCTTATCCTGTTCATGAGATATATCATCGGGAGATTCCAGCACGGTGTCTGCTCCGAAAAGTGCCTCAGCTATCTTGCCTAGCTCTTTATCCGAGGGTGACGATCGCATGGTTGTCGGGGGCATTTTGAGCTTTTGCTCCTGAATTGCAATAGTGGGTTTCAGAACACGTTTTTGCTTCTCCCTGCCATCCACTTCTCTCTTGCCCTCATCTACCGTATGCTTTGCGTCATTTATTTTGGAAAATGAACCGCTACCTTCATTGGCTAGATAGTCGGCAGCGTTAGAAAGATTGAAATCTCTATCCTGAATGGTTTTTGCTTTTGCCTGAGGAACCACTGTCTCATATCTCGGGGGAAAGCTCCAGTTGCTGGGTGGCTGTTCAACAGGAACTTTTGAGAAACGTATGTCATCTAAGGACCCCCTTGCCATTGATTCTTTGGCACTGTCCTTCGTAAGGATCTCACTCACTTTTACCAAATCTTGTTTTACTTTCTCCACTATCCTGTACGGCTCTTCGTCTTCTACCTTTACTCCACAACCGGAGTGAATTGCTTTACGCGCGGCATCTGGATCAGTCTGCAAAATGGCTGACATTCGTATCAAGTCCTCTTTCATATCCGCAACATCTTTGAGGATTTCTTGGCTGGACGATAACGGGGATGCCGTGGCAGATTTCAAACCGGGCGAGAAGAGTGGAGGTTTGGTAGGGGAAAGATTTTTGGCAAATGATGAATGCAATTGAGGATTCATCTCCGGGGGCGCAGTTTTCCGTGGCGACAGAATAGCAGCAGTTGACTTGGATACTTCGGGTAACTTTTTAAACTGGGGCTCTGGCACTACATTGATAACAGAATACACGGGGACCGTCACGGTGCTGGGCGTTCCAGCAGAAGTGGCGTTCGGAGGGGACCTGAGCGAGTTGTAAAAGGAACTAGATGCCGAGGACCTGATGGACTGATATGAGGAGGACGCAGACGAGGACAATGACTTTAAGGTGCCGTAGCCAGCCGAGCAAGAATTGAATGTTTTTTCAACCTCGTCAAATGCTGCATTCACGCTCGTCGTTGCAGCATTGGTGGTTGCTTGTATTCTTTCTTGCAGACTACTGGGGAGGAGTGAAATGGGGGAAGAGGAGCGGTACTGTGCTGGGGACGCTGTCCCATTGATCAGCGCAGCAGCACTTGGAGGGTTGTGGGATTTGATTGGTGAAGACATTGAGGAGAAGAGGTTCCTCGCGGGGCCCGTCATATCTGAGGAAAAGGAACGGACGGAGGAGAGGCCGGGAACAGTTTTGATGGGGGAGGAAGATGAGGCCGTACCAGCGGAACCTCCCACTACAGTCTTGTAGGAGAGAGGGGAACCGAACATATTGAGTGAGGCTTTGGGAGACGTGGGAGGCGTCATGACTATTGACGTCCTTTCACGAAGAGGACTCCCCCCCGACGAGGCGGTTACGGGAGAAGTCCTGGCTGACAGCGCCGCCAGTCCTTTGACCGACACGCTGTCGGAAGTGCTTTTTGCCGGTGACGCCAAGGGACTGGGGGCGACCTGGCCCGGGTACTGAGAATGCTGGACTACGGTTTTGATGGGAGAGGAGATGGTTCTGTAAGATCGGATGGGCGAGGCCATGTCACTAACTGACTTCACGGAAGAGGCGGGGGATCCGGGAATGTTAGTCTTAATGGGGGAGGCCGAGTTGATGGACCAGACAGACTTCAGCGGAGAGGCAGAAGGTGTGTTGGACGACGAGCTGGAGAGGGAGCCGAAGCCGGACTTGGCTTGGCCAGGGACGGCGACAGCAACAGGCGGCCACGCCTGATAAGATCTCGTTGAAAAGACAGGTTTGTGAGGGTAGCCAGAAGGCTGCGTTCTTTGTGGACTTCGATCGGATGTTTCTTCAACAATAATTCAAAGAAAAGGAAAACAAGGAGGCAACAAAAAGTAAAAGAAAGTAAAATAATTCCAAAAGAAAACATAAAAGAAAGAGAAATTCAGTCAGAAACAGCATCACTGACAAGTAGCAAGGCAAAATATACACTTGTAAATGACAGAAGGTCCCTTTGAGATGAAAAGTGGACATGACACATGACAAAATACAGCGAGTGCGAGAAAAAAAAATGCATGACATGAGATCGAGGTAAAAAAAAAAAAAAAAATACCAAAAAGTATAATTGCTTTGACTTTTTAAGTGCTTAATTTTTTGATCTGACTTGAGATTAGATTTCCTTTTAGTATAATCCGTGTTGGACTGACATGCAATTCCTTCCCTATGATTCATTTTCAATGCCAGAGATGACCCCACAATTAATAGCATATGAGAAAAATACATGACCTATTTAGCCACAATTTAAAAGTGAGAATGGCGAAACCTGTCAGCACATAACGATGCACAGCCTCAAACAGTCAGTCACAAAGCCAATAAAAAGACAATAACCATGAAGAAAAGAAAAACAACATTTTGACACAATGCAATAAAAGTAAGATTTACGTCAAATGAATTGATGAACGGAATGCAAGACCTGCTCATATTTTTAACACAAAAAAGCATATAGTGCGGTTGGATTAGCCAAGCTTGACATACAGTGAAACCATGCAACAGAGATGTTGGTTGCGCAAGGAGAATAAATGATGAATGACCATGTGTGCAAGGGGAAGTCTGGTGGTAGACGATGTCAATGTAAGCATAATCTATACGATATGAAGGGACCTTCAGACAGTTTGTGGAGAAAAGTCCTATATGTTGTCGCATGCACGTTATGAAAAGAAAAGGGGAACTCACTCGCCGCCGGGTCGGTCAAATAGCTGTAGCGCTTACGCAAAGCTAGGGAGGCAAAGGTATGCCGTCGTTCTGGCCTTTCATTCTGTAACAAAACCAAGAAACAAAAGATGCTTGAACAGAAAAAAAAATCTTCAGCTGGTTATGTTTGCCTTAAACTAAATGAACAATGTTCAGTCTTCACGGTTTGTCAGGAAAATAATGGATTTCCAGTGAATCACTATTGTTGCTGCCGTAAATATGAAATGGATTTAGGCAGAAGATTAAACTGTGATAAATATTCTAGAACTTTGAGACTGAGATAAGATTCTAGTTTTGGATTTGCACTCAAACGGATGACAAACACGATGTGAAGCATTTCTTTTAATGGACTTGAAATGAAAGCAGTAAAGTAATTTGATTGGAACAATTGCCGTTTCCATTCATGCACAAATTCACCCAATAAATTCCAACGATGGGATGAATAATTCAACAGAAATAGCAGCAGCTGTTGGTGCGATGGAGACTATTTACCTCATCGTCAGGATCAGACTCCACATCCTGTGGGATTCCCAGGATGCATTGCGGCCGCAGGAGGGAAAGAGATGACAATGGAGAGCGCGGACATTGGAGTGGTGAGATGGAGTGATGACAATGGAGCAGCAAAACAACAACCAGAGAAAACATCAGGTGGAAAAAACAAAAAAATGCAGCATTAGAAAAAGAACAATAGCAAAATATAACAAGCAAAAGCATCATTTCCTCATAACTAACGTGCCAGAATGGTCAACTGAGCCAGGCAGCAGCAGAGCAAAGCGCGGTATTTTTATTGTGGGGTCCTACCACTGGCTTCATATGCACGATAATCCGTCAAAATAAATTGAATGCCTTTTTCTTACCGATTTGAATACAATGTAGTTCACAGGTGTCAAAATTTTATGTTTTCGTGGCTCAAATTGTACTTATCCTCTACTTTCAACCTCAAATTAGTGTTTTTTTTTTTTTTTACAGTTTTTTTTTGTTTCTTTTAAAAAAAATATATGAGAGAGGGCAAAGAGTAAATGTTTATTTTAATGTATTTGTTTCTATATTATTTACATGTTTTTTAATCCTTACAAAATGTGATTTAACAGTAAATATTTTCATTTTTTTATTGTTTGTTTTCTTAAAAACACAAAAATTGTCATTTTTATGTATTTGAACCAAAAAAATGTCAATATTTCAGTGATATTTCATGGAGGACCAGAGAAATTTGATCTAAATTTGACCTTTTTAAAAACATGAAGCCCCCCCTTTACATTGGCAGGCCACATGAAGTGAAATGGAGCCCCCGTCCTTCAGTTTGACACCTGTGAATTTGGTGATATGAGATGAGCGTGGGTCTCAGAAACATGACACCTACCTTTCTGTGTGTCGGTAGCGTGATGTTCAAATTGCAAATGGCAGCTTGTGGAAGACCCTTAGAAGTTTTGGCCTCCTTAAGAAATGAAAGGCGCCCACAGGGCTCTTGGCCTATATCTCGAATCTGTACAAAATACGAGCAAATGCATTAGCGAGGGGTGAAAAAGTCTGAATTTAAAACAGTGGCGTCAAAACAAAAATGTAATATATCAATGTCTGCCTAAAGATAATTGTTAAAATAATTATCGTTAGACAGAAAATGACAAAAAACAAAACTCTTTCCTTAGAAAAAAACATCATTTTTCTTACAGCCATACAGTTTGCAATAGATTTGAATCAATTTACTGTGAATTGAAAATGTAGGTTCTATATTGAAAAAAAAACGTTTAAGCTAAGATTCTCATTCTAAAAATCCTGTACCTTCACGTTGAAAGGAAGTCTGTTTTCCTTGAAGGAGAAGAAATTAAAAACAAGCTGCTGTCCACTTTTGCTAAGCGGTGACAAGTTGCCGTAACAGTCCACATGGATGGGTTTGCCCTCTAGAACCTGCAACAGGCCATTGAGCAAAAATAAATAAGTAAAAAGACAGGTCGGGCAATTCAATTATGAGTCTTGGATTGCAAGCCCACCTCGATGTCTTTACTTCGGGCTGCCTCCTCAAAGTTCTCCTGCTGCTCGAGGGTTTTGTCCACTTTGTCGTCCGTCATGCAAAAGCAGCGGAGGCGTGCCTCCACCGGGTCATTCATTTTGGCGAACACCACAAATTTGGCCAGGTACGGCACGCAGATCAGCTCCCGGTATAACTGAGACGCTAGACCCACCGTCTCAGGAATCTGGTGACAGTCTGCGAGCCAGAACCTGATCGGCGGCAGATATGAAGACAGAAACGTTTTTAACGTCATATATTTGACACCCCTGCTTTAAAGTATATATATTTTTTGTGTATATTGGCGCCTCCCTCACCTGGCCGACACATTTGTGGTAAAGGAGACGCAATCGGTCACAAAGGAAAGTGGCGTAGTCCCCGTGATGTCTTCCCACTGAGCAGGGGATGTTCCCCCTGTGTAAGGCAAAAGACAAAACACAACGTTAGCCCGTTCATCACGTCTCCGATCACGGCGTTCGTACCTGTAATGCTGCAGAGCAAACGCAGACAAGGCGTGGCGTCCCCCCTGCGGCCGCTCGGATGGCCTTCCGCCTGGCGTGGGGGGACGGGGATGGTCATGGTGATCGGCTTGTGGAACTTCCTCCTTCTGGGCTCCACGGTGACGATGGGGCTAAAGGTGGCCCTGTTGCCCAGGACCGCCCGCGCCATCTCGTCGGGGATGGGCTGAGCCTAAAGAAAGAAAGCGAGGTTGCCGCGTTGTTCAATTTCCCGGCCTGTGAATTAGGAAGACGCAAAGGAATGTAGTCTGAACCTGCAGGCCGACGCGAATCTTTTTGGTCAGCGCCCCCTGTGGGAAGGAAGCCTGGACCATAGGAACCGTGCTGCTGCATAGGACGCCGCCGTCGGGGCCCATGTGGTTGGACTCCTGCTTAATCCTGGACACCACGGCGAAATACTGAGGGAAGTCTCCGCTAACGATGCGGCAAATGCGTTTCTTTTCCAGCTCGGCGGGGCTGTCCAACTCTGGAGAAAAGATGGAGAAGATGCAGCATCAAATTTGCCCAGTCATGCTTTTCTTACATTTAATAGATTTTTTTTTATACAGCAGTTTTTTGCAACGTTAAACATCATGGCTCCTTTACCTTCATCCATCCCAAGGACCAGCTCCGCGAGTTCCTCCGGAGTGGAATCGAATTGGTGCTCCCGCCACGTGTCGCCGTTGTCACTCCGCAACACGATCAGTTCCCTTTCTCTTCCCCGCATGGAGCCGAAATGAGGAATCTCCACGATTACGGGACTAAAAGGAAGGTTGAAAGGGTCAGTCGGTAGAGGCCTAAATGCCAAAAATACTACCGAAGCCTCGTTCCTTAAGGTCGTACCTTCTCCGGCGTACTGCGTGAGATTGACAAAACCTACCCGAGAAATTGCGCCCCGGCCGGGCCGACCTCCACGAGTCTGCTGACCAGGCCTTCGCCTTCCACCATGGGTGGGGGGTAAGCCAGTTTATGCCTCTTGGCCAGGCGACAGGTGATGCGCGTGGGCGCCGTGCACTTCCTGGGCGGGATGATGATCCGCATGCCGTTATGGCGGCTGCCCCTCATGGACCCGCCGCGGGCGTCCACCATGAAGCTGACGAGGAACCTTGGGGAGAACAGAAAAACACCGTGAGGGATTGAAGCAGAAGGGGCCAAGTTGGATAGAAGCTATGGACAAAAAGTGAGCGGGACGACCCCCATGCTGTGATCGCTGGACACCCAAACACGGCACGGAATAGAGAGAGAGAGAGAAAAAATAAATAAAAGCGTCAGAGACACGACAAAGGAAGATGCTTTGAGTTCCGAGAGCTGGCTCAAGTGAAAGGCCCCAAATTGAGAAGAAACAAAACAACCGTGGACTTCAGTTAAGTTTGAGATCCAAGCCAGCGTTTCAGATCCTCTAAAGCAGCACTCAGTGATTCAATATTAACAACCTGCACAGATGTTTCACCGACAGGGTTAATGTAATCCAAGGTGATACCAGTACACTACTCACAAAAAGTCATAGGAGTTGAATTTGAGGATGAACAAGTACACTATAACCTTTCATGGTGAGAAGATTATCATCATGTGCCAAGGTTGCAGTCTGAGTGGGATTAGCCCAGAAATGTTATCAAAGATGAAATCTCCTACTTGATGTGAATAGTGTTTGTTCATCGGTAATATGACTGTGACAACAGTAATCCCCCGCTAAATCAAACTTCACTTACTGTGGTCATTAAATAGCACAAAAAAACTAAGCAACTAAAAAGTTTCGAAAAAGTAACTTTTTAAAGGACCAGGATCCTTTTGCATTTGTTTTGTTTTTCATTACACAAAACACACTTTTTAAAGCCTTACTGTAATTTTCTGAGCATGTGTTTGCGGTTTGCTAAACTTAAAAACCAGCAAAGCTCCAGAAAGAAACTGATTGAAATATGTCAATTTACATGTAATGGCTCTCAAAAGTTCATTAGTTTGTTAAATTGCCAAAATAAAACAACTATTACTTGATATTCAAAATTTTCAGGTGCTACTCTCGCTCTCCCTATACTATAAATATATCGATTTTCACGATAACAGATGTGTCTGAAACGGGGGATGACTGTGTCTATTCTTCTTTTGAGTGTTGTGTTTTATTTCTGTAAATGCAGTATAAGGTTATTCATCTACTCTGTAAGAGAAAAATGACACATCAATTACGGAAGGATGACACACCTACAATTTCTCTAGAAAATGCAAATGAAACAGCAGACCGCACGGATGACATTTGCACACATTAAGGAATGGAAGAGAAAAAAAAAGGCAATGTAGGGAAAGCCAGTGGTGAATGAATGAATGAATGAATGAATGACGTCACTGAGGGTACGGGGGGAATCACGTAAACTCAGTCTTCACCTGGAGTCATACTGAGGGAGCGGGGAGGAGAAGCTGGAAAATAAACACATGGGGACAATGCAGGGGGGAGGCAAAGCCCCAAAAACTAGTTTTAGTATCATGGTTGACAATCGCTTTTGGGATCTATGGTGACAAAACACAAACATTAGCCGCTTCGCCAGGACGGAAAACAGAACACACTCACTGAATGACGTAGGATCGCTTTAGAAATGAAGCCTTGTTTTGTGGGAATTATGCGAGACGATGTTTTATTATTCTTGGGGTTAAATATTGACACACATAGGAACGAAGGTTAGGGACTTTAGCGCACTAGGACTGAAGGCGCTGCTGATTACTGAACATGCAATTTCATGGGCGGCTGCAAATGCAAAGACAGGAGACGTTTGTGAAAATATCATCTCTGGGTGTTCTTACCCGGAGTGGATGGGGCTGGACGCGATGTTGTGGCCGTGGTCCACGGTGTCCGGGGTCCAGCTGTAGCGCCGTAAACACTCCGAGTTGTAATCCCGGGTCACGGCCAAGTGCTGGAAAGGGAAAGAGGCGGATGAATCCAAGGATTACCCACAAAAGAGCCAAAACGCCAGTAATGTGATGGTTGAGGTAGAATATTGTTCTTCATTTTGGGAGTTGAATTAGGACAGTGGCGCTCTTATAGCACATGATTTTAAAAATAGACAAGAGAGGCCAATTCCTACCCAAAGGATGAATGACATTATAATTTGCTTCTTTCTAATGCAGTCCTCTGACTTTTTAAGCTTGACATTAGCTGTTTAAGAAAAACTAATCATGATTTTTTTTTAAAAAAATGTAACTACCTAAGTAAATAATTTTCAACATGCATCTGCACATAGTAATAATTAGTATGACCAAGAAAAAACACACAAATGTGAGCAGAAAATGGGAAATGTCATCACTGGGACTGGAAATAATGACATTACTAGACACATTTACATTTATTTATACCTTATTTAGTGGATCGACCAGGTAGGAAATGTCTTTACACACACTCTGAAGCTTCAGGAAGAGGAAACAGTCGGAGTTTATAATCACAATTTATGGTTGGGGGTTTGCAGTGAAGATGAAATGTTATCAATAAAACTCAACCAAACAGAATGACTGATGGAACTGAATCTGCTAACAAAAAGGAGTTTAACTCATGTCATTGGAATCATTTACTTCCTGGCTTTTATTTTAAAGGCAGTAAATCAAGTTGAGCTTTGTACCGTTTCGGGCCTCGGCTCAACTATAATAAACTATTGTTGATAATAGCCTGTGTTCAACAGTTTCTGGTTTAGCTCCTGGCCACCAAAACAAGGACGGTGGACGGAGCGTTGACATTTTCCATG
The DNA here is from genome assembly GCF_051989625.1 of Stigmatopora argus. Taxonomy (NCBI): domain Eukaryota; kingdom Metazoa; phylum Chordata; class Actinopteri; order Syngnathiformes; family Syngnathidae; genus Stigmatopora; species Stigmatopora argus. The sequence goes on along the minus strand of NC_135397.1, from coordinate 4,019,336 downwards.
AGAAAACAAGAGGAAAAGGGGGTGTGGCGGTTGTTTAAGGCAATGAAAAATTCATGTATGCGAAAATAAGCATAGTTTTGAGTAAAGAAGGATTTGGTGAAGTACCGTGTCCTTGGTGGGAGCCAGGATCTCCTCGATCATCATGCTGTCCCGGGCAAAGGAGCTCCGGTTGAGGGTGTTGGACCTATCCGAACTGAAGGAGCGGAGGCTAAAAGTTACCACGCGAGCCAGCGCCGCGGGGCAACAACAAGTGACAGGCGACAGGGGAACATGACACAGGACAAAAAACAAGGAGTATACGTTACTTCATGCAACCTCCAGGGAACGTCTTTTCATTCTAAATTATTCATTTTTCATCTACAAAAGTGTCCAGAGAGGAAAATTAGAAGGAGGCAGAACAGAGGAATTGAGGAATGCAAACACTACTACTGCTACTGGTAAAGTAATAATCTGAGTTTCTAATCTAGTTTAGCACAGGAAAAGGAGGAAAAGCAAGCCAACTTTCTAAAAAAATTTTTTAAAGGCGGCACTGTTTTTGTGTGCTGTTTGTATGTTTTGTCCCCTACCTGTGTGGCTTTTCTCAGGGTACTCCGGACCCAAAAACGTGCAGGCTTGGCAGGATGAACGCTCTAAACTGTCCCTAGATATGAGTGTGTGCGCAAATGGTTGCGTTCTAAGAGACAAACAACTAAGCTGGCCATTTGTGCCCAGGGTCTGTTGGGAAAAAAAACAAACCGCAGAGCTCAGCATGTTGAGCGGGGGGCACACTTGGGCACAAAGACCAGTCTTTTATTCGGCACGGCGTTACCGAGCAACTCAGAGCCGCCTAAATGGAGCCGATGGCCATTCCCAGTTGGAAGTCTCCCAAGCCAACATCCGTTCAAAGGATCGTCCTTCCTCTCTAATCGCTTCCCTGGTGTTTATCATCCTACGTTTCAGTCTGGATCCAGAACGTCCCTTCACTTTCATCTCTCCTCACTCCCTTTCTTCTTACAGAGTGATTTTGCTTTCGCTCAGATGCCTTTCCCAACACTTTTCCATCCACTGTTGCCCCCCGAGCCAGTTCTCTTTCAATGCGGCTCTTATTTATCTGTAAATAAATCTGTCTGCTTTCCTTTTTTAGAGCTGCACTGTACATCACTTTTTTCCAACTTGATCTGTATGTAAAATACTTTCTTCATGTCTACGAGAAAGGGCAAAGTATAAATGATCCTCCCATCTTTGCCGAATATTGACCAAGCACACGGAATTCTCCCTCTTGACAACTGCCCTGGCTGATTTATGACTCCATTTACAGCTTTCTTTAATTCTCAGCAGTGTCAAATGTACGACACGTGGGCCAGAAACGGCCCGTTAGGGGGTCCAATCTGGCCCGTGGTATTGTCCTGCCTGGCAGGACCTTTGTAGAGAATCAAATACTTTTATTTTTCTCAAAAGGAATCATAAAATACCCCCAAACCAACAGGAAATAACCTGAAACTGCTCAAAACGATATCATAAATGAACAAATGTTCCCAGTCAAAATCGATTGGATGTTTAGCATCATCAATGGCAACCAGTAAATGAACTTTTTGGGTCAAAAATAAACTGGTCTGGCCAACATCAGATCTAGTTAACATGAATGTGGCCAGCCCACCTGAGATTGGCTTACAGGGACTATTTCCCCAATTGTAATGCTATATTACAGAAGAACTAGCGATAAATTGCCGGTGTCATAGTTGAAAAAAAAAGGGCAAAGAAAGGCCATCGATTTTGACACCGTGATAATAGTAATCCGGCTCTACGGGGTGCGAAGAAAGTTAATGAGATTGGAAAAGGCCGGCTACACTGTTTCTAAGCCGCTAAGGGATAGAAAGTCCAGTGAAACGGCATTTAAAATCCACTTATCACTGATTGGTCGGAACACGGTTTCCTCAGGTATCACTGAAAATCCCTTTCAAATTCTCAGGTACAAGCATAGGAGCAATTACTCAATCTGTAGAAGACTATTTTTGCCAAATGTGCACGCTTTTTGCTGCAAAAATGCACATGTCGGCTTTTTCTGAACAGATAATAATTCCCTCCCCTGACATCCCTGGAAGTTGCCGTGTAAAAAAGTAAAAAAGCCACATCAACGTTACAGGATTAGTGCACAAAACTATGAATGCAGCACAAGACTGCATTGCTGCAAAACTACTTCTATCACATACGATGAGGGGAAATCAAGTGGATACAATAGAATAAAACAATAAAACGACCACCGACAAGCAATGAGTTGCGCAGGTGGGAAACTATGAGGTCAGCAATACATTGGTTTATGGGGTGTGAATTTAGGGGAGGGTTGCATGACAGGTGGGGGGGGCACCATTCACAAGTCGACTAGCACAACACTACTCTTGTCTTACCTGATTCTAGGGCTAAAGCGAGCAATGAGGAGCAGGGAAAAGAAAAGATAGGAGAGCATCAAGTTGAGTCTGTCTTTTGCAGAAGTCCAAACATGAGTTTCAAGTCAAAGTCATAAACAGAAAGTCACGTCAATCAATGAATTCAACATTAGAAAAAATAGAAAAAATACAGTGATAAGGACATTTTCAACCTGCACATGCTTATAATTTCCTAATAATATTATTACCCGAATAATATTTCCAACTTGAGTGCCATATTTCAGTGATGGAAAATGGAATGATAGCAAATTGATGTATTGCAGTTCTCGGTCAATGCAGACTACGAAAACCAAAATGGCGAACATTCAGGCAATATATTGAATCTCATTATATTGCCAATGTGTACCAAACCTGTTGGAATATGACATATAACCACAAATTGAGCTATTTCACATTGCACTTTACGAGATCCAATCCTTGTTCACTTTGCAAATTTCCACGACAGAGAAAACTTCTGCTCACGAGTTGATCCCGATCCCAATACGCCACTGCAGCGCTTCCCATTGATTAAGGTCTCGGAAACGTACCGCACGGCCAACGATTCCGTTCATTTCTTGCTCTAATTGGCGCAAGTTTGTAACCCCGTTTTTGACCAAGGCCGGGAAAAATGCTGCATCATTTTATCAGCTCCAATCATCGGATGGCAACTTTCCAACCGCGGTGTACCGTACACACCATGTGTCATACATCTGGCGACTACACTAAACAGTGATGTAGTAGACTGTAACCCCCCCCTTACCCCCAGTTCTTGCATCTTTACCTATAAATAATTGTGACATGCCCCTACCTGGCCGAACGGGCTCCGATGCTGAAGCCCATGTATCCCTCCTGGGGGAGAGAGTCGTCCCCGAGCTCTTTGAGGTCCTGGGGCCGCAAGTACTTGTCCGTGTCGCAGGTCATGGCATCCTCACCTGCCGGAGGGATGCCAGCATGAGATGTTAAAAAACAAAAAAAAGTGTGTCAGGTAAGCCGACTCCAAATTTGAATAATTTAGTGAAGGCCTTGGGACGTTCTTTTGCGCCAAGGCAGAATCCAACTGCATTCCCCACTGCAACTTTTCCCCCTCTCGCGTGATAGCGCCAGCCAAATCAAGCGGTAGACGGGAAAAAAAACGAAAACATACAAGTAATAACAATCCATCCCGATATATACAGCCTCAGTAGGTCTGCTCCTCGCTCTCGGACGGCGGCGCCAGCCGGCAAAAGCCCGACGGCGAGGAGGAGAGAAAGATGGGAAAAGTGAAGGAGCAGCGCACCTCGATCGGCGGACCGGTGGACGATGACACGCCGCTCCACGAAGCGGGAGGCACGGCTACCGTGCTTGGATTTCTCCCTCATGCCTGGAAGGAGGTTGTGTGTGTGCGGTGGCGGCGGCGGCGGCGTGCAGCCCCTCAAACGTTTCGCTCCTTCACCGCAGCCCCTCCCCTCTCGCCTTCGCCTGTGCCGCACTCCAACTGCGCTCCAGTCCCACAAAAGCCTCCCTCAAAGCGCTTCCGGCTCGATTTTTCACAATTAAACCGAGAACCGTTGGATTATTTTGACAGGCTTGGCTTCATTTTCTCACCGGTGTCCTATTTTTAGCGACTATAACGATTTTTAAATACATTCCTTCCTGAATTATATTCTCCTTTTAACTTAAAGAAACTGTTATGATATTTTTACAGACTGAACCCGTTTACCAAATTTGGACTAGACGTACCTTTGTCCGAAGCAGCCATTAGTTTCTTTTTATTTAGATTCCCCGAGGCATTTTATATGTAAAATGACACGCACTGGAGTGGACTTGCTATCTTGCACGGCCGGAGAGGAGAATGCGTAAAGTCCCGTGACATGTGACGTCTACAAAGTCCAGAGTTAATTCCCTTAAGAAAGCTCATCTTGTTGGGTTTAAAGAGTCGTGCTCGCCACGAGCGTCTTTTCTGGCCAACTGAGAAGGAGAAAGTGGGTCCAGAAAATTTCTTCTCCGATGGCGGAGGAGGTCTGCCCTCAAATTCTTTGGATATTAGAAAAAGAAGCTTGCGTAAAGCAATTTAAGGAAGTCCGCTTGTTACAAATTTTGCATGAGAGCTTAGTTGTGCAACTTTTGAATCGCAAGGGTATTTAGGAACATGTAAAAAAACTTGTAAATTTTCCCTGTTGCAGGTCAAACCTGGAGATACGGCACTTTTAAATAGTTTATTGCTCATGTTGTGTGGTAAAATAACCCCAATTTAATTGAGAAATTCATAATTCAAGTAAAACCTAGTGCAATTCAAAATGAATGACCCAGCATGGTCTAAATCATAATGATACATTTTCATTCTTTATCTTTTATTAATATGTATTTATTTTAAATTTTGGCAGTGTAAATGCAGTTATACATTTTAAAAAGTGAAATGACAATAGAAATATCAGCACTTTTTTCTTTGGGGATTTCTATTTTATATCACTTAAGAACGAAGAATAAAATGTCTAGAAACCGAGAATCCTAATCTCTATATTTCAATTGAATTTTGAATTACAAGTGTCCATAAAAAAAAATTCATATAATTGCCTTGTGTGTGACCCCCACACACCGCCCTCTACACACACATACACACACACCGATCATCCTGCAGGACAACGAGATTGGACACCTCTTGGCAGGATTAAAGACTCATTAGCATCCACTCTCTGTTTCTTCAAGCACAACATCTGAATTGTACCGCCAAGCCATGCCTACTCAATGCGGGGTCTTGCCCGCCTCCATTACTGGCTCTTAGCTATGGAGCCTCCCTATCAGTTGACACACTATTGCACCACCACACTCACAACAGTTGCCAGGGCAACTCATCCATTTTACAACGTGTTGTGGTTAGAAACAAAGCTCGGGAGAGCCCGGCACCTTGTGGCACTTTTGCAGCACTTGATGGAAGTTCCAAATTTCAAACAGATCGGATACAAATCTCCCTAAGTGGAAAATGCTGAGGTGGCGTTAAAAATACTACCGAAATGAGCTTTATGGGAAATGAAACTCCCAAATAACCCAGCAAGCAACAAGCAAAACAACATTAAGATGTCATGTTTGCAGAGGAAGGTGAATATTAGTACACCGTATGGACAAAAGTATTAGGACACACCTTGTAGCAAATTAATTAAACAGTCATCGCTTGTCATTGTTTGTATTTTATATACTTGCAGTTTTGTGTTAACTGTTTATGGAACAACATTGTCTGCAGCAAGATAATGTTTGGAGGAATTTGTGATTGATGATCAAAGTGTGAGTTCATCTCTTTCATTTCTGATATTCATAGCAACAGACATCGAATCAGTTTTAACTACTTCATGCTTCATCTAGTGTTGACAATTTACAACACAAAGCATGAAAAAACAAATTTGGACTGAACTCAAAACTCAAAAAAACTCTTAAGGTGAAGTTTCTGAGCCCTTTTGAAAAAGATTTGAATCGTAACGTTTCCCAATATCTTTGTCCATTACTGCCAAAAATCAAAGGTGAGCTGACAAAGTCAAGATTCAAAAAGGGAACTCCAGACACCGAAGCCAAACCCAAAACCAGATCGGATAGAGCGCAAAATCAATACCTTCACTGTCATCTGACATGGACTCCTCCTGGAGAGTTTCAGGCATGTTGGCCCAAACTGTCATATGAACGCAAACTCATGCTCATGTATCGTTTTATCACATGGCACAATCTCTACAACAACACAATCATGCGGTGAAAAAAAAAGAGTCAAAAAGGCCAAAGTAAGAGATGGTGAGCTCACCTTCATCATCGGACATGTCCAGGAATTCATTCATAGTCTCTGGGATGTTGATTTTGTGTTTTTCCGCCGCATTCTATCAAGAAAAGACGATAATGATTAGATTGCGGAGCAGAGTGGAAGTAAACGCCTCATGCAGTCTTGTTAATTTGTTTCTAAATCTATTAATTGTGCTGACAATAACAGCATAAAAAGTTTTTTTTTGTACAATGAAATCTTCACTTTATATGTCTAATTCATGAAAACAGGTGGATTTACCTCAAGTGAATAAAGCACAGTGAATACTACCTCAACAATAGTATTTAAAAAAGCCCTTTAGTCAAATCATTTATTTCTCATATTTTTTTACTAATTTTTTTTCTTTAGGCCATTCTGTAAGTAAATAAATGCCATAATGATGCCAGGAATCAACCTTGATCATGAAGTTATATCACAGCAGATGGAGATGAGTTCAGAGTTATTTCAGGGGAAAAGCTAAGCTCCACTATAAGCTCTCCCGGTGGTACACGTGCGGCGGTGCGAGCGGCCACCACGCTACCCGCAATCACGCTACTACTCGTCATACTGGTCCTGCTTGAACTTGAACGCGTCACACGAGGGAAAGTGAGCTGGACAGCAACTGTTAATTTGTTGCTACAACCACTTTTTCAATAAGTCAGACAAAAGGCTTTTTGAATTAAACACGTAATCCCTTGTGCCTTTCTATTGGTAAATATTTTCAAGCAACGACTGTGAGAAAGAATAATATTCACTTTAAAAACCTAGAAAATAATTGGCATTTAAAAAAAAATGTTATTTGATTACAGTCAAGTAAAATGTTTTATCAATGAACATTTGCAAATACTAATAAGTACCAATATAAGAAGTAATATAGTAGCAGTAGTAGTGATTTAAGTAGTGACATAGTAGTAGTAATATATATGGAAACATAGTAGTAGTGGTAGTAATATAAGTAGCAATATCGTAGTACTAATAAGTAGCAATATCGTAGTACTAATAAGTAGCAATACCGTAGTACTAATAAGTAGCAATATCGTAGTACTAATAAGTAGCAATATATTAGTACTAATAAGTAGCAATATCGTAGTACTAATAAGTAGCAATATCGTAGTACTAACAAGTAGCAATATTGTAGTACTAATAAGTAGCAATATCGTAGTACTAGTAAGTAGCAATATCGTAGTACTAATAAGTAGCAATATCGTAGTACTAATAAGTAGCAATATCGTAGTACTAATAAGTAGCAATATCGTAGTACTAATAAGTAGCAATATCGTAGAACGTACTAATAAGTAGCAATTTAAGTAGTAATGTAGTAGTAGTAGTAATATAAGTAGTAGTATAGTAGAACTAAAAAGTAGAAATATAATAAGAAAATAAGGTTAGAGAGATAAAGGACATCAATAAATAGGTAAGTCTCAAAATGTCTAACTGCAAGTGTCATATAATAATCTAAATGTTAAAGTACTGGTCTTGATTAATCAAAGATGTTTCAATTATTTACTGTGCATAAAGTAAAGACTACATTGAAAGTTTTCGGCATTTCTCACCCCCGTATTGAGGTTTTCGTCCGTCGCGGGCCTCAGGCTGTCCACCACAGAGATGTAACCCAGGCGACGGGCAATGGCTAGCGCTGTGTTCCCATTCTAGATCCGAGAGAGAAAGAGAGGAAGGAAGTGAGGCACACAATGGTGGCCGGACGCAGAAAAGAAAGGGGTTTCACGCTTTAACCCACCGCCGTGAGCTCGTTGGCCGAGGCGCCGTGCTGGAGGAGGAGATCGATGATGTGCGTGTGGCCCTGCTGAGCTGCTTGGTGCAGAGGCGTGTAACCATTCTGGACAGCCCGGGATTGGAAAAGAGACAAATGAGGAGTTCACCAACATTGCAATTATTTACAGTGCATAAAGTGCATAAAAAATAAATACAATTTTTAAAAAAAAAATCTCTCCACCTTAGTTGTGCCGTTGACATTGGCATGATTCTGCAGCAGAAAGTTGGCCATCTTCACGTTGCCGTAGTGACAAGCCACATGCAGCGACGTGTAGTCCATCTAGGAGAAATCCAGACACCCTCCATTCAAATTTGACATCAAACATCCGTTCGAAGCATGCGTTTTATTTTGAAAATGCAACAAAGTCTTCCTTCTATTGCATGTCGACTACGCATTAGTGAATCACTTCTTTACTGTAAACTGTCCTGTCAGCATCAATGCACACACACAAACGTGTAATATAACCTTCAGCTTGTGAGTTTAATTTTTTTTTGTGTATGTACCATGCGCGTGTCAAATATAGAAAGATAACAGGTTCGACAATTTAAAATTACATGATTGTGTTTCACTGCATGTAGGACACAAATATGGATTTTTGGTTATGTGTGCAGGCAGGTTTGTATTCAGATGGGTTCGAAGTAGTATAGCTGTCTGTTCAAGTTGGGTCAACGTCACATTATTTTACACAAATCTATAATCGGTCCGCCTGCTCGTGTTTTTTTTTAAAAATATTTGACCAATTTATTGTGCTGAAAATAAATACCTTTGTCTGGGCGTTGATGTCAGCGCCGTGGTTGAGAAGGACTTCTGCAACACCGAGCTTGTCTTCCTGAGCCGCGAGGTGGAGTGGCGTAAGTCCGCTCTGAGTACGGATGAGCGAGGCAAACATAAGTTCACAAAAACTACATGTCCTAAAACCCATCACTTGACGCAACCCTCTATAACTGTCAATGTCAATAAAAGCTTTAAACAGAGGACCATATAATTCTGAGGTATATTTAAAAAAATAAATACCGTACTATACCATATCTTTATATTGACACCAGTGAAACAAAGACTGTTTTTATATACGTTATTAATTGATGGGAACCAAATATTTCATTAACATGCTGCATGCGGCTGACACTTTTGGCGAAATGCCAATGCAAAACTATTTTTGGCATAATATTAGAAAAGTGAAGTAATATAATGCGACGGATATGAAAAGTAGAGTACTACCTTGTTGCCAATGTTAACAGCGGCGCTCTTGGCCAGCAACAGCGACACCAGGTCCACGCTGCCCTCCTGCGCCGCCAGGTGGATTGGGCTGATGCCCTGACGCGTGACGGCGTTGGTGTCGGCGCCGTACTCCAGTAGCGTGGTGCCAATGTCCATTTGGTTCTTCTTGGCGGCGATGTGCAGCGGCGTGTAGCCATTCTGAAGAAAGAAAGACTTTGCATGAATGTTTCCATTCGGTCACGTTTAAATAAACACCCATTCTAGTTCATTTTTAATTCTACTCTTGCAATTGGCCAGGTTAACTACTCGGTTATCTTGTGTGTTATTAATTTAGTTTGATTTTCCACGTGTTTTAAAGCATCAAAAACTGTCCTACATCCAAAGATATATATTTTTAATAACAAAGCAAAAATCAAATTAAATTAGAGTTGGATGCAGATAGAGATATAGAAGAAAAGTAAGCGAGAATATATTGACGACACGTCACCATCACCAAAAAACACAAGTCAGTGCAACTTTTTATTTGGAAATGGGAAAAAAAAAATGGAAGCTCGGATGTGAATTGGAAAGACAGCACAATGTTATGGCCGCAATTGTGTGTTGCGTGTACCTTGGCGGCGGCATGTGGGGAAGCTCCCTGATCCAGCAGCAGCAGGGCAACTCTCTGATTATCGTAGTGAGCGGCTACATGCAGTGGAGTTAGCCCACTCTGAAAGCCCACACGGACATACGCATGCAACACATCGATCGCCAAGTTAGAAGTCGGAGAGACGTGCACACAGATGACCCACCAAGACAGTCAATGCAAATGTTGAAATCCAAAGAAGAAGAAATAAGAACAGTGAGCAGAAGAGAGATGGATGGCAGAGAAATACATCAACAAAATAACAAAAACATGCAATTTCCGAGTAAATGTACCTCTTCTTAGACAACATTTCAAGAGCACCGGATTGAAGATACTTGAAAAAAATAACCCCTAAAATGCCGTTTTCTCTCCTTCAAATTATATTTATCTCGTTTCTGATTTTCACAAACTAGCTGTAAAACTTTGGATGTTTTTGTTGTTTTTGGCAGGTACTGCTCTCACCATCTCCACCACTTCAAAACACACATCTTCTCAATACAAAAGCATCTTGGCGGTCACGCTGACATTCAAGTACGACCATATTTTAAGCAAACTACTCTTGCCAAAAGAATAATGAATTACTCACCTTGCCCGCAGCGTCAGGTGAAGCTCTCTTCTGCAAGAGGAGACTTGCCACCTCCATCTTGCCATATTTAGCGGCCACGTGGAGTGGACTGAAGCCTTTCTGTTGGAAAAAGATCATTATGCTTTAAATTTCAACTAGCTTCTTTTAAAAAGGGACTCAATGATTACAGCAAAGCAGCAATGTCTTTCTTCTAGTATTTGTTTTAGACGTCCAATTCCAGCCTTGCCAGTTGAAATGACTTTAATGTATATATCCGCCACAGGGGAAGCGCATGACTTGCCTTATACTCTAATTTAGGCTTGTGCACAATATAAATTCTTTTATTTTTCTGATTTTACAAAATACTTTTTGAACTAAAAACGAAAAGATTAGATTAAAAAAATCTCAATTATTGATTTAAAAAGGGGAAAATCAGAAAATATAATATACATCTATAATCTTCATTTGAATTTGATCCTAAAACAGAAAGTCGGCACTCATGATTTACTTTCCCGGGCCGCACAAAATGATGTGGCGGGCCAGATTTGGTCCCCGGGCCGCCAATTTGACACATATGGTATAAACCTTAAGAACAATGCAATTGGGTCAATTTCAGGGTGACATAATTTCCCCGGAACAGCTGACTGGAGTGATGTCCCTAAAGATGTAGAGTGTGTAATTGCATGTGTGCACACCAAGCGGTTCACCCTCCATTAATCTGTTCCACTAACAGAGGGTCACCTTCGCCAAGAGCCCCTCCCACCCAGAGCAACGTAGCACAGATACGATGGAAGCGTATCCATTAACCGTGTGTCCTTCACAGCTCGTTATGACCTCCCTCAATGTTATTATTCATTTGGGAAAACACCAGGGTTGGAATTTAACAAGAGAGAAAGAAAGGCCACCTTAGTGGAGGAGGACAGCGAGGCTCCGTTCTCCAGCAGCATGGTGGCCACGTCCTGGTGACCTTCGCGGGCCGCCAGATGTAACGGGGTGTAGCCCGAGGTGGTGGCCGCGTTGGCCGAGGCGCCGCACTGCAGCAGCTGTTGCACGATGTCCACCTTCCCCAGCCGACTGGAGATGTGTAATGCCGTCTGGTCATCCTAGAAGGCCAAACGTATTTTAATTTTATCTCCTACAAGAAATACGCTTGCAAGCATAAGACCAGACCTTTGACTTGGTCTCCACATTGGCTCCGTTCTTGAGCAGGTATCGGACCACGTCGGCCTGGCCCGCCCTGGCCGCCATGTGCAGGGCTGTCTCGCCCCTCTGGAAACGGCGATGACGGTGAGAGTCACCCTAAATAAGTCTCGGGGTTTCAACTCGACTCATTCTCTCACCACATTGGTCGTGTTGGGTGAGGCTCCGTGGTGCGTGAGGGCGTGGACGATGTTCTCGTGGCCCATGAAGGCTGCCACGTGGATCGGCGTCAGGCCAGACTGCAGAGAAACGTCGGGCGCACTTCACGTTAAATGGGCCAATCCAGATTCGCCAGTTTCTCTGATTTCGCCATGTTTAGTAAAGCTTTGGAAGAGTACCTCGGTTACGGCCTGTATGGACGCTCCGTGCTTCAGCAGCAGCTCCATCACTTTAATTCTGTTCTTTTTGCAGGCGATGTGAAGCGGCGTGAAACCATTCTGCGGAGAAACGAAAAATCTTCAGCGTGGGGGGGTTTCTACTCTAGGAAAACAGCTGTGACTGCTTACGAGAGCAGATGCAATTGGAATGTGACGGTGATGAGGAATTTTCCTATCGGCTGCGCCCTTCTGATTCATCTTTCAATATTTTATGATTCTCTTTATGGTATGTGCTGACTCATAATATGGCCTAAGATGCAGCATATTAAAATGTCAATTCTTTACGCGTGTCAGTGGAATTGATAGATAAATACATTGTGTGTTTTACATTTTCAACATGGCAAGGAATCAAATGGAGCAATCGTGTCATAGTATTGAGAAATAAACGATAAAGACTCAAACAGATACATATAGATTTAAAATGTGCGGTAAAAAGATGTAAAGGTTTGCTGCTACATAGTTGAACAATTGCACCTTGTTTCCACAAGAGGGCATATGACTCATTGGAAAACAGTAGTTAAGACTCGTTGTGGTTATCTTGTGACAAATCGGAAGATGAAATAAATGAAATATTCATTTTGATTGAAGACAAATATTTTAACACTAAAAGTGAGTTAGCTACTTTTATGTCAAGAGTTTTTTTAACCCATATACAAGATCATATGAAACTCCTCCTCCTACCAGGGCCTTGGCATTGGGGTTGGCCTTCTTATCCACGATGAGCTTGGCCACCTTGTAGTGTCCGCAGTGGGCCGCCACGTGCAACGCCGTCAGGTAGTCGTTGGTGACGTCGTCCACCGGCACGTCGTGCTGCAGCAAGAGCTGAACGCAGTTCAGGTGATCCCCCTGCGTGGCCATGTGGAGCGGCGACAGGCCGTTCTGAAGCGGCGCGGGGGACGAAAGCAACGGACAGAAAGACAGAAAGAAGGACACGTAGACGGACACAGAGAGATGGATAAAAACAAAATCAGTTAGCGGAAATGCCTTGTTCAAAGACTGTTGGGAGACTGCAGAAGCATTGTTATAACCAGGTCATTACAACAATGTCTACGCGGTTACATTGCCGGTCCCGCCTGGTCAAAGCGGACGGACGCGTTGCGTTCGGCTCGCGTGGATGCCGTGGGGACAGTGCCACATCACCACGGCAACAACAAAACCTCTGCTATGTGACTGGAAAGGTATGATGAAGAGAGCTAATTTATTCAACGGTACGGATTTTGATGAAAAGGTCATACTAACGATGCATATTTGGCATCCATGGATGTCAATGGCAGTGAATAAGTGGAAGACTATTCTACTGCTGAGTAGCTACCTTGGTCTTGGAGAGGATGGGAGCGCCTCGGTCCAGCAAGATTTCTACCACCTGTGCGTGGCCGCTCCTCGCTCCGCAATGTAGAGGAGTTAGACCATCCTGCACGGAAAACAGCGAGGGTTTAGTCATTCAATAAATAAACCAAAAAGTCCTGAATAGGAATTGAAAATGAATGCAAATGCCATCGATCCTTTCAATTTTTAAAATAAAATGGTCTTTTTGACCAAGAAAAAAAACACCTTTTGTGAGAAATATAAGGTGATAATTACAAATATACAGTTTGAGCATCACAATGAGCTCTTTGACTCTCTTTCTGTTGTCGACGCGGCCACTGGGTGGCAATATAGTAATACATCTATGCTGACATAGAAAAAAGAGTTTTAATGACCTCCATTAATTATGCCATTTTTTGATGATTTTTTAATGCCAAACTTCAGCTAGAATTTGGCATTTCACATCAAATATTTGCTCAAAGATTCAAGTAAATATGAGCAGGTTCACATCTTGAGACACTCATAGGACAGATGACTCAGTTCCACCATTAGATAAAATTAAACTACTCACTATTTCAGTGCAATCATATTAGTTAATCCCAATATCCTATTAAAGTGTCCCCAGGTCTGCTGTAACGTTATTGTACGGGCTGTTAGAATCCATCAAGGCCACTTGATTAAATGTTCTAAAAAGAATCCCGTTATCACCTTGGTCTTGGCATCGATTTTGGATCCCCGGTCCAGAAGCAGCTTGACCATGTTACTGTTGCCCCGTTTGGACGCCACATGGAGAGGGGTGATGTCATTCTGAGCCAGGGCAGAAAGAAACAATGGCAAATGACTTGGTGCCGATGGTTCATTAGTCAGACCCCAACACAAACATTACATGGCGGTTAATTACATAGTTCTTATCTGCAGGCAGGCCTCCTACTTCTATGGAGCTAACATGTGATTAGTGCCAGAAAGCAGAACAAACACTGCTCTCGACATTAGCTATTTTAATTATGAACTTTTGCTGACTTGGGTCGGTACTCTGCATGTCAAATAAGGAAACGACTTTTAAAGCCACAAGCAAACACTAATGCGCTGGTGTCAAAGTGGCGGCGTGAGGGCCAGATCCGGCCCGTCGCGTTACTATGTGCGGCCCGCAAAAATACTAAATCATGCGTGTCGACTAAATGGTAACATTCAAATGAGGATTATAAATTTTGAGATAATATTTACATTTTTTTTCATTTTTTTAAATTACATTTTTAATATAAAAATATCTTGAATATGTTCAGTTTTGCTTTTAATCGAGAAAACATTTTCAAAATCTAAAAATATATCTATAAAACTGAATATTTGCTATTTCCACTTTTCACTCAGTTTTAATATAAATAACAAAATAAAATATGTCTATTTATTTTAAGTGATGGCATTAAACTCACCCTGGCCATGAAGTCCACAGCGGCCCCTCGGTTTAGAAGCAGCGTGGCCACATTAATGTTGCCGTAGTGGGCTGCGATGTGAAGTGGGGTGAAGCCGCTCTGATTGGGACACACGCAGAAACACATTGTTTTACAAACACCACCAAACAAACAAAAAACACTCAGTTCGTGCTATCACTCAGACCTGATCTGACAAGGACATACTTGACCTTCCTCACACAGTTTCTAATTGAGCCAACATCATTGGGGGCCAATGATGGACCACACTGTACTACAGAGGAATCATAGTGCAGTATCGGATGCGATTTGTGCACATATCATATTCATATGTTGTATATATATCTATATTTTCGAAAATAATTGATCCATTTTATCATAGGAAACTCTGGTGAGTATGCAGCAGGTGATGCACAGTAGGCACCTCAGTTACATGCGGTTATATTGACTTTTTCTTTAGTATTGATCAACATGACAGTGGTGGCTAAACAAGTGTAGTAAATCTAATAATTCCTACTGTAGCACCAAAGCGATCCAATACACAATTGTCCCATCTTTAAATTGTCTGCTAATACAGAAGTTTTGTTAAGAGTGACCCAGATAATGAACACCCAATCCTGAATAAGAGATGTTATTCAGCGACAGCTGTCAAAATGACAACACGGTTCCACATTCAAGTGCGTACTTACTCTAAATGACTGCTAATCTAGGGGAAACCTGCTGTTTGCTGACAGCTATCTAATGTTACAAAGAAATAAAAACAAGTTGCTGTACTATATAAGCAATGGGATAAACATAAACAAATTCCTCCAATTGGTTAGAAAAAGTATGACAAAAATACTGTAGGTCATTTTTATCATGCACGGGCCTTGTTTTTGGTGTTTTTCGTAGCTTTAGGCAACTTGAAGTTGCAATTCCCTTGGAAATTGCATGCAAACGTTGGGGGTCACCAAAGCCAAAAATCCCAAAGACGCATAAGAATTTATCCAATGTCAAAGGAACTGTCATATTTCATGCAGATAAGCCTTCTTGTACGAGTATAAAAAAGCGCCAAAATCTCTTAACTGACAGGACGACCACTAAGGGAGGATTTAAAACAGGCTGCTTTAAAATTTCAAATTTGGGCGTGCAAAGAGCAACGGTACTTTTTACACAGCCAAACTTGAAAACAGGTCAATGTTGACCCAAAACCAATATACTACAAATGTTTAGTTCCTTAAGTTTTCAATCACCGATCAAATTTCATCCACAAGAAAAAAAATATGGGCATACTTCTAACACCATATAATGGATATACATATATTTGCAAATATTGGTGAGTTTTCAGTCATGCTGAAGCCCCCCAAATGCTGAATTGGAATAATGATAAACACATCAATTCCAAGACAGCCCCTGCATAGCGTTGATGGAAATGCTCTTCTTTTGGTATTTACGCAACAAACAAAAAGGGAAATCAAAAGTATTAGGTCTGGCTCATTGTTGCATCCCGGAGAAAAGGTTTCCATGCGGGTTAAAGGCAAGCCACTGCTGATAACCGCTCGACATGCTCGACATCCAGGTTATCAAGTTAATCAGTTTCATGGATCACAGAATTGTAGTCGAGTTTGAGACTCAAATCGTTTGCCAAAAATAACAGCCGAGGCTTACATTTTAGGCGCCATGAAACCATTAAAATCGAGGAGAGCTCGGACCCCCCTGGTCTCTTTCCTGCTACATGAGTGAAGCCATGGAGGAGGAGAAGGAAACAAAGGGTCGGGGTGGGTAACAAAGGGGCTTGAAAACTTTGGGAAGTCTAGGGAACTGTTATGGGGGGTTCATTTGTTTTTTTTCCCCATTTTTTTTCATGAGCTGAGATGGAGAGACTAAGTAATGGACATAGTAGAGGTGTACCTCTGTTGTTCTATTCATCATCTACAAAGTCAGCCAAGAGAGGAGAGAATGTGTCGTTAGTGAGGAAAACAAGAGAAGAAAATTGGCCTCCATTGTGAGGGGAGGAGCTTAGGACATCAAAATGGGGCTGCCAGAAATACCAGCAGACACCAAGCGTTCCAACCTTGGACTCCACGTCTGCGTTGTGGTCGTTCTGGAGGAGCAGCGCCGCCGCCTTGGTGTCGTCCTTGCGGGCGGCGATGTGCAAGGCGGGGAGACGTACTTTGCCCTTGGTGTCGTTCTCCAGAAGAAGGGAGACCACCTGGTCGTGGCCCTGCTGGAGGGCAACAGCCAGGGGGGTGAAGCCATCCTGCAGGTAGTGAGAGAGAGAGAGGAGATTGTGTTCATTGTTTGTGGTTGTAGTAGGAGCGTTTTCAGGACACCTGGAGGGAGGTCTCAAGTTCTCGCTCACTTGGGTCAGGTTGTTCTTCTTGTTGGGAAGACACTAGCTAAAATGGCTATCCTTTTTTGAGGAAGGATCAGAACAAAACGTGGTTGGTCGGTATCTTTTAGGGAGGTAAACAGTGCTTAATTGTGGATTTTTTCTTATCTTTTTTTTACATTTTGTTCAATCATTACAAACCGTATGCATGCATGTACATCTATGTGTATGTATGTATATATGTGCTTATATATATGTATGTGTATGTATGTATGTATATATATATATATATATATATATATATGTGTGTGTATGTACACGTATATGTATGTATATATATATTTCAGCAACGGGCTTATTTATTTATATATTTATTCATGTATTTATATATTAACTTACTTATTACCTATCTATTTATGTCTAAAATGCCTTTCCTATTTCTGCATCTTCACCCTCTTGCTACTGTGACAACGAAATTTCCCGAATACGGGATGAATAAAGCTATCCAATTCAATCCAATCCAATCCAAATTCGACAAAACAGTAAATATTTTCATCATCCTTTTTTAATGTTTTGTTTTTTTTAACAAAATGGTCATTCATAAAAAAATGTGCACGTGTGAGTACTTCTAATTCCCTCAATCTTTCGAGTTTACAGAAATATTTAATGAAATTTTCATTTAGCAAGAAAGTCACATAATTTACTTTCGCAGACCACAAAAACTGAAGTGAGGGGCCAGATTTAGCCACCGGGCCTCGAGTTTGACAAAGGGTTCTCAAATTGCAATCTATAGGCCATATGTTCTTCATCTTAGTTACTATAATACTGTTTCAAGATGCCGTTTGTGAACACAATGTTCAAGTTCCTTTTTCAAAAAGTGAAAAAAAAACTTGTTAACCTAATGTGCTTATTTTAGTTTGAAATTTTGTGTGATTAGGGCTGTGGGATGTTAATAAATCTATTTGTCTTTTCAAATAAGGTCGTTTTTCAAATATAATTACAGTATCCAAATCATTTATGGGGTATTTATAGGAGGACTGGTTTTATCATGTTGAGCATATTTTTCAATTTTCTGTACGATTGCCTCAAGGAGGAAAAAAAAAAAGTCTGGGCGTTGGTAAAGTGAAAAGATGAAGTTGAGTACCTCAGTGGCCATACTCTGGCTGGCGCTGTGCTCCAGGAGGAAGCGCACCACCTCCAGGTGATTCTCTTGAGATGCCATGTATAGAGGAGTGAATCCATTCTGCAGCATGAGAAGGAAAAAGAAAATATTTTGGAATATAATCAAGTCATGAACAGAGATTTGGGCAGCCAGAGTCCATCAAAACAAATAAAAATGTTGAACATTGTAGTCAAGATTGAGGTCTACCAGTGCAGACATACTAAATGATGTGCAAATTTGGATATTTTAAATACAACAGATTAATAAATAATAAAAACAATGAGCTTGTGTCTGTCACATCTTAAAAAATATCATTTTATCTTCGAAACTGCTTTAGTTTAAGCGGAAATTTAAAAAAAAAAGTCACATTTAAGAATTCAGATTATGTGTGCTTGCCTTGTAACATATAAGAGGTTTTTTTAAACCTATCCTGCTCAGCTGCTTAGAAATAAAAGCTGATATTTTTTTTGTGCCCTGTGGGTGTTTTGTGTACTCTCATTGTAGTGTGTTTATATTATGCTATTCATTCGAAGAATCTGCATCTTTTGGGGCACATAGAAAAAGAAAATTATGCCATGTAAACATATCCGTATGCTACCTAATGGAAGTAGCATTGCAATCTTTATAGGACTAAATGACTCTTCAATGGTACCCTCATACTGAAATGTTCGTTTTGGGAATAAATCTCATTATACTTGTATAATATCATGACAATAAAGGCATTCCATTCAAAATGCATGTAGTATATTACATACAGTACAGTACATAACATTAGAACTGCTCTTATGAGTGCGGAAATAAAAGAGGGAAAAAATAGAAGGATAGATAGACCTTGCTTTAACCTTGACGTGACAGAGCAGGCAGTAAAATGTGAGGCCGGCGGCGCCGTGAAAAGAAGAAGCCTACTGGGCGCCCAGCCAGACTGCGCGAGGAGTTATCAGCTGAGTGATTCCCCAGACTTCAGTATAAAATGTCAAGCGAACGGGAAGACGCCGGGGGGTCTTTTGGTGTCTGCTTTTGCTTACAGTGTTCCAACTCACCTGGGATTGTGCGTTGACATTGGCTCCATTGGTGACCAGCTCTTTGACGACTTCCGTTTGGCCGGCCAACGAAGCTATGTGCAGGGCGGTGTTTCCTTTCTGGATTACACGGAACAACCACAGGAATGCCGTTAAGCTCTGGCGCACCTGTTCTCCGTGTGCGCGAGCGGCCAATTCTGTTTATATCCATGTCAGTATCCCCGTGATTCCCTCATGCCAATCGCACTTAAGTTCTGAAGCATTCAAACACTCGCTGCCAACATTGTGTCATTTCCGATGCCACCCGACCCTTCGCATAAACGAGCCGTCGCCGGGGCCTTGATCGTAAATATGTTGGCGCAAGGCTCTTATGAACCTGGGCCGTCCTCTCGATGGCAGAAACGACCCCGCGTGATGCCTCTGATGGACTGCACTGTTGCGTGAATGTGACGTGTAGCAGAGAAAATAGGAAAACACGTCTGCAAATGTGTAAATCTTTATTCCAGACTATGTTTTTTGTGCAGAGACCGTTTAACTAATGAGCCTGACTGCAATCAACCGATTACTCAAGATTGGTGGAAAAGCGTCTTCTTGTTTTAGGGGTCTCCAAACTACGGCCCGTGGGCCAATTGCAGCCCGCTGCCCCGTTTTTATAAGACTTATGACTCTCAATTCAATGGCTACTTTCCTATTTTCAAGGGAGACAGTCTTCTGCACGCCTTTTATCGATTTCGTCTTGATCTCAAAATGCAAAAATGTAAAAATGCAAAACAGGTATTATTCTTCAACTACCAATTCCAATAGTGCTGCTGCCATAAGGGAAACCATGCTCTTGCTTTTACCCCAACGGCATGGGTGGGGTTTAGTGCTCACTAACTATATACTACTTCTTTATCCTTGGGGTATTTTCATAAAGGCATGTCGTTAAGACAGTTAGTAACTGTTTCCAGTTGTAAAAATAGATGACAGGTATGTCCACGCCTCAGTTTGTCTCCTTTAAAAAGCATTTACCACTGTAGGTGTCAGCAACCTTATGCTTGAATTAACCCAGGAACAAAGAAGCACATAAGCATAACATATGCGCAACCAGGGCTTGCACCCCCCTCATTGCTGTAAGCCAAAAAAAAACTGCATATGTAATGGCTTGCGAACGTATCCCCAAAAAATCCTCGAGACCTTCCGCTAATCCCTCGACTGCTAGGGGGTCACAATTGCGATCCTTTAATTGGGCAAACTCTCATTCTTCTTGAATATTTTATCGCATTATCTGTTTGCCAGCCGAGGGTTTGTCGCCCGTGGCAGAGGGGCGGGTCGACAGAAAGCATTTCCAGACATTAAGAGGGAAAATATACCCCTGGCCCCTCCCAAAAGTCTTTCTTAGCATCAGATGTAGTGTCTTCAAAAGAGTAGACCTATCCAATAATGCATAGGAGCATATTAATCACATTAGCGGGTCTGTTCAAGCACTAATAATTGGAATAAATTCCCTTCATCCCCACCTATGAAGCAGCACTCTTGCAGGGTTTAATCCCCGCCGCTCATCCACAAATGAACGTGAGCCAAATGGTGCTCTTTAAATCATTAGAGGGGCATTAGGTGAATGCATGTAGGCTAGCTTACCTTGGTAGCTGCATCCACCGCAGCGCTGAGTTTTACCAACTCGGCTACAACCTCCACATGGCCTTCTTTGGAGGCTAAATGGAGAGCATTCAGGCCATTCTGAGACAATAGAAATAACAATTAGAGACCTGTTCAGGTGTAAAAGTGGCATACTTTATTTTATTGTGGCTCCCGAAAGTAAAGCACATGTGAATATGTTTCCAAATAAAATTCAAACCAAGATTATGCACGTATAGAATAAAATTACTGTTTTCTATCCATCTGCAGATTTATAAAAAGAAATAATTTCCCCTTTTATTTTTCTAAGTGAATAAATAAAGAAAATATTTAATTAACAAAGAGTAAACGATAAAAAGAAATGTTTAAGGTTTTCCCCTTTTTTGATGAAAAAAAAACGTAAAATGATAATTATAGACATTAAAAAGGACACATTTTAATGTCTATAAATGATAAGAAAAGCAGTCAATTAACTAGTTGAGGCTGCCTAGTTGGCATAAATTAAAAGAGTAACTGTGGCGTGGCCCGCGACAAAAAGTGGTTCCATACAATGGCAGTAAAAGATATGTTAGACCATGGAGAGAGGGTGTAACTCACCTGATTGCAAATGTTAATCTCGACCCCAGACTTGAGGTAGTCAAGGACCTTTTCAAGGTTTCCAGCCCGGGCAGCTCTCAAGTAACTGGCATTACTGTCAGACTGCAGAGAGGCAAGCAAAAAAGGAAGGAAGGAAATGATTACTACTTCAAATAGAAAACAAATAAGCATCGTGACAAAACATACTGTACATTTACCAGGTAGAACTCAGTCATGGTTCCTCACCCGAAGCCACGTCAAAATAACAGTAAATCTAGCCTCCATGGAGTTTTCATGCAATTTCCTCCCGGCCAGATCAAGATTTAAAAAGCAAACCATCCTGTGGACACAAGCCATATGGAAGCCAGCAGAGATCCTGCACTATGCTTCCTCCCCGCCAAGCACGTCATCCGTCACGTCCCAAAGGACGGCGGGCTTCCTTCAAATCCAAAGCATGTTTTGATTCCCAGAGGCAATCCTGACACTGAGAGTTCTCGGCTGCAGCCTCTTCCAGTTTGCTCGGCCGCCCTCTAAGACGGGGCTTCGTATACAAAAAAAAAAAAAGATGAGGCAAGCATTTTGGCCCTCATAAGAAAATGTGAGCAAGGGAAAGAGGGAGCGGGAAAAAATAGCTGAAAAAGCTCCACTTTCCCACCGTGTTGACATCATCTGGTATGGCTTTTTATACACAGCAGAAGTGAGAGAGAATAGATGATCGCAGGCCAAACAATGATTAATTCTAGAATCTTATTCAGCACAAGAACCCGCTCGGCAGCAAATGATGCAGAAAGAAAATGAGTAAACAAACCAGACGAAGCGTCACGCTATGTAAAATTTGAATGGCTATACATGCGTGGCAAAGTTATTTGTGATTACTGGACCTTTAAACTTACGCTAATATCTCAGCTCTTAACTAGAAACATTGTCTTGCTTTCATGACAACCGCGCTCCTGAAATGTTGGTTCTCATAACCCCCGCAAGAGAAGATGACTGCCAATGGAATGTTGTAGAAAGTACTTCAAATTAGATAGCTGGGAAAATTGTGCAATGGCCAAATTGGCCACCTGATCTCAACCTGATATTTTTATTAAATAGTCCTTGTTAGGCATGAACGAAGCCTTGCAAAAAAGCAGCAACTTAAGACAGCTGTTCTCCGGACTTGAACCCCATAGAGCACATGTGTCAAAATGGCGGCACGGGGGCCAAATCTGGTCCGCCGCATCATTTTTTGTGGCCCGGGAAAGTAAATCATGAGTGCCGACTTTCTGCTTTAGGATCAAATTTAAATGAAGAGTATCTATGTATATTAAATTGCCTGATTTTCCCCCTTTTAAATCAATAATTCTAATTTTTTAATCATTTTTTTCTGTGTGTTTAGTTCAAAAATCCTTTTGTAAAATCTAAAAATATATTTAAAAAAAAAGAAGCTAAAATAAACATTGTTTTAGATCTATTAAAAACTGAATATTCAGGGCTTTTAATCAAGTTATTTTAATCCATTTATTTAAAAAAAAATCTAAATATTATATCTAAAATGGTCCGGCCCACGTGAAATCGAGTTGACGTTAAAGCGGCCCGTGAACCAACCCGAGTCTGACACCCTTGCCATAGAGTATGTCCCTCAAAGGCAAATCTTTCATCACATCAAACTCAATCAAAACATCAACAATTTAAAGCCTCACAAACGAACAACTCGTAAAGATGGCTTGGTAAAACATCTCCAAATTCAGAGACTCGGAAAAAAAACTCTTTTATCTTCAAACAAGTTGAAGCAAAATCCAAATAACATTGTTAAATACTTTTGGATCTAACAATAGCCTCCCCATTGACCTTGCACTATCCCATCCTCATTCATTGGTTATTAAAGCCAAAGTTTCCCAGACCGGATAACATCTGTGTCGCATGTGTGTGTGTATGTGTGTGTGTATATGTGTGTGTCTGTTGGTCTAATTCCAAACAGTTGTTCTCTTTCTTACATAAGAAGTTCTTGATGCCTAAAAGCATGAAGTACACTACTGTCGCTTGCCAGCATCATCAGCGCACAGGTTCAAAATGTGGCGTTGCGATGTTTGCCAACAAATACGACGATGTAGGTCAAACCTGTCGAATAGCGCATTCCTGCACGTCGCCTAGTTATCTAAGAGGGGAACGTCACGTGGCGGATCTTCTCGAGTGGGACATTGTATTCTTTTCGTCTTTATGCGACGGCTTAAGTGGCAGATTAAATAGTTGAAGTCGCGAATAGCGGTCTCTTTATCCCATAATGCTTGGTGACCAACATGTTGGACGCTCCTCCCTTGGGTTATGTCTCCATTCAAGATGAAGGTGCGTCACAGGACGGGGGCGGCAGATTTATGAGAGAAATTTCGCTAAGCCCCGCGCACTACCGGATATTGAAAGAAAATGGCGGGGTGGGCCACTCTGGGTTAAGCCTGGGAGGACAGCGTTGGATAAAAATGACAGGGGAGGGGATGACGTTAGAAAACACGTGCAATGGAATTATTTGTAATGAACCATGGTAAATAAATAAAAATAAAAATAAAAATGCAAATTTGGCTTCCTATATTTGATTTCCTCAGGTTTAAAAATGGCGGTCTTTCCTAATTTGTCGTTTCTCCTGCACAAAGACTTAGAAAAAATGACATGAATATTTTATCTGTTGACAAAAATGGAAAGTATGGACGAACTGAAGGAAGCCAATCAGGTCATAGTTGCAGACTACGAAATGTTCAGTGTTGTGATAATGTTGAGATAATGACTCCATTTTCAGCCCAATAATAAATAGTTGTTTGATTACGCTTATCTTTTCAGGCTTGTATGCCAGATGATAAAAAGAGTGAAAATGTCTGGAAGCAATACTGATACGGAGTACTGATGTCATGTGCTGACCATTCTGGCTGAGCGGAGAGCGTTTACAACCGGCGCTGGACCGGCCGCGGCGTTGCTATTGTTTCACTTGATCCGCCGCTGTCCTGACTAAACAAAAAGCACAGAGTAGAGCTCCAAAAAAAGCCCGGGGCACCCAGCGGCAGGCCCCGCACGGTGACCGCTGCCAAACACCTTTGCACTCACTGAGGTGTTTCCTCTAATACCGTGGAGGGGGAAAAAAACTGCAAAATACAAAGTACTTTAAATCTACCAGTGGAGTGTTCATCCAAGGCCAAATTTACAATTGTGAACCAAGTTGAGAAGTAACATACATTGCTTTTGATTTATATTCTGTACATTGAAAGGTTAGGAATGCAGTTTATATTTTGATGGCTTCATGGAATTTCTTTTCTTTTTTAAGAACCGACCTGACATGTGACAAGAAAGTTATAATGATGACCCTTCCTTGTTTTACTGTACGCAGTCCAACCTGAAATATTACAATACCAAGTAAAAGTGGCTGTGATTGGCTGGCAAACCGATTCAGGTAGTCAGTAGTTAGTTGGGATAGGTTCCAGCACCCTTGCGACCCTTGGTGTGGAAATGAAGGGGTGCTGGAGCACACAACTGGCAGGAGACAGGGAATAGCCTCAACTGGTTGCCAGCCAATCACAGTCTAGCAAAATGAGTGCACCATAATTCTAGTAGCCTTAGTATACACAACCCTGATCCAAAGCATGAGATGCTAAGCTGTGATAACACAAATAACGCTAATAACTTGCTCGGTTTTAATATTTGACAAAAACTGGGTGCTTGATGTTCACATTATTAATATAATTATTGTGATATTCACAAAAAGTCTGAAACGCTATACAATCATGGACATTTCTGAAGGAAATGCATACAAATTCATCTAGCTAGAATACCTACTTTTGTTCCTTTGGTCAAACCATTCAAATAAGACACCAGGTTAACATAACACAATTATAGCCTAATACTATAGCTGAATCAAATATTGTATATACATATAGATAGAAATGGTACGTTAGTCAGAACAATACAGTGCAATTGTGGACTCATTAAATCACAGATTTACATGATCAGATCCTCAAAGACGGCACAAACAGCTTTAAAAAAATCTGTCTGTTGCATTTTCAAGGTCGCAGCAAGTTTTCAAAACCACCATGCCTGCCATTTACACACACGTGTCACAAAGTCAGCCCCCTCCCCTCCAGCCATGTTCTCTCACTGTTTATTCCATCACCCTCTCTCTGAATAGGAGCCCCCCCCCTCCCCTCAAGCGAACCTGCTAGCCCACCGGCCCGTCACCATTCAGACGCTCATCCCAACCTCGTGGGCGTGCGTCCCACTCAAGCGGCCGCCAGTGGCGACGGATCCGAAAACAATATAAAAAAAAGACGGCGACGATAGCGTGGCTCGGTGAGACCGCGGGGATGGAGAGTGGAGGAGGCAAAGATGAGGAGGATGCTGATGAGAGGCTCTCGCCGATGAGCAAACAAAGCACTAAACCATTCTCCATGCTCAGAGAGAAAAAAATCCCCCCTTTGCCCCCCCAATCGGTTTAGCCTAGCGATGAAAGCACCTTTAAAGCGTGGAGGGAAGCCCCTCCGTGACTTACCATGACAGCCACGGATTCTCCCTCCTTTTCCGCCTCCTTCCCTTTCTTCCTCACCTTCATTGAGTCTGCAGTAGGAGGAGGAAGAGGAGGAAGAAGATGGCTCTTTGTGGTCGCGGAAATGCCAGCTCGGGGAAGGCAAAGTAGACTGGAAATAGACGCTAGTGCAAATCCTGAAACCAAAATGACTATGGCGGGATGTGTCACCCCACCCACCCTGGGTTTTATTATCCCACCCACCGACCCTGGTTCCCTCCCACTCTCCCTGCCTCCCCTCAGCATGCGAGTCTTTGTCAACCCGCTTATCAGCCGTTTTTCTTCCCCTCAACAAAGAGCGTCGTGTGTGCGTTTGCATTCATCCAGTTCTACTTGGACGGAGAGGGATTTTTGTATTTTCC
The DNA here is from genome assembly GCF_051989625.1 of Stigmatopora argus. Lineage (NCBI taxonomy): Eukaryota > Metazoa > Chordata > Actinopteri > Syngnathiformes > Syngnathidae > Stigmatopora > Stigmatopora argus. The sequence continues at coordinate 3,993,099 of NC_135397.1, read as the reverse complement.
GTAATGTCATCCCGCAGAAGAAAAACAACATCAGACTGTTCGTGCAGGGTGTCTACCCTCCCCTTCCCCCACCCAACCAAAAAAAAACAGTCAATGGGGACACTTTAACAGAGGATTAAGAACACTTTCTCTCTGGTATTAGGGACACCCGCATATTCCTCCCACCTCTCAATACAGAGGCGGTTCTAGCTAATTTTGCGCCATGGGTGGACAACCCTCTCGCCCCCCCTCCCAACACCCCAAAGTACAAACTGAGTCAAATGTTTTTTTTTCCGAAATTGTCACGTGATTATCAATGTTCCTATTTTTATCCCCTATAAAACTGAAAAACCAACATGAAAATAGCCACAAACCAATCTAATCTCTAATCCAAAATTAAAAAGTCATCATAAAACAAAGACAAAAAACATTCGAGACCAGCCACAAAGTACTCGTACTTTGACTTCCCAGAACTGCGGCTCGCTAGCGTAATTACCGTCGCGCCACACAGAAAGATAACACACTCACGGAAAATACAGGTTTGTAAAAGGTGGACCTGATCGCTATCTGCTTGCGAGGGAAAACAGCGGCGTGATCAAGCGGAACACCAACACCGTTGCTAACATATATTTTCAAAGAGGGGGTAGTAAACCTGTGTGTGGTAGGTTTTTATCTCAGTGGGCCACCCGGAGCAGATGACAAAACTGGGAACTTGTGGAAAAAATACCATCAAAGTTTCACACAAAAAAGGTATGCCTTTTGATGCCTGCTCACAATAGGGTGCATTTGACCCGTGGGAAAGGCAAAAAAAAAAGACGAGTGCTATATAATGCTCCATGAAGGTTCACCTCTTTCCTTCTAGTATGATATCTATTGAGCACATCACTCACACGTAGGATGGAACGGCGCCACTTGCATCACGGGTACATTTCAACGCTCTTAGTCAGCGCGATGATGTGACATTTGGAAGCGGAGCCAGACTGACCGAGAGAGCCACAGATTCTCCAAACTCACAAGTAGGCGACTCCAAGTACACGATTGGTGAAACGCAGGCAGTCGGGCAACCCCCATTCACGGTAGTGGACTTGTATTAAAAAAAAAAAAAAAAAATAGGAGAGAGAGAGAGAAGAAGAAGAATGCAGCGTTGCCATGGCAATAGCAGCAGTGGAGGACTACTTATGGGAAAATGGTCTGTTTTGGTCACAGAGAGCCTGCAGTCATGAGGATTTAGTATAGTTGTCCGTAAAATGTAATGCGTTTTGGGGGTCCTTCAGGCACCACGGATGTGTGGTCTAAGTGCCTCTATTTATTTTGAGACCCTGCACACACAAATACTCACAATCAAACCTCTTCAACAAGGCTAACTATTTTTTTTCTTTTCCCCTCATGAATACTTTTTGCGCTTGCCCGACGTGATAAAACACGTCAATAAATATGATCAGTATAGTCCAGGGGTTAAATTCCACTGCTTCAATATTTCTTGGAATTAGCACTTTGCTGCAAGATTCTTCCCATCTTGTCACAACCTGCCTATAAATCCGAAGGCCCCGTCGGACTGTGGTATTCCGTTCGCTCTGTCCGTACAAAAGACAAGCTCGACCCTCTTGGGGGAGTGGTAAAGCATCTCGTTTTGGGCGGTTTGCATACGGGCTATCTGAATATAGGGACCACGGACAAGATTTACTGCTACTGCTGCATGGCGCTCGCTCAAGGGTATTGCTTTCCATGCTGCCACCTGGGACTTGAAACCGTTGGGAGGGACAAAAGGAGGACAAGGAGAGAAAGTGAGGAAGGAAGATGCCGGATGGAATGAGAGGAGATGCATTCTAGGATGTTCAGTGTGTCAGAAACTAAATATGGGACGTTAGCGACTTCAGATTTGGAAACGTTCTTAAACTAGGAAGTCATTTGGAATATCTTTTTACTATAACCAACAGTAAACATTCATATTCAACAGTAAACAAGCCAGTGTTCCACAGTTTTTATATTTAGTAGGGAGTCTCAGTTTTTACTTGGCCCAAAAAAAAATTTTGTGAACAGTTAGATTGTATGTAATGTACCATATTTATAGTTGTATATTTAGAGATATTTTTCAATCCAGGGGTGACAATGTCAATCATCCTCTCCATTCAGCAGTTAAACACTGGGCTCTGGTGGTCACTTGGGACATCACAAGCCTTTTGGACTTGAGTGGACAAGAGCATTAGCACTTGGGACAGATGTTACAAAATCCAAAAGTGACCAATTGTGACCCCTTTATATTAAAAAATTGTAAATAAATGTAAAAATACATAACGGCACTCCGAATGAAAGCGTGACGCGACACCCCTGATCTATAGGAACACGTGCAATTTGCTACTTTGCTTTAAAGTGATTATTCTAACAATGAAATGGGCTAAAAAGAAAAAAAAGTCAAAAAAAATATTGAAACAATCTACCAAGAGCCAGGCTGCCTCCAGAAAAGACATTAACAGACAAATAAATGAACCCACCACTGGCAAATTGACCCACTCCACTGAGTGCCATTCCAGCGTCCTCAAAAGGAATCCCGTCTCATTGCCCGTAATTTTATTAGTGTTCAGACAGGGGGAAATAAAACCACTTAATGATCTAATGTTATCATTTGCATTGTAATCAGGTTTGATGAATACACGGAAGGGTAAAAGCATGTGATCTATGTCATAGGTATTTATAGCTGTGTGTGTCACAGGGAAGGTTCAACAGCAATTGAATTCAATAGATTGGACTGTCGTAAGAATGCCACATCTCATGGAATTGTACGTAAAAACCTAAATAGCTTCAAACTGAGAATGAGAGAAGCGCAGTGACGGCTTTCAATGGACCTTTGGCAGGTACGCAGAACCCAACTGGAGCCATCTGTCCCCTGCAGACCTCCCATCATACATAAACACAAACACACACACACACACAGTCACCAGTGTAAAGAGCAAACATAAGGGTGGCTGGCAAGCATGTTAAATTTAAGGGAACATGTTGTCATCCATCTGACACCAGGCCAAGGACAAAATTAAGCCATTGAAGAAAAATGCAAGTGTCGTGGGCACAATTGTACTATCAACGACATTAATATTCCTCATAACTCTATAGAAGGGAAATAACAAAAGATTATGCTACATGAATACCAGCCAGAGCTACACAAAAATGAACAATTCAGTGACTCTGCGTACTTTGTGTTCAGTCCATCAATGTAAACGTGATGATCTTTTATGTTTTGGAAGTTAAAAAGTCAAGTTAATATCAAGTGGCAGGTGGAAGTTGCGCTCCTGCACGGCTGACAATTTAATTTGTGGGCGGAAGCACTTTTACTTTAAAGAGCATTTGCTACGTGACACTAAAATCTATGAGTGACATGACTGCGAGCGCCGCCCAACTACGAGGGTGGCCCTCTTTGACCCCACATGTCCAAGTGTTCATCCATCAAATGCAGCTTTAGCAGAACACTCATCAAGTCTAAAGATACACATAAGAAAATTGGAATAGTAAAAATGATTAGCGAGATAGTGGCAATATTGTTGTGCTGGGTGTATCCTATTACAGTTCACGTAAAGGTAGCAGGGATTATTGATCAATATCATAAAGGTCAGGGAAGATTAATGTCAATTTTATTTCTGCAATTATTAAATCAGCCGGGAGAAGACAAAAATACCAAAAAATCCAGCCCCAAGGACCAATGCGCATGCATCCAAGTTAGTGTCCTCCTCAAAAACCAGAAGAACAAAGTGAATTTTTGAGAAAATTAGAAAAAGTGATGACACGCCAGTGAATAATCATGTTTCAGCACCACGGACAACGCCACATTTGAACTGGTGAGGATAGGCACAACCAGAATTGACATCTAACCCCATCAACGGTGGCGAAGGAGCTAATAGCCGTGTAACCGCGCCATTTTGTGCCTGCCTGGAGGCAAGGTCCCGCCAAAAGTTAAAAGGTGGCTACTCGTGTCAAGACAGCTGACACGCAGCTGACAGTGGCACGCGAACACCGCGCTTACCCAAACACTCACTCAGCGACAGCAATCTTGTCAGCGGCGACCTAACCAACGACTCCACACACACCAATCGTTTTGTCTCGCCGCATCACATTCAAACGTCGTGCTGACCAATCAGAAAACCCTGAGCTTGAGGCACAACTTCAACACAACTCAACGGACAACTAAGGGTATTCATACCTCGGATGAACGTTCTGGCCTTGAGGGGTAAACCTTAACGACACTTCCGAGCGGCGCACAAACCATGGCGCCGTTAAATGAGAACTACCCGCCAACGCTTGGGGAACAACAGACATCAGTCAGTTATAGTTTACCTTTACATATAGCGGATGTACTATATCATTAAATAAAAGCAAAAAAGTTGGCTCTTGCATTCTTTTCACAGAGAAAAAAACACTTGCTCTAAACAATTTTTATAAATTGAGAGCCCGGAACATTGTTTTCTACATGTGGCTCTATTTTGAGCTCCAAACTACGTGTTTTGAAAAAAAAATGTCATTTTAGTAGTATTTGGAATGCAATGAATTGTGGAAAAAATGGGATTAGCGAAAAAAAAAGCAAAATAGAAAAATGTTTTTTTTTGCTTATAATGTGGGTTCATTGTCTTGATGGAAATGCTAAAATATTCTCGCAGCCTTCATTATGTTCACTGAAAACACGTTTAGCAAAGCAGTTTGTGAATAAGCATTGTTTTTAAAAAGAAGGCAGAGCATCTATTTGAGTGCAACCATATAAAGTGATCTCCATAAAAGCCTATTTTTATCTCTTGTGATCACACATCTTGTGCAAAATAAAGAATAGCAGTTCCACCTTAAAGCTACAATCAACCTTTTCCACATTCGATGCCATAAAGGCTGAATTCCTGCTGTAGAGGGCCACTTAAAGACGAGCCACTATAATAACGTAACCGCCAGTAGATGACAAATCCAATTATTTCATGTATTGTTCCACATAAAGCGCTGAGGCCGATGCAGTCACAACAAAAATAAATGCTAAAATACTTGCCTAGTCTTGAATGAATTTTTCAAAACGGTTTTACATTATTGGAGTCATCCGTGCATGTGACAACAGACTGGCAGGTGTTTAAGTGGCCAACTGGGAGATGGCCTCGTGGTGGCGAGGGACCGAGAAGGAAAAAAAAAAGTAATTATCAAGCAGTGCAGAGGCGATTCCCAGGGGATGGATGGCATGCCCGCACGCATGTTTGTGTCATTTCAATAGAGCGAGCGGTTTTATCTCAGAGTGTCGCCTGGCATTTATCCATGTGCAAATAAATACACAACCATGACATATAGCGAAACCGCTGAAAATGATTGTTTTATGTTTGAATGAGATGGTCAGTTAAATTTGACAAGATTCCTTCCTCTTGTACTCATTGCCACTAAAGAAATTGTTACAAAGATGCAGTATTTTAGAGATTCAATTGAACATGGCCAATAGTGTGGACTCAAAATTATGACCTTTGGTATTCAGCAATTTGAATTCCTGTGAGTTTCCTACCTTGATTTTTTGATACCGAAATACACTAACAGAAATAAACATAACACTCAACAGTAGGGTTCCAATTTCTAATCCCTTTTACAACCACATCCAGTCACCGCAATTACATCATTACAAAGTACAACTGTCCTCATAAGCATATGTTCACCATGTCAAGGTGAACTCTGTGAAGCTCAAGAAAATTTGAACAAGACTATGATTTTTTTTTCATTTTCCTGACCCACATAACACTTAAGAGTCAAATAAATTTAAAAAAAGCAAATTATTCAAGTCAAAACTGGTAAATATGCAGCAAATATGCATGAGTACTTTACATTGGAAGTTATTTGATGTCAACCGAGGTGTATCCAATGATCCCATAAACGTCCATTGGGCAATTTGGAAATCCAGGCAAGCCATATTCGCCGCAAGCACGACGAGAAACGAGTGCTCACGTAGAGCAGAGGAGGACTGGCGAGAAAGAAGCGTCTCACCTTCAAATGACCTTTAGGCTTAGCGTCAAACGGCTCCCTGACTCTCTCTTTCTGCTTATCTACACTCTTCTCTCACAGTCGACCTCCTTTTGGCAGTCCTTTCCCCGCGACTGGAAGACGCATGTCAACATTTAATGTTGAGCAGTGCAGCAAATTGCTGGATAATGTCAAATGCGGCTGACCACAACGACAGACGAGAAAACAGCAAATGCCTCCAAACGCTAGTTTCTCGTGACCTACCGAGGAATAAAAAAAACCCACAAAAACGACAACACCCGCACACCATCACCTGGGGACCCCAAAAGACATGGATCAATAATTGCAACAAGCTGTGGTTTGCCACACTGAGAACATATAGAACAATGGCCGCATGCAGTGGAGTACAAATAAATAAAAAAAACATGCTACTCATTGTAAAAAAGAAGAAATAGCAACAATAGAAGAGATAATCGGTGTCTATGTAGGCCATGATTCTATTGCATTTATGCTTAAATCCGCCTTTCCTGGATCGTTGATTTTGACCTAAATAATGAATATATTTAGACTAATAAATAAATTCTAGTTTTCTACAGGTGGGCTTCTATTCATTGAGTTGAAAAGAAAATATGCTGTAATACGATTAGATACATTATGATTCATTTCAATTGAAATTCTGCAGTCACTATTGCTTAAAATGCCTATTAATAATGAGAATTGCAAAAAACTAGGACTTGTTGACACTTTCCCAACATTTTCAAGCCCGTATCAAAATGTTTGGAACGGTAATTAAAAAAAAGATGTACAAATTGATTAAAGACCCGACCTTACGACTACAGGGAACGTATACATTTACCCCATCACGACACCCAGAATTTCACTACCGAGTAAAAGTAAAAGCTCGTTTAGCCTGGTGCATACATTGAGTGACACTGAGGAGTTCCCACAGTCAATGCAATTAGCCTAGGCACGCATGAGGACCAAATTCATTAACCTCTTTCTTTTATGAGCTACTCAGGAAGAGGAGTGGGCGGCAACATGCCCACCGCCATTGTTTGGGACACACTGCTAAGTGGATGAACACCAGTGACAACCCGACAAACAACAAAAAGGAGACAAACGTATTCAATGGGCTTTTTTTTCCTCATCTAAAGTCCGCCGGCTGTTTATTTTCCCCTCCCTCCCCCTCCCCCGGCCAAGAAGAGCCTTCTTGTTGCCGCGGTTGCCAATTTAAACATTGCCATTCTCCCACTAGGAGACGTTCCAAGGTCTCACAGAAAGGCAAACATCTCATGAGGGATGGAAGAAACAATAGTCACAACAGTCAATGGTTAAAATCATGGGATTTTCTTGTTGTCTTTGTATCTATGAAGTCGTATAGTGCACATTTTTTTAAGAAAGGAAAGTGACTTTTGATGAAGATGGAATCAGAAAGGATGAACTAAATCATGAATTTATTATCAGAGAAAATGAATTCAGCTGTAAGGAATTAGAGCAAAAATGCAATATTACTTGTTCAGCTGGTCTTTTCTCTGAGCCTAAAAGTGGGACATGGCTACGAAAAGTAAGTTTAGCATTTAGCCTTTTGCTGATGGCTTACTCTGGGACTCCCGGCTCTACTAAATGTCATCATAAAAAAGGGGGGGCGGGGGGCAGCTTGGAGAGTTTGTGAAACAGGGTTTTTCCATTTCACTTCCATGAGCACTTTCTTAACACATCTTTTAAAACAATTCACATTGATTTGAACACATTTCAGGTTTTGACCTTAGCTAATGGAGAGGAACTGTTAAATCTACAAGCACCATCTACTGTTAAAACTACAAAATGCCACAGAATGTAAGGGGAATTTTAGTTTCTTGTGCGGACCCTATTGAACGATATTTTCTCAATTCGCTGCGGGCTGCAGTTTGCACACCACTGTATTAGGAAGCCTAAATACTCAGATATTTATCCCTAAATGTCAAACTCCATCTCAACAACATCCAATAAATGCCTTTTTTTACTCATGCCAGCTCAATATGAAATTCAGCGCTACTACGCGTTGAACGTGACCGAATCAATTCCCCTGCACACGTTCTAATCAAACATACATTAACCTTGGACCCTGCAACCATTGTAGGAACTTTTATAACTTCTTCCTGGCATAAAGCGAGCGGAGAAACCCTCATATAGCAGTTTGATGCAGAGAGATTAGCCAAAGCAGCTGCTGTATGATACAAGGTTATTACTTTCTGCGATATGTGCACCTGCAATGAGGTTTAAATTTAATGACTATGTGCGGAAAACGCGAATTCATGTTTTATGATGCACTTTATTCCTTTAGAGTGCCCTGATTGTAAATACATCACTCATTTCTTTAATGGCGCATGTATCTCTGACTTTGTTGTCCTTCGCTAAGGACAGAGAAAGAGTTGGAAGGCCACCAAGCGGGAAGGAAGAAAAAAAATAAAAAAATAAAAATTCTTTCGACAACAAGTGACAAATTCCCTCACTCACCCGGGTGACTGATGACTTTGGGGTGTACCGGGTTGGCGGCATCAGCCGGAGAACATTCAGAGCTAATAATAAGCTGAGTCAAGGAGAGATAATGGCTCCTGTGGTTTAAAGGACGGGGAGTGATAGAGAGAAAAAAAAACATGTGTACCTGTCCTTTAAACTCAAATTAAGTGTCAGTATATACATGCAAAAAAAATGGGACACTAAACAACCATTGGTTATGAGTACATTCTGTGGGTTTCGCATACTTGTAAGGGTAAACACTATCAAAGGCTTTTACACACTGATTCAATGATAGAATCTTCCCATTGAGTATTTAAAAATAAATGATCAAGATTCAAGGAGATACAAAACTATCGAAATGTTAAAATGTCTTTTGGAATGGCTTGCCTCTGCATAGTTGAAAGCAATGATATAGTTGGAGATAAGGACTCGGGTACAAGGCATATGCCTGAATGGAAAACCGTAGTAGAGACTCGTCAAGATTATTGTGCGATGCGTCGGAATATGAAATTAAAAGCTCCGGGGAGATTTTACCGTAGAAATTCCAATCTGAGACAGAATCACCATAACACAGCACAAGAGGGCTCTCACCCGACACAAAAGCAACTTGGGCTCGATTATTATTGGATCTTAGTCACCAAGCGAATGATAAATATTTACATTTACACCTCTCTATTCAACAAGCAAGCCCAGTGATTGAATAACTAATAACATATCATCGGAAAATACTAAAACCGAGAATTTCAAATGTGATTAAATTGATCTATGGCTCTTTTTAGGGTTGTGGCTCAGTGAACGCCAACCCAAGAAACTCAAGTCAAGCACCCTCTGAGGTGACTTTAATCTGAGGGTATGTTCCAAAGCTGGGGTACCTAATGTTGTGTCCAGTGGCAATGATTAGAGCCGTGATGACTGTGATGTTGTTTATGCTCAGGTCAAATAACAATGGCAGCAGCATAATTTAAAACCCCGGCACTCCCCGGGCACAGTAGAGTACAGTAAATGTCATTGTTAGCGAACAAGATCCCTGGCGGTCAGCACGCCGAACGCCGCGGCTGCTTTAATTTGACTCAGTAGTAGGTACAACTGTGTCGACCAAACAATCACTTAGGTCCCGTCACTAAGAAAGTGTGCGTAGCGCCAAAATGCCAGATAAATGCAGAGCGCGCGGGGGTGATTGGACGCGTGAGCGGGGAGTCCCACGTGCGTCCTCGCCGTCATATGAAATGCGCGGTCATCAATAAATCAGAAGTGGATGCATTATACATGGCTGTCCGTGCATGGTAAGCGTGCGCACATATGTGTGTGCACTCTTTTTAGCAAAATCGAGTGCAGCGGGAAAGGATTTTTCAGTTGTTGTTGTGACGTTAAACGATATCTGTGCTGACATATATTTTTTTTATCTGTTAAATTTGAGGTTTTATTTAAAAAGGAGGGTTTTCGTTCAAAGGTTTGAACATTTTCAGCAAGAAAGTTGTTAAGTGTCCAAATTGCTCAATTATCATTCAATACATTATTTTAAGAGATATATTTTGTTTATTAGTTATTACTTTATATTTGGGGGGCTGAAATCACAAATGGGCTGGGGGATATGTAACGCAAAACTTTTCTACTCTATTTTAGTATCGTACTTTTGTTAAACATTTAACATTTTTGAAATCCTTTATAAGGAAAGTGAATTTTCAATAAACTCAACAACTGGCCTATCACAGTCAATGAGTTAATACATATTTTTATTTTTTTACCTGATTTTGATCATCTATTTAGCAAGTAAAGGTGTGTTTTTAACAAATAAATGTGAAGTTGGCCCTCACATTGGATTTTTTGAAAGCGGACCTCAGAGAAAAAAGTTTGGACACCTCTCCTTTCAATAATAGTCGAGATAAAAACGAACGACTGACAAAATCACTTCAACATAGTTTCTTGGCACCAAACTAAGATGCGTCAGAGCTATTTTTACATGAAAAAGGGTCTGATTTAAGCACATAAATAGCAAATCAGTGCAACAAAAAGCAAAGCAAAATCACGACAGCAGGCCCCAACCCAACTTTGCTTCTTCCCACAACCCACCAAAACACCAAACCGCACACAAGCGTGCACATCAGAGAACGCCGTGCAATGCCTACTTCTATTTCCCCCCCGACAATCAGTCACCCCAATGACTCTAGGAAAGAAATGCTACTTTACAGCGATAGAAAATGAACACAGGAACCCAAAGGAAACCCGTGGCAGGTATGGAGGACACGTTCAGGACGGGAGAAGACGCCGGCGCGAGCGCGACGTAAGCCTCGTATTTAAATGGACGGCGTGGCATTAAAGTGGAGGGTCGGTGTTAAGTGATTAGCAGAGATTGGGGTGACCTCCAAGCGCACCTTCCACGAGGACGCCGAGAGAGGGAGAGCGACCAAGGGTCGGGGTCCAGCGACGCCGGCCGCTTTACCTTTCTCTTCTGCTCGCGGGACATGGCTCTCCTGCTCTTCCTTCGCTTCTCCTTCTCATCCTCCAACGCATTCACATCCACTTCCCCCCGATTCTTCTTCAGCTGGGAGGCCGCGTGAGCCATGACGGCCGACGGCGCGCCTCACCTGAGACCCCGGAGAAGTTGGACGACGTTGGCCGCGGCGGACGAACCCGGGGTCCCAGGGCGAAATTTCGGGGTAGAAAAGGAAAGGGGGGGAAAGGGAAGAAAAATGCCCTCCTTTTGAAAAGGAGAACGGAGAAGCGTAGGCTCTCTCTTTGGGGCTTTGGGCTCAGTTATCCTCTTTGCCCTTCCTTCCCGCCGCCCAGGTCCGCTCCCTCTCTTCTGGACTTCAAAGTGACGGACCCGGCCGAGTCTTCTTCGCCTCCCTCCCTCCTGAGCCGGGAGGTGAGGACGAACCCAGTTGGAGGGAAGAGCGGCGGCGGCGGCAGCAACGACGGCGGCGGCGTGATCATCGCCGGCGCAGAGGTGGATGGAAGGAGGGAGGCGGTGAGGGGGAGAGTTTGACAGAGAATGGAGGGCGGGCGTGAGGGGAGCGGTTACCACGGCAACCAGCGTCTGTTTCGCTCCAGCCTCCCAAATGGTCCTAGATACTCCGTGCCGCGCACGTGCCTCTGTGTGTGCGTTGCGCGGGTGAGAATGAATGAAATCCAGGCGAAGGTGAAAAGCAGCAGCTGGCGCACACACTCAGAGTCATCCAAATACACACAGTGCCCTCTAAATGTATATAATACACATATAGATATAGCGGCCGATCCCTGCATGGAGTTTTTGTATGTTCTCCCCTGGGCTTGCGTGGATTTTCTCTGGGTACTCTACTTCTCTTACTATATCCCAAAAACATGCATGGTAGGAGTATGAACAGTTGTCCATCTCCTTGTGATTGGCTGGCCACCGATTCAGGGTGTCCCGCGCCTGCTGCCCGTAGTTGTTTGGGATAGGCTCAAGCACCCCCATGATCCTTATGAAGATAAGCGGTTCGGAAAATTTATGTTGAATTTCTTCACATTAGCGGATTTTTGTTTATTTTTTTCTATCGTGTGTGTGCCTAAGAATTTTAAAAAAAGAAAGAATTAAAAGGTGGCCTATTTAAAATGTCCTTGACAGTCGCTGTGCTCACCACGACAGACAGACCAGATTGGCGGCACGTGTGGCGGCCATCTTTGCGTCCGCGTCTGCACGCGTGGCGTCGCAGGGAGCTTGACCGGGTCCTGACGCTACCATCAGGCTGCCCCAGCGTGCGCCTGTTATTCTCACAGCACGGCGAGCACACGCGGTTTTAGCGCGTAGTGAGATTATTAGGGAAAAGGTGGTGGTCTGCGATGAGCCCCCGTAGACGCGTAGCTGGTGGACACCCGTGAAATTCCCCTTTCTAAACTCCAAACCGATCACCCCCTCTCTAGTTTCCTTTCTTTTCAAACGCCGTGCAGCTATAGAAATCGGCAATGTCGGGGGGGGGGGGGGGGGGGTGGGGGGGGGGGGGGGGATGCTTGCTCGCAGCCCCCATCGTGCATCGGGGGGTGTCACATTATGCCAAATGATCATGCCGTTGCTAGGCGAGGACCAATGATGGGGCTACGGGTACGACAGGATGGATGGATAAGGAGAGCAGAGAGGTGAGAAAAAAAGGATTGTCGATTGTAAGCAATGGCTTACAAAATGTGATGGATGATAATATTTAAAAAGGTGCAAAAGGCATCATTAAGTCCAATTCATAAGTTCCAAGCTGGCAGGAGAAGGAGACAGCTTAGTAGTAAAAGCAGTGCCAAGGTGGCTGTCACTGAACGCCACAACATTTACTCCAAGACAAAAAAAAAATTAAAAAAATCAGCTCCCGAGTTGGCGGGCCGCCGGCAAGGAGTCGTCGCCTTTTGGAACTTTTCCACCCGCCGTTTCCGGGCACGTTTCCAGACAGACAGAAGGCCACCGACGTTTGGTCCCGGGCGCCAAAATATTACAGCCACGGGGAACGGAATGACACGTTTATTGGAACGGAATTGTCCAAAATGTGTCATATCTCACCCTAAAGGGACTTTAACGCCGCCTCACTTCCACTCTTCACCGTTTAACCTGTTACTTGTCTTTTTAAAGACAGCATTTAACAAAAGAAATTGCTCAAACCAAATCAATTCACCACTTAATGACATCCAAACGACCAAAAAACGATTCTAATTGACACACACATGCTGTTATGCAATAAAAATTCTCTGATGTATATTCTACATATATAGCTCTTAAATATATCGAATAATATTACATTTGAAAATGTATAGAGAACAATGCTTGATAGCGATGATTTGCACCACGTACGTACTGTGAATAGTTTTACAGTTTGTTATTCAAATTTACTGAATTATTTATAAGCTAATAACGTATTTCCCATACTTTTTTTGTAGTTTGGCTGGGCCTGCGACTTATATGTATGACTTGTTTTTTCACTTTGACCACCAACACCGTATTATGTTGTGTTTTTAGGCTATAGTTATAAAAAAAATCTTAATATTATATTAGATTAGATAACTTTTTTCATCCCGTATTTGGGAAATTTCATTGTCACAATAGCAAGAGGGTGAGAATACAGACACAGAAGACATTTTAGACATAAATAAATAAATAAGTATATATGTATAAATTTATTATTATTATTATTAATTAAAAATATAAATGAATATGGTACTTTAACAGATGCCTATTGTGTCTGTGTTGCCTATTTTACTACTACACTAACAAATATCATTTGTCCTTAGTTTCTAAAAAAATTAAAAAACCTGGCCACCCCAAAATTTTAACTTATATACTAGTCAATTTTCCCCCTTTTCTTTGGCTAATGCAATTTATACTCGGGTGCGACTTTTAGTCCGAAAAATACGTCAGTGTAATTTTATAGATTCTTTACCCGCCTGAAAAAAAAATCTTCACTTAAATTGACTATACTTCATCGGAATGAGTGGTTGTTCTCCAGTTATTTTTCCGACAAACGTTAACGGACGTCTTCCAGCCTGGAAATTCCAAAAGGGGCAGCCTGGCCAACCGAGACCGCAATTTCATTGCCCTTTTGACCTTTATGGCTCCGAGAGCACGTCCCAGGCGGGGAACCAAAGGTTGGGGGGTGGTGGTGGTGGGGGGGGGGGGGGGGGGGGGATGCTGGCAGCAGAGGGACAGTGTGTGTGTGTATGTGTTGGGGGTTTGAGCTCGATGGGTCAAACAGAGGGGGAACAATAAGTAATTACACTAATCGCATGAATGGTATTAAAGCTCGGCTTGATGATGATGCTCGTGAAGCCCCCTCATCCCCCCGGAGTGCATATATAAACTTAAGGGCTAAATTATTCACACGGTCCTCATATTTTGTTATGATTTGAATGGGTATTACTGTCTTAATCTTTATAAGGACACAAAATGTCAACAGACTAAGGATAATGAAAAAGACTGTATGAAAAGTACTGCCCTTCATGTTTACATTTTTGAGGGAAGATATTTGACTCCATTTGAAGGAATTCTGTTCTTTTATTTAAGTTTGGATGATCTTACATTTTAAATAAGGTAGTAGAGTGATTGTTCAAATAAAGAAAGGTAAGGGGAATTTTTCATCTCTTGGTATTGAATGCACTTGACTGCCTTTGTAATGTGCTGCCCTCTCGTGTTCGATCAAAGATACTGAAAATGGGCTTCAAACTATAAAAAGAAAACAATTGGTAATGCATCACACTGTCATTAATACACCTCAACTTGAGCTCAATGTTTAAAAAAGATTATTTGATCAATATTTACACGATATGCCACTCGGATTAGACTGTTGATATAAAAAAAAGACCCCCGGCCAAATCAAATAGAAGACATACGAAAGGTTAAGAGTGAAAGGTGTCAAAGGCCAACAGCAATATTGACGGATGGGGGAATAATTATAGATTTACCAACACAACGCCTACACGGACCCTGAGGGGGGTTGCTAGGAATAACTTGGACATATTGCAAATTATAAAATGCTCCTTTTGCTTTTTGGGGAGTTGAATATGAATGGAAAGGGAAGGTTTCAGACTTGATTGAAATGTTCTATTTCTGGAGGCCCATTATTATTATTATTTTTATGGGAAAATTGTCCTAAATCGCTCTCATCCAGTTAATTTGCTAGTTTTGATGGTAGAGAAAGCAGCATATCCTGAATTTCTTATCAGGTTTCGTTTTCAGCACTCACTCAAATAGACGTAACCCACTTTGCTCCCACTAACCTAGCAAAATTTGTGTCAGGACCAAAAAACAAGAACAAAATGTCCTCACACAGTTTGCCCACGGGGGGGCAGCCACACATTCACAGAGGAGGAGGAGGAGTAGGAGGAGGAGGAAGAGGAGACATCTGAATGTGTGATGAAGCCTCTCATAGGAGATGAATGACATGAGGATGAGATTCAGGTTTTTTCCCCTTTTTTGTCATTCTGGGCGAGAATAAAGTGAACAGATGTGGGTTTGTCTTTTTTTTTCATGCAAAAGTGGGTCTGACACCAGCCTCATTCATTCTTCTGAAACGAAAACCATAATATGGGTCACAAAACCACAAGTGAATGAAATTGGAGAGAACCATCTGCCGCTTGGAATGACCTTAGCTCATCTATCTTTTAAGAGCAAAAGTCCCGAATGCATCCCACGTGTGGGCAACGCGTAGCGAGAATACCAAGTAAGCTTCAGGTGGACCTCCTCCGGAGCGGAGAACGTGAAGAAGTCAGCAGGTTACTTCACGACGGATAGACGGAGGGGAGCTGACATTTACAAAGCCATGCGGTTGGATGTCATTTGCTTTCATTTTGAATATCATTGCCACTGTGGTTTCTTTTCTCCCATTTCAAAGTGAAAGGTAAATTGCCAATCTAAAGCTTTAAATGAACCCAATAAAAAAAGGTTCAAATACCAAACATCCGAATTGCGAGCCCCAAGTGCTCACCACTAGTTCATCGTGCCACACTTTTTTAATACACCGTTCCTAACCTGACAAGCATCCTCAAACTCAGTAGCGGTCCGTGCATTTTCTCGTAGCGCGGGTAAAATCCACTTCCTAGCAGCATTTAGTGATTAAATACAAACACTGGAGCTTTTCAGATATCAGAACTTGGCCCACAATTGAAATATTATTTAGGAATATAGCCATATTTTACTCACCAAAAATCCTTTTTAACTGTACACAATAGTCATCCTCCTTTCTTTCTTCCTTCTTTTCTATCGGCATCGAAGCTAGTGCTGAAAGTCGAGCCTGTCCTGTCGTATTTCTGGCATAGTCCATCTTGAAAATGGCTTTAAATCAACACAACAATATATTTGTTGTGCAGCTCGCTCCAAATACAGTTTGGTAGCTCTGGCTAATCACTAGCCAATCATAGTTGGGGAAAGCGATGACGTATCCCTACGCCTGCGACAATGCACTGTGGTGTTGCCAACTCGAAATCTGATTGGTTAAAGCAACAGTCTTATCGACGCTTGTTTATTGCAGCAGAGCCTGCAGAACTGATTGTGAAGGCCTTGAGGCAGATTTCTGACCCTGGCAACAAATAATGGCTGAAATGTGATTGGTTAAATGCTTCAATATGAAAACACACATCTGGAAGCAGTTCAACCAGGAGGAAAAGCAATGAAAGGAAGCTAACAGACAGTATTCATGGACAAAATATAATATATGATTTAGATATTTCTTAGGCCAGCAGAGAAGGCCTTGAAGGCCCTGACGGCCCACCTTTGCTCAAACTACAACAACAACAAAAATCTTTATCCTCATGTGCATCTCATCCCCAAACTGCCGCAACCTCCAAAAAACGTGAGAAAACAGCCACATCAAAAATATCAATAATCTTAATAGGTTTTCCTTGCAATGTCTTCGGGCTATGGCTAAACAACAAGCAAACATGTTCGGGTTAATGAGGAATTTTAACCATGCGGGAACGCATTTCCCCACAAAACAAGCGTCATGCCTCATGGGTGGTGTTGCGTTTTCACGTGAAAGCTCACGCTTCCTTCCGCAGAAGAATAAACAATTTCACGGTCTGCTAGCGAGCACTAAAACGAAAAAGTCCGGCCCAATCGTGGCCTCCGTCCGCCTTTGATCGCGCTGCAAAGTGTCACCCACGCAAATGCCGCTCCCACTACAGCAAATTGTATTTCCCGTGACGAAAAGGTCTCTTAAAATAAAAAGGTAAGGACACATTTTGCTCCTTTTCTATTAAACGCATCCATCAAATGGCAACACTTTGCAGGAAGTCCAATCACATTAGGAGTTTCCCAGAAACGCCACGCGGACGAAATGACGGATCAATTTGGGCATTAATAAAACATCATTTTTCGATTCCGACCATTTCCAGCGGGCTTGAGTGGTTTTTAATTGGAATAGATAGCAAACCATGCAGACTTTTTTTTTTCTTCCAGCGGCTTAAATGGAGGAGAAGAAGATTCTAATGAGACTTCAGGTTGATTTAAAAGAAAAGGATTCCACATTGTAGCCATGAACGACTCTATCGGGACCCAGAATGGTATTTAATTGCTGCGTCACGGTCGCGTCGCCCCGGAAATCTTGAATATGTTGCCTACATATGAAGAGGAATTGGCTTGAAACCAGCGTGGGCGATTCCTCAGCTAATTTTGACGGTGAAGAAAACCTTTCGCCACTCTGGTGGGCGGCGTGCTGAGTTACAGCTCAGAAGGTTTTTCAATTATTTTTCTCCTTTGGGGATAAACGTCAACTGGAAGGTTCAAAATGCGGGATATGCAATGTGTCGACTGGCTAATTTTACATAAGTACAACATCAGTTTTTACAATACTTCAAATTTGCCGCAATTGTTTGAGGCATTTTTTATTTTTTGAGAATAGCTTCATTGGTTTCTAATAGTACCAACGGCAAACAATTTTGGCCTCTATTTTGAAAGGAAACGTGGAATAGTGATGCTACGAACGTTGAAGAAAGCGGATGATGGTTCGTTGGTGATCCGAAATGCTGAAAAATTGTAGAAAGAAAGCTCACATTACAAATACGGCAGTTTGCGCAATAGGACTAGCCATGAAAATGGTTTTGAATCGTAGTTTTGTGACTATTAAGCATTTTTCCAGCGCTTCTTTGACTGCCAAATTAAGTGGCCATGACAAATGAAGGACAACATTCAAAAAATAAGACACTTAAGTCACTTTAAGTCCAGAAATTATAGTTGAGACTGCCACCTAATGACCAATTAAAGTCATATTCACAGATAGTCAAACGGGACAAGAACCCCATCAATATGAAGCAGTGTCGAAACAGCTGTAAAAGCGACAAAATGTTGCAAGTGAGAAAGACTGCATGTTATTTTTCTTTTTCTCTCTCCTAAATCTGAAGGATTTGGAGAGCGATCAAAGACGGCGAGTACAGTTCTTTCCTCCCATGAGAAGCAGCGGACACCATATGCGTGCACCCGTCAGCGGGTCCGCATGCCATATGCCTGAATGTGCTGGCCTAACGCTTTCTCCGTGCCAGGCATCTCCATGTCTGCATCGGAGTGGTCCAGGGGGGGATCCTGTTTGCATCAGTCACTCAATGAGGGCCTATAATGATGTTTACCAAAGGACTTGACAGGGCTCAGAACTGTAACTCAACAAGTTTAGGACTTGGACTCAAAAACTTAAATGACTTGAGTCTCGCCTATCTAGCTTTGCTGACCTTTGATTCGTCACTCAGTTCCGTCTTCCCAACCTAAAGCGTAAGACCATTTCGCGGCCATCTGATGACCAATGAGTAGAAAGAGGCGGAGCTGCAGACGTGACCAAGAATCAAATATCTGATTATATGTTAGTGGAAGGCAAATCGTCTTTTTTTTATAGATGTGTCATATATTTATAGCTAATATACGAGACAATCAATCTGGCATGTCTGATTATTGTTATATTTTGGAGTGCAAAAGTGTAAGAATTAATACTTTAAATGACTAAATTATCACTTATTTGGGTCTTTTGCCGGGAAAACACACCTTATGCAGAAGCACTACCAATTTCGTCATACGCAGCTGGCTATGATGACAATTAGGCTTTTGTCGATTCAATGATGATGACAAACCCTATGTCCGATTATTATTATCATTATTATTGTTGATTAAACCAAGTAAAAATTTGGTATTCTTGAAGTTTTACAATGACACGACCTGTTTTTTTGCCTTAGTAAATTCCTTTGAAGATCCTGGTCAAGGCTGGATTACGATTTATGACTGGAACGGAGGTTGGCAAAAGCCATCCGGGTTTGTGTTGACGAGCGCGTCGACAGCGTAAAAGCGGCGCGCTTGTGAAGCCCGGCCCGCAGCGAGCCAGCCAGCCAGCGCGTAGAACATCCTCTCCCGGTGTCGTGTTTCCCCCCAACGTGATGGATTGCAGCGACGTGCCAGGAATGGCTACGCCTGAGGAACTCTCGCACTGGGCCAGCGGGCCGCCTCTCCATCAGAGTACATCACGCAGTCTCACAATTTCACATCTCTTCCAGAGCAAAGGTCAGACTCTGTCTCAGCATTTCCAGTTTGTATATTATTCCGCATGCGTGGATACATTGACGCCAAGCTATAATTCCGGAGCCGTCATTTCAAAGTATTCATGAACAGACGTTGCTATTTGTGACGGTTTAAAAAAAACATTAAAAAAAGGCTCTGCCAACCCACTTAAGGCTTTTTGGCCCGAGTGCCAGTTTGATTTCACAACATACTGTACGCAGTCAGCGTGTAGTATTTGTTGATACAAGGTGTAACACGCACGATGGGAGTTTTACTTGGAGAATGATTTTTCAGTTTCAAAAGAAATATCTTCTGCAAGTCGTGCATGAATGCACAGATAACATCTCCAGCACAAACTATTTCATCCACCTAATCCAAAGATCTCAACAAACAAATATTTGTGAGAAAGCGCACAACACGGTTCATAATACGTAAACCAAGTCAACAAAAAAGGACAATAATCAGAATTCAATATTTAGCAATTCTCGATCCTCTATGAAAAACAGCAATTCACCAAGTCGCTTAGTCATGAAAATAAACTAGACTATACATTGATCGGAAGGTACTCGGTCGTTTGGTCGCTGGTCTTTTGGTCGCTGGTCTTTTGGTCGCCCAGAAGGTTATTGAAAATTACCATTTAAATCGTTGCTCAAATTCCCTAAATACAAACTGCGAATTATTATTTAGTCATACTTAATGCCCTAGTAATTATTAGGCTAAAGAAAAGCTCCAAATTTGCCAGACTTTTATTGTTTTTTTGTTGGAGAACTTGTTAAGACCCTGACTGACGTACCTTCCTGAGTGTATCATACAAAGTCTTATACACACATGTACATACAAAGTCTTATACACACACACGCCGGCTCAGTGAAACTGCTCATGGCCATTGTTGGCTTTTATTGATGCGTAGACCGTGTTGTTTCCCTTGTTTTGTCGCCGGTCTTTTTGTCGCCCGTTGTTTGGGTCAGGGCGACCAAAAGACCGGCGACCAAAAAACCGGCGACCAAAAGACCGACGACCAAAAGACCGACGACCAAAAGACAGCGACCAAAAGACCGGCGACCAAACGACCACACACGGATCGGATTGGATCTTGTGACCAAATCCGATACAAAAAAACATAACAAAACTGAATATCGTTTCGGGATATCTCATGTTCACAAAATAAACACAGCCTTGGTAAAAGGTACTGCACCAAGACAAACGGATTGGACCTCCATTACCTTCAACAACAGATTCAACGATTTACCGAGCAAATTCAATGAGATGCACCGAAACAAGAACGCAAGCGTCTCCCTGCAACGCCATTGGACACCACCTGACGGCAACAAGCTTGGCGTCACATATCGCAACACCACCACCGTCAGCTCCGATAAGGCCGAGCCGTCACCGAATGCAATAACACCGGCAGACGGAAAGCGAGCACGACTTATCGACACCCCCGCGAGCGTCCAAAGCCGGGAGATGTCTTCCCCTTCGCCACGTTTGATAAGCAAACTCAGTCCGCCCGGTCTTTCCCTTCCCGCTCGTTCCAGCCGCTAGCCAAACAGCCCCGTCTGTTCCTGCTCTGTCTTGACAGCTGCGGCCCCCGGTCTCACATCAGTCTACATTTCCTGATATGTCACTCCGTTTGACTGCGCGAGCAATTGCTAGGAGTCGGGGAGCAGATGCATGCCGGTCGGCCCCCCGTCCTCCGCTCGCCGCCGTCCCAATCCCCAACTTTTGGCACCCGCGGGCGCATTTGACTCGTGACGCGTGGCTCTATCCGCGATGGTGACTCGCATCCTCTTCAAAGTGCGTCCTCACCTTCTTCTGCCCTGAGCTCTACCTGTCATAGCCAATCAGGCGGGGGCCGCGTTGAAAAGGGGAAGGGGTCACGGGGTTAAAAGCCAGCCTCCAGGGGGCTCTAAGGTGGTTCATAATTTAGATCAAATTTTATTCTTTAAATTAGTAGAAGGAACCAATTGAAGAAAGCATGATTTTTTTTTCTGAAGCCGTTTCCATAGCAACACAGTACCATCTTCTGGAGTGAGTCACATGACTGAAATTACCCCAATGTGGAGACGGCTCTCGAATTGAGCAAATAATTGGCCAATTTTCATTATTTCCTGACTATGAGCAGCTATTTTTCACCCACATGATTTGAACCCTGCGGTTTCTACAGGGCGACTAATTTACAGATTTTTACAGTCTAATGAGCTTCATGTCTTTTAGTGTAAATACGGCATAATACCATGTGGAAATCGTATAGTACGGCGTGGCTGAAATATGAACAAATTCAGTTTTCTTATCAATTTTGTACGGCGTGTCGAAGAATACAAAAGTATCCGTTTTTGTTTGCAATGGGAGAAAAAAAGTCAAATTCTTTATGCATTCTCTTATTAGACTACACAAGATTAAAATCATTTCAGATCATTTCAATTGGGGAAAATTGATTTCATTATGACAGAATGCCTCCCAAGGAAATACAAGACAGCCATGAGACATTAGAGGTAAATCTTTCAACGCTCACCTTTTTAACTCTTTGCATCTTCAATTCATTAACGCCATCTGCGACCCGCGTGCACGTCTCGTATGCGACGCCAAGACAACCGACAACAACAACAACAACAAGACGTTGAGAGTTCCCAAGAAGCCGGCGCGCTTTCCACGTGGCGGCTGCGAGCGGTTAATCAGACAAGTTGTAATCTGGTTAGGAGATCAACAAATGAGCTTCTCAAAAGCTGAAAAGAAGGACACAACCTTACAAACATTACAAAGGGCCTGATTCTATCACGTGCCAAAACAACAGGAGGGGATGCAAAACCACTACGAGAGTTTTAAATCGGATTAAAACCACAATCCAGGTTTAGGTTATACTCCGCATATTTTGGCCTGCGAGTCAAGTTTGAGTCCCTTGATTTTCTAGATCTGCCGATACCGAGTCTTGATTCATATTGGAAAAGAAAAAGAATATCACATCCAAATGTCTTTTTTGCCAATTTGAAAAAAGCTATCCAGAATTGAAGCAACTATATAAGGTTATTAGCGAAAACCCTTTTTTTGCAAATCTGTACAAAATAAGCTATAAATAAATTACACTTAAATATTTTCTTCTAATAAATAAACTTCTGTATAAGTTCATCTATAAAATATACTACACCTATCATCATTTTAAAGGATTTATCCCTGTGCAGAAACATACGAAAGTCACTCATTGACAATGGCGCTGCAAAATGGACCAAAAAAACGTCCAAAACAGCTCTAAGGAATCAAATAAATTCAACTGAATCGCACCCTGTTCTGAGTGACATTGAGTTATTCCTGAAATGTATTTTGGCGCACACATCTGGCATGGCAGATTCACTTTGGAGTCATAAATTTGGGCGTAAACAGTTATGACGTCCAGAACGTGCAAAAAAAACAGAGCTGGAATTAGAATTTCACCTGCGGCTCTTTGGCTTCACTTCAGATTCATTAAATGCGGTTTCTGTCTATGCAATCAGTAATGATATTACGGTGAAAGGTGATTTTAAACTCTCATTTTCTTTTATTTGAGGATGTAATTATTTTTTTCCCATGAATAATCTCGCTAGGTAAAATAACTATAACATAACTGAACACAATATCCTTTTTTGTGACTGCTGAGGTGTTTTTGAGGTGCTTAATTATTAAGATAAATCCAGCCGTTCACATTCCTTGGCCAAACAAAGTCAAGTAACGTATGCAGTAATAAACGTAATAAAAGTCCTGGTCCAAACCAATTGAAACATCGCTTAAAATCTACACACAAAAAACACACTGGACACTAAGGAAGGGTAACTGAGGGGTTTCCAGCAAGTGGACATCTGACCACTACCGCCTCCTGCTGACAGATCACCACTAGCATTCAACTTCAAAAAAGGACTACTGTAGACAAATAAGAATTTTAAAATGGAGCGCCAATATTGATAACATCTAAACATCAACTTTCTCTATCGTGCTGGAGTATTTTTTTCCTAATCTGAATTAATGAGCTTTACAGGTTGGACTGCTCAAAAAGAAGAGGGAGTTGCATCATTCCCACCCTTCCTTCGGCTACAGTCATCCATTCCGACGTCTACGTCTGCTCCGTGTTTGTCCAAAATTCCACCATGCTTCAGCTTTTCACAGCTCCTCGCCAAGTGAGGGAGTGAGACTGCTACAGCAGGAGGAGTTACAAAAGGAGGTCAGACGGCGGATATATCATTTTTTAATTATTAGCGCCACAAGAGTCGAGAAAGGAAGCCAAACGTAAATAAAATAAGGCCATATTTGCTGGGCGGCCGCTTTGCTCAAAAGCCCAATTATAAATATAAAGATGTATTCAAAACGGGGCAGCCGGATCGCCGCCCCGAGCTGGCGGCAATGTTGATAAATGCGCCCCAACAGATGACGGAGGATCGATACAATCGTTCCAAACTGCAGCCATTTTAAGCATTTTTGCGGCAGCATTTATCACTAAGGATTGATTGAGTGTAGTTTGGACAAGGTAGGAATCACATTGACTAAAATGGGGGCGTATTGGAAAATGGACTTTTTAATTGGGAATTTGCAAAGCTTGGGGAGTTTTTGCGCACCTGTCAAGGGGGAGCCATTGTTTTTAACCATCTGTCTGTTTTTAAAAATGTCTCAATGAACTGTTTTAATGGTGCCCGGACATTAGGAAGATATCGTTTTAATGGCAACTGACACTAATCTCGATTTATTGGCAAAAAGTATGCACTGGTATAGAGTTGATGGTTGTCAGGTGCACTATCGAACGTACCGTCGCAAAACCAGTGCATACTTTTTGCCAATAAATTGAGATTAGTGTCAGTTGCCATTAAAATGATATCTTCCTCTTCGACTAAAACAAATCTCTCCCCTCTTAACGAAACCCTAAATTTGTCTGTTATTATAACTGTCTGGCGACGAAGTGTCCGGCGACGAATTGTCCGTCGACGAAATGTCCGGTCACGGTTTTAATGATGGCAATTTAAAGGGTAAAGGGTGTTTTGAGTGATGAGCATGGTCACTAAATGAATTAAACTGGGAATTCAGGGTAGAGTGATGCAATCTCCTTTTCCCAGTCAAAGTGGACAGATGCTTTACAATATTTTCATCAGTTACGAGTCTTTTCTGGTGGTTCCCTCGTAATCCCATTCATGACCGAGGTGGTAATGCCATTTTTTGGAACATTCCGCTGGTGCAGATTATCAGCGGCTTGACAGCTCCAATTAGCCCTTCTTGAAGATGGAATAATATGATGAAGAAGGATCATCCGCGCTCTGCGATCTCATTCCCCCCAGAATCCCTCAAACGACACTTTTAGTGGGCGCGGATTAAAGACGGAGACACTTCTAGGCCCCGCCGAGATTTCGTCTGTCTATCCATTCTTTTTCTTGTCTCCTTAGATGTTAATTTGACGACTTGATCGCAAGTCATGTCATCTTGGCCGGCTGGCGTGTGCACCCGCATGGCTTGCGGGGCGACTCTGGGGGGATTACACAACCAGCCCACGGAAGTGGGGTCAATACTAATGCTGTTTTCATCCGTTTGCGACTGTGACCGTGCTGGCTAAAATGACAATTAGCCGCCACTTTCACGTAGGAAACGACGACCTCTCCCAAATGCTTCCTGGCGTCACGCGGCGCTTTTATGAGGAAGCTTCAGAATAACTTTTTGCCTGGGCGACACACTTTCAATCACTTATTTGAGCAAAAACCTCATTGGTTTAACTGTTGGTCGGAACAAAAACCAGGACCAAAAGAAGCCCAGTTTGGAGACCCTTGATCTAAGCCCAAACACAGTCCAAGAAAAGTTGACACCACCTGTAGACCCACTTTTGTGTTTTTTCTGTCTTAATGATTTGATTTGGTGATTCTCAATGATCCCATTTACTTTGATTTGCTTTGTGCTTTTGCTTTGTTGTTCTGTCTAATCACCCTCTTGCTACTGCCACAATGAAATTTCCCGAATACGGGTCGAATAAAGTTATCCAATCCAATCCAATTGAATGACTTTGTTTCCCGCGACTCCCAATACACACATTTCAACGACCAATGGCAGTCTTATCCGCAAATATAACTATTAAGATCCAACGCTTTACTTTCACATCATTTCCCCTCAAAGTCCAACATTGTTAATTACAAGTTAGCACGCAACCCCCAAAGAAGAACCACGAGAGCGTGAAAAAGCGACACCCTGGCGAACAGAAAAGACAGGTGGACCAGAACCACTCAATCTTTCGGCAACGGCGAGGAAGAGCATATCTGGCTCGTTTAATGCATCCGGGGAGGAAGTGGCTTTCCCTCTGTTCCCTCACAACTCTATTATCGTTTCTACGGGTACGTGGCGACACGACTCCATCATTTAAGTGAGTCTGTCAACATTTTCTCTCATCTTCGTCCACCCACTCGCTTTTTACGTAACACCTCAGTGCAAGTCTTTAAATGATTCACGTACGTCGTTTCCCTTCCTTATACAGTTACACTTTGATTGACGGGTAACCGAACAAATGGTTTTTTCAGATACAAATGATTTTTTTTCTTTTAATTTTACTGATTTTGATTTAATATTAGTGACGAATCAACTGGAAATTTGAGTCGTTTCTGATGCAGATCCCCTTTTATTGTAAAGCACGCAAAGTTGTGAAATCACAACTCGGCAAATGCGTTCTCTGGGTGAACTCGGCCATCTGGGAATGAGCGGAGATGACATTCCAGAGATCTCAGTAGTGATTTATTCATAACTGGGGTGAGGGACAACGCCGCCTTGCCACTCCAAAGCCACTTCCTTGACACCTCTGTTCTGCATCCCACTACCGCGCCAACATTTTCTCTGCTAGGTCATCTTTTCTGATCACATCATTTTGGACCCCAATCTCAGTCCAACTGACCTGACTCTGCGGCTCCGCCCTCACCTAATACGTCAGCAATGTATTAAATAAAAAAACAAACGTAACCAAATATTAAATATTTTCGATTTGAACTCTTGCATGATGCTATTTTAGCATTTGCTTTCCGGGTCAGTTATCAGATTGTGATGGCATTTAATTCCACCTGTCAGCATCCCGAGTCAAATTAGATTGGACACATATCATCGTCAATAAAACAGGATCGTGCAATCTCAGTTGAAATGCTTTTGATGAACAGAACTCAACGATTCGGAACGAGGTAAGTGCTACAAGCAACTAACTAACTTTCTAACCTCGCCTATTCATCATTCTCCCATTCTCCATATTCACAGTTCTTACCAGCTCATCATCCCTACATATTTAATGATAGCTCAATTATAGGCTCAAGAAGGAATTGGCTCCGCCCATGTTTCTGCCGATTTGGGAGCGACCTCTCCGACGCCGGGCATGTCTTTCCGCGAACTACGCACGCACGACCACACATTGGCATCCAGAGGCTATCTCATTAGCAGCCTCACACCCTCAAAGCTGGCGGTTGTCACGTTACGGATAAACTAGCCGCTCCCGTATCACACAAAGACAATGTTATATATGCCAACAGTCGCCAATACACAGCCGTGAGCCTGCAGCCATGTTACTTTTGCACATCAGCGTGTTGATGTGCAGTTTTGTCGGGTATCAGACGGCAGCTGTACTCCACGTCAGAGATGTTATTCATATGTTCTAGTTTCAAAACATCATAATAAAACATTAGTGTGATAGTTAAGATTAACTCTCTTAAGATGAAGTGATACTAAGGTTGTCATTGTGGTTATTTCACCTGCAGTGTCTTTATATCGCTAAATATGGGATTATTTTGCGAATAAGTGTTGATGTCTGGTTTATGAATATTCTTCCTTTTACAAAAAGCATATTTTCCGCTTTTGTGTGAGCAATTTTGCAAAACTTACTAATGTTCTAGTTCTGAAATGTCCAATCACTCTCGAATAAAAGAAGGTAGACTATTTCATTTTCCCAGGGAGAGCAGGTAGTCTATTCAGTGTATAAATAATAATGGAAAAATCAGTCCAGATCTTCACTTGACGCAAAGATAGCCTGGACAATCAGAGTCAGTCCTTTCGAGACTTGCAACTTTTTAATTTATTGGCTCATTACATCAGCAATAACATTGTCAGATTTGTCGCCGTGCGAGTCCGAGCCCGAAGAAAAGCGGGGAGACCGCTCGTTAAAATCAAAGGCGAGGAGAACGCCTGGACGCCGTGGAGAAAAGAGAGCGGGCGGTGTCGGGCAATTAATGGCCGACGGCGGGCCGGTCAGACAAAGCAGCTGTCAAGAAATGGACTCGAAAAAGATCAAACGCGCAAGACTTTGTATCGGCCGACTGCCTGTGTCTCTTCTGTAAAATTGAAGGGGAATAAAATAGGAATTTAAATGAGGTGAACATTTTTTTTGTTCTTGGAAAGCTCGGCGTCAAGTTGATCACGCCATGGGCGGTATTCATCTCCCAAAGTTACGTAAGTTTGGTAAAAGCCTGGAGAATTGAAATCAGGCACAAATATTACCGAATAAATTGTGATGTGTTTTTATAAAGGCTGCTAAAAATAGTCTTCGGCAGTCACCGGGGGTCAACAGACGAAACGTCGGCCGCGAGGCTCTTTCTTTAAGCGCCGAAAAAAGCTTTTGTTGTCCCACTTGCCCGTGTTTAGCGGTTGCCGAGGCAACGCGGCGCCAAAGAAAACGCAAAGAGGATCCCAAATTCTTGAGATGTCTTTCTTTCGTTCTCCCGAACAAATCCAACGGCGCAAGTTTAGCTCTCTAGTCCCTCCTTTCCCGTCTTTCTATCCTCACACGGCGGAGACTTTGAAATGAGGAGGCACGGGAAAAAAAGGAGAGAAATAAACACAACAAGAGAAGAGCAGGAAGCGGAAAAGGCTGCCATAATGAGGCGGCAGCAGATGCTTGTACAGAAAAGAACCAGCCAAGTGCACCCAGAAAAACACTTCAAAACAAAATGTCCTCTGTTTGCAGCTATGCCAAATACGGTATAGATAAAAAAATATGTTTAAAAAAGTATCCGAACATACCTGCTTTATGAATCAATCTCAATCAAATCTCCACTGAATTCCCACTATCACTAATTTTTTACACGTTAACTAAACGACTGTGTCAAAGAGTATACATAAATAACTGATCGAGAGATTCACGGATCCAGACCTACTGAAAAGTGCTATACAAATTGTTGGGGTTATTCTGGGATATTATAACATTAATTTGGGAAAGTTTCTGCCTCTGCAAAATCGCAACCTACGGCAAAATACAAGGTAAGCTTATGACTCAATGGAAAACAGCAGTCGTGAATTGTTGTTTTTACCAGACGACAAGTCGTAAGACAAAATTGAAAGTGAGTCAGAGGAGGAAATGTTATCAAACACATTTAAAGTCACCATAACACGGCACAAGTGGGTGAAAGAGAGCCAGCACCAGTCATGGAAGCGCCATTAACATCGAATATCAGGCGCCTGATGAATAGCAAATAGCTTACATTTACGCCTCTGTGAGCAAACATAGCGATTCAAAAAACCAATCATTTGCCATCTGAAATTATTGTGGCAACAGTTGTGCACATTCCTCTTCTGAAATGGCGGAGTTTTTGAGAAGAAGTAAAACGGACAGCTGATTAAAAAGGCGCATTCGGAATTGCATTCAGCGCCGTGAAATGTCCACTTGCCGAGGTTTCACGCCGAGAGAAGCGTACGACGACAAACATCTCATACGCGACGATAGAAAGCCGTTTAAAATGTGCTGAGCTCTCTGTGTTATCGATTTATTCTTTCAGGAGAAGAGGGGAGGGAAAACTGTGCTCGCTAAAGGCCGGATGGGCTGAGCAGGGAGATTTGCAGAGTGAGTGCTAGATGGAAAAAGTGGAGAAGAGTGCTGGTTTTGTGTTGATTACGAGGAGACTCTTCACCCTTTTGTGCCAGCGTACTTGAGTTTGGATCAAA
Source organism: Stigmatopora argus (assembly GCF_051989625.1). Taxonomy (NCBI): domain Eukaryota; kingdom Metazoa; phylum Chordata; class Actinopteri; order Syngnathiformes; family Syngnathidae; genus Stigmatopora; species Stigmatopora argus. Next base: position 3,963,806 of record NC_135397.1, on the reverse strand, counting down.
AGCCCGGCCTGAGTCAATCAATCAGTGCTGCATACAAACGCCAGTGATGGAGAGAAGCTAATTTATGCCATAAGGCATAGAAATGTCAGTTGCGTGACTAACTGCCAATATTTATTTTCCTGTATGTGTTGTTAAAGTAGGAGCTGTTTGAAGGATTCTAATTATTTGAACAATTTCCTTCAGGATGTGTCTGGCCTTTTCTACAGTTACAATTTAATCTAAAAAAAAATGAAGATGTGGAGCACCATAGCAAAGAAGCAGAGTTTGATTAAAATTGTCTCTGAAAAGTAAAGACCAAACTATTCTCAAACCTCCCTAAATCTCCAGAGGAGGTATTCCTCTTAACACTTCCCTCCCCAATGTACACCCGTGTGCGGTCGATTGGTCGGCGGTCTTTTGGTCGCCGTCTTTTGGTCGCCGGTCTTTTGGTCGCCGTCTTTTGGTCGCCCGGACCACAACAATGGGTGACCAAAAGACCGGAGACAAAACAAGGTAAAACAACATGGTCTACGCATCAATAAAAGCCAACAATGGCCATAAGCAGTTTCACTGAGCGGACGTGTGAATGTATAAGAGTTTGTATGTACATGAGTTGTCCCCTTAGGAAGGTTTGTCAGTCAGGGTCTTAACAAGTTCTCTAACAAAAAAACAAGAAGAGTCCGGGAAATTTGGAGCTTTTCTTTAGTCTAATAATTAATAGGGCATTAAGTATGACTAAATAGTAATTCGCAGTTTGTATTTAGGGAATTTGAGCAACAATTTAAATGGTAATTATCAATAACCTTCCGGGCGACCAAAAGACCGGCGACCAATCGACCGTGTACCAAGTACCCCCCGTCGCACCTCTCATCCACTTCTCACTCTGACGTTCTACCAGGCCGAGTTCTCACGACATTTTTCCCTCTAGAATCCATCAAGCAAGGGCAGGAATAACCCACCCACGCGCGTATGCGTTTGTTTAGAGAGTCTCTTCGATGAGGGGGAAGCCCACACGTGCCCACCTCCAAGCATCCCATTTACAGCATTACGTAAGTCATCCCATGGATGTTTATTCTGACACCATCCAGACCCAATGATGACTCTTTGGCCGCCATTAACGTGCAACCGAGTCCATCAGAGCGTCTGCTTCATGAAAAATGTAATATTTCTCTTCTGACCAACAAGTTCAAGCAACCCACATTTCCCTTCCTCACCGTGCTCTTTTAAAAACAGCCCTCCGCCCCCCTCGGTTGGTTCACCCTCGACATCTTTCGCTCCAAAGAAAACCTAGTTGCCATAGTTACAATCGTGAACACATCTGGCGTAGTTATGATGTGGCGTACGCGCGTGCGCACACGCTGACCTGACGACAAACAGAAGCAAACTGGTGGGATAAAAGGAATCATCAATATGCATGATTTTCAGAGCCGTTCCGCGCTTTGTGGCGGCAGAGTGGCGCCTGCGTGGAGGAGATAACGGACCACGCCGCTGCTGAGGAACAAGATACGTCTATGGGGAACTTTGATTCCTGTTGCCGCGCTAAAACTATCTACGGAGAGATGAAGCCGATGCCGGAAAATAAGGCGCTCAATTATTTGAAGAAAAAGGCTTTTTTTCGCCCTCAGATTGAATTGGATGGAAAAATTGCCAGCGCCAGCATTTTGGTTGAATGTAATAAATCTATTTCAATTATTTATAACGATCTAGGGCAAGGGTGTCAGACTCGGGTTGGTTCGCGGGCCACGTTAACGTCAACTCGATTTCATGTGGGCTGGACCATTTTAGAAATAATATTTAGATTTTTTTTTTAATAAATGGATTAAAAGAACTGGATTAAAAGCCCTGAATATTCAGTTTTTTATAGATCTAAAACAATGTTTGTTTTAGCTTTTTTTAAAATATATTTTTAGATTTTACAAAATGATTTTTGAACTAAAAACACAGAAAAAAATGATTAAAAAATGACAATTATTGATTTAAAAGTGGGAAAATCAGGAAATGTAATATCCATCTATACTCTTCATTTTAATTTGATCCTAAAACAGAAAGTCGGCACTCATGATTTACTTTCCCGGGCCACACAAAATGATGCGGCGAGCCATATTTGGTCCCCGGGCCGCCACTTTGACACATGTGATCTAGGGTATATTACAGTTGGCGAAATATATCACATGTGGGCATTTGAAGGACGATGTCAATGTCAGCGTCAATACGGCTGCACTTTGATTTACGAGTGACCCGACAGACGATATTTTTTAGATATGAGGCGATCTTTGTTTTTCTTTGACTTGTGAAAAAGTCGCCCTGAAGTAGAAGCCGCATTTTTGGGAGATTAATTTTGTATTTTATCAGAAACCTAGAACGAACAAGAATAAAATGGAGAACGGCAGCCTATATAAGCACTGCACAGTTTTTCAGATGACCCTAGCCTAAAAAAAACATAACAGGCTGTCCGTGGTCAGAGAGAACAAAAAACATAAGTCTCACATGAGCATCAGTCAAATCCCACCCCACAAATTACGTAAAAAGTGCAAATTATAGTCCACAAAATACAGTAATAACATTTCCCTTCATTTCAATGGGGAATGTTGATCCGAGAAGTTATTCTAATGAGGGCGATCATTAAAGAAATTAGTCTCATATCTCAACGAGCACTCTATATCTTGTGTATTTAACCTTAAGAAAAGGCGTTGCCATTCACAAGGTTTATTCTCATGTGAGAGGTGACACATACGTGCGCCTACAAATGTAATTGAAGCCCAAAGAAAAGAATGTTCCGCTTCTCAACAACACAGCCATTTCCACCTTGTTAACATGTATGGCGTCAATCTTGTATAATAGCACGCTCCGTTCTGGTCTTGCCTTCTTGTCTAATAAATCCCACATCTCAAGGGCCAACCCCAAATAAAGCTTTAAGCCGCCCGTGTCCCTTCTCGGACGGAAAAGCAGCCCTGGCGTGTTTTTACGGCCACAAGAAAGGAGACACAAGTGTTCCTTTTGCTTTTGTATATACTGAGAGAAGACACCTTGGGTTTGTTTTCATTAAAAAAACAAAAAGGGTTAGAAATACGAGTGCAGGCTGCCTTCGACATTCCATTTCATGAGTCAAAACTAGTTTTTAAACGCCTTGATGACAAGTCAGGACCCAAACAAAACATTACATAAGCACATACACAGCTGTGGAGGAGTTTGACAGTACAACAGATGCCTGTTTACTAGTCACCACACCCCCCCATAGTGCCCCCCCCCTCTACTTTGCATAGCTCCGCTCCTGTAACCAATCACCCGGGGCGATCCGAAAAGCAGACCGACCAGTTACAGTTTACAGATTAGCGACATCACCTGCCTGCCTGGTGCTTGAAAACCTTGCATTCATTGATTTGTTTTCACTTGGGATTTAAAGCAAAACAAACTCACCTTTTTGCCTTTCTTTTTGCGATGACTCCCTTTCGCTGCTCCTCCTCCGGCCACTGCCTTTTCCTTGGTCTCCTCACTCATGTTGAGAGTCACTTCTTGTTCTTCTTCTCCCTTCCTTTTGGTTTGGTTCCTCCTTTAATCCAGCATGTGGGAGCTCATCGGCGGAGCGCCACGACCAAAGTGATGGCGAAGCGGCTGTTCCATAAAGCCGATGCTCTCCTCCTCCTCTTTCTCCACAGAGGTCCACTCCCACAATTAGTGGCGCTGTCTCGCAAAAGGGTGGGGTAGACACCAAGTGAGTGAGACAGCTTTGATTAAAAGGAAGGGTGTCTATACCTGGGGTACCTGAGGGTCTCCAAATGGCTGGAGGATCCAAAAGTTGCAAAGAGAAAGTGGCGGGGAGAAAGAAAAAAAAAACACAGATCCACTCCTCGCCGCCTTTTGAGCGTGCGCTTCCCTCGCAGGCGTGACTCAAAATGAGGCTTTCCACATCTCTGACAGGCGACTGTGTGCTCAAGGTGGGGGGGGGGGGTCCTTCTAGAAAAGGAACTCCTCTTTGCCGACGCGCAGATCAGCTTACTGGGAAGTGAGGGAGTGAGAGAGAAGGATTGAGACACAGACAGGGGGCAAAGGTTGGAAGGGTGAAAGACAACATCTACTCGGGACACGACACCTTGCAAGCTACACCATCAGTGAAGCTAATACTCTTGGTACGGAGTACCTCTATTTAAGAACGTTTCTACATACAAAATATTCAGGTTATGAAATGGCTATGTGGTCAAATTTAGTCTCAAGATAAGAAAGAAATTGAACAACAATAAAAAAAATGAAACTCATTTCAAATGAATAGCAATAGCATCAAATGAGTTCATAGCAGGCCTGAGAAGAATATAGATGAATAGAATATTAACAAAATTGTGCATTTTTTAAATTGTCAGCTGCAAATAATAAAATTAAAATTTAAAACATTTTTTTTTCCCCCAAAGGCTTGCATTTTTTTAAATTGTCAGCTGGAAATAATAAAATTAAAATTTAAAACTGATTTTTTTCCCCCAAGGCCAAACCTTGCCGCCCTGAGTTTGTTATCAAAAGTGTGGTTATATGCTGGAATTAAGACGTTACCATATGTTAAACCATTTACAAATATCATATCCAATTTATCAAAAATAAGTGAATCGGTAAGGTACTTTAAGTGCAAGATGTAACTGATTGATAACTCTATCATACTGAATTGCCATTTAAATCAACGACGCTATGTATCACAGGTACGGAATCACCTTTCACATCAGATAGAAACTGCTTTAAAAGGTGATTGATGTGCAATAATGATTGGCCAACCTTGAGAGGGTTCATCCCAGTGAAAGGCTAACTGGCCAGATGTAGCCACACAAGTCACATGACACCCCGGTCAATGTTGTCATCTCCTTCCATCATCGCCTTCACGCCACACCCTTGTCCATCAATTCATGTTCAGTTCATGGGCACGCTCGCCAGAGATGTGGGAGGTGCAGTTGCTGATGTCCGGCACCACAAGTTATTGATCAGGGACCTGGTGGCAGCTCCATCAGCAAACTGTATAATACACAATAAGCGGGACGTCACAAAATTATGTCGTAAAGGAGAATTATTTAAGACTCAGCTCTATATTCAAGGTAGTCGTAAACAGACCAACTATAAAGGCAGTATTAGAAATACAACAGCAACTGTGCATTCCGAATTCTTCGTTTGCGTCTACATGACAGTGCGAGACTGCCCCCAGTGGTGGCAGCAGAGCGCACACTGGAAGGAGCAGTGCGATGAATTGAAAGGAAGCATTAGTTTATGACATGCATGCCATTTTTGTGTTTTTTATACATTGTTTCACTTCTAAAAATGACTCCATGTATTGCTTTTGTTCACAATTATGGAATGCACTTTTTTAGTAGTTTAAAAATACATCGATATGATCAATATATTGATTGTCTCAGCAATGTTCTATTCGAATCAACGGAAACACAAACTGCCACTTGTTTTAAGAGAATAGTTTTCAGTCAAATGTGTGAAACGTTTCGGTGACAAAATTGCTTTATGTTTGCTATTAATTCAGGTGATTCTGAACTGGTAGTGTTCAACGTAATATATTGATTTGTTCCGTCATCTTCCACACGGCTTACGTGTCCTTCGCACGGAGACCAGACAAGACCACGAGCTCAGACGAGGCTCTCGCCTGAGCTTCCAATTAACGTGACTTTGATCATGCAGACACGGGCGTGGTATCGTGGACGGAAACCTAATTTTGTTCTTGAGGCTTTCTCCAAATTCAACATATAAAAAGATGAAGGAGGATGAATGATGGTTATACTGCGTGGCCTTGAAAAGACCTGAATCTTAAACTACAATCTCTGATATTTAATTTGTCATGGAAATAGTATTATATTCCATAAAACTACCAAACAGCTGGGTAACTCCATTTTGTCATTTGCAAATTGAAGTGCACAAATCATAAGAGAATGTGACAATTTTCCAGATTGATGTTGGCAAGGTTGGGTGTCAGTTTTGAAGGGTGCATTTTTTTTTTATTACTCTTGGCACTTTTTCCAATTGAAGGGTGGAACACTGGACTACCTCCCATTTCAAAATAAAGTTTAATCTAGTAATCTAATCTAAAATTGGCCATGTCAATGACACCCAGCTTCCCATCCCACCAAAACAAAAGTGCGGTTCCAATATTAAGTGAGTCGATCTTTATATTAAGTGCTAGTGCATCTCACATGACAGTTATTGTATTTATAGTTTGTTATTTCTGTATCTATATTCCAACCTAATATCAAGAGATTTGACCTAATTTCACTGTCATGGACGGCGATAAACGCCAAATCCAATTTTGGTAAAAATACATGACAAAAACTCTGTGGGTGAAAATATGACATGACGGATCGAAGGTAAAATCACACCGGGAAAAAAGATGATTTAGAAAGACGTTGCTCCAAATTCAGATAGCAACCGACAGGAATCCTTTTTTTTTTTTTAAATAAATAATCAAGATCCTAGTTTGGGCTCTGTCGTCATATTTGATCAATTTCAACGAGGCTATGACGAAAGCCACCAGCCTCCAAGTGTCTTCTCACATCCATCACGGGGTGGATCGAACCACCGCGGTCAATACTGCGTGCCGAGGCCCGAGAGCGCTGAACGGAAAACTCGCCAAGTGTCGGTTGTTGTCTGCCTTCTCTTCCGAGTTGGTACGAATCAAGTCAATCATCACACACGATGAACATTGCACCTCCACGTGAATCATAGTCGACAACACATCCCACAAAGTATAAAAAATAAAAAACAGCTCAGATCCTTCTATTGACTAATGTTTGCGAGGAATCAATAGCAAGTGAGGTTATCATTGCCACAATAAACTTTTGTGTGAGCAATTTGCAAAGTTCTACAAGGCAAAATCTAAGCCAGGGGATCAAATGACTTCAGGAAAATACATTAAAATAAAATAGTAAAGGATATATTTACCATTATTGTGAAGAGGTGCGTGGATAGTTCAAGTTTTGCCACCGAAAGGATGGAAGACGACAAACAAAGCAGCCAACTAGTCTTCCCCTCCTTCTTTTTCCTCCATTCAGACATGCGGTGCATTTCAAGACAGCCTGAAAAACACAAAATCGCAACATGAAGCATACACGCAGTATAACTCGTTACATTACTGTCCTTATATTTGTGTTACATGAACGGGAAGTTGTTCGACTTTGACTGTCGGCGACGTAAGGTTTGCGTGCTCACAAAACTGCTCTTTTGCACACTTGGATCTGAACGCTGCATATCTTTTTACCTAATGTGAGTCGCTATTTTTTCTCCTTTCTCTGTACTTTTTACGTTTACTTGTTAAGCTTCGTTTCCATGGTAATTTCTGTTGAAGAAGCTTTCTTCTTTAGGGTTGTATCATGGAAAAAGGAAAGTGGAAAACAGCAAAGATACTTCCAAGAGACAAGTACTCTACACGAGACGATGGTCCCCGGGGATTTAATGTCAGACGAGGAACGGGCCTCATAAAGTCGAAACATCGTAGGTGGAGGACATCGTAACCCGAAAACTATGTGAAAATATGGTGCTAGTAGATCAAACTTTATAGACTCTGCATTTCAGTCTGTTTCTTCTTAAGGCTAGGAACAAGGTGTTCTCTGTAGATTGCCGAAAAGCCCTCCAGCAAGGTGCCTAGACAACTCCAAACCGCCTAGGGCTCTTTTTTTTAACCCCTTCTATAGTAATCCAAGTATTTGAAGTGAATGTCACAGTGGGGATGTGTTAGTGCATGCACGCGGGGTGTGGGAACTGAATTCAAACTGTGTTTGTCAAGTATGTAGTGGAAGGAAGGAACAGTGTCAAAGGAATTGCCACATGCACAATGAACACGTACTCCAAAAATACTTACTGAATTTGTGTTTCAAATCTACATGCATTTGGACTTTTGTTATTCCAGAAGAAATGGTACTCGGATGATACGCCGACGGACGTTTCGCCGACGGACGTTTCGCCGACGGACGTTTGACAGACGGACAGGTCGCCGAATGGACGTTTCCGCCGAACGTTCATTCGGCCGAATGGCCGAATGAACGTTCGGCGGAAACGTACATTCGGCGACCTGTCCGTCTGTCAAACGTCCGTCGGCGAAACGTCTTTAAGCGAATCATCCGGTCACGAGAAGGAATATATAATAGGATGTGGACAGTAGGATGAAATGATAATCATAATTTCATGCTCTTCCATTTTTTTCTGGCTAAATGATTGAACAATAATAGAATGGAGTGGATGATTGCATAAAACTCCTACACTGCATCTACACTCCAGTCACCTTATAGAGACCTAACGCCCATGCCGTAAACTATTTCTTGTCAAATGGGGACTAAAGACCCTTTCGTCTTGAACACAACTGTGCTGGTCATGCTCTATGGGTTGCCATGTCCTTTTAATTTCAAGACTTTGAGTGGCTTTCACTCAGGCACTTCTACTTTGTGCTCCAACCAGGTCAATCCCGACAGGTACCCCCTAACTGATAAAGAGCTACGGGGACCAAGTGCCTTCCATTTTTACCTCAGCCCTGATATCCAAGGGCCTTTTTACATTACTAGCACACCCATGTGCCCTATTTTCAACAGGCGAGCCCTATACTCCAACTATGTACTGTAAAACTAATTCAGGAGCATTTTAGAGCCTTAGTCCATGAGTGTAAATAATGCGTAATGACTTTAATTTCCCCAAATCGCTATTTTACAGTGAGGGGAAACTCCCTAAACAAATTAATAAAAGTGGTAAAGCAAGCAGAAACGCCCATTTGATGTCAACAAGCTCCAACGTGAGTTCAAGATTTAACAATGCGATGATCTTAAGTCAAAAATAATCTGGACAAGCGTTACCACGGACAACCGAATGACGGCCATCTTCCTCTCTCTTTTCTCTTTGTTACGTGGCATCGGACACACGTGCGCGCACGGATGACACACGGGACCGAGCGCTTTTCTCCCAGCAACATCATCACTGGCTTTTCCCACCCTCGTCTCCATGGAGACGGGCTTCCAGAACTAGCAGGTTCCTGACCGTTGTGAATCAGCATACACTCCAGAGTAGGAAAAAAAAGGCTGTCTTATCATTTTCTTCACCTTCGAAGCCAGAAGCAAAATAAGCTATGATGCATGTTTATTTTCAACATTAATAGCCAGCAATGTACTTTGTGTCTGAGAACTAAACATTTGGCAGGCAAGAATGTTTGATTTAACCTCCCTTAAGTTCAATTAAGTACAGCTAAAGTGATTGACTATTTGAAGAAGTCATTTAGGGTGCATTAAAGTCACAGTTGCTTTATCAAGTACGTTTTTTAGGCGAGTGGTTCTAACACTTAAGATTAAGCATTATGCGCTCATGACTTGAGTAAAATTCGCAATATAAATGATGTCAAATAAAATGTATTGTATATTTCAAGAGTCCAAGCAATTCTTGAATGTAAAACTGATCGAGAACCAGTGAAATACTTTTAAAGACATATACTGCATCATTTAGATTATATGCCACACCCACCAGATTTGACAAGAAAACGCCATGTTCATATACCACATTGTATTATTCGATACTTAAACTAAAATACATGCAGCTCATTGTCCTATAAGAATCCACAAATAGGCCAGACTGTTTGTGTTTGGAAAATTACATTGAAAATTACAATTACTCTTTTTGTCCTACCAGTGCTAGTGTGAAATGATGACTTAATGTCACACTTTTTCACCATAAAAGCTATCATCTGGCCAATTTTCTTCTCTCGAGATAAAGGTTTGGATACAAATGTGTCAGAATGGAAATTTCGCAGCCTTCAGCCACTGACAATTAGCATTGATTTCCTTGTAGGAGAACAACAATCTCCGTCCTGGTGCTGTTTTGGGAACAGGCTGCCAAAGATTAATTGCATTTCCATTGACATCAATGTAGAATATGATTTGATATATGCAAAGTCTTGCAACTGGATGTACCAATCTACATTTAATCTGAGTTTCGTATCTAGGATATGGAATTAAATGCTCAAATGGCTTAGCCTCGACTATAAAGGGATGTAATGGATCTGTGCGTAAAAAACTCATCGGTTACTCATCTGTTACCTAAATTCATCAGATGAATACACGGAGCGTGTGCGTATAAATAACCACGTCCGGCGCACGTAAAGTTATGGGGCTCGACGTGTGTACAGTTACAACGGAAACGGACCTCCGCAAAAAGGTCAGACGTCACTGGGAGATTCTTGAGAGGGTGCTACAAGGGTTCGTGCGGAGGTTGAATGGAAGAAAGAGGATTGTGGCTTGGGAAGGAGATTGCTGCGTCTGCTTCCGTTCTTCAGCTCTTTTTGATTTTGAACTAAAGCGTCAGTATGCAAAAGACATTGATTTCATGCACATCCTTTTGTGGGTGGGTCATTATTAAGAAGTGCAAAAATTTGCAAAATACTTCTTACACTTTTGGGTTCCACTGTAGTACAAAAGTGGCCTATTTTCAAGGCTAAAAAGTTGCTATTTTGTACTCAAGTCATAACTTTGCAAAGCGTCTAATTGTTTGCTTGATGGTTACTATCACTATTTGCCTTGTACCTGAACCACAGATGTGAGCTTTTTAATAATTGTTTTTCAGCTTCTCTGCGGTTTTGGTTGCCGTAACATGTCAGGACATAGACTCAGGACATAGACCTGCTAACAGTTCTCAAAAAAAAGAAAAAACAATTAGCACATCAAGATTTCACGGAGGACGGAAAAACAAGTTGAGCATGAAATAAAGCCGCAATTCCTCAAGCGAACCCATTACACAAAACCGCCAGCATTTGCCTGCCATGAAGGCATGCGGCACGCTAAAACATTAATGGCCACATTCCTATATGTTCTTAGGAACGTGTAGCCACCAGTTATGAACATTAGCATACCAGTGGGAGGCATTTAACATTCTCGCCTGACATAACTTCAGCTAACAGACGTGACATTGTTCCCCGTTCCTCTCATATTTTGACAAATCCAGTCACCCAGGGTGGGGATCACTGGGCTATTGCTCCGAGACATACGAAACCATCTCGCAAAACCGGCGCCGAGAACCCAAACGGGAGGCTCTTGCATGCAGAGTTGCCATGGCGCACGCTCACCATGGCAACAGAGCTGGCGGCGAGGGAATAGAGTGGCGGTGTTGTCGTCTGGGTCTCTTTGGCTTCTCAGACCGTGACGTAGGTACAGAAATTTGCCTCGCTGGTCACGTGGCGTCATGCATGTGTGTTAAAAATGCCACGCCGTAGTGACAAATAAGGCATATAGTAGCAAACTGAGACTTACTTTCAAAATAGTGCAAGAATTGATTAAAAATGTCTGCCTGCGCTTCCTAAAAATACATACTGGCTTTTGTTTACATTGACGTTCACGTATGAAAAACAAAAATTCGGAAATTCTATTTTTTTACTTGGATTTTAGCATGCTGCATGTTTTGTGTTATGAGACAATTTTAACTAAACACGAAAAAAAAAGTGCGACAAAATGTAGCCTAGATTTTAGCTTCTTGTGCGGGCCATATTGAATAATATTTCCTAATTCGCTGTGAGCCACTAAAAACAGGCCACAGTTGGCTCTTAATTTTTAATAAAATGAGAGTATATTATAGTGGATGACTTTTATTAAACTGTAAAACGATAGACGTGCAGTAGTGGTGGGCTATATGGGCATATAAAGAGAGCTTGAAAACACTCAAGCATGTTTGTGTTACCAGTCATTTCCAACTACTAAGTGCATTGTAATTACTCCCAAATAGCCTATCAAGTTAGCCTAATTAGACTTGAAAAGTAGGAGCATATTTGTCCATTTCTCCTATTTTAAAAGTGTTCAAAATCTCCAAGTAAAAAGATGCAAGAGGCTTAAAAAAATGGGTTGAGTAATCATGAATCAGCATGATTTTTTGCTTTGGTTATCATTGAAAATTCCGATGAAACAGTGCATCATTACGCATTTCATTTTAGAGAAAAGGTTGGCCTTCAGTGGATTTGTTTTCTTTCATCATCCTTTAATTAAAAACCGGCTAAGGCGCAAAGACGGCGATTATTATCGCTAAGCTTCTTTTTTTTTAATTAGAATTAAAAGTGACACTAATTTAACTGGCTTTGGAAGCGGGTGTTCTCAAAGGAAGCTCGCACAGACTGATTGTCGGCCGTCTACAAGTTTGAATCAAACTAACCAACATGGCAGGGGCTTTTAGAGTCAATACCAGCTTAGTTTTTACATGGATCATATATATATATTGTTATTTTTTATGTCAATGGAGCCATTAAGTGATGTTCCATTTCAAAATGGCTGCAGTGAAAAGGTTCACTGATGGGGAAAAAAAAGAAGGAAAGTACATTTCACATGTATAACAATGGTATTTTCCAACAATATATTATATTGTCGAACCTCCATGCAGTCATTGAGCAGATAGACAAGTCTGCTTATTATCTTTCTAGAAGGTGGGCGTGGCACATGGTAACCTGGCAACGATAACTGACTCAATGGCTCTATCTATTGGCCAAGCACCAAAAGGACAGAGACGTTATGAGATCAAAAATGTTAATTTACCAAAATTATTGAGGGATTGGTATAAGGCATTTCCCTTTATTGTAGCTGTCAATCACTCATTTACTTGATGTGGGCTGAATCTTGACTTCATACAATTTGTACATATGTAATTAATTTAATGAAAGCATAATGGGATTGCTTTTTGTTTGAATGGAGCCTTGCAAACATGCTTCACTTGAAGTCTTTAGTAGGAGTTATGTCATATTTTAATAACGTAGCTAACCTGTTTTAGGAATTGGCCAGCTGGGTAAATACAGAATTGGTGGGTGAATGTCTTCAGCGAATGTTCAGTATTTCAGTCAGAAAGTTGATTTATTCATAAATAAATCTAGAATTTGTTACATTATTATTCCATGCAACAACTCCACAGCAATTTGTCACTCTGACAACAAATCACGAAGCTCAGTGTGGTCACACATGAACAATAAAATGTATATTTTTTGCACTGAAGTACATAGCTGCTTCCCTTAACTGACAAGAAACATGTAACTGATGTCTTGAACTTTTATACAGTATAAACACTGTGAAGTATTTGTTATAGCCTCAGTTGTATATACTGCGTAATAAATAAACATTCGGGATTTTTTTTTCAGATTAGGATACGAACACAAAAATAAATACATCAAGTGCATTTTCACTCAGGACAGAAATTTAGGTACACCTGCAAGTTTATTCAGGACAAAAGCCACTCTATTAAGAGAAACTTTATAAAACACTAACTTAAAAAAAATTTAATATATAGATTGTAGCTAGGATTTTTTTAATAGCAGAGCATCATGAGTTATTATTGTTATTTGATGAATTATAAGATGATGCTTTTCTCCAAACACTTTCAACCCATAACAAAACCACTATACAGGTGTACCTAATGTTGTGTCCTTGAGACATTTTTAGAAACATTTTGTGATTAAACACGTGGTCTCACCTGAGTTAACATGTAAGACGGAATGAACACGTGTCCTCGCAAAGATGTGCTGCCTTCAGTCACTTTCTGACTTGTCAAAAGAAGAGAAACCTTTTAGACAAAACATATAGATAAGTGGCTACGAAAATAAAACGCTCAATTTTTCAACTGTAAAATGAAATGCGTTAGTGTTAAGAGTAAGACTGTGTGACCTTGCTGAGTTAATAATAATTCTTTTTTTTATCCAGTGTGAAATGAAAACTGTATAAAAAAAATATATATATATATCTGCCTCAAGGATATGTTCAAGGATATTTTGCATACGATCACCACAGTTTACGAGGGTCACTGGTTACATCAGAGTACACGCGGGTCCTTGGTTTGTGACTGACTTCCGACAGTGGAGATGTCAAATGTGAATTTGTCCTCGGGCGTCATCCATTGCAATTTATGGAGGGCGTCAATAACTTGCATATTTGTTTTAATCGCACCAGAGTTCTGTAGTTCTCTAAAAAGGAGTCAACTGTCATAAACCGATGACTTTTCGTACAATCCAGGCTAGTTGATTCTTTTTTTTAAGGTTTAACGTGAGCCATTTGTACAACTGTCCTGTGCAATGTCCCACTTTGTGCGTCAAACCTCCTCGGTCGGTTCAAAAATATTCCGTAAGCGGCGATACCGGCCTTACGCAGCCTTGGCGGAGCCTTCAAATTACCTGCACTAGCAAAATATTTGCCTTCCGTAATCTTTTTTCCCTCCCATCTGTTCTCCACTTTCTTTTCTTCAGCTGCGCCGCCTCGGTTTGTTTCTCATCCCAATCTGGTGATCGGAGATCTCAGTGCTGAAGGAGGAAGTTAGTTGCCATGTTGATGTCATTGTTGGAAGCTCGGAGGGCTTCCAGAGCGTCTAGGCGGGAAAAACCCATTTCCACCAACCTGGCAACCTTCAAGCGAAGTAAGAAAAAATAAATGAAGTAGCTTGTAAGCACACAAACATTCAAATTTGACTATCGACATACAGTGCAGAAGCCCCAAGCAGTTTTATGATCGTGATCGAAGAGATAATTTCCTGCTAATTGATCAAACGAGGTGAAAATATACCCCAACTCTAATTTGGTAGGTCGCAAATTGTCCCCAAAATAGCAAAGAGTGTGTAAAACTCTAAACAGAAAATGACCCAATTGACGGGCAAACGAAAATTAGCATTGCAAAACAACATTCACTCAGAATTGTACAGAACTTCATGTTTCATGCACTTTTGCACCACCTTGTGCCCTAGCAGGGTAAAGGAAAACGGCTTTGCTATTGATTGTTTCTATTAAGAAGCATTACAATTACAAAGCACATGTAAACACGGTTGTACCTGGTCCTCGGCGACAGAGTTGTCCAAAGGTGGCGGGGGTGCCGAAGGCTGTGCCTGAGCCTGCGGCTGGGGCTGGGCTGCTCTCCTGCGCCTCAGTGATGGGAACAACCTGCTCCACTGTAGCAACCCAGCCTGTTAAGAAAAAAAAAGAAAAAAGACTTATTTAGACTACCGTGTTTTCATCCCTGGTTTAGAGAAAGAAAACTTGCATGATTTGGACACAGTCAGAGGAGATCATAAATATTTGGAAAAGAGGGTGTTGAGGATGGAGGAGCTACCATGCAAGAAGAAGTTTAGGAAAAGAAGGTGGGTGGATGCGGTAATGGAAGACACGAGGGCAGTCGGCGTTAGAGAGGAGGATGCAGGAAATAGCCTGGCACGAATGGCACGCTACGGCGACCCTTTTACGGGCCAAACAAAAGTAAAAGAAGATTCAGCATATAAAAAAAGAGGAGAGGGGGGCAGCAATTACTTGTGCTTGATGTCTGGCGTTTGTGCGGGCCTCATTGAACTGGGCCAACAGTATCTGCTGATCCAGTTGGTCCATCCGCTGTTGTCTCTGGATGTCCAGCGTCGCTCCCATTCCCAGCGGCGCCTCATTGGTTGGCTGGGAACCTTTTGCGGGTAAAACAAACACGCGTGACTCGGTTTGTACGGTGCCGCTGTGTAAACTGTGATGCTCCTGTGTGAACCACCCACTGGAGAAGAGGGGCTCCAGGAGGTAGCGTGCCACGCTACACAGCCAGGCGGGCACAAAGACCAGCTTTTGGAGACAGAACACATTGGAGTGGTACAAAGCGCCCGAAATCTGGAAGACATCAATATATTGTTTTGATAAGAGATACCGGCAGCACATTTGCACTTTGTCTATCTTTCCAAAATGGTTTGCTGTTACATTGTGTCTCGATACCGGTGACAAAGAGCACTGAATTTATCCGGGCCGTCTGATAGGCTATTGCACAAACATGTGACTCACCAGTCCGCTGAGCGCCAAGAGCCACATAAAGGGACTAGATGTCAAGAGCTATGGAGACCCAGGAAAAAGCAGAAAGATTTGCAATTAATCACACAGGAAAAAAATGGGTAAAAGTAGAGAAGTCAAGAAATCCTACCTGCAACCCGACGATGTAGACCAAAGTCTTGTTGGTGATGTTGATGCGGCCGAGCACGCGGGTAACCGACACCCTGGGGATGGACGAGTAGAAAGGCACAAATAGGGCGAAGATTGGAGCCAGCCTGTCAAAGTTAAGAGTCGACAATCAAAACTTTTGCCATGAGCTTACAATGCCAAGTCTGAGGACATTATGTCATGTGACTCACAGCCCCGCAGGCAACTCTTCCACCTCGAATTTGAAGAAAAAGGAAAAAGCTTGAGCCAACAGGAAGTCCACCAGTGCGGAGAAACACCAGGTAGCCAACATAAAGGACTTAACAAGGAGACAGACAGACAGACAGAATGCATTTTAACAAGAGGGAAAACATACTCATGTACTATACATTGGTAAACAAGTTACGCTTGAACGTGCATACTCACAGCATACTTCCTGGAGCCGAACCTTCTCTCAAAAATTCGGAAATTGTAAATAAGCAGCCCGCTGCAAAAGGAGTCTTTCACATCCAAGCACACCAACCGGCCACACAGAAACCGCCATACCTAAGACATCACATTAAATCAGTTTCTCTAAAATCACCAAGCAACAAATTTGCAGGATAACCACATCCAAGCTACTTTTTTTTTTTTTTAATTATAAATAATTCCAATGATAAACTGGTAAATCTGTCTCTCACCTGTTGCTGCTGGCTGGCAGCCTGCAGGTTGTACTCAAACATGTGCTGGTACTGTGGCAAGAGGCTGAGCATCACCGTCAGCCCACTCAGCACAAGCAAGAGCCCTTTGGACAGAGGGGCCTTGTCTGAAAATCAGAAACCACATCATGTTTCTCAAAATAAGGTTTGTCAGAATCAGGTTACTCGATTCGTACACCAAAATATGCAATCGGGACACCTCTACTATACAGTCTTGTTTATAAACTGTCAACAAGGCAGACCCACCACTGCTATGTCAAATCCACTGTGCTTAGGTTAGGTCACTTGTTTGTCATTTCAATGATGGGAACTTTTCATACTGATGACAGATTACAGGATTTTTTATTATTTGTTATTGGTAGGTAGACTATGAAAATGCTCTGATGATAATGCATGCGTTACCGTGTAAGAAAACAAACATTTGTCAAAAAGATGACTTCAGAATGTTCTGTCCAAGTGCTTTACTTAGTTTCAAATGTCAATCAAATCATTGGGGATCAGTTAAAATATACACAAGTTGATGGTGTTGTTTTAAGTGTTCTGAAGTTAATAATTCTTAAAATAGAAAATGCATCCTCGTGTTCTTGATTTACTCTGCATTACAATTAAAAGCAATTGAAACACGTGTGAATTGTTTGACTGGTTTGTACACTCACAAATGAACCTAAAATGCAACAGATAACCCCGATTGATTTGAGTTACAATGATTTCTTTGCTTTCGGGTGATTACTTTCAAATATGTGTCTCATCGGGACAGTTAGTTTAACCGATCCAACTAAAAACCAGCAAAATGAATGACAGCTGGATGGTAACCATATTAGCACAGCTAGCATT
Source organism: Stigmatopora argus (assembly GCF_051989625.1). NCBI lineage: Eukaryota > Metazoa > Chordata > Actinopteri > Syngnathiformes > Syngnathidae > Stigmatopora > Stigmatopora argus. The sequence goes on along the minus strand of NC_135397.1, from coordinate 3,946,409 downwards.
GAAGCCATCTAATGTCAAATGCGAAAATACTCACACAGCCCCCTAGAACCAGTAGATGTAAACATGGCGTCCGGGATAGCACAGGATAAAACACGATGGGCTATTAAATTAAAAACGATGGGCAAAACAACTAGCAGGAGTTTAAAAAGCGATCCATGCTTGGTGGGATGAGAAGTGGAGGTGAGGAAGAGGAAGCTGAGCTCATCGCCAGCAAGCCTACAGAAAGCCCAATAGACCAAAAATACTATCGCATCCTCGCCCAATTTGTTCTAGCCTGGGACGCTAGAGGGCGGTGTTGGTTATTTTATTATACCATGCAATCTGCCACTGACTGATTCAGGGCCCACAAATTGGCTGCGATAGGCTCCAACACCCCCGTGAGGGCCGTGACCCTTGTCAGGATAAGCGACACAGAAAATGAATGAATTAATATTAAATTGAGCTATGTTATTGGAAGTTTTCTTCTTTTTTTTTGCGAGATCTGTCGTCAAAAAATAGTTTTAAGCGTTATTATAGAGTATATTTAAATTATTTCATTTCTGAACCGCTTTTCATCCTCACTACGGTAGCGGATATTTAAATTATATTAATTATAATTACTTATTATTCATTACAAGATATATATTTTTGATTTCTTGTCGTTAACGCATCCACAGCCATTGACAGTTATAGACATAAAAAAACAGATCAACTAGGAAGGCTCGTATTGTGTGATCATCTTTCACAGCCATTGACGTCAATGGCAGCCAAAGAATCAACATTTAAAAATGTATTTGAAAAACCGATTAACCTCTGTTCAACAAGTGAAAGTGGAAATACGGTAAACGTGTGGTTAGATTGAGAAATATCAGCATACGTGGGAATAAAAGTTCAACTCCAATGACTGACTATGTCAACAAATTTGTCAGCCAGGTGATTTCCCCAAATACAACTCAGTCGTCTCACCGAGCATTCCAAATAAAGTATCATCATCCACGTCTCATATTGTTGCACCTGTACGCAAGATGACGAACAGCCATCTGCTTGCTTTGGTCTCCAAGCACCCACAGGCTGTCACACTTTGTCACCGTTCAGATTCCTCGTGATCTCTCCCCGCTGCTTTGCGTCAGCCCGCATCCAACATGGCGGACGAGGCCTCCGTCTTACGTCCAAGTACAACAGCTGTCTAATAGTATCGCGTGCACGTTACCCATTGCTTAGTTCCTGTCCATTAGCTGTATTTGCTTGCCGGTGGTCAGACGTTGAGTGCGAGGAACAGCTTGCTAATTGCGTTTCAGACCTTCTCTGTCACCGGCGTAGGAGCCCCGTCTAAAAAGGTTGCCTTGCCCCTGTTCTCAATCAAAGATAATCAGATTAAACGGCGCAAAGATGGGGACGTGTGAGCGTTGTTTCAACGAGTGTGTGTGCGTGCAAGTGTGTGTGTGCCCATAAAGAGAAAGCAGATTTGGAGACAGTCTTGACTCCTGCTGTTTGCTTTGTTCATTAAGAGATGAGCAGATGGTTTGCTGCTCTGTTGTGCACTGCACACACACACATACACACACACACACACACACGAACACACACACACACACACACACACAGCAGAACACTCACATTCAGGCCTGTCACCTTTGCTTCATCCTCCATTTATCTTTTCCATTACACATCTCTCGGCAGGACAATGTTATAGTGTGTGTGTGTGTGTGTGTGTGTGTGTGTGTGTGTGTGTGTGTGTGTAAGTGAATGACAAGGGAGTGTGAAACAGTAGAACTGTAGCCAACGAAGACACAAAAGCTTTTCCTTACCCGGCACGACTCTGGGGTGGTCATCCAGAAAAGGGGATGACTCATTCGTTAAATGCGTTTGTGAGTCCCATTGCGTATTTTAAAGAGGACAAAAAAGTACAGTAGAACGATGACGCGTCTTCCAAGAAATGACACCAAGTATAGATGAGGAGATACAGTGTAGTGGGAAGTAAGCAAGTGCAAATACTTTGGTAGGTTTTCATTTATTATCCTGTTCCAACCTATATCAATTTCTAGAGTGTGTCAGAGTCACAAAAAAATGGACAATTAAAAAAAAAACGAAGCAGAGATAACTTATCATATTAAAAAGTATTTTTATTGCCATGTCAAACTGACCTACTGCATAACATCCACCATACATGTACTGACTATACAACATGCTTTTCTTCTGGAGTATAATAACGGAAAAAGCAATGACTATTTTATGTACAAAGCTGGCTTCCAAGTTCTAGTGATCACTTGCGCCCGGACAAAAGACAACTATGCTCCTCGTTAATTGGGACCTCGGTCGAAAGAAATGCGAACACGCCATAAAACAAAGGAGTTGTGGCTACGATTGCCAGGAATTGGGTGATAAATGCAATAAATTAAAAGGTAGAGAAGAGTGGAAAAGTTCAAAAATATTAGCCTGCTTTCTTCAATACATCCCAGCCGTCTGCAGGAATACTCGGCCTTCTGAAAAACACACAAACAAGATTAATTTTAGCGTTATTATGGTCAATATTTACATTTTTTTGTCAAATGTGATGCCCTATTCCACCTATAACAGAAGACTTTAGTGGGCGTAACTGTCTGTTTGTTTCGTAATAGACAAAACCACCTAATTTTGTATAGAATTTTTTTTTAATTTATTTATCACTTAATGCACCAATAAAAAGAGTGAATAAGTTTCCCTCATAGTTGAAGCTTTTATGTTCCTTTTAGCCATTTACTACCCGTTTCTGCGCGATTACGCTCCTTGGCACAAAGGAAGCACATCCTGCCCCTGCAGTCTGACAGACAATTCCCCTTTAAATGATTTATTACAGTGTGTTAATTATGCAAATGATGTCCAAACAAACTCATCACGAGAACAATTAAGACAGCCGTTAATTAGTGGCCAGTTCTCTTCTTGCTTCACTGGCATTCAATTAAAAAAAGCGCCTTGGAACAAGCTCACTGTCTGCTGTGGTGGACCTGGGGTCCGCTCCATTGGGTGGTCAGGATGGCTGTGTGTGTGTGTGTGTGTGTGTGTGTGTGTGTGTGTCTGTGTGTGTGTATGTGGGTGGCGGGTAACAAGAGCTGGGCTACAGCCATAAAAATCAGGATTTTTTTTCTCCACTTTCTGTGTCTGTGTCTATCTCTGTGTTTAATCCAATGGCCGTTGAGACAATAACGTGGGCCAAATAATAAATATATTAAATGTCGGGGTGCATTAAAAGACAAGGCGCAGCCAAGCGTGCCGTTCTCAGTGGTGTTTCTCAGAAGTGCTCCGTCTCCCCGCGAGGGAAACATCTCCTAACAGTTCTTTCGGCAGTCTGATCAGTGAGGCGTAGAGTGAGTAAAAATGAGCAATTACTACCTCTGGTCGCTGAACTGGGCTTGTTTACAAGTTTTCGTCATTTGGTCAGGAGTTTCCAGTCTGCCCCTGATCCTAAATTTTATTTTTCTTAGTCTATTGTGGTTTTAGAAAGAAACTATGTGGAACTTTCCCCCTAATAAAGATGACCGAATTGCGATTTTCTGACTTTAAGGATGTTCTTCTGAATCCGAATCTCTGAATTCTGACATTAAAATCAAATCGACTGACCTAATTTGCGATGAATTTCACTCTGAGAATAAATCTTTCCCGCGACCGTTCAATGCTGACCGACCTCTCCTTTTCGTGTCAAATGTTATTTTGCGTACGTGTCGTACCACAATTGAATTGGAGCTCGCTAACAAGGACGCAAGCTGTTGCGAGTCACAAGATGGCTTTTTGATGGCTACCTTGCACCGTTGTCTGCGCGTCCGGCCTGTCGTCCTCCAGCTTGACGACGTCCGCGTCCTGGGTCACAGCCTCTGTCGGGAGAGAGGCGGCCGATGATTGATGTGTTGCGCTTTCTTCATTAACGAATAAAGGAAGTCAATTAAAAGGCTAATGAACAGCCCAGGCTTTCGCCAGGAAACGCTTGTTGACATTTAGGTTTAAAATAAATAAATAAATAAATGAAGCTTTGCCTGCGATTGGCTAGCCACCAATTCAAGGTGTCCCGCGCTTGGTGCCTGTAGGTAGCTGGGATAGGCTCCAGCACCCCCCCCTGAATGGCGCTTTGCATTTTAGTACCCGACAGTGGGCCAGCGGTGTGCTGCAGGAAACCGTGTTCGGCCTGATCCCGAAGTTTGACCTCCTCCTCCAAGGCTTCCTGAAGTCTCCTCTTACTCCTCTTTTCCTTCTTCAATCGCTTCTGGATGAGAACTGAAAAAAAAGGAGGTGAAGAACGTGATGCCGTCTATTAGTTTTGGCTTTTCTGCACACCGACATCATATTTGAAGAGTCAGCTGAGCTCAGTTTTTGTTGCAATCGAACTTCCAAACAGGAACTCAGCTTCAAAAATTAACTAGTGTAAAAATAAAGGTTACAAATTAGTGATGCCAAAAAGTGGCAGGAATAATAACTGCATGCTTGCGCATATTTAAATAAACTGTTTGGACTTTCAGATGTAGTCTAAATTCCCAAACTCCCATCAATAGAGGTTTACTGTAACTGTAAATAAATGGATAATAACGTGCCAAAGAACCAAATGATCCTGTTAAAGAGCCATGAAGTTTGTTAATGCGTACGTCACAGAAAAGTACAAAGCCCAAAATAGCAGGAGATAGATATGAGGAGGCTTTGGCATGCTTGGTGGTGCTCTACCTCTGTTTTTTTGCTCCACGCACAGTTGCCTCTCCAGCGTCTCTCGCAGCTCTCGCTCCCGCACCAGCTCCATCTTCAGCTCGGTCCTCTCCAGGTGGTCCTGCTTCTCCTGCGCTCGGGCATTCTCGATGGCAACCCTCAGCAGACCCTGCTTGGAGACACACACACGGGCGCACATCAACAACAGGTTACACGCTGAAGACCACCAGTCAGAAGCCGCGGCAAACAATTGACAGACGACACTCACGGGATGATTAAAAAAAATTGCATCTGGACTGAGTTGAAAAGAATACTTCAAACCAATCTACATTACGTTGAGTTCATTAGTAATATTTTTTTTTGTTTTATGAAAAAGCTCTTCCCACATTCATTAAAAAATGTACACAAAAAATCATTTAAAAAATGGATGCCATTGACAGTGATAGGACGGAGAGCTAGCAGCGATCATCCCATTGCATTTTTTTTATTTATTTAGTTTTCTCTAGCTATCACAGTATTTTACAAGATTTTTACAAATGTATTCAGTCACTTCTGTTATTTAGGTTTTTTTTCTACATATTTTAAATGTACCAGCTGTATCGTATTCCACTATCTATAGCAGGGGTGTCAGACTTGGGTTGGTTCGCGGGCCGCTTTAACGTCAACTTGATTTCACGTGGGCCGGACCATCTATGATATATTTAGATTTTTTTGTAATAAATGGATTAAAAGAACTGGATTAAAAGCCCTGAATATTCATTTTTTATAGATCTAAAACAATGTTTATTCTAGCTTTTTAAATATATTTTTAGATTTTACAAAATGATTTTTGAACTAAAAACAGAAAAAAATGATTAAAATATTACAATTATTGATTTAAAAGGGGGAAAAAAATCAGGAAATTTAATATACATCCATAATCTTCATTTTAATTTGATCCTAAAACAGAAAGTCGGCACGCATGATTTACTTTCCCAGGCCACACAAAATGATGCGGCGGGCCAGATTTGGCCCCCAGGCCGCCACTTTGACACAAATGATCTATATTGGCATTACATTTACTTTTATTTTACACACGTAAATATGTGGCTTTGCTGAGCTAGGATCAGATCGGATAAAAAAAAATGTTTCTCTTTTGAAAAGCAAACTAATAGGTGACTCTTCCCTAACAAAGAAATGCAACATGTGAGAAGCAGGTCGCTGCACGCCCATGGCAGGTTAAGCGTATCCTAAATGTCTGCCTACTATGTTATCTAGCATTTAGGAAACCTCTGAAAAGAGCATCTCGTCATCGCCCTTCTATTCATCTTTTGGAGTATAATAGCGAGCGACGACGACGAAGACGACGACGATAATGGCAAGAAAGCCCCCGGCAGAGCCTCACCTGGATGTTGGTGAGCAGGGTCTCTATGGAGGACAGGCCTTCCGGGAAGATGAAGGGAGCGTGGTGAAGACCCGCTGAGAGCTTCTGTCCCGCGGGGTACGCCGCCTTCTCGCAGCCGTCCCGGCTCGGCAGGGGGTGCTGGTACACTTGTCTATCACCGGCCAGCGGGTTGGAATCTGCCACACAATTAGGCGTACATTTCTCAACACCAAATATGGAGACTTTTACCTCCAGAACAAATCAACAAACGGGAAAAAAAAGACCTGATCTCCCCACATGGAGCCAAAAACTACAAAAGTGCGGGTTGCTTCTCCTTTGTTGAAGCCAAAATTATGCCCGAAATTAAATTCAATAAACGCTCGCCGACCTGAACGGCAAAAAGAGAGAAAGGCCCTCCGACATAAATCACGATGACATTTTCTCATGCTGGCCATAAAGCAATTTTAGTGCGACATAGCGCGTTTTGGCAGCTACCGCGTAAAGTACTTTTGAATTAAAGTCTTGTTCTTGTGACCAAAGAGCAGACGGCGCTCGCCACACTGTTGAACAAATTCATCCAGATGCTATTTTGGTTCTCTGCGACACATTTGAATAATTTACAGCTTTGTAATTTGTTGAGTGAATTTCTTGTAAACACGGAAGGCCGTATATCAAATGCGTGTTCACACTCATGTTTGCCCCCCCGTTCGAGATTTCGTTTTTTTATGACGTGGCACTGCGCCGATTGATAATGCATCACGACCTGACGTGGCCAATAAAAAAGCAGTACAAAAAATAAAAAGAAGCTGCATTATGGATGACCATCTGTGTGTACACATGATATGCACACGCGTGTGCAAGGCTGTGATTGGAAGTAACAAAGTACAAATCCTTTCACTCATTCGCTGCCATGTTTTAGGGCATTTTGAATCATCGTTCCAGACCCGTAGAATATGGTTTTATGCGACTGTAAACCAACTTTTTCCATTGGATCGTACGCCCTCTGCCAAAATCCTAACCTTTGATGACGCCATAAGTTTCACCTATGCAGAGGCGAACCATTACAAAAAAGATTTGTATTCTCATAGTCCTGTGCGAGTTTTGATCATTTGTATTTTAAAACTCTTTGTCAAGATTCTATCATTTAGATAGTGTTTAAAACTTGTGATCGTGGTACTTTAAATATTTTAAGGACCTGCTTGTGCGAAAGCATCCAAGTTTTTACCCTGGATTGGTCACTGGCCATTGCAGGGAACACAAATACAAGATAGAAATAAAGATGTGCCACTTTGAAATCCCCGTCGTACTTTTTTTTTTACTCAAGGGGAGTCCGTGGAGGGTTAGTGTAGCTTAAATGTGCACTTTGATACAGTATCCCTGACACTTTTTCCTCTCTCTTTTCCATCTATGACAAATGATAGTGTTTTCTCCACTTAGCTGACCGCAGCATTTCAACCCCCCTCCAAAAAAATACCTCCGCCTCGGCCTCACATCTTGGCAACTGTCACATTCAAGGTGTTTCACAGATGAGAGGCAATGCCCCCCCCCCCCCCCCCCAACACCCCCCCACCACACACACACGGCCGCTTTCGTCTATTACTTTCTAGCTAAGAGCATTGCTCTGCAGAGAAAGGTAATTAGCAGGTGCTGGCGAGCTCAGCGGAGGGCATCCAACGACACTCTTGTGGCTCACGTACCCCCCCCCCCCCCCACACACACACACACAACCACACACCCATATACTTCTATACACACACACACACACACGCTGATAGCCCGCTGAAGTGCGCAGTCAGCAACGTGGGCTCCCCAGGCTCCTTGGATGTGACTGATCCTTTATTGAGTTACTGTTTTACGCCTACTTTACCTCACGCTTTCACGCATGAACACACACACACACACACACACACACACACACACACACACACACACACACACACACACACGTCAGTCATAAACACACGCACACACATCAGCTGGCCCGTTTGATCATTTACCCATCTTCCTAACCAAGGTCACTGTCTGCCCCCCCCTTCCCTTAAACTTCCTCGCTCTTTTTCCTCCGCTCTTATTTCTCTCCCGGCCGTCCCCGGGGGGCATCGAGCATCGCCACGTGAAGACTGCCAGTCAGCGGAAGAGAGAGGGAGGGATGCAGGAGTGGTGTGTGGAAGGGGGGGGCAAGGGAGGGGGGGACAGAAACAGAATAAAATTCTGCTGATGTTTGGTTAATGGGAGTGAGGTGTCAGGGATGGCCTCTGATCTTTTGCTGCATGGATACGTTGTTCAAAGCGTGCGCGAAACAGCACACACAGCCAAATTTGATTCTCACACGCGGGCGTACACAAACGTACGCAGATTTAAGCACGGCGGATTGACAGGATGACAGGGCCGATGCGCCCTTTGAAAACTTTACCCCCCCCACTACACCCCACCACGATCCGCGGTGGAAGCATGTAATCCGGCAAATGTACGCCGGCTTCATTTGCATGGAGGAAAATCAATTCAAAGTCAATTGCATAAATGCGGCGTGCACCCGAAAGAGGCCCTCGCGCGCCCGACGTCGTCGCCTTTGTCAATACGTTCGCGGCGACCTGACAGCCGCCCCCGCTGGGCCCCGCTTTTCAAAAAAAAAACTTACCTGAGGACGCCTTTGCGTTTTGGGAGATTTGATTTATGGAATAATGCGATTGGGCATTAGAATACATTTGCACGGGCGCTCCCCTCTTTATTTTTCTGCTGACTGTTTGTCCTTGAGCAGTCCTCATTAAGCTAATGCAAAGCTCCCGGACAGAGAGAAGCAAACAAACTGACGTTGCAGCGCGGCGCCGACGCCGAGGCCCTAACGACAGGGAGGCGGCTCGTTATGTAGATGAGGAGCGGGAGCGCCGCCCGGCTCGTTAGGACACCCCTGGAAAATGGCTGGCTAATGCCACGCCGTTGGACGAAATTACTGGCCGGGTTGGGGGGCGAACAACAGATATCTTTCATTTCTTTGTGGGAAAACAAACTGAAAGCGAATGCGTACTGGTGTTGTTGGTGTCAAATTTTAAAATTCTCAAAAGAATGATTCAAGGGTTGAAATTATCATTTTGAATTTTAAAAAAGAGAGCAATTCTTTGAAATTTGGGTCGGTTGGAACTTGAAGGAATTTTCCCCTTTTTTTAAGCATGAATTCCAGTGCAGGGAATTATAAAATATCCCAATAAATAACCTATTTTTTTGGATATTTTTTTTAGGTTGTCCATTTTGAGTGTAATTGATATTTAGCAACAAATGCTGATTTGAAAAAAAAATATCATTGTACTCCATTGGGGCAAAACAATGACTTTTTATTGATTCATTGTCTGCCAATGATGGCCATAGACGACCAATGTATTTGAAATTCGGTTAAAGTTGTCAAGGGATCATTGCCTATATTCCTTTGTGCAACATCATTTTGTGTTGAAATATCTGAAAATCAAACTAAATCTAAAAATGAAACTAAAAGTCAAATGCAAGCATGCTTTAAATCCAATTAGTTTTTGAACATCTTGCAAAGGACACTGTATTTATTTGCATGGATATGCAAACATCCTATTGGCAGGCTTTGTTGTCCGCCTATCGATTTGTCTGTGGAATAATCCTTACTGATTAACAATCTCCCAATGATTAATCGCTGTGACAAGAAGATCTTAGAAAAAAAAAGTCTTTGACCCAAAGTGAATGTCCTAAAACATCTAGAAAGTTTTTTTTTTCTTAGGTTGAGAGATCTGTTATCTTGCATCTTGACATTCTTTATGATTCTTATTTGACTTTTGGAGCATATTGTATTCATCTACTATAATTGGATGCTACAAGCAAGCGAGCTAACCTAGAAACTTTATTTGTATGAAATGTATGGACACTGACTAAATCTTACCTTTTTCAACACGCCCCCTTTTGCTTTCTTTGACGTATTCCAGCGAGTCCAACTCCCTGATCTCCGACTGCGCCGCGCAGTGATTTAAGGTGACGCCATCGTGGTGCTGATCTGAAATCAAAACATTGAAGTCAGTTCAGGCGCGTGTCAGTCGCGATCGTATCTGGTGAAGAAAACACATCTAAAGGACATACGTGTGTTTTCCGTGTGAGACGGCGAACTGGACACGCTGCTGCTGTGATTGGACGATATCTGGGCTTCCTCCAGCGAGGGGGAAGGGGAGGGGCTGTCGTCGTGCATGCGTTCCTATTGGGAAACGGCGGAAAGGTTATTCCAGAAATTGAGCACGCTAACATGAGTCGAAGGTATATCGGATGAATCGGCCGTTGAAGGCCGGTCACCCAAATAAAGGCGTATAAACTTTTGCCCTCATTTTTTTCCAGTACAGAAATATTGAGATTATTGCTGTTAGTTTTGGAAACTGCGAACCGTTCATAAAAACAAAAGTTGCTTTTTTTATTTTTAAAGAGATCCTAGTTTTAGCAAACATAAGATGCCATACAGTTTAACTGTGACATTTCAGGGACAATCTGGCCAATAAGGTCTGTTCTCACAATACTTTTGTATAAAAAGGAAACATGACTGAGTTTAGCTTACTTTAAAAAGTCTGGTTTTATGAATCTTCAGGGAAGGGATTGTTTTCACATGAAACAGCAGAGAAATACATATTTCTCTCATGGAAAAATATAACCTTTTGAGAACACTATGTCAGATCCTGTATCTATTTGGAGCCTCACAAAAATAGGGCGGTTCAAATACAGTGGAGTTTTTTTCTTCTTCCTTATACACTGAGGGAATAAAACTATAATGGCGGCCTATTACCTTGTTAAAAACACAATAGTACATTTCTACGAATAGTTCTCATGTTGTTGTTTGGAGAAAATACATTTGAGGGGAACAGATTGATATGATGGCAGTCAATTTTTGGACTAAAATGTCAGTTTCCATAAGCAATATGAGCGTGACATGATTTTAGGTGGACAAGCTGGCGTGCGCATTCACCTTAATGACGGAGGCGGGGGGCCGGGGGGCAGGGTTGGCGTGGTGGTGGAGCTGCGCCATGTTGGCGATGCTGGCCAGCGTGCTCAGGCGGTTCATCTGGCCCATCGCCATGGAAACGGAGGCCGGTGCCAGACTGGCCGGGATCAGGGGATGTGACATCATCATGAAGGGCAACTGCTCCAAAACTTGAGGGGGAGAGAAAAAGATGAGCAGGGTCATTATTTTTTGCACATTGCTTCTCTTTTTTTGGACTTCTTAGGGTCAGGAAGTATGGGGAGGACCAGGAAAGTCCACTCTAGACCACCAGCCAGATTGCCTTTTTTATCGTTTAAAATGAAATTGTTTAGGAAGATGGGTAAAATAAAAAATGAAGTCATACTTAATCATTTAAAACATTGTTTTTTGCACATTGGCTTTCTTTTTTTGACTTCTTAGGGTCCGAAAGTCTGGAGCGGACCAGGAAAGTCCACTCTAGACCACCAGCCAGATTTCGTTTTTTATCATTTAAAATGAAATTGCTTAGAAAGATGGGTAAAATTGAAAATGAAGTCATATTTAATCATTTAAAACATTATTTTTTGCACATTGGCTTTCTTTTTCGGACTTCTCAGGATCAAGAAGTCTGGAGAGGACCAGGAAAGTCCACTCAAGACCACCAGCCAGATTTCCTTTTTTATCATTTAAAATGAAATTGCTTAGGAAGATGAGTAAAATCATATTTAATCATTTTAAACACTCTTAGCTAGGTGCTTTTGTGAACACTTTAAGAACCTCTTGAGCCTCAAATGTCATTATTCCTTCTTCCCACTTTTCCTAAATTGCGTTTAGGCGGCCTATTTGAAGACACAAATGATGTTCCCAACACTCACTAGCGACAAACCTCCTCCCTTTTGATATTCTGATGCTCTTTCACCTCTTCCAAACTCACTTTTCATCTCATCTCGCCCAATCCATTGTTCAAAAATCTCTCTTTAAGTCATGAATGGACTTCACTTTTAAGGGAAATCCCTTCTCCCGATCGTACCCCTGTGGCTTATTGACGTCCCTTTGGTCAGGACACAAACAATTCCATTTGGAGGGGGAGGGTGTGGGCTTTGACATAAATATTTATCATTTAATAAAGGCACAAGCAAAAACAAAAGACACACACGGGGAGGAAGTGGAACAAAAGAAGCTGATGGCAGTGCTGGTGCTTGGCCAGCAGTGCATGATGGGTAGTTATGCACACAAAGGCAGGGAGAGGGGAAAAAAAACAATGTTGTGCACAATTGTCATAAATAATATGAAAGGGAGTTAGGGAGGCTTGAAATGTTGGAATGAAGGAAGGATAGCTAAGGAGAGAAAAGAATAAAAAGAGGCAAGGGAGGAAGCGGTGGATAACCTAAAGAAAAGGATAAAGGATGAAAGATGAAGGTAAATGAACTGTCGAAACAAAGGCAAAAAGGGCAGAGAAGATGGGAAGGATGAAGGACAAAAAATCAAAAGATTCAAAGAAAGGACAGGCAGAAAATGGAGAAAAGAAACCAAGAAATGATGTAAATGAGGACAAAAGCTGGAAAAAAGGGAGGAAATTAATGCTACAAGCCACTTTAATCCTTGATATTCCGTTTAATGAAATTCCAATGTGTTTATATCCCTGTTTTATAGTTTTTTCTGCGTTATTTTGAAGAGGCCTGAATGCAAAAATGGCCTTTCAAGTCATAAGGAACGGAGTGAAAAAAAAGAAAGAATGGATGAGTTTTCGCATTTCACTATGATGTCAAGTGCCTCTTTACTCGTCTCAACTTCAAACTATCCACGACCAAACGCTGCAGCGGATGAAAAAAGGAAATTAGAACAGCAGAAAAAGGAAGATGAAAGTGAGTGAGTGAGCCAACATATGTTTCGTTTTGGGCGCACTGGATGCTCTCAAACAAAAGAACCGGAGAATGATGTCAACAATACAGCCAGCGAGCCGCTGCCACAATCAAGAAGCCGCCTCTGCCCGCATTTTACTTCTGCTCCGTCACCCCCGCCACCCTGCTATCATTTCATTCTCACCCCACCTTCCGCACCCCCCCCCCCCCCCCACTGCTCTCTCTTATGTTTCATTAAAAAACATCAAAAGTCAAAGTGGTTCTCTCATGTTTATCCAAACAAACCATTACTGTAAACAAACAGTCGCTGTAAATTTCCCAGAAGATCTTGTTAAACGCACAAATGGCTGCTCGCTCGCACTCGGAAAGGTGTCACGCTCAGCGTTTGCATTCATGTGTGTGGATGTGTGTGTGTGTGTGTGTGTGTGAGGTGCCTCTTTGTGGCGGTTCGACTTCTAGTAGGGGCTGTCCGCTTCCCGTAAGGCAGTGGGGGGCGCTATGGAAAAAAAAAAACCTGTGCTGTGTGCCTGTGTATTTGTTTCCACTTGACTCTACCATCAAGAGTGATTAAGCTTTACAATTTCCAATCCGCCATCACATTCGTTCAAAGTAGCGCCTTCGATGGCAACCTTGAAATGCCCCAAAACCAACAGCAAGTAACCCGTAAAAACCCAAAAATCAGTAGGAATCGGCAAACGAACATGAATTCTCCCGCAAAACCCTTCAAAATCAATAGGAAATGATCCAAAATTGACCTTTAAAGAGGAAAAAACAAAGGAGTGCTGCAAAATGAACTCAAATGTCCAATTCACTTAAATTGGCTGCAGATGCTCACCTTTCAGAGCCATTGACGGCGCTAGGCGTCCAATCCACTTTGCCTGGGAGGGGTGAATGCATTCATTTTGCATTACTTTTTTATACTTCCATTTAAGGGTGCTTACAGGTCACTTATGGTAAATTTTTGATCATTTTGTTTAATTTCTGACCCCCTACCGAGCCACTCCCAACCCGCGAGCTTCATGTTTGACACTAACGCATGTGTATGTGTTTCCACTTGACTCTACCATCAAAGCGATTTTACAGGATTCTAACAGGCGGCGGTTACCATGCGACCGAAATCCACACAGACGCTATCGGTGGTGGTCAACAAAGCTTACGAGCGGACGTACAATCGAAACTAAAAATAGCACATAGAAGAAGACACAATTTAAACTATGCGTGTGTGCGTGCCTCAGATTGATAGTGTATTCCGAACGGTCTTCCGCGTAAGCCCTGTCGTCTGTCTAAACACACTGATGTCGCTTTAACCTGTCGATAACGGCTGGAGGACGGTTGTGTGTGTGTGTGTGCGCCATCGATTGTCCGCCTGTTTGTCGTTTGCATTCAAGGTAGTGAATTAGAGAGAAGGCTATTGATTGGCCTATGCCCTCTCATTTTAGTCAGCGCACTATTTAGCTATTTCTCCATCGAATAAATACTAGGAATGTCTCGATCGCATATTTTTTCGCTGATTTTATGGATTTGCCAATACCGAATCACGAGGCGATATTTCGGAACTGTACTTTTTCCAATTTGAAAAAAAAAAAAAATCAACATTAAAGCCATTAAACCCATTTCAATTGTAAAAACTAGGATTGAATGATCATGTTTGACTGCGATTGGCAGCGATAGCCGCCCAAACTAGTTTGTGTGCCCTCTCAGTCCAAATGGATTGGACATTAGAATTTTTCCTCTTTGTAAATTTGAAAATGTTCTCTTCTGATTGATGAACTGTAGCTACAAACCCGGTGGTGATATGAAATAAATGAGTTTTCTCTGGTGGTCGTGGCTTTTGTGTCTGAGATGGGAGCAAGCTGGCTACCGGGCTGATGCCACATCCTGCGTTCAATCAGCCACGCGTAAACACAGCTGCACGATTCGTATTGACAGATGCGAAAGGACGTCACAATTGTGCGGCGCGGCGTGGCAAATTGTGTGCGTTTGCGGATCAAAACAGACAATACGCACCCAATCCCGGACTGTGGTCGCCGTTCTCTCCGTTGTGGCAGCCGTGTTGCTGGTTGCTGTGGTAACCACTCATCTCCAGTTTGATCTTCTTGGCCAGAGCAGACAGATCTATAAGAACAAATAAAGCTAAACAAATGAAAATGACCCCGCCGGTGAAGAAAACTTTGCTTTGGAGCCGTGCCTTACCACTTCTAGCAATTCTGAAAAGAGTTTATTAACTACGTTTGTTTTAGTAAGTCTTTCATACTCAATCAAAAGTCGATTTTGTGAAATGGTTCTGCTTTGCTGTGTTCCTGACTTTGTACTCCTCGCCCGGCTTTGTTTAATACAGAATTAAGGCTCTTGGTCTATGCTCAAACCGTTGAAAAATACTTTTAAGCCTCTTGGAAGAAATGTGTGCACGTGTGCAAAAAGTAAATTCATTGAATTCTGTATTGTTATTTTAGATTTGCGTGTTGTGTTCCTTTAACAAAGTGTGTGAGCTGAAAGACTTAGCATTTATTGACTAATATTAATCAAAATTAATCCAAACATGGGCTCATTTGATCATGTCTTAATACCTTTTATACTCATATATGGTGACAGCCCCAATGTGCAGTTACAAACCCACATTATTGTTGGAAACCTTTCTTTTTTTGATCGAAACTCAATTAAATGATGTATTCAAATGAATACTGTGTTGACAATGATGTAAAAGGCTTTCAAATGCGGGTCTGCCTCTACTTCGACCCTAGAAAGGATGAATGACACAGAAAATGGTACATTGATTCTTGTTTTTTGTTTTTTTTGCTGGTAAGTATACATTTTATATCCAATGCAGATTTTTTTTAAATGTCGGAAAGGGAGTTAATACCTTTTATACTCATATATGGTGACAGCCCCAATGGGTACGGTTACAAAACCACATTATTGTTAGAAACCTTTCTTTTTTTGATTGAAACTCAATTAAATGATGTATTCAATTGAGTACTGTGTTGACAACGACATAAAAGGCTTTTAAATACAGGTCTGCCTCTACTTCGACCCTAGAAAGGATGAATGACACGGAAAATGGTACATTGATTCTTGTTTTTTTTTTGCTGGTAAGTATACATTTTATATCCAATGCAGATTTTTTTTTTAAATGTCAGAAAGGGAGTTGCCCACCACACACAATGGAAGCCACACTGATGTAACTAAACATAAGCTCCTTAAGCAGGGGGTTGAGACAGAGCAAAAGGAAAGAGGATCAATAGCAGTTAGATCAATGGCCCCGCTGGAAGATTAAGCTGTGCGGATGTGCAGGAGGTTGTCACTGGAAGACATTTATTCCAGCCGCGCCACTGCACCGGTCATTTAGTTTGGCAGGGAATCAAGACAGACATTCATCTCTCCCCCGTGGAGCGCTCGGGTCAACACGCACCAGTTTAACCACGTCCTATTTAGTGGGAAAAGATCATTTTTTTAATCGAGGTCGTGCGCCAGAATGAGGCAAATGGCGGCCCGCGCTTGCATTTCTCCGGTGAACCTCTGACCGGCGAGGGCGACCATTCAAATTCCTCCTAGTAGAAACGTCTCGCCCTAATGCGGACAAACACGGCGAATTATTAAATCGGCGCAACTGTGCAAACAGCAGTGAGGAAATACAAACAAGGCCGTAAGTCTTAATTTCCTGATCTGGGCTACATCCCAACGTTAGCTGTGTTGTCTTTTCTCTCCTTCTTTCGAGAGAGAGACATTCTGTCCTCGGCCAAAGCGTGGACCACCGCGACAAATGGTCCTTTTTTTTCTTCTCATCTTCTTCGCTGCCCTTTTTCCTCGCCTTACTTTTACCTTTACAAAATGTCAGCGTCTCAGCGGGACGTGGTGTGTTGGCGTGCGCGCCAGAGTAGACACTAAGGAGGAATGGCATCAAAAGATTGCTGCCGCCTTTTTTACGCTCAAATGTCCTCGCCGGTGTGCCCGGCTCAGTCTCTTTTTCCTCTTCCCTCTCATGTAGGCCTGCCTCTAATCAGGAGCGTTGACATTGCTGCCGTGCCCTCTCCTTGAGGTGGAAAAGAGAACTCTCTATTTTTTTTTCCTCCACAGAGAGATGCTCTCGCGCAACAACAACACACACACACACACACCATAATGCAGCTTTGGAAGCAGTGGTTAATAGAAAATCTTTTGAGGAGCCGAATGAAAAGATGGGCTCGCACAGACAAAAAGACAAGGGCAACTTTGAGATCGGTCAGGTGTCAACAATGGCTTTTCTGCCTCTCTTTTGACACACACATTCGGATACACACACACACACAGAAAAAATAACATGGCTCAGAAACAAGCTCAATAATACAGTGTTGCGCTATGACCTTTTACAGGCATTTGACTAATTATGGAGCAATTTTTCATCCGCACACGCGCTTTATATTGGGTTCTTGGTTGAGTTGGAGGTTTTGCTAGATGACTTTTGGGAGGAGGCAGAGGAGCCTCATCATACAATAGTATTAAATATAAAATAAAAGGCTCAGGAGAATGCTTGTCTCACAATATGGCGATACATTTGTTCGGAAATCCTTCTAAAATATTCGATAAGTACTAAGAACGACCAACTAATAACCAGAAAAAAGCACTTTTTAACCTTCTGCTGTAAATTGAAATGAGTTTACAAGTAGCAGATGTCCAATCCATTTGAAGCATTTTTAATATTAGCTTTTCACGTCCAGTTTTTATGATTTCACCGTTCATGCCCTTAAACGTATTCCCTGCCGGTAACATAAATATGACTTTACATGAAGTCTCAAAAAAATCAAATTATGCTTAAACTCTGGAGGAGATAATGAATAGCTCTGGAAAGGAGGTTTAAAGATTACAAAGGAATTTTTTGAACTTTGTAGTTTCACTACAAAAAAAAAATGTCAAGCAATTCTTTATCTGAGGTGTCAGCACTGGGTGTTCAGCTTGTTAATCAGTCACCTTGTTTAGGTCCGCTTTTCCCTCCTACCACTACAAACTTTTCCAGGTTACTTCCTGTTAGTTTTGGGGCATTTCAAGGTTCTACCAACTTATCGACTGCCATTGAAGGCGCGGTTTTGACGAAAGCATCTAATTATGTACGTACAGTATGAATTAGCTACGCGGGCCGGATCGGTCCCCACCTAGCGGTCCACTTCCGGCCCGCGGGCCTTACCTTTAACACCACCGACTAGAGCCGATCTCGGCTGACAAACAAAACTCAAAAGCTCTTAAACGTGAGACACAATGTCTCCGTGCCGCGTGGGGAAGTGACATTTTATAGTCTGTGTCTGCAAGTGAAGGCATATTTTGTGTACATGGTGGTGCTGGGTGGTCACCTGCGGGGGGCATGATCCCGGCGTGCATCAGACCGCCGTGGGACAGCATGTGGTGAGCGGCGCCCTCAGTCACCGTCTGCAGCCTCTTGGGCGGTCGGCCTGGCCGTGAACTGCGAAGTACAACATCGGTTATGAGCCACTTTACTGCTTTTTGCTCTCTTTTCAGTCACGCTGAGACGTCAGATGGGTGGCCCACCTGCACAAAAACTGCCCTTTTACCGCCATAAAACCCCAAAAAAGGATGCAGGGAGTGAAAATCAAGTGGAGTGTTTTCCTGGAAGGCTGAAGCACGGCAAATCTTCCCTCACACCCCCGTAAATACAAGCAAAGTAAACAAAAAATGGAGCTTCCCCCGATGGCCTCGATAAAGCGCCTCATTCCAGTTCAGCTTACTCGTTCATATTATTAAATGTATACGCCTTCTAGTCTGGCTTTGGCTATTTGTTGCTTTTTCACCCTGCCGGTTTTGCCGTACCTCAAGCAGACTCGCACTGGGCCAATTGTCTTGTAGACCAGTGAAGCACGGTCTTCCCAGTACATCCATTGTCCCCCACTGACCCGCAATCAAGCGTTCTCAAAGCACGTTTACGCTTGTCATCACTTTGTGATGAAGGTGATGACGGCGTGACTATTTTCCCGACGGTGTTTCTTATAAATTGTTCTGCCGTGTATCGAGAAGTGCGTTAGCTGGAAAAGGGCAAATAAACTTTTTGGGGAGAAATCTCATGTAGACCTTCAATGGACTACAAGGTTAGCGTAATAGACTTTCTCGGAACTTTCAATTGTTTGACGGCACAACAGGTGATGGATCCGGGATCATCCACTTCTGCGCTCTTCTGGAAATTGTAATATGCTACTGTCGCTCAATGTAGGTCATGCATATGGAACTTGGAGTGCAAAGTCTATTTTTAGCTGGTCCTGGTTAGTAGAGGACGATACGATAATATTAAGGACTTTCTCATAAAGCCCAAGTTATCGTATATAGCAGGGAATGTACGGCTCACAAGCCATATCTGGTTGTTTTGATGAGCGCATCTGCTCTCGGCCAACTTTGATTTGGTGTTTAGTTTCAATGTAACAAAATGATCACGCATTGCTGTTGATTGGCTTTTTATGGATGGCACATTTTGATCAAAATGGTTGTATTTAAATTAAAACGGTTCCAAAAGTGGGATTCATTTATTTTCTTTCAGAATTTTCCCCATTTTAAACATTAGGAAAATGGTCAGTAATTCGCAAATGCGCCTACAAGAAAATCAATTTAAAAAAAACAGAATCATGATTGCGATTTAATCCATCATTTCGCCATATCGCCCACCCCTAGCCTTGTCTTATAAAAAGCGACCGGACACACGTTACAAAGCGTCCACGCCGTTCCGACAATGCCGACATGTCATATGCCACGCATTGTTGAGTACGGTCTGGCTCGCCCGTTAGTGGAGCGCACTCTTCTGTGCTCTGATTGGGCCGGACATGCTCAATCAATCCTATTTGTGGGTTTGGGGGTGCGCACGAAGGGGTGTCGAGTCGCTGAAAAGCTGTCAGACATCACTTGGGCTCTGACTAAACGGTGTGAATGTCCTGACAGGGGGAATGACACGGGCCACATCAGGCTTAATGACAAGCAGCGCCGCTCATCTCCTCCCATGCTACACACTTCATAACGTCAGCCTGTGGGCGCATGTATGCCCGCCAGGAGGAATATTAACAGACGGAAAGGAAGGAGGAGAAAGAAAGTGTGCAGAGGAGGACGAAAGGTGGAGGGACGGACGGATGGATGGAGGGATGGATGGAGGGATATGTTAAAGGAGGGTCCGAGAGATTAAAAAAAAGAAGAGGGCGATAGACGAGCGGCTTCCTAGCGTGGGGTGTCTTTGAGCAGATTTTAATTAGAATCTAATCCAGCCGTCATTAAGGCCCCATAAACGAAGCTGTCAGTCAGGAGATTAATGGCGCCTCATTTGCATATTGCATATAATTCATCAATTACCCAGCAGAAAGGACCAATCCCCTGTTGACACACCCACTGGCTGCGAGTGGGGGGAGTGTGCATATGTGTGTGTATGTGTGGAAAATCCAAAGATTATGTAGCCACAGAGAGAAAAACAGGTAACTGCAATAGGTGTGTGCGCGCGTTGGCGTGCGCCGGCGTGCGTGTGCGTGCGTGCGTACGTGGGTTTGAGTGAGTGAGCTCAAAGCAATATGTGTGTATATGAAGTGTTCAAAGGTTAATTTGATGAGCCGATGAGCTCCACAGTTCCTGCCCTCGGTTTTAATGAGTTGTTATTATTGTCTCTTATTATGGGCCCAGACCGACTGGGATGTGACAGCTGACATCAGATATCACACACGCACTCCTACACACACATGCACACACACACACACACACACATAGGCACAGACACACGTTTAGGTTTCCACACAGGAGCATTAGGGATTTGGAGAATGTGAGTATTAAGTCTTTTTAGGGGGCAGATGCGTACCGACATGCCGGTTAACTTCCAAGTTGTTCTAGTTTTGAAAAAGTTATTCTGAGAGAAATGATCTGAATTGATTTTTATCTGTCACAGGCTCCCACTCTAACTAGTTGGTGTTGAGATCAATTTACTTGCTTCATATGAAAACGTAAGGAGAACTAAGATATTGCTCAATAATATGTAGCAACCTCTTAATTTGTTAAAACCAGGCATTTCTCACAAACAAAGGGTGGGACTCTGTATTAGTCCCAGATGTCAACTAGTACACAGTTCAGCATGGTTGGTACTCGTACACAAAAATGTCACCCAGAGGCCGAAAAAAAAGGTTATTTGTGAGAGAATATCAATCTTAGCAATGAGTTCAAATGGTGTCCTCTTCCATGGACCTTAAGTCAAACATCAAGGCTATTAAATGAACTTCCGACGGCTTTCCGTGATCTAAACGCATTTGAGCCGAAGCTTCATCAGATCAGGTGACACGACAAAACTTTGAACTTTGAAATCCGAGGCGCGTTTCCCTACGAATGAAAACGTCCAATCATTGTGGCATTCGGCAATTTTTTTCAATCAAGTGACATACTGTGCAGCACAAAAGCAGGATACATATTTTTAGGGGGCTACTTGGAAGCTAAAGCACCTTCAATTGATAACACACACTTCAAATGAAAGGCCAAAAACACCAATGGAGGGAAATAAGAACTCAGCAGTGTGTTTTTTTCTTTTTTACTGCAGCCGCTTCCCTTTCCCTCACAACTGTTTATTTGCACACACTAATTAATGGCCTGCGCACGCCGACGGCTCGGCGCACCTTTACGCCTTCACAAGTGGGACCGAATGGACGAGACGACCCCCTCAGAAAAAAGAAAAAAAAGAAAAGAATCGGAACCTAATTTCGTGTTTAGTCTTCGAGTGTGTTGATACATCAAAGTGACCCGCAGAGGGAGGTCTACGTGTGTGCCGTCGCTGGTGCGAATGTGTGCGATGTGTACGTGTGCGAGGTTGAAGAGCGCCGGGTTCCCTGAGGTAGGATTAATGAAAAAGCCTTTCATGGAAAAGTCATCAAGCTGAGGGGATGGAATGAGAGGGGGGAGGAGGGGGGGCCGAGGGGAGGAGAAAACAGTGCATTGTGTGTATATGCGTGTGTGTTTAAGGTGTGCACAGAGGAGGGGTGTATGGCTTATGACCTCTTTGTCTCAAACTTTAATTAAAATCTCACCCAGACGTCCTCCCTCATGCCAGCGCCGGCCACATGCACACACACACGTGCGCACATTTTTGTTGGGAAAGGCATTACAGTACATTGAGTTTTGCCTTCGAGTGTGTTTGTGTGTGTGTTATACCTGCGTGTTACGTGAAACGCCAAAAATGGCAGCTGGGGCTAAACGCAGGTGGAAGCGAAACGAAACATAACAAAGATGACAGATCAGGCCAAAAACACAGAGGGAGAAATGTCATGAAAGAAAAGGAAGTGTGAGAGTCAAAACAGTGAAACGGCTACAGGCTGACGGGAGGTGCTGATAGCCAACAGCTGCATGTCCAAATACGTGTGTGTGTGTGTGTGTGTGTGTGTGTGTGTGTGTGTGTGTGTTTACACCATTTCCTCTTATAGTGGCCGGAAGGGCTTCTTTAATCAAGTGCAGAAGGGCCAGGTAACGCCTTCCTTTCACATAGAAACTTGGAATCTGGTCGAAAAGACGGAACTAGCACCAACGAGATTTTGTTTAGAATACATTAGCCGAACGTTTACGGCTCCCGTGACCCCCATCTTTTCAATCTGTGTTCATCACGCCGCGTTTGTATTCGCCATCACGGCCGGCTTTGATAAATCATAACTATCGCCATCATCGTAGCCGCCGCCGTGTGACGGGGGAGCGAGTGAGATTCATCGTCGTGGTCGGGCTCTTAAAACAAAGACGGATCGAGAACTGCAAAAAAAATGGTAGATGCACGCTTGTTATTAGGGAGGCCTGAAGAATGATGTCATGAGAAGAGCAGGAAGGACAACACACACACACACACACACACACAGAGACGCAGGACGTTTGATCAGGGCAAAGAATCCGATTTCTGAGACTGATACCGACCGCCTTGCATTCCTCTCCTGCATTCCAGGGTCAAGTCGATGTCAAAGCTTTGTGTGCGAGTGCGAGGGTAGCGCGGATGTCACACTCGGTTTGCTTTGCGGACCACATTAATGTCAACTCCTGTTTATTTTTGTCCCAAAAGTTAACTTACTTGCGGCCATTGACAGCGCTAGATGTCCAATCTATTGTGACTAGGAGGGACGAATGAATGTCACTGAAAGATGAGCCAGCTTAAATCAATAGCACATCATTTTCAATAGCAGGCAATGAGTTTTGCCTCACTTCGTATTTTCATTTTAGGGTACTTGACCACACAACTCACAAACATCTGGATTGCGGTGAAAAAAATGATTTCCAATTTAAACACTCACACAGAGTATGAATGAGCTACAAAGTGCCCGTCAGGCAGAACAACCCCGCGGGCTGGATCAGAACCCGTTGCGGGCCATTTCCGGCCCGCGGGCCGCACATTTACCACCAATTCCATACATACTCATTCCATTACGGCCTGTCGGAGAAGAAGACGTGCAGGTCCCTCATGTCACCCTTTTCATCTCGATACAACATCAAAAGCACACGAGGGTTAAAGTTGAACTAAACACAGCACCCAAAAACACACACACAGACGCAAAGTTCCCAAAGCCCATCCCCACACCCCTTTCCGAGACCCCTCACTCTAATGGAGCACATTTTGACAGTGAGTTATGATATAGCAATGGGGCTCGGCTTTGAAGAGTCCACCTTCAGACATTCGCGTGCACACACACACACACAGACTCACACACAGATACACACAAGTCTAATGGGGTGAAAGGAGCTCATCCTAGCATTTTTCCCCATTTGGATCAGCCAAAATGTCCCCCACAAAGACAAATGTCCCCACAATAAAAGGCTGGATGTCAAGGGTTGAGTCAAACAAAGCCCGAACGACAAGTGTACACACTCACATGGAAACACACGCACATCGGCTTGGCTGGCTTCCCGCACACAGGCACACAAAGAGCGTTTTTTGTTGCACTCTGCAGGCCGCCTCATCTCATTTATCATTTATCATCATAACAGATTCTTCGGTCTCATGTTTATTCTCCACCTGCTTCACATTTGGCTCTCTTATAAATGACCCGCTTCAAAGACACACACACACACACACACGCACACACTGGAAACATGGTTACAAAGTGCTGATTCTGTTTCAGCACCAGTCCATCTGCGGTCAGCCGCTTAAAGGGCCAGTTGCCTAAAAAATTGACAAACTTTCTCACACCACGTCCGTGAACTTACTGAAAGTTGAGCCAGTTCGAATCTACTCAGTAACACCCTCACTTTTTACACCATCTACTTCAGGAAAGAAAGTCTCCAAGTACCGCCATGGTGAGCAACATAAAACCAATAGATTTTATTCCTGGAAAGAATCTTAACTATTTTTGGAAGTATGAATAGTAACCGTGTGGACCGTGAGTAGAATAGTAACTGTGTGCTTATTGAGTAAGAAATAAAAACGACTGTTCTCCACAAACCCTCTATTTTTGGAATAAACAACACAAGTTTAAACTCTCACACTAAAATCCCATGTGGCACATTAACCCATACGACATGATAATGATTTTTCAATATTGGCGACTTAACGGGACTACCAACGACATGTGGTTTGGATGTTTAAATGTCTTGTAGAAATTGAAGATTAAAACTGTATCCGCATGAAAAGACACTCATGCTCATCATTTTCGATGTCTAAGCAACTAAGCAGGACAGTTTTTTAAGGAAAGAATTCAACATTTCCGACTCTTCTATAAGCTGAAATTGGCTGTAAACAACTATGATAGCCTCGACTTAACCGACTACCCCAAAGAGAACAACTCAATATTAACACACCAATGGATATTTGGGCCAAAAACAACACCACAACACAAGGCTATTTTTCATAGGGGTGTGTTCACTTTCCACCGACCGTCTCCATGGGACAGAGGTGACATGAAGGAGAAGAAAAGTTGTGCAATTTGCCCCAACTGGTCCTCCGCTTTAAGTTTCAAGTCATTGTGCGTCTAAAAGTCGAAACCGTGCGTTGTCTATGACACACATGCTCTTTTTTTAATAGTAACAAGAGCTCCAGTTTGTCACATTACACTTCTTTTATGTCCCAGCGTACATAGACAACACACACACACACATACACACACACACAGCTTGACCTAATGTGTGCTTCTAATAGAGAATGAAACTGTTCCTTTGTGCCGGAGAAAGAAAAGGACAGAGGATCGGGTTGCCTCCTACACCGCCATGTTCCCTCGGTGGAACTAATGTCATTTAGCGAGCGAGGCCAAGCAAACACGCATCCGTGACTGTGTGTGTGCGTGCGTGTGTGTTTGTGTCTGTTGTTTCACCTTTACATGAATTATAACTAGGCTTCGGCAGTGTTAAAAGTTGGGTCTTTTTCATGGTTGAGCTACTATTTGTGCTTGTGTGCGCGCGTGTGTGTGTGTATGTGTGTGTACATGCACAGCAGGGGTGAAAGCGAGGGACAAAGATGGATAAACAGGACACTTCCGTGACCGCTCCTTTAAATGCTTTCATTTGAAAGTCTAAAATCAATGTTTACTTGCTCTGTCATTAGTGCTTAAAGAAAGCAGAGCAAGCTGTTGTTTGTCCCAGCATTTTCTGCAAGCACGCCGATTGGACACATAATAAGTGACAGCGTGTCTTAATCAGTAACCCGTAGTGAATGAGAGCTTCTTGGAATGCTTTTTTTTTCTTCTTTTTTTTGGGGCCTTGTTGTTTTTCCTCGCAGATTCACACCACCGCAGCAGGAAGTTGACACAAGAGCACAAATAAGGCTTCACAAAGTCGTTTGAAGACTCGGAACAAGTGATCTCCTCAGATCTCATTAACTTAAGACTGTTAGGGTGTTGTGTGGATAATTGAGACGCGGTGGAGGCTGTGCACTTTTCTGCCGTGCGTAGAACAGCGTTCCCATTAACACCTGACATGGAAGAAATCCCCCAAAGACGCTCTAAGACTGATCTGGATTTTGTCTTGTCTTTTTTTTCTTTTTTTATTTTAGCTGCAGGGTCTCAAGTGTGGGTGGCGAAACCTGAAATGGGAGTTTAAAGTAATTGCTTTGCCTTTAATGCGTATTCCAGTTTGTACTCAACTTACCGAGTCACATTAAATAATGAAATGGGCCGTAACATTAGGTACACTTGCAGACTAATGCGGTTAAAAAGGTTAAAAATTCTCACTGCGTCAAAAGTTCATAAAAGTGCTGATTTCAATATTGATTTAACTACAAGAGGGTCATTGTCTCTGGTAATATGATGTAATGCAGTAAAAAACATTGTAGACTACTTTGTGAAAAACAATCTTAGCACTAATAGATGATCACAATTTGGATTTTGTTACTGTCACGTGAGCAAATAAAAACATTTTCAGCCATTGGTGTAAAAGCCCTCAAATGTAAATACCTTCAAAGACACCCAAGTTCATCTCATCAAACTGTCTCAAAGACCCGATGTCAATCACTAAGCCACACCCCTTATCGAGTTGAGGTGTCTTTGTGGTTATGCCTTAATAAGTTTTCTTCTTTTTTCTGTTTATCCTTTATATTTTCGATTTCTAATCTATATATCATTTATATAATATACATTACATTTAATACAATAATAGAAAATCTTTCCCAGTCACATTGAAAGTGTTAACGACATCAATAATGGACGCAGGTTGGTTACAACTATTCCATGGGACAGAATGTGACATGACGATATTGATATTTTGCCCCGCCCTTAATCAGTAAACGCTTACATCTAATATTTCTGATTGCATTTCAATTAGTTATAAACTAATTGACTGTTGATTTACAGTTGGGCTGATAAAGGTTTTGCAATCCCCCTCCGTGTTGACACGTCCTCATCTGCATTTAGCGGCAGGTGTCAATTGGATCATTCACGTGCTGGGAAGCGAGGATTAACTGCCAAACAATACCAATTCCCCAAACCGGGGGGTTTAATCCACAAACTTCTGCTGGCAAATTTGCGCCGTTATGAGCATGCGGTCGGCGCCGGGAAGCCACAAATCCCGACCAATTTAGCCCCCTTGATCCCGACATCTCTGCGGAATATTGGATGGAGGACCCACAAGTGTTGGTCACCGCTAGAGCGGCGCATAAAAACGCCGCTCATTTGCATAATCTGGTCATTAATACGTAGAATTCATTTAATCATCTTCTCTGTTCCGAGGCTCTGGGCTAAAGAGTGTTGATGTGATAAGACAGTGAGTTATTAAGGGAGGAAGAGACGGAGAGTGAAGGGATCACAGAGTGAGCTTGTCCTGATTTGAGCTGCCGCTTGGGGCCAAATGAAAATTAATTAATTTCTGTGAAGAATCAATTTCTAAGAATGACAGTGTCAGATTTGGCGAGCGTACGCCCGCTTGTGTATATACGTCAAACGCTGCGTGTGTGTCAGAGAGAGCGACAGATCAGAGCCTATGATAGTGCCACAAAGTTTGCTTATGTTTTTTTTTTCTCGGTGAGGATTACTCGAGTCCATTATCTCCGCCATCAGCGCTCTTATCATGCGTTAAAATTATGATTAGCAACAGAGCAAGAAATTAAAAGTGGCAAGTCAAAAAAGCAAAAGTTAACTGGTTCCCCCCGCTTGCAGATGACATATGCTGGGCTATTAGGAGATCAATTTGGCATCAGAAGTAACACTCAATTTGGAATGGACTGTGCTGGGGAAGACGGTGATGATTATGGCACCTATGATTTCATAACCACAGACTAGACTTGACTGACATCCAGGAATCGACATGAGGTTTTCTCTAATGAAATCAGTGATTATTCAAGTGAGACATCATCAGGTTCGCTGCGGCAAATCTTTGAATTAAAATGTTTCCTATCGATGACAACGGCGTACCACAATGGAAGAGAAACCGTCAAATTGCTCTTCCACTAGATGGTGTACAACTAACCTGTTGCTATGAATACCACAGAATAATAGCTTGTGTTCGTCTAGATTGGCCCAGATTTGGCACTCAGGAAATAAATTGCCAGGGGATTGAGAGGAGGATGCGAGAGTACTATATGTCAGTTTACTCTATAGCTCTATGAAAAATGAGCAGAAATGTTGAGATGATCTGGTTTTGCTGTTTAAAAGGCATATTTAAGAAAAATCTATTTTTCCCCGATACTGCAAGTGCAGAATTACTGTATGGGCTTTGCTTCACCACCAATTCACACACCCATAAAAGTGTTGATATGGATATTAGTCTTGGAAACCATAAATACACTAGAAAGTGTTACCTCCAAACATTTGGAAAGACCCAAGTTGTCGCAGTACAAGTATATTTCAAATGCTGAGAAGTTCCCTAAACAAATGTGAATCGGTGAATTTGCAAATGCCAAACTGTGAACATGCAGGGACACATGGTTGTATCATTTACAACATTCATTTGCATAAAATGAAAAATGGTCAATCTGCCCAATTGGTCAACATTGTTATTCTTGGTGTCTTGATTTGTTGGAGGATTGCACAGTATACACTATGTGTTTTGTTTCTATTCGGTGATGTGGTAGTTTAGCAATGGAAACTGAGATCATTGTAAAAAGAAAATAAATTTTCAGAAAATAAGGTTGTTTATCAACATTGCGAATGGGCG
Source organism: Stigmatopora argus (assembly GCF_051989625.1). Classification (NCBI taxonomy): domain Eukaryota; kingdom Metazoa; phylum Chordata; class Actinopteri; order Syngnathiformes; family Syngnathidae; genus Stigmatopora; species Stigmatopora argus. The sequence continues at coordinate 3,918,052 of NC_135397.1, read as the reverse complement.
GGGGAATGCTGTATTGCAGTAAAGTATGGTGAAAACAGTGATGCATTTACGGTACCTAGGATTTTCCGTAACTGTCTTGACCTGCGGTCATCAGGACAAACAAACAAATATTTATTTCATCCTAAATCCCCCTTCATGGGGTCTCAATAAGGATCACGCCCGCCCCGAACCCCCCCTCGCACCCGGCTTACCTCGCGTTGGTACAGTCGCTGTAGAGCGTTTCGAAGTCCTGCCTGGAGATGAGCTTGCATCGGTTGACGCCGGGCTGAATGGCCCCGAGTCCCCGGAGCACGCGGACCTGCTCCACGTTACACACCACCGGCGTGATGTCCAGTCGCTTCAGTTTGGTGTAGACGGTGTGGAGTCCACCGACCAGGTGCTTGAGGAACACGTCAAAGGCCTGCGGAAGGCAAATCAGCTCCGTGTCTTTGACGGTGAACGACGCCAGCTTGGCTCCCTTCACCTCGACCAGTCGGCACTCGTTGTTCTGCGGGGTGCTCTCCACCGGGGACGGGGTGGCGTACACCGGCTTGTTGGCTCCGCCGGACACGGGGATCAAACCCACTGCGCTCTTCAACTGCGTGCCCCCGTTCGCGAGCAAGAGATCCGCCCGGAAATGGTGGAGGAGCGCCGGCCGCGCCGCCGGAGGAGCAGGGGAGGAGGAGGAAGTCGCCGAAGTGGCCGCAGGTGGCGGCGAGTGAGCTGCCGGGGACGCGGAACTCGCCGCCGGGTGCTGATGATGATGGAGGTGGTGGTGATGGTGGCCGAGCGGAGCCACGGGGAGAAGAGCCGGAGCGACGGGTGTTGCCATGCTGGTGGCTCGGGCGACTTAGAGAACCGGTGGAAGCCAAAGCAAAGCAAAGTGCAAAAGAAAAAAAAGTAAACTTTGAAGTCAACCAAAGTAACTTTGGACGCTTGAATCATTCACGGGAGGCGATGGAGCGAATGTTGAGAGGAAGGGATCGTAAAAAGAGAGCCGATTGGAGGGTGAAAAGAGATCACATACTTGATTGGGAATGGAGGCAGGCTTGTCTCACAAGGAGATGCTCCTGTCACATTATCATAAAGAGGAGGAGTCTGGACATATTCTCTCACACACTGAGGGAGAGAGAGAGGAGGGGAGGAGATGGGGGAGAGAGGGGACAAGGGGGGAGAGTTGGGAGATTAGCCTACAGAAACTTCACATAAGCCTATTTATGAAAGCCTAATACAAATAATTCGGGATGACGAGTCGAACTGTAGCAAGCAAAGCCTTTCTTATTACTGCACAGATTAATACCTTTGAGGCAGCGTCACTCTCATCTCCCTCTAACATTTGGCAAACTTTGCTTTATACTTTAAAAATAGAAGCAAATAGTTATTTTTGAACGCCCACATTCCTTAGGAGACCTTATCTTTAGTGAAAAATACACACAACTTCTTTGTTACAGACGATTAGGAACGCCTGCACGCTGCCCCCAAAAAATTAATTCAATTTCATTTAATTAGATTCAGTTCCCACACTGGGAAATCACAATGTCCAATCACTGGTGAACATCTTTTATGTTACAAAACATCTTGCTCTACCATAACAAATAAAAATGGACCTTCTGGCATTTTGTTGTTCTGCCTGTTACTATGTAGTATGACTGCCATAAATAAAAGAACAGAAAATTCCTTATTTGTAGTCGCTTATTGTTTTTTGTCCCCCACTGAAAATCTCTCACAATACACACCCATGTTGAAATGTGGTTATGGTTTGCATGTACAGCGCTTGTTATACTCACTTTTTCTTATTTTGCACACAAAATGTATACTTTCTATACCAGGGGTGTCAGACTCGGGTTGGTTCGCGGACCGCGTTAACGTCAACCTGATTTCATGTGGGCCGGACCATTTTAGATATAATATTTAGATATTTTTTTTATAAATGGATTAAAAGAACTGGATTAAAATCCCTGAATATTCAGTTTTTTATAGATTTAAAACAATGTTTATTTTAGTTTTTTTTATATATTTTTTTAGATTTTACTAAATGATTTTTGAACTAAAAACACAGAAAAATGGATTAAAAATTACAATTATCGATTTAAAAGGGGGAAAATCAGGAAATTTAATATACATCTATACTCTTCATTTTAATTTGATCTTAAAACAGAAAGTCGGCACTCATGATTTACTTTCCCGGGCCACACAAAATGATGCGGCAGGCTAGATTTGGCCCCCGGGCCGCCACTTTGACACATCTGTTCTATACTAACCCTTTCTTCTCTAAATTGCAAATAGTAATTTACCAACTTCTCAATACTATTTTAGCCACCAAAGTTTGGGATACATCCAACTTTACCAATGAGACAAGTTGCTTTTCCTGTTGAAACATTAAAAATAAAAAAAACATACAACTGAATTCAACTATTCATTAATTATTGCTAAAAACCCACCCTAAAAACCAAAAATGGACTCCCAATGCCCATGTTGAGCAACTCAAAATCCCACTATGGCAGACATGAATGAATTTCAACCCTATTTCCCATTTGAGCTCAAAAGCAATAAAAAGGTGGCAAATAAAGGGGAGTTCAAAGACATCCAAAGCTCGTAATCAGTCAGCAATAACCTTGTCATGACAAATTGACCCTTTTACCTGTTCCTCCGCTCACGCACGCACTTGCACGCACACACATTGGCTGTCATTTACATACGGCGCTGGCAGTCCTTTCAAAGTGGCTTTCACGGAACATTGTGCTGATAATGATCTCGCACATCTCCAGAGACCATCCCGCCATACGACAACTGGGGGGGAGAAGAGGATAAAACTCCTACTGTACTCCCAACGCAAAAGGACTCCAACGTTCTTATTTTTTTTACCTCCCCCCAGCCCTCCCTCCGACGACCCCCTCGCCCCACCCCTCTCCAATAAGCCTTCTTGTGTTTTTTAATTGGCAGAAATTAATCTTTAGGATGTAGATGGTAGATTTACATTCATTAAAAGTCAAGAGAGGAAGCCAGGCTTGATGCTAATCAAATCTGCTTAATTATGCTTAACATGAGTATCTCCAGGGGGAAGTGGGGTGCGTGCGCAGATAGCGAACTCCCAACTTTTTACTTTTTGCCTTTGATAACTCCTGCTGAGTCTGGCCTTTTCTTTGCCAAATAGAAATGTCACGACTCTCGCTCTCCATCTGTAGGAGATGCGCGCCCAGCCATCAGCGCTGATTAGTACATTCCCACCTTAAACGTGACGTTTAACCTCCCGTCGCACCAGCCGACGATCTCATCTATAGGTCAATTGTCGATCGCGCCCGTCGAGCTATCGCGGGTTCACCTTTTATTGCGATTTTTTTTTCCCGTGCCAGCCGTCGGGACGCCCCCGGTGGGGAAATGGCTGCGTCTCACAACAGGAAGGTCACGGGTTTAATTTGCGCAGCAGCTATTGTCGTTAAGATCCCCTCGAATCAAACAATGCGCTGATTAGCGCGCAAATATCGTACGATTTTGAGATTAGCTCGTGTTTTGCTCATTCCCAAATCGCGCAGTGCAGCGTAGTGCTTGTCAAACTGTTCACACAAACTATTTTTTTATTTTTTTAGATTAGATTAGAACTTTATTTAATCCCGTATTCGGGATTTTTTTTGGTTGCAGTAGCAAGACAGACATAAGACACATAAGACATTGTAGACCTAGGTAAAAAAAACTGGAGCCACACACAGGAAGTCCACAAGGTGGGGACCTTCTGCAGACAAATTATGGCTCTCCTGACTGTGGTATGACCAACATCAATCAAAAACATGAGCTGTTATTCCCAAAAAGTATGTTTATAACTGTTAGATTTGAAGTCGGGTTTATTAGATTTAAAAAAGAATGCCCAGGAGGTCCATGGAGTTGGAGAATTGAGAATAAAGTCAGAATTTGGTGGAAAAAATCCAAATGAATAAATATAGACATCAAAAACATATAATAATATAAAGTCAGAATCAGTCAGTAGTTTGTCTTGTGAGACCATATTTGACTCAGTTGTGAATTACAAATCGTATGTTTACATTTTCACCTTCAGTTTATGTCGGCGCAAGTTTTATTTCCAGTTCCACTTAATGACAAAAGTGAACCAAGAGTAAATTGTAATGCCCATTAAAAGAGTTGTTATTCCATATGAGCTTTGTGTTTGACTAGCAACAAGTAGCGGCTTCATTCCAAAAGGTCCCCAAAGACACCTGTGATCGACTCCAGTGCACGCATGACCCTTAATGAGAAGGTGCATTCAAGAAATTGCATGCTGTAATCAGTATTTCGCAAACAGCGTGCTGAAAAGGTCGCATTGTCTTGGAGTGAACTCTACATTACTCCTTCTCATTTTCTAACTATTTATCACTCCTGGGCTAAAAGTTGCCTTGCCAAAATCACATACCCAAATGAAAGAAAATAATAAAAAAAGGTCAAAAGCATAAAACATACACATTTCAAGACAGTAAATTTTCTGTTATTGTGTCCAAAATTACAAAGGTTTTTTAACGTATCACTGAATTCCATTATTGTGCCCCTCCCACTGCCAGTCACCATGGATTGGACGCCTAGTATCGTCAATGGCACACAGCAAGTGAACTTATATGAAGAATAAACTCAACCGGCGGTCGAGTTGTTAGTGCTTGGGCCTCGCAGTTCTGGGGTCGTGGGTTCAATCCCAGGTCAGTCCTTAATGTGAGCATTTTGCATGTTCAGGCTTGTGTGGCTTTTCTCAGGAAAATCCCCAAAACATGAACAGTTGAACACTCTAAATTGCCCCAGGTATGAATGAGAACGCTTGTTCTTTGTCTCTTTGTGCCTCGCGATTGGCCGCCTAGTGCCCGTAGTTAGCGGGAATAGGCTCTAGCACCCCCACGACCCTTTTGGTAATAACCCTTTGAGAAAATGAATGAACAAATAAACTGGTCAGGCTCCCATGAGAAGTAATTTTCAGGAACGCAAAGCGAATTGCCTCGCGCCGCTATTTCAAGCAAACTCCCGTTCCTCTCCAAATTTCTCTTTTGAGCAGAAACGCGAGGATGAAGAACGTGTAGGTGGCTAGAACAGCCCATGAAGTGTAAATACCACTCAATCTGTTCTCATTAGATGGGTAAAACCATACGAACTGCTTCGCCTCTATTAAAAAAGCCCCAGGGTCTTGAATAAGTGCATGTCTGTGTGTGTGTGTGTGCGTTAGTGTGTGTGTGTGTGTGTATGGTATTATCCAAGAGTGAAGGAGGGATAGACAGAATGATGCTTTGGCATTTGTGTCTGCAGAGGGGATGTGAAATGCCAGCACCATCAACGCCGTCTAATTCTCCGATACACACTTTTAATCCTTCCCGGCAGCCACTGTTATGATTCAAATCAACTTGGAGGGAAGGCCGCGTCAGTGCGTGAGTGCGTGCGTGCGCGTTGGCGTTGGCGTGTGCACGCTCTTGAATGAGAGACCATGTCATTGTGTTTTGATATGTGATTAGATGCCTCCATGCTCGTGCGTGTGCGACTTAGGTATGGCGCACACCCATTGCACGCCACCCTATGATAATGCGGATTGATTATGGATATGATAATGAGAGGCCGGCACAGCGTCGCGACCTTCACAAGGTCTAATTGAAACAAGCGTCGGTCCTCCGAAGCACTTATCAAGTCACACGGCACATCATTAATCACCAAGAATACAAGCTGTCACTGTAACACTGACACTCACACACGGCGCGGCGAGCGTTTCCTCTCTTTTTCTCTTTGGCGAACACGCACCTTCTTCGCCTCTCGTCAACACGCGCAAACGAACGCACAATATGAGCTGTCACGGCAATGTGGCTGCTCTCGTCTTCTTGAAAGTGGAGTGGACAGCTCGTCCACCCCCCTGTCTTTATTTCATGGCGGAAAACTTGATGAAAAGCAGTTTGCGCTGGCATTTTAAAAACAAAATGTAGGTTTGGTCAACTATTTGAACAATGAAAGATTTGTTTTCCTCCTTTTTGATTTGGCGTGCCACAGATGTGTCCGTGGGACGCAAAAAAGAAGAGACTTGGACGGATAAAAGAGCTACAGGTATCCATAGATATTTGGATTGATCAGGGGTGTCAGACTCGGGTTGGTTCGCGGGCCGCTTTAATGTCAACTTGATTTCACGTGGGCCGGATTTTAGATATAATATTTAGATTTTTTATATAAATGGATTAGAAGAACTCGATTAAAAACCCTGAATATTCAGTTTTTTTATAGATCTAAAACAATGTTTATTTTAGCTTTTTTATATATTTTTAGATTTTACAAAATGATTTTTGAACTAAAAGCAGAAAAAAATGATTAAAAATTACAATTACTGATTTAAAAGGGGGAAAATCAGGAAATTTAATATACAACTATACTCTTCATTTCAATTTGATCCTAAAACAGAAAGTCAGCACTCATGATTTACTTTCCCGGGCCACACAAAAGGATGCAGCGGGCCAGATTTGGCCCCTGGGCCGCCACTTTGACATAGGTGAGCTAAATGCTTTGATTGGTTATGACACGTCACTTTTTTCCCCGAGCAGCCAAGAGTCAAATCACAAAAAGCTGACCAGCGGCAGCCTGTCATCAGCTCTGGGGTCCTGGGTTCGAATCCAGGTCGGTCCACCTGTGTGGAGTTTGCATGTTCTCCCAGGGCCTATGTGGGTTTTCTCCGGGTACTCCGGTTTCCTCCCACATTCCAAAAACATGCATGCTGGGCTGATTGGACACTCTAAATTGCCCTTAGCTATGATTGGTCATCCGTTTCCTCGTGCCCTGCGATCGGCTGGCCACTGATTCAGGGTGTTCCCCACCTCTGGCACGGAGTCAGCTGGGATAGGCTCCAGCACCCTCCGCAACCTTAATGAGGATAAAGCCATCAATGCCATAATACCAACTATTCCTGCACTTTCTCACCAGCAGTTCCCATAGGTTAGCAGAGAGCCATATGCACCCATCCAAAGAGCCATATGTGGCTCCCGAGCCGTAGATTCCCCACCCCTGGTCTACGCCGTCATTCGCTTTGACGGTCAGATTAAAAAAATCCGACCTACTCGTGAATGGCAGTCAAAGCGTTAAAACTTTGTCATTGTCCATCGGCGGCGCCTTTGCGAGAATGTTCAACAATCCAACAAACGGGCAGCTGTTCACTTTAAACCCAAAGTGAAATTGAATTAGGCCGTGTTGTTTTACTAGGCGCTTTTATAGGAAGACAATTTTACTAGCAAATGTGATTCCGGCAGCTGATTACGGCGGCATATGGTGCCTACCTGTTTAACACAATGCGCTCGCTCAATGCCATCTGAACGCCTCAGTGATCCCCTCCTCAATCAACTAACAAGCCCAATATCATACTCGTCATTACATAGTCCAACACTCCAAATCGTAATCAGATATAAAAAAGAAAAAAAGAAAAGAAAAGCTGCTTTCATTAGCATTGCTGAGGAAACACAAAGCGGGGGTTGCACAGCCAAGGTTGCTAATTGTTATTCAATTAAGTGATTGTGTTAATGAAACCAATTAATAGTTTATAACAAGCAAGCAAATCTATGATTACTCCGCGTCGGAGCCCGAGAAAGCTAATTACAACTGTAAATCAATCAATCTGAGCTTAATCAGCTTGGAAAAGATCCAAAAACAACAAAGTCACGAAAAGACTTTGGAAGTTGTTTTATTTTATTTATTTTTTTGCAGCAGATTTTGATTGCCACGCCATTATCCCATCTAATGGCCGCTAACGATGCCTAAAAGAGTTTATGATCCAATTTCCTCACCGTGAATTTAATTGGGAGCTAAATAGTTTAATATTAAACGTTTAGAACTGTGTCCCGTATTTAATCAAGGGTGGTATATCAGCGCGAGTGGGAACAAGGTCACCCAACTCCTCTGAGGGCAAACACCAGGCACGGAGATTAAGCGGAGCGGGTTTCACACACCGTATGCGAATAAATCCATTACTCACGCCCGTTCGGACTCCGGGGTGTGTTGCGATAGTCTTCTGCTACGTGGAGATATACAGTACACTACACAATTAGAATAAACTAAATAAACATGATATGTTAATTGTATTTTTTGGTATGAGTTATTTTTTTCAATCACATTGTGTACTTTAGGTTGAATGAATAAGCAGAAGTTGAAGTTCAGGAGGTCACGTGTGTAAAAGGTAAGTAATAGGGATATTCCTGATGGGATTATGTGATGGTAAATTGGGCCTAATGATGTCATTTTTCGACGATCGGAATTGGGTAAAAAAAAAAATCGGGTTTTTAAACATTGTTTAAGATGCCATTGATAGTGAAAGACATTAAATCCATTTTGACTGGGAGGTTGGCAGCGATGAGACACCCAGAAAAAATGATTTGAATATACTTTTTCCAGCTCTAAAATGCATTTCCAAAGTGGCGAGATTCTCAGACTCAGGTGACTCTGACTCACATGCGAAAATATGTCATCAGAACACCCCTAGGAAGTAAGTCTTAGCTAGTCTACAGTACTTAGTCAGGTTGAATACTAAATTTCAATTCAAGGCACTTAAGCACACCAGAACAGTGTCCCGTAAATTCCCATTGTTTTTTGTTTTTTTGTTTCCTGTGAGAGATGCATATTGGTCAAGCTATCTGTGTGTATGTAAAAGCCAAGGGCAAAATTTATGAGCTGGCTGACAGGCTGGACCTTTTAGCCTAATATTACCATTTAACGATTATATGATTGACCTTCACATAAAAACATGATGCAGTTAGCAAGCTTGACTGCGCGCTGTTGAACGACATATTTCAAGATCTTACTATCGGTTATAATTTCATTATGACAGCGGACGTTTTACACTCAGCAACATTCAACACAAATAATGTGGGGAGGGGGGTCCATTTTTCAAATATTGCACAAGAAATGCATGGGAAGGCAAATAGTTGCTTTATAAATCTAATCCAAAGCCCCCCAAAAAATCTATTTTAAGAGATTGCCATTGTTCAGTTGCATTTTCTCCTAATTTTGGGGTGAAGGATCCTTCCAAAAAGAGTTCATTTTTGTATTGCCAATTTAAAAGTGAAAGCCAAAAAAAATAACACCTAATTTAGCCTGTATTTCCACATTCTCACATTAAAGAGTACAAATGCAAATCCGCAAAGGTGCATCAAACATGAAGCGAGAGTTGCTCTTTAATTAACATCTAATCAAGACTCCAACTGGACTCAAGTCTCATCAAAACAACATCATACAAGGGCTACATTATTAGTATTATTACGGTATAAATTGGTCAGCCGACTGCTTTCTTCTTCTATTTCTCACTCAGAAGTTGCACGTAAACAGCAGTTGTTTTTTTCCCCACCTTGACGCAACTGTCCATAATTTGCCTTTTCGCATATGAGGAGCCACTAATCAGTCTAATTATTTCTTGTTCCATCCATTTCCCACGTCAGGACCATTACAGCACCGCGAGGGTCCTGCGCTTTTTAAATGAGAATGCCCTCGTTTATTACCAAAAAAAAATAACACAAACAGGCTTCAGGTAATTATCAGACATGCAAACATAAACACCTTTAGAAGTTTTGGCTGACTTGAAGTTGCTGCAGTCATGTGACCTGACCGCTGCCCTAGTTGAAAAAGCTCCCCCTTCAGATATTTATGCATATATGGCCGCTAATCTAGCCAGGCAGGACTGTGGGATTTGGGAATATTTTTGTTTTACGGCTGATCAAAGTGTCAGGCGGGGATCAGGAGGAACACATCAAACACGCACGCACGAACGCACGCATACACGCAAGACTCCCACGCCCACACTCGCCAATCAGGCAACTCGTTTGCTTTGTGCAAAGCAAGAACATGGATTTGCACTGTGGACCTTTTTTTCCAGTTTAAAGCAACCAGCCCACATTTCTTAGGTGAAGGTCAACTTCAGGTTCATCACATCTGTATCTTCTATACTCAATTGATTTAGTGGAATAGGTAGACAGAGAAGTAAACTGCAACAAGTTACGTATGTTGTTACAGAAATTGGTCAGCGGTACCTTGATTTAAAAGCACCACAATTTACGAAAAGAAAAAAAAATCCAGTTTCTTACTTTTACAAAATGGAAAGCCAGCAAATATACTCTAAGAAATATATTTATTTTATTTACGTTCATGTTTTTCTACATTTAAAAAGACTTATTTCATACCTGTCAACCTCTGCCGATAACTGCCCTTATAAATGATTATGATTCCCCTTACAAACCCCCCAAAAACCTTACAAACACCGTACGACTCGTACGGTGTTTGTAAGGTTTTTGGGGGGTTTGTAAGGGGAATCATAATCATTTATAAGGACAGTTATCGGCAGAGGTTGACAGGTATGTTATTTATTCACTTTTTTACATTTACTGCTTTTTTAAACTAAAAAAACTATTTTTTTTTCATTAAAAATGTGTATTTATTTATTTTAATGAGGAAAAAGACTAAATATTCTCTATTTCTCTTTTCCCATCTATAATCTTCATTTGAACTATATCATAAAACATGCAATCAACACCAGAAGAAATTAAACTACGTTATCATGAGCTAAAATCATTTATCTTCCCGATCACTCATCCTCACAAGGATCGCAGGGGGTGCTGGAGCCTAAGTCTGGCAGCTAGCTAAAATCATTGACCCCTTTTTACTTTTGTGCCTAAGTACATGTCACTTTCTGTGTTTTTCCCCTTATTTTTGCCAGGTAAATGCATGTCCCTCATATGAATAAAACTTGACGACCCAATTGAAGAAACACAGAAGTTAACAGGAAAAAAAAGGACCAGCCCAGTAAGTTCGAACTGCCGGCCTGTCAGTCAGGGCAAAAAAAAAACGCTGACGCCGACACCCTTGCGCTCACGCTGACTTCCTCTGAGGGGTGTTATTGTCAGATGGCTTAAGGGTGGGAAAGTCGGGGAGAGGCTGAGGGGGCTCCTTCATTTGGAGACATCTTAAAGCAGCAGTAGCAAATAACCCTGCCTGCGTGGAAGTGGACCCCTACCCCCACCACACACACACACACGCACACACACTCACAAACCAAATGAGGTAGTAATACAAGCCTTTTCAGATGAGCACTTGCATGAAGCCTGGATATTGGCCTGTAGAGGAAAGTTGCATGATTTCAGCACTTTTTTTTGTTATTTTGCAGAGAGTAAAGAAAAGAAGACAATGAATGCACTGTGATGTTGCTGATAGGTTGATCACTCTCACTATATAAAGATTAATTTAGTTGTTTGTACACAAACAATGCACACGTACCGTGATGGCGTAGAATGGGTTCAGCTGCATGGGGCAATAGTTCAGCCACTTTCACAACTGCAGTAAAAAAAGGCAAGAAAGGCCCAATTATCAAAAAAATCCTGATTATTTCAAAGGATTATCTTTTGGTTTGTGTTGTGACTTTTCCAGTCCAGATGTGGTATGTTAGATTCATGAGGGGGGAAACATTGTTTTATATTATGCTTATCATTCGTGGAGTGCTCTATTCTTCACTACACATAGGTATCTACATAAAAAAATAATATTGAAAAAACAACTTACGACAGCGCACACTTAAGAATAATCACTCAAGAGATCTCCCTAATCAGGTTTTTGCTGACTTTGATTAGAAAGGGTGAAAGTCCTCAAATTAAACACAGTTATCAGTAGTATAAATAAATACCTGACGAGTCCTTTTTTTCATTTTAGACAGCGTACACCATGGGAACCTAATTCAGCCATTTTGTTGTTAATAATATGTAGTAATATGTTTTTTCCGCTATGCATTTTAGTATGGAATTCCTAATAAAAATTCAACAGGCCCCTTGGGTAAACAAGGATACTTAAAGCTACAAATAAGTCGTCAAAGGGGGAGTGTGTATATTTTAAGCTAGAAGAAATTCCCTGTTTTGACCACCGATTATACATTAAAAACAACAAAAAAGTACAAATCACATTTTACTGCTGTTTGTAAGAATGCTAGTCTTTGATAATATGATAGAAATGTTTCCAATGTAATGGTAAATCTATTAGTCAATTGTAGTTATGATGTAGAATTAATCACATTTCTTAGTCAGATGGAAAATACCACAAGACTATTTCCATTGCATCCATGTTTTCATTTTATTTCTTTTTTAATACTTTTGGCATGTGAGGCTGCAAACTCAAGACAAGACCTTCTTCCATATGTAATCCAGGAAATATTTCTAAACAACTGTCTTAATTTTCATAATTTAAAAATTAGGACGTCTTTCCCCAAAATCAGATTAAACTCTTCACGTAAAGGTCGTATGGGCGGCCCGGCGGCTGAGTGGTTAGTGGGTCGGCCTCACCGTCAGAGACCTGGGTTCATATCATACCTGTGTCGAGTTTGCATGTTCTCCTGCGTGGGTTTTCTCCGGATACTCCGGTTTGCTCCCATATTCCAAAGACATGCATGGTAGGCTGATTGGACACTTTAAATTGCCCCTGTTTGTCTCCTTGTGCCCTGGGATTGGCTGGCAACCAGTTCAGGGTGTCCCCCGCCTCTGGCCCGAAGTCAGCTGGGATAGGCTCCAGCACCCCCTGCGACCCTAGTAAGGATAAAGCTGTTCAGAAAATGAGATGAGAGACGTAAAGGTCGTTTTACATGTTGAACCTGAACTGGAACTCATGAAGGTTGGAAGACGCGTGTTACAGCACCACCTAGTGGTCATTGATTGTGCCGATATGAAAAATTCATTCATGTTATGAACATTTACATTTTATACGTATAAAAATAAATGACAAATTTAACAGTCAGGATTATACACCATGAAAACAGTATTATTCTAGATGACAAGGTTTTTGTATACAGCTATAGTACTGTTTTTAAGGGAAAACATTCAAATTGATTGACATGTGCATTCAAGGACAAGTCAAAAATGGGACAACAGAACGTTTGGAGCTTCCAACAGGTAGAGGAAACAGGAGCATTCACTGATGATGCCTTCACTTCCCTGGGAAGTGAAGGCAACATCTTTAATTTGTGCAGTTTTCAGGAGCCTGAAATATAAAAAGACAACGTTGGAGTGACGCGTTCTCCTATTGACATTCAATGCGATCACACATTAGCACGTAGGGTGCCCTCTTCTCACTTTACATAACATAAATATTTTAACAGAGCACTTTAACATATCAAGTGTGTCTACCTTGAGGGTTTCGGAGGCTTTTCTCAGCTCTTTAATGACTGAAGAAAGAGCTTCTGGGTTGATGCCCTGCTCACATAGTCTCACACAGATGGACAGAGATTCCATGTCTAAACCAGTGTTGAGCAGCCTGGAGATCTCCAGCAGAACTGGTGGAATGATAGCAAGGAAACGGGTGTGTTAGTACTGGTAAACACGTGCGCGTCGATTACTGTAAATTTAATAAAATTGCACTATTACCGTCCATGGTCTCTCGAACTGCATTCAGGTTAGCACTGGTTGCACTTGCCATGATTCACAAATGGATAGTTAGCCTCCTTGCTAGCAGTAGAAAGATGCAAAGAAAGATGCAGGTCCAACGCTCGAATTTCAATAATTGAACCACATCTGTATAAATCTTCTAAGATTTGATGTGAACTTTATAAACAGAATTATAAGTATTAAATAGCGAAAACCACGATAGATCGTTGCGTATGCGGCTATATAAACGACGAACGTTGACGACGAGGACTTCTGACGCAAGATGGCCACTGGTTCTTACACCCCCTACCCCCTTTACATCTCGCCTCATGCAATACTTAGATGTGATACCTAGGTTTCAAACTCAGACCATTGCGTCAGTTTGAAGGAGGAAACAGAAGTGACGTAAAAAAAATCACAGATTGGTTGAAACGAACTTCCTGGAACGATTCAATTGGACAGCGGTTAGCGAGGGCAAAATTCAAATAAGCCTGCAAAAGCTTCATTGAAAACGCTGTCTTCATTCTGCCGTGACTGTTATTTCCCCCTCCTGATCTTACAGGGTTATTTAATATTGTAAGTATCACATAAATTGCATCTATCATATCATTTTGGATCTAATTAAAACGAAGGGAAACTTCTCGAATGAACCAGAAAAATAAATGCAGTGTTTGGGGATCGCCTTTCTGAGGCTCTTTAATGCAATATTTCGTTTTGATTGTTTGTATTAACTATGTGAAAGATGGGGGACCACCCGGAGCCGCACATTACTCCAGAAACACCAGGAAAACCTTCTATCAGGAACCCGTTCGAGAGTCCCAACGACTACCGTCACCTCCGCGAGCCACTGGTTCCCAGTCCATTCGTGTACAGGTTATCACAAACCGTAAGTAGTCGCCCACATTTCATATAAAATGCTACAGCATCATCATATAGTTTATATAAGTGTCGATCCGTTTCTGCACAGTCCCCCTCCGAATTCAACTGGTCAATTGACGACATGGCCATTATTCATCCAGTGCACATAGACCAAGAAGAGATCCAGCGACAGTCATTTTACCTCAGCCAGACAAGGTATATTTTAAAAATATACTGCGATAAAAGTGTAGAAAATAGTGGTCTTGAAGCATTTTTTTCCAATCGCTAGGATGGACCTCGACGTTGAAGAAAAGTGTCAGAATGCTATCGAACAGGTATGTTTAAAATGATATTGGCTCACAGAGCACGTCAATAATATACGAATAGAAGTGAAGGCTCATTCATCAAGAATTTCCTCCAATTCTGCAATGATGCACAATTATAGGCACTAATGTGCTACTACAGGCTGAAAGCTGTGACCTGCATGCCCTTTAATGTGGTTTCTATGTCCTTATCCAGTTTTTTACCAAAGGGGCAATTGTGCCCTCTCCATGGGCTTTGTCAGATAACCACAAGAATACGCACAAGTCTAAGACATGTAAGTTTCTTCTCTATATTCCTTTTTCCCCCCCATCTGCATTTAAAAGTTTTAGCCTGTCTCATCACTTATTGTTCAGCATTCTTAGGGTCTCTATCACCGATGATGGAGGAGACGGAAAATAAATCAGGTGATTTTATTTTTATTTTCCAAACTTGTCTTTTCCTTTTGTCGTTAATTAACCTGTTTGCATTCCAGTTGCTTGTCAGACGATCCTCTCGTTACCGCTGGGTTTGGATTTGAGGAAACTTCTCGGTAAGCCGCGAGAAATGGGGGTTGGTTTCACAGTTGATCTGTCATCGTCACGTTGCTGTTGTCTCCAAGGGGAGTATTACCAGAATGAAGAATCTGCGAGCGATTCTTCTCAGGAGAGCTTGAGCTCTTCCCACTTGAGGCGCAAGCTCTTTCTGGACGGCCAAGGCAGCTTCAGCAGCTCGGATAGCTCCTGTCCAGCGAGCCCAGAGAAGTGTCATTCCCAAAGAAAAGACAGCCCGCCATCGACTCAAGGAAAGGTTTTGGTGGGACTGACTTCCAACTTTTCATCTCCATTGTCCTGCGGTGTATCTGCTTCAACTCCCTCAACGGTGAGTTAAAAAAAAGTCTAACTGGTGGTGTCCAAACGATGGCATGTAGGGAATTTGGAGAATATTATTCGATACCGCCCGCAGAAATACGTTATACAAAATTTAATGGAAATCAATGAAAATGTTCCCCTTTTTTTTGCGCTGCTCTTTAGGGTCAGTTCTCATCCAGTCCCATCCTGACCGGCTGCTTCCGGGACTGCAGCAGCGTCAGCCCTCTCTTCCCCGATCGGTCATCCCACGCTGGTGCGGCCTCGCCCACCTTTTCACCCATCATTGCGGATACAGCGTGCACACCAACCGACTCAGGTATTGAACATTCTTTGCCCGTTCAAAGTGTGCTATCTTAAAAAGTCTTAAATATTACTTGATGAAAGCGGCAGGAGGAACCCTGCCCCTCAGCGTCCCCTTGGAGATGGATGTCCCCACCTTTACCTTGAGCCCGGACGTGGACGGCTGCTCCCCTATCCGTAGCTGTTCCCCACAACGGCAGCGTCCCAGAGCCAAACCCAGGCTTCGATTCCGTTCTTGCGTGACCCCGCCCCCCATCTGCCCCTTCCTCGACCCCAGGGTCTCTTACACAGAAGAGGCCGAGGATCCGCCCTCTCCCCTCCCATCCGGGGACACTAACTCCCCCGACGCCGAGAGACTGTGCTTGGTGGACTCTGTGAAGATGGAAAAGAACCAGGAAACCAGGAAGGAAGAGGAGGAAGGCAGCAAAGGCCTTTCTGGACGGATGACCAGTTCGCGAATGGGCAACATTTCCGCTATGGAGAGCTCGCAAATGTTTGCCTCTCTTCTCGCGGAGCGCAGCAGTATTCGCTACGATTCTAGCATGCAGGTTTGTATTTTTTTTCTTTCTTTTAACCTTTCAGGTCTTTGTGAGGGTGCACTATTTTTGACTGCTATTGCATAATACCTAAATGTTTTGAGACCTAAAAAATCATTTGAAACGATACACTGGCTGTTTTGGATTATTGAGCGCTCCTCAAAATAAATGAGGCTTCCGAGGTTGGCCTAACCGAATCCGTTTTGCGCAGGTGGACAGCGGATACCAAACGACCTCAACGATCGACGGGCTGGCCTCGGAGTCCCACGTCAAAGAGTCCTTCGGCACCCACTTGGTGGAGGACGTCCCTCACCAAAAGCCCCCAAAAGTAAAGGTACCACCAGAACTCGGGGTTGTTACTGTATAGCAGTGGTCTCCAAACTATTACATAAAGGGCCACAGTGGGTACTGCGTGTGTTAGTTTCATTTACTTTAGGGATGATAATAAAGGAACTTTTGTTAGGTCTATGTTGAATTTTTTTTTTTAATGGCAGTTTTACAACCAAAGTTAATGTACAAAAATAAGACTTTCTACTGTACAATTGTCTCTTAATGCATCACATGCCCACTCATGGCAAGTGAGTCTGAAACTTTAAAACTCTAACAATCCTTTTTTTTGTCCTCTTCCAGGTGTGGTATCCTCATCACTGACCAGTTTCACACTTTGTTGGAAAGCTACTTCTTAAAGCCTGGATTTTTTTCTTTTAGTTTGAGGCATAAAGAGTCCTTACAAGTGTTTAACGCACATCTAAGGACACCAACACGCGAGTGTTTATCTGTTTTTAAAGGTTAATTTTATCAAAATAGTTTCTATATTTATATTTCCTTTTTTTCCTAAACTTGAAAATGACTTGAAAATTCTGTTCAGTATGCCACGAATGAGAAATGGATTATAGAATCTGCACGATGACTATCTTACGTGACCGGACATTTCGCCGACGGACAATTCGTCGCGGGCTAGGGGATAGTGGTTAGAATTAGGGTTAGGGGATAGTGGTTAAGGTTAGGGTGATTATAATTTTGAGAGAGAGAGATTACCTGGTTGATCGCTTTCAAAAAATTATTCATGCAACAAAACAATCGTTAGCGAGGAAGCAACCGTTTGACAAAAACGCTCTTCAACTAAATATCCATTCGACATATCGTCCGGCGACATTACTGTTTTCGACGAAGTGTCTGGCAACGAAATGTCCAGCTACCCTATCTTAGTGTCTTTAACGTTTTGTGATTCTAAATTGTTATTGCTTCATGTCTTAGTTTAAAAACAAAAAAATCATGGCTAAAGAACAATTTGTCACTTTAAGGCCAACATGACAATCGTCTGGATGGTGGTGCTTCGCAGTTCATCCCACGAATGTGAGCGACATTATTTTTACAAGGAATTAATTATTCACTCAAGACGTATAAGACATGTTGGTTGTTGATTTGCTGTTTTATATGATGCGGCCATTGTGTGGTGCTGTTTTTCTAGGTAATTCCAAATAAAATCAGTGTTCACCAAATCGTGTATTTGGCAACACGGATCAATTGAAGTGGTTTTTGCTTGATTGAAAAATGCTGTTATTTACTCATGTCAGATGATCTGGTGTTTAACCTTTTGATGCACAACATAGTTGCACTCAATGAATGTTTTTCCAAACGGATCATTTTTACACGGCAGCTTTATTCCATAGTCCAAAAATACCTCTAGTCCAGTTCTTGATGAAAAGTGATGACTCAGCGATCCAGTTTGGCCTTCTTATTTTGGGTTTCCAATTCTGGGGCTGAAACGCTCACACCTGGGATCTGAAGGGAAAACGGTGAATGTCATCTTGGGATTTTTGAAATGATTTCATCGCCGCTAACCCAGCAGGATCCAATCTATTAACATTCTTCAGTCTTTTACTACAGCCTAATTGCAAATTGACCCGGCCATCTGGCGTGCGCTAACGGGCGGAACACGTCTATTCTTACCACTGGCTCCATCAAGGCCATGCGTATCTTCTGGTGCTGAATATTGGAGTCGTCCAAACTGATGGTAACCTTCACCCGGTCAAATATATGGAAGGTGTGTTGCCCCACGGTCAGAAACGGACCCTGAATACAGAACGCCGTGGTGCTTTAATAGCAGAAGCTCATAACATGGAAGTTGCGTTTATTACCTCCTCATCAAATACGAGTTGAGGACCCCCCTTGTCCTTGTCGTCGAAGAAGACTGCTCCCTCCAGGCCGAACTTGGTAATGAGGACGATGATGGCATTCTTCCTCACATAAAGGACGAATCCTTCCTCGCTCAGGATGCCACGAGTCTTGAAAAACAACTAGGAAAGAAAGGGGTGAAGAGCCATAAAGTATAGTTCAGTTTTATGATATGAACCTGAAATACACTTATTATTACTTGACCAACTTAAGTTGACGTACTGTATTTTCCGCACTATAAGTCGCACCGATTTATACAAAACCTTCAATCAATGGCATATATTAAAATTAGCTTCATATATAAAACACATCACATTATAAAATGAGTAGTAGTAATATTGTGTTGTGTTATACATCCTCTTGATGAAGCTATAGTAGTAGTAGTGGTTAGGCGAAGTGTTATGCATAAACTATTGATCCATATATACAGTGCATCGAATGCACTGCCAGATTTTGAGAAAATTTAACATAATTTAGCACCTTATAATGGGAAAAATACGGTATATATACACATTAATGTTCGAGAACAGGACCTCTAACCCAGTGGAAGCTGGTTTCTTTTCACTGACCTGTGTATGGAAAGCCACAGATGCCCTTTGCGCATACTGGGACATTTTGTGTCTGTAGTTGAGATTGTTGCATAGCGCCGACTGCTTTTGTTTGTCCGTCAAATCCGGGTAGGTGCTGTCCGCTCCGATGGCCACGGCCAGAAGTCGATGCACGATGATGTCGGCGTACCTGTGCGGCGGGGGGACACGCCTCGTGACATTTTCTCGGACAGCAAAAGGCAGGAGTCGTACCTTCGTATGGGAGACGTGAAATGCGTGTAAATGGGTGAGGCCAGGCCGTAGTGGTGGAAATCGCTGTCCATTCCCGAGCAGAAATAGACGGCCTGCATCATGCAGCGAGTGGCCAGGATACGCAGGAGCGTGTTGAAGTAAGCGAAGCCTTCCACTTTGGCCCCTTCCAAAGAGTCGGCTAGCCCCTTGGCCGAATCGGTGCGGAGAATCACGTCCTAAATTCATAAAATCTTGTTACAATTGACCCAGACATTTAAGAAAAAACACCTATTAAATTCAGTTTAACGTGCATCTCATTAACAGGGTGCCACCCACTTTGGACTTTGCCGCCTTCAGAAGGATGTCGTAGTTGGAAGGAGGTGGCGCCGGATGTTTCCTCAGGAGGGCGCATTCGGAAAACTCGTCGTAGATCTTCTGGGCGACTGAAATGTTGGCCAGCAACATGAACTCCTCCACCATGGAGTTGGACTCCCTGACAACCCAAAGATGACATTGGATCACGCCACAAAATAGATTCAATTAATCCTAAATCTGGACTACTCACATGAGCTCTTTGGTCTGAAGCTCAATGGGGTCGTGGGTTTCACTGTCCATGTGGAAGCGGACCTCCAAAGAAGACAGCGTCAATGCCCTGAAGGTATAAAGATATTGTAAATATGAATTGGAACATGTATTCAATGCCAAAAAGACAGGTCATCCTCGCTTTAGCCAGACCGCACCCTTTATTGATCCTTCCTCTTTTGAGGATCTTGGCCAGCCTGTTGAGGATACGCAGGCTTTTGGTAATGTTGTCGCTTTTGCCGGTGTCATCGATTCTCAACTGGGCCTCCGCGTAGGTAAGAGATGCCTGGATTGAAACAGGAGACAATCCGAGTAAATTAAAGTTTAGTTCTTCAAAACCATAACCACTTTTCTGTCCTCAGTGTTATTGTTTTTTTATGAATTACAGAAATCATTATGGATATACATATCAGCTGGCATGCTCTAGTGAAGGTTATCGTAACTGCATACCTTGGAGTTGATGACACTTTTCGTAAAACGTGTTTTTAGAACTTCGGCCTCTTGATTCATCTCCCAGATGGTCGAGAAGGCCAATCTTCAAACAACAAATCAAAGAAAAAAAAGTTAGTAATAAACATTTGTAGTTACAGTGGTACTGTATGTCAACGCTTCTCACCTATCCACGCCGGAGCGTAGCGAGCAAAGATTGGAGCTGAGTAGTTCGGGAACCATGTCGATCCTCTGTGAGACAAAACAGCCACATGTAAAAAGTCCAATCAGTGGGCCCCGAGTATTGGATTAGGACTTCAGTACTTCAAGTACGTGTGCTGTATATTGACATGAACTCAAACGTCCTTAATTCAAACCCAATTGTGTAAGCATTTTTTAACATTTTTTTTAATCCTTCCACAGTGACTATCCTCACCTTCCCACAGAGGTAAACCGTTGTGCCGCGGTTGGCGGCCTCATTGTCCAGAGCGTTGCCGGGTCTGATGAAGTGACTGACATCTGCGATGTGGACTCCCACCTTCGACATACAAACACATTTTAGTGTACAGAAAACGCATTTTGGGTACTCGTCTACTACCTCCAAGTTCCCGTTGCCGAGCTCTCTGCAGTGGAGCGCATCGTCAATGTCTGTACATCCGGGAGGATCCACACTGCACACTGTCAGATCCCTGAGGTCTTCCCTGCCCGCCATGTCCTGCATTGCAAAAACAGACACAGGTGGACAAAGTTCGGTAAAATATGGAAAATAACAAAAGTATGTTTTGCAGCATACTCATAATTGAGTCATGAATTACCTCAAGTTTGATGCTCCATGGCATTTTGGGAAGAAAACTGAGCACAGCCTGAGAGAAGGTATGATGGGGAACGTCATGCTCTAAAAGGAGGACTTCCTCTTCGGTTGCCTTCTCGCCTGCTGCACCCAAACTGCGGACAAAGTGACCCTAGTGAAGAGAAAATGGCAGAGTAAGTTGTTGTGTGAGTTAAGTGAAGTAAATCACCCTGGCTCGTACTCACATTTGGATATCTGGAGTCTTTGGGCCAGCCATCAATGGCCACCATAATCTTCTGTCCCACTAAGGTGGATGCCTGGCGGGTTTCCACACGGACTCGTGGGATGCAGCGGTCCGCTGGTGTGAAAAGGTGGCGCGTTGACTGTCGCCAGAGAAAGAAAAAAATAATTTACATTTGGCCTTCCCCATATTTGAGTGTTTTCTGTCATTACCTCTTTGATTTGTGACATATTGAGCATCCCACAGAAGGGCCTCCAGTTCCTTTTAATGATGCCCACAATTTTGCCTGTAGGTTTCCTGTTCACTTCCCCTCCAGAACTTCTCAGCTATTCACAAAGAAAAAAAGCGCACTGCATAATCAAGCATGGGCGGAGCCTCCGATCCAGAACGCTGCGTGAGGCCGACTCACTGCGTCCTCTATCTTCTCCTCCTCATCTTCTTCTTCGTTGGTGTCATCTTTGGCCGAGCCCACGTCCTGCAGGATGATGGAAGAGGGCGCCGCCCACTCACCGCGTGGCAACAGCTGCACGGCAACCACATCTTGATGGACGGCTCGGTTGAGGTTATGAAGACCCTGGATGAGGACCTGGCCAGATAGAGAAGGTGAGTTTTTAAGAGCGGTCCCAGATCCAAATCACGTGATCGGACTCGGGTAAAAAAAATATTGGGTGTTTAAAATGTATTCAATTATTTTTAAATAGTAACTCATTGGCTGCCATTGACGGCGATAGACATCTAAGTTCTTATCTGGCATATTACCTCTGTGGCTTCATCCTCATTTTTTTGGATAAACACTTTGGCCTCCAAGTAGTTGTCTCTGCTGGCCTTAAAAGATCCCTGGAGGAAGGCACCACTTTTGATCCCTGCCTGGATTCTGGATAGTGGAAGGTGCTCTGGGAATAACACTTTACTGCTGCTGACGTCGTTCTAATGGGATTCAGAGGCCAAATACAAGACATTAAGCAGCCCCTGCGACTATTCACCCGAATTCCACCCAAGCATTCAATTAGCTTACCTTATCATCATTTGACAACGCCAGGCGATCTACAAGCTCCGGGTTTGCGATCAGACCCTTGATGTACTCCTCGACTAGCACGCGGACAAATGAGGCTTTAGCGGGAAGTTGTTAGTCCGCAAAATGAGTTTGATCAAAAAACTTACATTTGTACACCAGGAGACCGCTCTCTTCTGATTTTTGCTTGTTACCGATGTCATTGGTCAGAAGCACCACCTTAGGGTTGTCGGGGTTTGCCAGATGCTCGCTGTACCACTTGGCGGCCACGCGGATGGCTCGGTCGTTCCTGTCGTTGGCGCTCTCTCCTGGTTCCCGTTCGATGAATGTTTCTCTGTGGGGAAATCAAGTGAAATTACCATCCAATCCAAATGGCAAAGCCAAAAGAGAGAAGTGAAAATGCATCTCCATACCTGTGGTGCTCATTGGTAAAGCTGTAAAAATGTTTTTCACTCGCATGGAGGAGGTCTTTGAGGCGTTTATAGAGCGGTGCACTGCGGTGGCGCACTTCCTGGAGAACCGTCTGGAGGATCACCACGTTACAAATAACAGGGTCCTCCAAAACGTCGATCTGCGGACACAAAAACAGGAGTTGAAGAAGCACCTTTTGAGTAGAAGCACATCCTGAAGATTACATTAATTCCAAAATTTGGACTTTTATTGTCATTGAAGATGTGCACTGCAGCTATTTATTACTAAGTTATAACCAGTCAATGATATTAAACCCACTTTCAGGAATAAAAATATTTTGTTTTGGTCATGATGGTGAGGGTTTTTACCATGTTGCATCCCGTTTGGTTTATATTCTCTATTCAAAGCGTATAGCAAGATGGAAATGGGTTCCAATTTGTTGTTTTCTTACCTGATGTAGCACCACATTGGTGTCGGGGATCAGGTAATGTGAAAATGGACACAGACTGCTCTCTATACAGGCGTCTTTCAGTAAAACGGTGGACTCCTGCTTGCATTGGTCGCATGCCTCACTTCCACACCAAATGTCGTCTCGCAAATAATGCTCGCGCACTATTTTCATCACCCGACCGGAACGAGTCTTTTTAACGAAGGTTTTCGATTTCAACATGATGACTACAAATGTATAAATATTTTTTTAAAGTACAAAACGTTTTCAACTACCATTTGTTAATGGTTAAAATGCGAACATCCCATGTGAGGAGGAAGTTTACCTTGTAGGCCAACTAAAACATTCCCAGTGTTTTCAGTTTTTTTCCTCTGACTGGATAATTGCATTTACAGTGGCGTTGTTCGGGTCAATAAGTAGAGTTTTTAAATGATGATTTAAAAAATAATCTAATTTTGATTTAATAATAGAGCAAAATATTGCCCGTCGTGAGAACGAATTAATATAGATAGGAATTTGTTTTGGTCGGCCATCTACATTTCGATGAGTTCTAGCAACAAAGAAGAAGAAGAAGAAGAAGAAGAAGAAGAGAAAATAAGGCTGGTACGTAGCGCTATTAGCGTTTGGACGTAGTACTGCATTTGTCGTACCTATACATACAAGTATACATTTTTTTGTATTCCTTATGGGTAACACTGATTGGTTCGAAATGGTGCTGCGTTTTGATATTTAATAGGCTGGTGATAATAGTACACACATGAAACAACAGGGAGCGTTTTAAAATATATTTTAGGTCTGGTTCGACATGGCGAGTACTACGGAAGCCTATGGCATTCACCTTTAAAATTAAAAAAAACGCCCTGACAGTCTCTTAAAATAATTTATTTTTTCATGAATTATTTTTGAAAATTCATTCTTTCAAATTAATTCACATCTCATTTTTTTATTTAAAAAAATGCAACGGCCTCGAATTTCGCCTTGATGTTTTTACGTCTGGCGCACATAGAGGGCGCTGACATTAACAAACAAGACGTAACTAGCCTATGTCTGTTGTGTTTGGAAGCGGGACCCTTGAATAGAACCAAGTGTGTTTCTGACAGCCGTCTTTATGTCGTCTCGTTTGATGCTTGCAAATTCCACGGAACGTATGTAAATTCATTTAACATGGACCTCCTTCCGAAATTGTTCAAGCGAGTGAGATAACGCATTACTCGTTGAAGTTGATCTATTTAGCATTGGCTAACCGGGGTGGAACAACAACAACAATGCTCCCCAAGAAGCCAAAGTCGACCGCCGTCAACATCTCCAGCTCCTTGGACTTGGAATCGGAGGATGTCAGCCTGGAGACCACCGCACACTCGTCGGACGAGATGCGACAGCTAATCGAGAGGAAAGAGTTGCTGCAGACTATCCAACTGCAGAAAATTGAACTTTCCCAAAAGGATCTCACCATTGAGAACATGAAGGCCGACTACATGTCCAAGGTGAGCCAATCAGGTGGGTGGGGGTGGGGGGCGTGGTCTTTCCATCTGCCACTGTTTATCTAAAAACTCTGCACACCCATTCGCATACCTGTCAACCTCTGCCGATAACTGCCCTTATAAATGATTATGATTTCCCCTTACAAACCCCCCAAAAAACTTACGAACACCGTACGACTCGTACGAGTCGTACGGTGTTTGTAAGGTTTTTGGGGGGTTTGTAAGGGGAAATCATAATCATTTATAAGGGCAGTTATCAGCAGAGGTTGACAGGTATGCATTCGTGCACTATGGCCTGAACTAAAACGAGCCGATGATCCCCAAAATGATGGTACACATGTTAATACTTCATGTACATTAGGTGGAGGAGCTTGAAGACAGGCTGAATGATGCTCTCCATCAGAAGCAAGTGTTGTCGTTAAGGTTGGACAACGAGCTAAAGCTCGCTCAGGAGGACAACAGGTGATATACGAGTCCCCTGACCATGACAATCTGCCGATACCGACTCAGGATCTGATATGCGTTCTGTTACGAACCACGTTTTTTTTAGGAAGCAGCAGGCTCTGCGCAAGAAAGAAGTGGACAACATCCTCCTCCGGCAACAGCAGCTGGAGGAGACCAACATGCAGATGCGAGAGAAGGCCGGAGAGCTCCGGCGGTCACTTCGGAACTTGGACCTGTCGCACGAGCGCTACCAGGAGCTTCGCGATCTTCCCGAGGAGAGCATGTCCATCCAGGAATTTGTTTCTGTGAGTTGCTCACTGCTGCTTTTGTGAAATTTGACGCATGAGTTGTGAACCTTTTCCACCATGTTTGCAGGTGCGCTTTTACGAAGCCGTGACTCCGTTGAGGGCTCAGGTGTCCGAAATGAGTGTTAAGAAAGATGCTTTAAGCGAAGACATGGAGATGCAGAGGACACAAGTGAAAACTATGATGGAGGTACTTAGCATTGTCTACATTATATAGTTGAAAAAAAAAACAGGCAGGGTTCAAATAACTTATTTCAGTAATTTATTTTTCTAAATTGACTACGACTCATTAATGTTTAATTTGTTGTTGTCGAAATAGCATTCACATGTAAAATACTATAATTTTTATGTCACACTGTCTTAATGATAGAGAAGCACAAAAACATCGTATAAAAATTCTCCTTTAAGTGAGCGGTGCATTATTGTTAAGGAATGTGGCCCAATATGCGGCTTTCTTTAACGTGAGTGTCAAAAGTAGAAAGACGACATGCCACCCGTTTCTATTCTAGACAGCTTTAGCTCTGATGAGTCTCCCCTGACCTGCTGGTTTCACAGAAAACTTCCTGATTCATAGAATCATAAACCCAATTGTTTTTTGGCACTTTGACAGAAACTCTGAAACTGATGCAACATGCCGGCAGGGCTGTAGAAACGAGACTGTAACACCCTCTCATTAGCGATGTAAATTTTTGTGTGTCATGTCATTTGGAAGCTTTTGCTCTACATCTATATGTTTGAAAATAATAAATTCATAAGATCGTTAAAAGTGACGGGCCTTTTTCCATGTATAGATTTAAAAGAATGCTTTAATTGACCTTTAGTGAGTATTTCAGTAAATTCAATACTTTTAACCTTTATTTACCTATGGGTCGGTAGTACAATAAAGATGGAAACTTTATTTTTCAAGTAAGAACTGGCCACCATTTAAAAGGATTTTAGTTTTTTTTAGATTTGTATTGAGTATTTTGTATGAATATGACTTTAAGGAGCATATTGGACCTCATGCAATTTTATTCTTATAGTGGCACTTTGAAGGAAACATGTTTTTTTTCAGCAGGCAGTATTAAAAAACCGCATCAATTTATTAGCCTATTATTTGTTTTTACTGGTAGATTTCAATGTCATTGTACGTTTGTGTAGCGCTATGAGGAAGAACGCCGTGTTCGTACCGAGATGGAGCTGAGGAGCCAAAGATTGACGATAGAGTTGGCTGACACCAAACAACATATTCAAGATGGCGACTACCGTCGGGAAAACTACCCCAACATCAAACGGTAACAGCTTTTAAATATACACTGAATCCAAATATTCTGCTTTCTGGAGCTTATCCACCAAGAAGAACGGATGGTCAACATACAATAAAATGATGATAACTGTTTGATAGTGAGCGAGACGTCTTGGAAACCGAGTTGAAGGAGATGAAGCGAAAATTGGACACGCTCACCTTGGCTCACGAGGCTCTTGGCAGAGAACGAGAAAAGCTTGGCAAAGAGGTGCTTCACGTAAACTGAACAATACACCTACTTTTATCCATCAGTTCTCAAATTGAGGGGTCCATTGACCCAAAAGCTGTTAGAACTCCTGTTTTAAGCTGTAATGTTGTCGCCCTACAGATGGCGATGTTGCAGCAGTCAACAACGCTGCTACAGAAAGATAAGGAGTACCTGCACAGACAGAACATGGAACTGAGTATTCGCTGTGCACACGAGGAAGACCGCCTGGAGCGCTTACAGGTTTTTACAGTGTCTCACGATAGTAGGTATGTTACGTAATCGCACATCCACATCTAACTGCTGGAACACCTGCTCCAGGTGCAACTCGAGGACACCAAAAAGGCCAGGGAAGAGGTTTACGAGAAATACGTGGCATCCAGGTTTGCTTATTCTAGCCAAAATTCAACCAAGAAAATCTAGCAAGTTCCGCTTTTTGCTTTCTATTGCAGCGATCATCATAAGTCCGAGTATGAGAGAAAGTTGAGAGATGAACTGGAGAACATCCGACTGAAGACCGGTCAGGAAATCGATACCCTGCAGAGAACATCCAGGGAGATGTATGAGAGAGAGAATAGGTGCTTTTTCATTAACATATTTTCTTCGTTCTCGGTGTGCGTATTAAGTCCAAGTGTCATAATTCATACTGTATTGTTGTCGGGTAGAAATCTACGTGAGGCCAGAGACAACGCGGTTCTGGAAAAGGACCGGGCTTGTGTGAGTGAGAGGGACTCCCAGTCGCGATATGACCAGCTTCTGGAACAGTATGTGTGACAACCTTATATCCTCTAATGGTTTCTTCGATTAATGCTTATGGACTTGTCATGCCACACAAGAAGGCATGTTCACTCACCGCTGTTTTCATTTAGCAGATGTGCCAAAACCGGTCCTCGTTGGCCGCAGTGGGTGCAAGTTTTCATTCCAACCAATCAAGCGAACACATTTTCATTAATCTGTTTTTTTAACGTATAATTAGTAGTTGATTACGGTCAGGTGCTGTTTGTTTCCGCAAAAAAAAAGCTATTTGGTAAAATGCCCGTTCTGGTTCAGTTGGAAGCACAAACATGCACCCCCTATGGCTCTTTTGTTAGTTTTTTTTTTGGGACACCAGTTTGGTAAACACTGCTATGTCAAGATTTAATATTATAGGTTCTATTTACAATTTTGCAAAAAGTTTCTTGAGTACATAATAATAATAATAATAATAATAATAATAATAATAATAATAATGCATTGGATTTAAATAGCGCTTTTCAGCATACTCAAAGCTGCTGTACATTGGATTATTTTTTCAATATATACTTGGTGGTAAGCTACTATTATAACTGGGGCAGTCTGACAGAAGTGAAGCAGCTAATTTGTGCGTCAGCCCTCTGACCACAATTGATCACTCGTTAAAGCATCTACCTCAAGGATACAAAAATAAAGGAGTCAAGGGTCAGCTGGTTTCACACAAACTTAACTCCCTCAACTACCCTAAAGGTCCATGTCCCAATTTATACCACACAGCTTCGTGTGAATTGATAAAGCAATCATTTTTGTTCAGTTAAAAAAAAGTGTGAAGGTGTTCAAGTAATTAGAAAGTCCTTCCCCATTTTTAAGGTGCCAAATTTAATTGGCCTGGCCAGGTGTTTGCGTGTGAATGCTGATTGAACTGGTTCCTTCATATTTACTTGCGATGCGAATGCTGTCAAAAGCAGGAAGATGACTTTCAATTTAGCTTTATTTGTATTGCACATTTTTATAGACAAAAACTCAATGTGTTTTACAGAAAATGAAAAACAACACTAAAACCAATCTATAATTCAAGAAGGCTACACACATGAACTGCAGGTCAAATGCATTGCATACCATGAAAAGCATGAGAAAAAAACGCACCATTCTGAAAAATAGTTTTCAAAAATGTAATAATTTTCCACCAATCTCAGGTCTATTGGCATTTTTTTCAACAGAACAGCAACATAGTGGCTAAACCCACCTTCACTTTATTTGTATTTTGCGTTTTTTTTACACATTTAAAAGGCCCCTGTCAGGAGATCCAAATAATCCGATTGGGTGGTATTATTATCTGAAAATTTCAGAAATATAGCAGGATTCCATACATTCAGTGATTTATAGACAAGAATCACTTTAAAATCTCTGTGTTAGATGGGAAAGGAGTGATTTGTAATATTATTTAACGTGATTTATAGACAAGAATCACTTTAAAATCTCTGTGTTAGATGGGAAAGGAGCGATTTGTAATATTATTTAAAATAAATATTAAAAATGAAGATCTATTAGTGCCACATAAGCAATAATCATTTCAGGCAAGACTTGTCTCTAAAACTATGAGTTTGACACCTGCACGTATTATATTGCGACTCGTGCGTGGATTTTGCAAACTTCATCAAGCTAACGATGTTAAAATACCAGATTGAAGCTATCAGGTTTTAGCTCAAATATCAGAAAGCTTTGCGACTATTTGCCCGAGGAGGATGTTTAAACTGTCAACAACAAAATCACTCAAAGCCAACCAGTGGAATTTTGTTATCACAAGCTGCACTCTATCTATACTGCTTTTTAAGAACGATTATTATCTTCGGTAATTAGCAGCATTCTTCAATTCCTAAATGCAAATGAGCAGCAAAATACCAGCAAATCCTGTGATGAAGAAAGCGATCTTTAGTGGGTGTTGGCGCTTTGATTTTCAGTGTTTTGAAAAACACGTATCTCAATTTGGTCGGGGCGTGGGTCTTTTTGACGGCAAGCCAGTTGCCCTTAGTCCCTCTTCCAGTTAATGCACTCAATGCAAATAAAGTGGATGGAACGACTGGCAGTGAATGGTCACGTTTCCGCGCCAGTGACGGCGAAAAGTGGCCAATTCACTCAACTAATCCGCCTACTAGTGTACCCCCAAACGGTTTAGTTTATTTTGAGAATTTTCTTGGGAACATTTCATCATCCGCTTCCCTTCAATCTTCACCCCATTGTGTCAGTCAGTCAACATCTCTGGGTTTGAATCCCAGTTCGGTCCTTTCATTGTCAAACGAGGATGTTTTCCTCACGCTTCTATGGTACTCTGCACTCTGCAAGAAAAACAAATGTGACCCAGATTTAATTTAACACTAAATTTGACGTATGCCCAATTTTTTTTTCCATACTTGTAGTCAAAGAAGCTATAAATGACACACACAGCGGCAACGGTAGTGTCCCCGTCCGTCTCCGAGGTACTACTGCATGCTTGTCATTTCTCCAGATCCAAAGCACCAGCTGTTGGTCTTACTTTTCCACACACACAAACACAAAAGCCACATCCACATCCACACACTCCCTCTCGCAAGCACTCTCGCTTTGGCACGATCGCATTCCCGCCACGCATCGCAAGCCAGCAACGACAGATGCTAGCCACAAGCCCTTAACCCCTAACCCCACGCATGCCCCTATTTTTGGGGCAAAGAATGAGGCGGACGAGCTTGAAATGGCGTCAGACGACGGTAGCGTGGGCGGGACCTCCAGCCGGTTACAGTCGCCGGCTGGTTCGGATTCAAAAATGCCGTTTTGAAGCGGGCATGCCGATGGAAAAATCTGACCCGGGCTGCCAAAATCCTATTCAAAGGGATGAAGAAATAACCTGACACAGGCAAGATGGTTGACATGAAGTCATTCCTCGCATCTCGAGTGCAGGCCGCCATCAATAAAGGAGGACATAAATCGTCCACCATGTGCACTTGTCCGTCACGTCGTGAGCGCTGCATGGATGATGAAATCCTATCAGGCCAGCTGTAATCGAGAGTTATTAATATTGTCCAAAGCAACCTCTGTGGCCCCAGGAAACCAATACATATCTCCAGTCTGCCTTCCACACTAAAAACGGCTTTGTTTCTGTTGGCCATCGCCATCGATGACCATAGACCAGGGGTGTCAGACTCGGGTTGGTTCGGGGGCCGCTTTAACGTCAACTTTATTTCACATGGGCCGGACCATTTTAGATATAATATTTAGATTTTTTAAAAATATAAATTGATTAAAAAAACTGGATTAAAATCCCTGAATATTCAGTTTTTATAGATCTAAAACAATGTTTATTTTAGCTTTTTAAAAAAAATATTTTTAGATTTAAAAAAAAGATTTTTGAACTAAAAACACAGAAAAAAATGATTAAAAATGACAATTATTGATTTAAAAGTGGGAAAATCAGGAAATTTAATATTCATCTATACTCTTTATTTTAATTTGATCCTAAAACAGAAAGTCGGCACTCATGATTTACTTTCCTGGGCCACACAAAATGATGCGGCAGGCCAAATTTGGCCCCCGGGCCGCCACTTTGACACATGTGCCATAGAAGGACAATCCGTTCATTATTATTCGAATATATCGAATGAAAAGCTTTTCAGTAGAAATTTATTTGAAACTTTTGTACAAGTTGCTGTTCTTTGAACCTGAATGGGAAAATTAATTGCCAAATGCTATTTGAGCTTGACATTTTCTGGTTCGGTTCAATTAAAATTGGTATTTAAGACAGGATTGTACTAAGCGTGGGAATCGACAATTTCACGAGAAATAGTTACCATATTAATTTTTTGGGGGATAATAATGTGCTAATTTCCACTATTACAAAATCTTCCAGGATGTTATGTACGTAAAAAAGTATACACCGTTTTACTGCTCATAACATGACATGACTTGAACTGTATTTTCATCATTTTTTAATATATTTCCTCTCCTCAAATTTTAGTCTTTCAATGGGTTAAAAAATAACATTTGACATATTTATTGAGCTGAAGCTGTCAAGAAATTTAATATTCTCAAGCCAATGCACAATTTTCAGGGTTTTGCGTGCAAACTCGCAGGTTCACTGGCTGTAAATTATGCGACACTGAATTGTATGTTTTCATTCTCATTAAGTTTCTCGTGCCTACTGCCAAAGCCAATCGCAGAACTTCAAACGGCACCTAGCTTGGCCGCAGGCGCTTCTCTTCATTTTGACATTTTAAGACTCGGCTGTCCTGTTGGGCAACACTATACTTGCCAAGTCTTGAGTTTAGAAGAGCATCCCAGACGTTTTTCATGGTAAAAATGTTATCTTGTGAATCACTGTGTCTTATTATGTCTGTGAGATCACTAGATAAATGGTACCTGAAGTATTGGACTGTTTCAGCCACTAGTGTAAAATGTACTGTATATCGAATATAGAAGAAATAATGCAATGTGTTAAATTGAGTCCTTTTAATTTTCATTTTATTTTTTTTATTTTACATTGGCACTGGGTATTTTCTCTTTGTTCTGCAAAGTTTGTTTCACTAGTGTGAATATGAAAATATAATAGAGTAGTACTGTATGTATTTTTTGCAATATATATACCTCATGATTATTGTTGTTGTTTGTAGCCTTTAACTCTTTCAATGCTGTTGACAGTCTACAAATCAATGTCAATTGCATACCTGTCAACCTCTGCCGATAACTGCCCTTATAAATGATTATGATTCCCCTTACAAACCCCCAAAAAACCTTACAAACACCGTACGACTCGTACGAGTCGTACGGTGTTTGTAAGGTTTTTGGGGGGTTTGTAAGGGGAATCATAATCATTTATAAGGGCAGTTATCGGCAGAGGTTGACAGGTATGCAATTGTAAAGGCTGGCATGGAGTGATCATGTTTCACAGCCATAGATGGCGATATACCGCCAATCCAGTTTGACTGGGAGGGTTGGCATACGATCGTATATCGCCGCCAATGGCGGAGAGTGAGTTAATACTTAAAAAAAACGATTCGTATCCTGCAAAAATGTCGTGATGGGATCTGAAACATCTGCAAAGCGTACATGAAAGTGCAGCCGTGCTTGAAAGCGGATGGCCAAAAGCCATTCCAGTTCCATCATCGTCTCCTTCCACTCGGCAGGTTTCGCCAGCTGCAGCTCGGCACCGACAGCCGGGTCGCGGAATTGTCCAACCAGGCCAAGCTGCACTCCTTCGAAGCCGAGCGCGCTCAGATGATGAAGGAGGAGACGGACAAGGCTCTGGCTCAGTGCCAGGTGGAGTGTGAGAAACAGCGCAAGAAACTGGAGGTACGCCGCTAAAAGTTGAAGCGGACCCCCAGGGCCCAGAATCATTTGCTCCAATTCAGAAATCCAGTACGTGGTGGCCATCATTTAACATTACACAGATGAGCAAGCTTCATATTTTGCTCTGAAATGGATTCTTTCTCATACACGTTTGCTGTGTTTTTCTGCCAGCCTGTCAGCAGTTCTTCGTCATCAGGCCAAATTCTTTCAACACGAAAAATAATTTTGCCTGTGTAGTCAGGAGACGGCTCTCCCGATAACCTCATTTGTTCTATTGACTCACGCAGGTGCCTCCGCGGAGTTAGCACAAAATGCTAATTGAAAGGAAAGAAAAAAAAAAATCTCAAAATGAAATCCAAGGTTCAGGTTTTATATTCAATTGCCGTATTTGCCGGACTATAAATCGCACTTTTTTTCGTAATTTGGCTTGGCATACGACTTGTACTCAAGTGTAACATTTTTGTCTTTGACCACCAACAGTTTGTTGCGTGGTGTGAAAATGTTCAACTGTTAATATGTTACAATAACAGCAGGAAACCTATTTTCTGTTGTTTCCTTTTTTAACATTATTTTAACGTATAAAGTTTGTTCTTCTGTATTCTCCAGAGCTGATTTCTACATATTTTTTTCCCTTTCACTGCAACTTATAGTCCGAAAAATACGCTACTGCTTTTTGGCAATAGTGGATTTATTTATTTCTAAATAAAAATGTAGTAAATTAATAGTTTATAGTTTCATAAAAATACGTAGATTTCCATGGTTACTTGAAAGCTTTTAATTGCACTGTGAGCAACTTAGAACAAATCAGCATTACAAATAATAACTATTTGTGTCAAGCATTCGTGCAACTTCCCGCTTTGTTGTGTTTTTTCCCCTTTACAACCTACATCCATACTTGTAAAAACTCAATTAATATATATAATGGCGATATCTTGTTTTTTTTCCCCACCTTTCTTTCACTTCTGTGATAGGTCCTCACCCAAGAGTTTTACAGGCTACAGACGTCCTCGGAGAAACGGACCGCAGAGCTTCACGCTCAGAATGCCGAGCAGGCGTCCCGACTGGAGACTTACGAAAAACTGGAGAAGGAGCTGGACCAGGTCACCATGCAGGCTGCCGAAAGTGAGACCCCTTATGATTACAAATGGCATTTATGTACAGATGATTGACAAATATTAAGAGGCTGGCATAGGAAAATGAATGTTTTTATTATTTTTTTTGCATCCCAAGAACCTGGCATTGGATTGTAGTTATTTAAACTTTTTCAAAAGTTCGCCACACGCTAAAGAAACCTCACTGACTCGCTCATATTTGCTTTGGTGTCTGTCCAGTCGAGAACGAGGAGGAAGCAGAGAGGGTCCTCTTCTCGTACGGTTACGGAGCCAACGTTCCCACCACGGCTCGGAGGAGACTTCAGCAGAGGTAGTGACCCTGAGGCGAGCCACACACTGCTGGGAATGTCTACAAAGAAAACGTTAATGCGCACAGTAACACATTGTGCATTGTTATTTCAGTCAAACTTCTCCTCCTCCTTGTTGAGACTTGTTTTTTTTTTACTGCGGGATAAAATGAGCATGTATTTTCAGTCTGATAGGACTTTCTAAGTAAGGCCTTCGCATGACTTTAGAAATTTGTAGCTTTAAAGTCATTTCCCAATATTTGACACAGCTTTGTGTAAGAAAAGGGGCCAAACAACAAAATTCATTCATTCATTTTCTGAACCGCTTTATCCTCATTAGGGCCGCGGGGGGTGCTGGAGGCAATCCCAGCTGACTTCAAGCCAGAGGCGGGGGACACCCTGAATCGGTGGCCAGCCAATCGCAGGGCACAAGGAGACAAACCACCATTCACGCTCACACTCCTAGGGGCAATTTAGAGTGTCCAATCAGCCTACCATGCATGTTTTTTGGAATATGGGTGGAAACTGGAGTACCCGGAGAAAACCCACACAGAGAACATGCAAACGCCACACAGGTGGACCGGCCTGGATTTGAACCCAGGACCCCATAGCTGTGAGGCCGCCGTGCTAACCACTTGCTCCACCGTGCCGCCAACTACAAAATTATTGGACAATTTTGTTCGGGTTTTTTCGGGAGTGCGGCTTCTAAAGGCTTCCCCTTCGGCGACAATGCCATACATTTGCGGTAGGTTATATAAGGTGAAATAAGATATTATTGGGCCTTTAAATAAGTGTAAGCAATTCACTGCGGATATATTATTTATAATTCTAGAGTTTAGATCTCAAAGCACCCTCTTTATTTTCCTTGTGAAAAAAGATGTTACATTCTTTTTGTTCTTGGGCAAGGTTGCAACGTTTCAATTCATTTTGGGAAAAGATGATTTGAGATACTCCTTGAGGTAATGCAGATAGCTTAAAAGCAGCAGAGGTTCATCCATAAAACATGGGAATCCAAGTCTGCAAAGATTATTCAAAATCCCTCGAGTTGCAAGGCTTCCCTTTTGTTATGCAAAACTCAATAACATTGCAGTCAGTTCAAATCAAATCTGCTGCCTTGTGTCATCGAAACAACCCGTGCCAGCTTGCGTCACCCTGCAAAACGGCTACACACATACTGTATCCACGTGTGTATTATTTGACCGCCATTTCTCACTGACTAGCTCACTTTAATAAAGAGAGTGAGTTGCTTCTTTGTGTGCGAGGTGACAAAGTGCTTCCTCCACTAGCTGTGTTTGCAGTGGCATTAAACCTGCCCTAGTGGATGACAGCGTTCATACCAGCACAAATTCCTCCTGCTTTTTCTCTTCTCATTGCCAAATGTCGACATTTCCCCCGTGATATACTGCCATCATCTGCACACCGACCCTCCCACCAGTCAACTGCAACTCGCTGTGTTGTGAATTGTACTGCATGTGTGTGTGTGTGTGTGTGTGTATGTGTACCCTGTGTGTGTTATCACAGTCCCCGTTCACCTTTTTGATCGTCGACTCAAGCGGCTAAAAAGCTCATATTGATCTCATCTGTCACGGTTGCGTAACCTGTGAGGAAAATATTGAAGTAGCACTAGTGGTAACTTGCCGTGTTTTGGAATTTTCTCCTCACTCTTTTGTGCTGGTGTGTATGTGTGTATGCAGCGTTCACCTGGCCCGGAGGGTGCTGCAGTTGGAGAGGGAGAACACATCAGTGAGGAGAGACTTGGAGAAGCACCAATCACAAACGGGCCAGATATCCGAGGAGGTAAACACGAGGCCGGGGGGCCACCGCGTTCACCCTTAAGGGATGCACGTTTACAACTTTTGGGCCTTCGTGCCCGCACCTGCCAGACGCAATATTATTTTACGATTGTTGCGATTGTTTCGATGGCATAACAGTTATCCCTCATCGTTTTGTGGCGTAATCCGCTCGATGGGCCGTGGTGCAAATGCCAAGTTCTCGTTGGGGAAAACCGTGTGCGGTCTTTTGGTCGCCGGTCTTTTGGTCACGGTCTTTTGGTCGCCCCGACCGCGGCAACGGGCGACCAAAAGACCGGCGACCAGAGTTTGTATGTACATGCGTTGTCCCTTTAAGGGTCCGTCAGGGTCTTAACAAGTTCTCCAACAAAACACAATAAAAGTCCGGGAAATTTGGAGCTTTTCTTTATCTCAATAATTAATAGGGCATTAAGTATGACTAAATAATAATTCCCAGTTTGTATTTAGGGAATTTGAGCAATGATTTAAATGGTAATTATCAATAACCTTCCAGGGCGACTAAAAGACCGGCGACCAAACGAGTACCGTTCACTCTTAACTTAAGGGATGCGCGTTTGCAACTTTTGAGCCTTCGTGCCCACACCTGCCAGACGCAATATTATTTTACGATTGTTGTGATTGTTTCGGTGGCATAACAGTTATCCCTCATCGTTTTGTGGCGTAATCCGCTCGATGGGCCGTGGTGCAAATGCCAAGTTCTCGTTGGGGAAAACAGCAGCTCAGGCGACAAAGTGTGAGAAGCCCAAGTCGTCGTGTCTGTTGTCTGTGACACTTGTTGACTCAGTGGGAAAGCAGTGTCACACACCGTGACGGCCGTGGTCTTATCCTCTCTCAGCACCTCGACGCACCAATCACAGAGGCTTATGTTGCGTTGTGTGTAAACACGCAGAGTTCAATTCGGGGTGTGTGCGAGATCACACGTTTACCTCCCATGCGCCAATTTCAAAGTCATCGTAAGGCTGAAAAAATGTCCGATTGGACTGCGCAGGTGTTCGATTGGCTTCGCTTTTTTCGCTTTATTCTTTTTTTTTTTTCTCCGCCTTTTTATTTTCTTGAAAGCTTCTCGAGTCGCACGAGAGTTATGGTCAGAACGTAGAGGCGGTGCCCCACTTGAGGCTAAATAAACCAGCCATTCACCTGTCAGTAAAGACTGACTGGCATTCATCAGAAATACCTTATGATTCACTGAGTATGAAAGGAGTGAAAAATGAGTTTCTTTTCGCAGAAAAGCCGAGGGTGTTAAACACTTCACCACCCACGTAGACGCCTTGACTGACTTGACTATTGTCCTCAACCTCCCACTCACTTCAACTTGCCTTCTTACCCGCTTTAGCTTGCCCTCTCGTGGGCTGTAAAAGTGGTTTAATGTGTAACAATATATCGGTTCCCCCTCAGATTTTTACACCAGATAGCAACTGAACATAAGCAAGAGCACCGTAGCAATGCTTTAGCCAGAACCTCGACACTTTACCTTCACGAAAATATATTTATGGATAAAGATTGATAAAAACACCCTTTTTTTTCACCTAAATATTCCTGTTTAGTTGCTTGGACAAAGAGAATGGGATTCTGAGTGTCCTTGTAAACTAAACAGTTTTTAACGTGCCACATGGGAGTTTGATCGTGATTGTGGTGGTTCACAGGGGTGGGTTTAGAAAATAAATTTATGGAGTGGCGATAGGACATTGTGAGGCTGGGAAATAGTTCATGAAATGGTAGGCTATAATACATTATTGAATCTTTGTAACAATAGACGATGATTCAAGTGCCATTTATTGATTTAATGCAAAATTATGAAGACAATCAGCTCAGTTTACGCTAAAGCGATAAAAGAAATACAAATTCATTTTGATATTTTTGGCACTTTTGGTCATGAAACATAAAGTTTTTAAAAAAATAGCATATCGAAATTTTGATTAATTTGCATTTTGATCGGTTTTGACCAAAAAAAATCAATATATTGATCCACTTTGATCGATGATTACAACCCTGATATCAACATTTGGCAGATGTCAGATATTGGAATGGAGAAAAAAGACAGACAATAGAAAACAAAAACAAAATAAACAGAAAAATACATATTTAGACACACGATGAAGGTAGAAGTACTATCGTCCTATATTTAAGAGTGGACTAAAAGTAATTTCCCCAAAATAACACATCACGGAGTAATTCAGCCCAGAGCTTTTTACTCACCGGCTCCATTCAGTTAATTCCCCTCAAAATAATCTGTCCCACGGGCAATTTAGGTAGTGAGGGGGGATTCCTAACCGCTAGGCCGTAACCTAAAATTATACAGAATTTGGCAGACGGTGAAGCAAAACACGGACATCCACGCCAGAATCTTCACCTTATCAATCACTTTAAAGAGCCTCGTGTAATAATTGAGAGCTCTTGAATCATAGCGGCGTCCACACTTGACGCTTTATTTCCACATCCACGGGGCGAGTTCACCGAGGCAGAGGTTGCGAGAGAAACCTTTTTTGATTGTTGATACTCTATTTCTGTGCACCGTACAGTTGTCAGCTGCCAACCAGTTGCTGGAGCAGACGCAGCAGCCCTACCGTTACCTGGTCGAGACGGTGAGACACAAGGACGGACAGATCAGCGGCCTGAAGCAGCGCGTCGCATCACTCGAGGACGATGTCACGTATGCACGCCTTATCGAACGCCAACGCTCGCAAACCGGTACACGGTCGATTGGTCGCCGGTCTTTTGGTTGCCGGTCTTTTGGTTGCCGGTCTTTTGGTTGCCGGTCTTTTGGTCACCCGGAAGGTTATTGATAATTACCATTTAAATCGTTGCTCAAATTCCCTAAATACAAACTGCGAATTACTATTTAGTCATACTTAATGCCCTAGTAATTATTAGGCTAAAGAAATGCTCCAAATTTCCCGGATTTTTATTGTTTTTTGTTGGAGAACTTGTTAAGACCCTGACTGACGTACCTTCCTAAGGGGACAACTCATGTACATACAAACTCTTATACACTCACACGTCAGCTCAGTGAAACTGGTCATGGCCATTGTTGGCTTTTATTGATGCGTAGACCGTGTTGTTTTACCTTGTTTTGCCGCCGGTCTTTTGGTCGTCGGTCGTTTGGTCGCCGGTTGTTGCGGTCCTGGCGACCAAAAGACCGCGACCAAAAGACCGGGGACCAAAAGACGGCGACCAATTGACCGTACACGCGCAAACCGGCACTCCCTCCGACTAATATTGAGACAACACCTTTCATTTAAGGCCATTAGCCTAATTGAATTGGTTCTAATGAAAATGACTGTGATTGGCAGTCATCCATATCTCAATTATTTTCATGTGGCTTTTGTTTCTCTTGGGGATTTGGCACCTTTAGCAATTCGGCGTTTTTACGTGGGCGGTTAAAACGGTGAGAATCGGA
This sequence comes from Stigmatopora argus, assembly GCF_051989625.1. NCBI lineage: Eukaryota > Metazoa > Chordata > Actinopteri > Syngnathiformes > Syngnathidae > Stigmatopora > Stigmatopora argus. The sequence goes on along the minus strand of NC_135397.1, from coordinate 3,878,592 downwards.
ACAATATATAATTACAACGTTTAAAAAAAAAGTTTGAACACACGCAATGGATGTTTTTGATTCATCAATCTCACGTAGGGCAGAACAATGGCTTGGCGGTTGCCATGTCTTCCTCCGTCCTTTTAAAAAACATGAACTCTAAATTGCCCTTACGTGTGAATGGAAGTGTTAATTGTTGTTTGTGTCCCCTGCAATTGCCCAGCAACCAATTCAGGCCCATTTCTTGCCTAATCAACACACAACAAGGATGTTAACATATAACATACCAGTTTTAACACACTAAGTGAGAAAGTATGAAGTGGTCAATGGCTTACAAGTCATGAGATGAGGCCAGTAGAAAGTCACTATTATAGCACACGGGGTGGCTATTCATTGGGCGCCGTGGAATGTCACGTAGCTCTGTTACCTCGCCATCATTTGTTTTTAATGCTCTACTTTTATTTAGCCTTCGCTTTTGGCCGCTCGCAGCAACGCCGGTTTACCAACTCTCAGTTACTCCGTTTCATCCTGAGATTAACACACATGCTCAACAGTTGTCGGCGAGGCCCGCCAGCGACGATTGTCATCTTTGATATTTATGACGGGTCATAGTCCATCCAGGTTTTGCCTTTCTTAAATGGTAGCTACCCATGTAGGATTATGATGGTGACGCATCCTGCTAAGTTCATTACTACACTTTTTGTCTACTTATCATGATGTCTCCACCCTGACATAAAAGAAACGCAATCCAATCAAATAAGTGTCGCGCCAATGTAGTAGTTTGCGTTGAGTCATCTCTTCTTAGTCATCCGTCCAACCCGTTTCCGGATTTGAGATATTGTAATCTTTTCTTTTGACGTTCCATTTCTTGAACTTTTTGTCTGCAGTTCTCTGAGGAAAGAGCGGACAGCTTTGCAGCAAGTGAAGAACAACATGGCCGCCGACCTAGAGCGCCTCTTAAGCCATCGTGAGGTACAAGAGATGTGAATTATAGTAACTAGCAAAGATTGACAGGAATAGCAGCATTCTGTAAATGTTAGACTAAATGTCATTAGTGAAAAAATATATAATCTTTGAAAAAAAATCAAAAATCATCATCCAACTTATATTAATATTTACAACCCAAATACAGTACAACCTTATTAAATTTTTACTCTTTGTCAGGTTAACCATTAGACATTCCCAAATTCACTTCATTTCCGGTAAATGTATAACAACATAAAAACCAGGAAACCCCTAAAATCAACGTCTTGAAAATTATTGGCTTTATCCTATTTAATTAATTTCTTTAATTTCCCTTGACAGCATACCTGAAATTTGGGGAAAAACAGTTTAACACTGTTGCTTAGTTTATCACGAATTACCGGTTTTATTCCCACGGAGGAAAAAAAACGAGATTTGTTACATAATGCAACATTTCGTTCCTCAATACATTTGTCTGCGAGACGTCTCGGGATCTACTCACGCAGCCAAAAAACCTTTACATATCCCCCCACCCCCCCAACCCCACCACAAAACCAACACCGCACTGATTAATCCAGTCGTGCCTGTTTGCTTCTATTCAATCTGCAGGAGTCGCTTTTAAAACAAAGGCTCACGCTTTTCACGCCACACGACTTTTCTCACTGTGTTGTTACAAACCCTTTAAGATTATGTGCTCGCGCACGTGAAAACAAGTCCCCCCGCCGCCCGTCATTTCTTGCCGTTTGCTGTATGAAGTATGTGCCCTGTCACAGACAGCTGTTGCTTCGCCCGCCTGTTTCAGATGCCACCGTTGCGCTGGTGTGTGTGCATGTGCACGCGCCGCTGCGTGTGTATGACATGCCAGGGCTCATGTCCTCAAGGGTGATAAATAGAACAGCGAAATGGCTCAGAGTCCTCCGCGCTGACCCTCTAGCCTGAAACCCCCCCTCCCACCTACCCCGGAAAAACCTTGAGTTCATTGAGCCTTGGGGTCGCCGTGAAAGTCCCACTCTCATGTCAGGAGGCACTTTAGTGAATTTCAGAAAATGAATTTCACTGAGCTACCACCTGTAGTCTTTTTCTTAAAAAAAAAACAATCAAATCCAAAAAACAAAGATTAAAAGACAGTTATAATTTCATTTCATTTACCGGAAGTGACGTAAGTGAAGGCAGGATTTTTCATCTGGTGTTTTTAATTTTTTTTATAGGAAATTCAATCCAATCATAAAAATGGTTAAAGCGCGTTGTGTAGGAAATTGCTCCAAAACAAACAAACCCAAGTTTTTTTTCCCCCCTCCGACCAAATTGAGTGGATTGAGTACAAAGAAGGAAGTTAAGTTTTCTGTTGTTTGGATCATGGAAAACATTTTTACTGAAGATTGCTTTGATCAACTGACAAATGACGTCTGACCAATGAAAAGTCTGTTACAAAAGTTATTTTATTGTGCAATTTTTGTAGTTTTTGGATCTGCGAGTGGATAATTTTTTTGTTAAATACGCCTTGGCACAAATCGATCATTCAATTAGTGTGTCAAGCCGCCTACTGTGTGTCAATACTGTTTAGTGACAGACAGATCAATGACCTGATTTTGCAAAAGGTACAATTAATGGGCGTGTTGGCAATAACACGACAGGAAAATAGCTTTGTCTTCAACTAAACGGGACCGAATTGTACACTTTTTTTTAGTCTTTCCAGTCTGGTTTAATCAAGACATTTATGATGCGGAAATAAATCAAGTCATGACTCCTCCCCCATGTGATCCAACAGGAACTCGCTATGATGAAGCAGATCCTGATCAGCATGCGATCCCAACACGAAAACGCTTTGAACCCCTTAGAGGTTAAAAAAGACGACACAAAGACGACCTCCAAATGGGACAGCGCCCCCGCCGGGGACGAGTCGCCCAGCAAACCCAAACCCACCGTCTTCGTAAGTGTCAGACGGGGCCAACGCCCATGACTTGAAACACACCCCTTTAACAGAAAAAAAAAAGTAAACTTGGCAGTGAAAAAAAACGTTTTTTTTCGTCAGTTGAGTAACAATGGAAAAAAGTATTGAATAAAATAAAATACCACTTATCTTACTGTATTCGTGATGTGTAAGACATGTACAAAGGTGCAGCTCAATAAATTGTTCTATCGATAAATTCATATATATTATGTTGGATTATATTTTTTTAGTTTTACTTTTCTTTTAGAAGACGGAAATAAATTAAATGTCATGCACTACTCTTACACACCTGTCTATGACTCTCAAATGAAGGAAGTAATTACATAATTTGAACATTCACTCTTTTAGCCTTTTCTGTCCCTGTCAGGTCATAATAGAGAATGTTAAGAAAGGGTTTTATCAAATCCAATGAAAGAAAATTTGCATAAAGTATAATAAACAGAGGTAAGACCAGCTGAATATAATCTAATCTAATTTAAATGATATATTTTAAAAATATTTCAAATTTTAAAAGTCGTTCTGACAATGTAACAGGAGTGTTTGAGTTTGCCGGTAATACTTCAATTCATCTTCCTAGAAAAAGAAAATTACTTCATCATATATACGTCGTCACATTGTTAATCAAATGTTCCCTTTGTTTTATTTACAGACCAAAAAAGAAGCTCCTGATTGGTACCAACGACTCAAGCAGAAGCCCAAATGACTGGTGCCTTTTTGTTTGTCATTGTTTGAAATCACTGTATAAAGGTTATACCTCATTTTTATCAGGTTTTTTAACCTCCCAATCACAATTGAAATAGCTGTGACTCATTCGATTCGTCAGGTAACAACAAATGCCTCACAAAGGTTCCCATGTATTCCTTTTTGCTGGCACGCGTGGGTGGTGTTGTGCCCATCTATCATCTTGTCGTGCCATGGTGCTCTACTCTTCTTGAATGGGAGACATATTTTACAAGATGTTGCAATGTACAAAGGAAATCCACCTGCTACAGTAGTTACTGAGTTCTGTGAGCAATAATTACATTGTACAAAATACATTGGAATTCCATTTTTAGATTACCAGTGGGTACCGTCATTTTTTTTTAAAAAACATTTTGGGATTAGGTTCTATTCACAGATTTCGCATGAATGCTGACAGCATGTGTTCTAGAGTAGAGAAATGTTTTAAGAGTGTGTCATCACCACTCCATTTCAAAACGCAAATTGTGCTCAAACCAGTACACAAAAAGTGGCGCTCATCAGGTAACGTCTGAATTCTCTTTTGTCACAGTATGATCATCTGCAAGAGATTAAAAACACTTAATTTACTCTACAAAACAAGATATTTAATGTTCAAACTTTGTTTTTTAACAAATATTTTCCTTTTGAATCTTAATGCCTGCAACATATTTAAAAAAATGGCAGGGAAAAAAAACGGGGCAAGTTGATGACCCCCAAAAAAACTTTGAAAGAGGGTAACCAGATTAATTGGAAACATGATTAGGTATAAAAAGAGCATCCCCAAAATGCTCACCACTTTTTAAAAGAAGGAATAGGACAAAGTTAAGCAGTTTGAACATTCAATTAAAGTGTATTTGGGGTGTCTTCAGTTGAAAATACATTAAGAAACCATTACCTTGTATGTACGTAATAGGTATTGATCAATGTCTGAAATTTAGAAAAAATATTGTAAATATTAATGTGTGATCTTAATGAGCTCAACAGTGCCAACAAGTCAGTGTACGACTACAACTTCACGTATTACAAAGTGTCCCACTCAATTACTGAAGAGGCTCCCATGAGGCTCCTCTTTAGTGAAGACACAAAGAATAGAAACACTTGAAAATGGACACCTGGCCAATACACTTTCTCATGATTAGCTTCACCTCTGAATGTAAGTCAAAGGTCACCAAGCTTACCAAATTTCCGTTCCAATAGCTACTACTTGAAGTATTCCAATCATTAAACAGGGCTGCCCAAAATTATGCACCTCATTCCGCAATTAATATATTTTTTTCCACATGACGCTATGTCTGCTATATTATAAACCCGACTAAAACTGCTGATCCATACAACCTAGGAAATTGATGAAAATTGTCAGGGGTGCCCCAATTTTTTCATACAGCAGAATATATTCAATCATATTATTGGATCAATGTTAATCTAGTAGTCATTCATTCCTGTTCCATACTTTTTATCCTCACAATGGTCACTGAGGGTGCTGGAGCTTATCCCAGCCAACTGTGGACAGTGGGCGGGGACACCCTGAATTGGTGGCCAGCCAATCTCAGGTTCACATTCTCTGAATAAACACCACAATATAAACAACTGCAATGGAAGTATAGCAAACTCCCACATGGCACATTAAAACTGTCTCAGCCTATAAAGGCAAGACCATTATCCTTGTCAAATGAGCCTCAAAAGCTAAAAGAAATACCCAAAGTTGCCCTTTTTTAACACGCTTTTGCCATATGACACAGATCACTCCCTGAATGCAAAAATGCCATACACATATTATTCAAATAAGAGTCAAATGTCCATTTATTTGACTAAAAAAATGTTTGCCAAGCACATTTGTCAGTGTTCAGCGTCCCTTTTGTTGAATTTCCTTAAATTCTAAGGACAAAAAGTTTGATCCATGATAGGATTTTATAGGTGGTTCGACAGAGATCCACCAAAATTCGAGACGGTGCTGAAAACTATCCGATCTGGTGGCCAAATCCGATACTACACCATCCTCCCTCTCTCTTCTTTCCATTCTTATGCCTTCAATTCTTTTTGAGAGAGATCATTTCTGCTTCTATTCTAATGGTTTCACTTCAAATGAACTGTCAAGATTCGTTCAACCTTGACTTACCCTTGTGGTAGTCGCTTATGTATTTCGATGGAGAGAGTTCAGGGCGGTGGCCGCGCTTGAATGAATGATGGGGAGCCTTTTAAAGCTTTAGTGGGCGGTGCGTGTGTTTGCGCGTGTACGTGTCGATCTGTGTGTGTGTGTGCTCTTTTTTTTTTACACCCCCAGGCCGCCCGCTCCGCCCTGCACGCTCAACATAGAAAACTGATGGTGGGCCGCCGGAGGAGGCGAGACAAGTGCAAACGGAGATGTAAGCAAGATCGTCCTCCCCCGGCTCGACTGTAGCATCCTCGGCGCTTTCCCTCCTCATTTCGGCGTGACTAAAAAAACGGGGCTCGGTGAAAGTCTCTCTCTCTCAACCCCCGTCCTGCTCCCCCCTCCTCCTCCTCCTTTTTGGGTGCTCCATGGCTGCGACACTGGCGATGAGCGGAGGCGGCGGCGGCGGCGGGCACGAGGAGCCCTTCTACCCGCTGCACAAGGCGTCCTTGTCCGTCGGATTCCACTTGGAAGACTTCGGCTTGGAGTGTAAGATGAGCGACGCGGACCGAAGCGGACACGGCGTCTTCTCGCAGGTACCACAAAAAAAGAAGCCCCCCTCCTACCCCCTACCAAAAAGCTCGGATCGTGATCGATTGTGTTCGGGATTCAATGGGCGTGGCGGCTGTTTTTCCCTAACCGGGCCGGCGCACCGCATGCGCTCCTCTTTGTTGTTGTTTTTGAAAAATACATCGAGCAACATAGGCTCTTTTTTTCCCGTGTTGCGCGAGCCGCCAGTTGGCGAGCAGTTGTCGTTTGGCAACAACTGACCCCGCTCCGAAAGGTCTAGCCAACTCTTCCCCCGCAAGAGGGGACCGTAGACCACCCGGCCCATCACCGCACGGAAGGAGCCACTTACCCCACCCTCCCCCCTTCCTTATCCCCATCATGCAAAAATAAAGCCTTCTGCAATTTTGACAGCAAATGTGCAAAGTCATAGGATTGAAGAGCGCAGGTTTCCGAGTTCAGTTTTGCAGGCGCAGTGGGAATGTAGCAGCCGCCTATTGATGCCCACTTGATAAATGTCTGAGCGCTGACTCGCCAATCAAATGGGGTCGCACCTTGTCAGGAGTGCAGTCAAATGCTTATGTTTGTTTATTGATTTATTTGCTTTCCGCCTTCCTCTCGGCAGGCCAAGTGCGAGATGGACCGCTACCTCTCCCCGCAGCCGCTTCAGGGCGCGCACAAGTCCCAAAGAGATGGCGCCGTGGGGATAGATCCCTTCTTCGAGGAGGAGCACGGCGGGGCGCCGTACACCCTAAACATGAATGTCTTCCTCCCCGACGTGGCCTACGCCCGGTCCGGCCTGGCCCATCCGCAGCGGGCCAACGGGGACCTGATCCAGGTCAAGACGGAATCGGCGGCGCCGTGCTTCTCGCAGAACCCCCACGTGTCGGCGGGCGGCTGCGGCGCCATGGAAACCTCGGCCGTCAACATGGCGGGGTTACCCGACTTCACCAGCGCCTTCAACCAAGCCGGCGGCCAGGCCCTGCCGGAGGTGTTCATCAAACAGGAGATGGCCTCGCCTTTCGACGAGCAGCTCCACCCGCACGACGGTGGCGGCGGCGGCGCCTCGCTCTTCCAGCTCTTGATCTCGGGCTTGGAGCATCACCACGGCGACGGCGTGGCGGCTCAGCAGCAGAACGTCGGCGTCCAGGCGCCCTTCCGCGGCCCCCAACAAAATCAGACTGATAAGTCTTCCTTCTGCGGCAGGGCCGCTTACCCGCACGCCCACTTCTTCCCGCAGCAGCAGCAGCGGCAGGCGCCCTACCTGCCGCCCTCGCCGCCAAACTCCGAGCCGGGCAGCCCCGACCGGCAGAAGGAGCTCCTCCACACCATGTCGCCGCCGCCCTCGTACGCCGCCACCATCGCCTCCAAGTTGGCGTGCGGCCCGCCCGGGCTGATGCCCGAGGCGCTGGCGTCGGGCGTCGCCATCCCGGGTCAAGCGGCAGCGCCGCCCCACACGCCCGCGGCCACGCAGGCCCTGACCACCGCCCGCTACAACCGCAGGAACAACCCGGACTTGGAGAAGCGACGGATCCACCACTGTGATTATCCAGGTTGGAACAAATTCACACACTTTTTTCTTCTTTTTTTTTGCTTCGACGGCGATAGACGTCCAATCTGTTTTAACTGGGAGGGCAGGCTAGCACTAAATAGCCACCAGATAAAATGTCTATCACCATCAAAGGTCATGAAAAAGCCAAGTATGTACCAATATATTGGCTGTCATCACTCATAGGACAGTTACATGTTATTAGTCAGTCCAAGTTAGGCACTAGTTGACATATTGTGTATCCTACTATTAGTAACTAGATTGGAAAATTCCACTAGTTAGAACAGTTTTACCTCACTATACAAGTTTTCTTGCACTACCAAACCACTTTGTAAGGGGTGTGGCACGGCCCCATTACACTTTGACATTTCAGTTCTTTTAGTAACAATTCATAAGTTATTTATTTTTGGGAAAAAATACTAATGGTCATTCCAGACTTAATAATTAATTTTTGTATTCCCAGATGACTGCACAAACACGAAAATGTTTTTTGAAGATTGTAAAAGATAATTCTTAGTCCTAAAACTCATGTTCCGTGAACAATATGCAGGAATATCTATGTACTCTGTTAAAGTCTAGTTGTTTTTAATTGAGGTGAACTCATGCTGTTATTTCATGTTTCTCAAAGATTAACCAAAGCAATTATCGTTTAGTGTAGAGTGTGTTAAGAGTAAACTGAATTTAGCATTCAAATCATAAATGCGAAATCTGTAAAGACACAGAATGTTAGCCAATTAAATCAGCCATATGAGTCATTCTGTAAAAAAATCAGCAATGGTAAACTTGGAGTTTCTGCAATTCCTTGGGTTGTAATCAGCAGGGTGGAGGTGTGCCATTTGGTTGCTTGGCGCCGTCACTTTGTCGTCAACTTTCGGGCCGTTGAACGTTTACGACCAGTCGCGGCGCTTTCTATTGTTTCTTTTTGAAAACCCGACTTTCTTCTCATTGTGTTCCGTCGCACGATTTATGCCCAGGCATCCCTCAGCAGTGAGTTCTCACACATGCTTGCGGCAGCTTTAAAGACATTGCTGGTATGACGATGGAATGAACCTGTGGGCGTATTTGCGTTAATTAAGCAGGCCTGTTGTGTCAACGCCAAGGCCCGCGTGGGATAAGTGGCCACCTTTATTCACCGGGATCTTTTTTGATTCCGTCAAAATCATGGCGCTCTCTCATGGGAACTCCTTACATGTGCAGCGACTGGCGGGCCGAGCGGCGCGTCAAAAGGGAGGCTTGAAAGCGGAGCTTTCCCTTCGGCGTGTTCGCGCACGTCCAACCGAGGACTTCGAATTCAAATGACGCCGAGCGCTCTCACGCGTCAAGGAGAGATTCTCTCCGAGCGAGCGAGACTGACGCGGAGAGACACGTTTCAAAGTGACCCGACTCGCTGAGAGACCTCATTAGGAATGTGGACGTGAATGTTAATTGTCTGCGTTTAGACGCCGTACTAGCAAGTGGAGTTTAACCTGTTCATCTGCCGTTTTGAAAATGTGGCGTGTTCACTTTTTTTTTTTTTTTTGCATCTCCTTTTTTAGACACTTTTAATTACTTTCAGGATGTTCATCTGCCATGAGAGATTTTTGGGTGTGCCGTGGGACGTTTGGCATAGCTGTCAATGGCACGGAAAGATTTAATTGGGCGTCTATGGTCGTCAATGGCAGGCCATGAGTTCATTTTGCGTCACTTCCGTGTTATTTGAAGGTACTTCCAGGTCAAATCCTGTAAAGTTTGTTCATTGGTCGCTTTCAACTTCACCGTACATACATATGACATCCCAATCATTTTCAGAAGAGTGACTACTTTCTGATCCGGCTCAATTATTGGCTCACATTGCAGTTTTTTCCAGCGACATGTCCCGTTAAACCACTTTGCTTTGTGTCCCAACAGGCTGCAAGAAGGTCTACACCAAATCGTCCCATCTGAAAGCCCACCTCAGGACCCACACGGGTAAGAAAAGATTCTTCTTCTCTTCCCGGCAATGAGAAAATGGGCCCGAATGAGCCCCTGGTCCTGAGTTGCCAGGCAGGCTTTTGCCTTCCTGGCATGCGTTTGTGTATGTGTAAATGTAGCCCGCCCGGCGCACCATTCCACAACGTCTGCCCAATATACGATTCCATCAAAACAGGTGGAAGCAACACACTTCTAGCATGTGACGGGGTACAATGTCAGATCACGTACCGCCAAACAAACTCAAATATATTTGCTCACCAAGCACTCATTCGTCGAATACTTTTATGGCGGTATTATGCAAATATTTCTCTTTTCTTCCAATCAAACTTGCGTTATTGTTCCCTTATGGTACAAGCAAGGTTAATAACATTTGAATTTTTTTTCACATATTAAACCACATGTCAAAGTGGCGGCCCGGGGGCCAAATCTGGCCCGCCGCATCAGTTTGTGTGGCCCGGGAAAGTAAATCATGAGTGCCAACTTTTTGTTTTAGGATCAAATTAAAATGAAAAGTATAGATGTGTATTAAATTTCCTGATTTTCTCCCTTTTAAATCAATAATTGTAATTTTTGTATCATTTCTTTCTGTGTTTTTAGTTCAAATATCGTTTTGTAAATCTAAAAATATATTTAAAAAAGCTAAAATAAACATTGTTTTAGATCTATAAAAAAACTGAATATTCAGGGCTTTTAATCCAGTTCTTTTAATCCATTTATTAAAAAAAAAAATCTAAATATTGTATCTAAAATGGTCCGGCCCACGTGAAATCAAGTTGACGTCAAAGCACCCTTGTATTAAACAATTTAGGATAAAAATACAGCAAGGTTGAGAATTCCACAAGATCCCAGTTTCCATCCATTTGTTTAGGATGTCACTTCACCAATCCATTAATCATTCCAGATCGACATATGTTACACTCCTAAGAGTGTTTCCCCTTTTTTTCCTTGGCATGACAATGCTATGGCCAGCTTTCAAGTCAAAATCAACATTTTTTTTCCTCCCAACCTTGGCACAAAAGTCACGACGTTACTCGGAGCATCTCAATGACCAAATGAGGCATAAATGTCCAAACGGGATGTTCTGCTGATCCCAATTGAGATTGACTTGGCCCCGCCAGCGGTCTTTCTCTCATCGGAGCGCTCTCCCGGCTCCTCTCTGCTCCGAGATGTTAGTTTGGACGAGCAGAAGCAACAAACAAGGCCCGGGAGGTTGTTTCTTGAGCCCCACCTCGGTGCAGCTAACTAAACAAAGCTTCTGTTGATATCTACACATTCCACGTCTTACGCACACACGTTCTCGCCGGGCAACAACGCACACCTTGAGCGAGTCGGGGGTCTTGCTTGTGGGAAGGGGCTTCTCCAATACCACAATTAAACATGACTTGGACACACAAAGACACACACACACAAGTCATTTCCTTATTGTCTGGTCCGTTGTAGCTTTCCTCTCCATCTCGCCCTCTTTTTTTCTTCTACCTTCAAACCCCCCCAGGACCCCCGCGGCCAACCCTCCCCCCTCCCTGGACGCCTTTCCTTTTGTTACGCGGCGCACAGACGCTCGACTGCACACCAACACGCACGCACATACATACACCTGTCACTAATCTGTATGAGATGATTCCTAATGCGTTTGGGTGCCCACGGGAGTTCCTCCTCTAATCTCCATCAACATCCATTATCCTGATTGTTTGTCTGCGCGTGTGTTGTGTGTGCGTGTGTGTGGATGTGTGTGTTTTTGAGAGTGTTGTTGCGAGATATGAACTCCCCGCTGGCTTCACTTCTTTCCTCTACATTTTGGAAAGTAGAAATACGGAGCGCACGGCGCATTTTTATCGGGATGGAGATAAGGATGGAGAACGGGGGTGGGGGTTAAATTGTGGACCCTTTGCTGGTTAAGGAAGCCTATTGGGTACGTGAACTGAAGTGGAAATGGATGAGTCACGGTGAGGCAGCTGGAACGTGAGATTTCTCACAGCCACTTAGTGATAAAAGGTCAGAATAATTCGGAAAACTATCAAAAAATCATCACAATTTCATTAGCTTAGCCCGTTAGCTTTCGTTGATTGCTTGCATCACTTCCGGTAAGTGAGCGGCTTCCCTGACAATTCCGAAACGGGAATAAAATTGTGTTTTGCCCAATTTCTGCTGCATTTTACAAAGAAATGGACTCAGTTTTTGGGCTCAGTGAAGTCTAATCAATGTAATTCAGTAAAGTACCTTCTCAGATGGTGATGGTAGAACTTTAAGGAGGACGACAGGGGCAAAAGAAAATCAAATTCTTTAGCGTTTGCTTTGAGAGTCGACAAATGAGCTATTATTGAGGTTGACAGAGTGTCACAAAGGTGGTTACGCAAGAAGATGGACGCCGGACGCCGTAGGCCGTCTTGCCCACGGGGTTAAAGGCACACGGTGACCGACCTGTTTTTCCGGTTCCTCTTATCCAACGGCGTGAATCACTACGACTCGACGTTAGTTAGTCATCTGTTTGTTATTCGAAAGTACAATGGATTTGTTATTTTATTATTTTTTATAGATATATGCCTTTTAATCGAGTATCGAGTATCATTTCATCAGGTTTTCAAGACAATTGGTTTTGAAAATGAGCGTAATCTCCTTTGTTGACTTATCTGAGTTGAGCTTTTTTCCTCAGCTTCTCAAAAAAATCGACCTGAGGGGGTTCAAACAACTACCCGTGGGCCAAATGTGGTCCACTACTCAATATTTATCGGCCAGCAGCGAATTAGGAACATATCTTATCAAAATGGCCTGCACAAAAATAGAAGAATATGTATATGGCATTACCTCTACTTACAAATGCTATTACTACATACGAAATATTCACGTTACAAAAAGCCAATATTTAAAAAACACATTTTGAATACATAATACTTTGAATTTTTCTAAAAGCGACACTGATTGGCATCTGATGAAAGTGTCTGTTCATGGACGTTGACATTTTTTATATTGCACGCCATCTGAAATATATCCGATTTAACTGACGTTGAATCTCCCTGTCGCCCCCTACAGGTGAGAAGCCTTACAGGTGCACGTGGGACGGCTGCGATTGGCGTTTTGCCCGCTCCGATGAGCTGACCCGCCATTACCGCAAACACACGGGCGCCAAACCCTTCCAGTGCGCCGTGTGCTCTCGTTCCTTCTCCCGTTCGGACCACCTGGCCCTGCACATGAAGAGGCACCAGAACTAACGACCAGAACTCCACCACGCGTAATGCACACGCCATTACGGTTTGTTCGTTTTTTTGAAAAAGAAAAAAAAATCCCAGGGAGGGAAGTGTTGCTTCTCTTACTGACGGAGCAACAACAACTGGACTCAATACAGACTGGGAATAAGGTTTGCAGTTCTTTTAAGACTGGAACGATAGCACTTAATTCGGTGCGTGGAGCTAGTTGGCACGTTTCCGATGTACGGCCTGCGAATCTGTGTTCTCCCCATGCCGTTTTTTTCCCCCTCTGGATTTGTCCCACATTCCAAAAACATGCACACTATATGTACATCGAAGACTAAATTACCCGCGTTTTGTCGCCAAATGTGCTTGCGTTCAGACCGACCTTCACATAGCCAAAAAGTTGAAGTCTGTTCTTTTTGTAAGATTACAATTTGAATAACATAACGATGCGACTTATCTTTCGTAGAAACACAAGGGATGACTTCATTCTCGTAATTTTGCGACTAATATTTTGGCTAGGCTATTTTCGTATTAGTTCTATGTTTTTTTCTTTTTCTTTTGGGTTCTTTTTGTTGTTGCGACAATGGAAGTCACGTGAATGAGAAAACATATTTGATTGGCCGCTTCCTATCTGTCGCGGAAAGATCAACAAAAGTCCGCAATCCAAAATGTAACGCACGACATTGCTTAAACTGGCACCCCCCAAAAAACGAAAAAAACGGGCGGTCTGAACGCAGCACAATACTATATAATAGAATGGCTGTTTTTTCTTCACGACTCACAACGGGTGAAATTTCTGGCCACGTTTACACGACAACCACCTTAGGCCAAAATGCAAAACCATCGTTGGTTCTTCCAGGTCTTGTCCACACTTGTCTTTCTCCCAGCTGCGTCTTCGGCGCACTAAAATTTTCACGGATACGCCAAATTTTTCTCCTCCGCTTTAACTCTCTGTCAATAACCAACTCGAATCATGTGTAGCGTCGACCGTAGTTAGGCCATGTTGACGTTTCTACGTGAAATCGTCCTCCAAGAACACTGACCTCGTCCGTATCTTCGCTGGCAAATGTATACTGTAGCATCATCGCCACCTACTGTTCCGGAGTGCGGACGTCAGACGTCAACCGAAACTGTCTCTTGCCGTTTAGATGACGTTGTCCAGATTGCCTTTTCTGGAAGGACTTTTCACGTTTTTACACCCCCCAAAAAATGCTCAGGCTCTCTGGAAACGTCATGTTTTCACCCCCGTTCTCGTTGCCGCGGAAACGCCTCTCAAATGCACTATCGTCTCGTAGCGTATGTATAATAAATTGGCCCCGCTTCTCTGAGAAAGTCAGTCAGGATTGGCTGCAGCTCAACTGTAACAAATATCAACGGATAAATATGCGAAACCAGCCGGGCAAAAATGTATTTCATGACTTCCTGAAACCAGAATATCCAGATCGCCTTTTTTGTTCCCTTGTTGTTTTAACCAAATCTTTCGGTTTGCACTATGAATCGGTAACATAGAAAAAGGAGTGAGCCAAAAACAAATTATAATAATAAAAACGACATTGTCGGGCGATCAATGCGTGCGAGGAAGGGGATAAATGGAAGGATTTATTTTTGTTTTTTTTATATATATATATATATATATATATTTCAGCTAGTAGGATGTTGCTAAAGAGCAGCAATTAGCTGATCAATTATTCATTTTGTCTTTTAGCGAAGCAGACACAAACACGAGCAGCTTGAAAAATACTCTCATCTTGTCCTTGTTGCCGCGTCTTTTCTCGGCTCATTTGGTAGCTTTTCAACCAAAGCTTGTCTTCATCTCCGCCTTTATTAAAAGTGCCTCTATATCAGGGGTGTCCAAACTACGGCCCGCTGCCCACTTTGAAAAGTCTCATTGGAAATGGCCCGCACAAGAGGCTCCAATTCAGCCTACATTCTGTGGCACTTGTCAGTCTCATTTTGTTTAGTAATTTTAACAGTGCCTCACCGTTAGCTCAGGGAAACCTGCGACATGTTGAAATCAATGTAGAAAATGTCATTATTTTTCTTATACATTAGTACATTTATATATAATAGCTTTCAGGCGGCACGGTGTCCAAGTGGATAGCACGTCTGCCTCACAGTTTCCTGCATGGTAGGCTGATTGATCACTCTAAATGGAATTAATCAATGAATAAATAATCCTAATAATAATAATCCAATGTGATAAATGGAGCTATATTATTGGTGATTTTCTTGACTTTTTTGGCTGGACATTTTCTGTTTTAAAAACGTGTTTCATACCAAGATATATTTTGTAGCTTTTCGCTGTTTACTCACTCATAATCATCAAAACCATTTCAACTGGAAAGCCTAATATTTCGTGATCATGTTTCACTCCCATTGACGCCAATAGAATGAAATGTCAATGGCAGCCAAAAAGTCAATATTTCAAAAATACATCTTAAAATAACCCTTTTGATTTTTTAACAATCAAAAATGGAAGGATTTGGTGTTTTACTTTGCATCCTTTGATTTTTCTGAAGCGGCCCCTCCTACAAAAAAAAGTTTGGTCACCCCTGTTCTATATAGTCTGGTGTGTGTTGAATAAATGGTAGCAGAGATGTGATGCACTGAGACTTTAAACCAATCACGGTGCTGTATTTCTGTTTGTTTGTTTTTTTAAATCACAATTCCAAAAAAAAAACAATCCCAAATGTTGTTCATCATGTGTACATTGACCCACAGCAGGTAGCATCCAGAGAATAGCACTGGAACGGTAAATATCACGCTAGATCTGACTATTTATTTGTGTACAAGTGGGCTTAGTGTCACGTCGCCGTCTTCTTAGGCCCCAGCAAATATGCCTTAATGTAAATATATTTGATGCACTGTATATACATTTTTTTAGCTTTGTTTTTTTGTAAACAAAAGGGCGGAAAAAAGACAGCCCAGCGTTCAGAAATTGTCAATTTTTGTCATGTTTTTTTTCTTCTGGCCTTTCCTCTCTTGTTCGTTTAACGTTCCAAAGACAAAAGTTGTTTTTACTTCAACTGAGTGAACCTAATAAAAAAAAGAAGAAAAAAACGGAAGATTTTACACATGCTTTGCAATCTTTTGTCACGATATTTGACCTAAAACCGCATTCTTGCTGAAATCTCCAAGCTATGATAAGTGGTCAATTATTGTCAGCTGTCTCATTAATCACACAAATCTTGATGAGGACAAAATATTTGAGGCGATTAGTCATTTTCACTCTTTTTGTCAATAAGTTCCACTCAAGGACATTTTATTCCACAGACAGTTCATCCAGACATTAAAGTTTTTCAGTGTTATACAAGCGATTAAAATAATAAAAATAGCATTGCTCATTTTTCCCTGTTATTATTGAACCATTTCAGGGATTGGTCATTACAGTAGACATCTATTTAAAAGTTATCATTAGCTTAACTTGATAAAGGTCATTAGCAAAAGAAGGAAATTCATAGTGAAACCCCCCAGTGACGGCAATAGACGTCCAATCCAGACAAAGCAAGATAGATAAATAAAAATTCCAGAACAAAATACAAAAATGTATAAAAATGGATGTCTTTATTCTTTTTTCTTTTCAATCTGTTAGTTTGTTTTAATTTTTTGGGTAGTTATCAATTCAAAACACCAATGTGCTCTTAATTCTTGATCTTTTTTCATGTATAGATTGTCATATCTCGATCATGATAACCCACAAATGTTAAACCCGTTTGTTATACATCTCGAAAAAGATTCATTAAATGACTCTTAAAGAATACTAAAATCAACTGATCCATTTTTGCGGTTCAACTCGGTGAGGCACACAAGAACCAAAATAA
The DNA here is from genome assembly GCF_051989625.1 of Stigmatopora argus. Taxonomy (NCBI): domain Eukaryota; kingdom Metazoa; phylum Chordata; class Actinopteri; order Syngnathiformes; family Syngnathidae; genus Stigmatopora; species Stigmatopora argus. Next base: position 3,861,815 of record NC_135397.1, on the reverse strand, counting down.
TAGTTGTGCAATTCTTTGACATAAAAACATCCAAGAAAGTCCGTTTCCAATTATTTTTGCTACATTTACGCCACAAAAGCGGCAGGGAACTTGAACTGACCTTTGAACAATAAACACTCTCCTTTGAAAAACACTGCGAGGAGACAGTAAAAAAGTGACTATCAAATCCATCTCATGTGTAATCAACAGGATTCCTTCACTCAAGTGCAAACACCCGCATCTGCTTTACTTCCGAAAAGTGTTTTATCGTCTAAAAAACAATGGAGAGCTTTCGTCAACAATTGGTGGGAAATTGAGACGTACGCTGCACTCCTGACGATAAAAAAAAAAAAAATAAAAAATAAAAAAAAAAGAATGATTATGCATTTTTAATCATTTCAAAAAGAACAAAATAGCATTTCGTTGCAAATTGAAACAAATTAACTTAACAGAGGAACCATGCTAATCCAAATAGCATCAATGCTAGCAAATTGTGCCGGGATGGACACACCCACACCATCCCAGCACGAACAGGCCAAGCCCTTTTACTTCTTTTCCACGTCCTCGTGCCATCGACAGTGATAGCCGTCCACTCCATTGATTGCCTTCAATTGCACTAAAATGTGGTCATTCACCGCCAGGCCTTTTTTTTTTAATTTAAATAAACCAGAGCAGTTCAAATCTAAATTCGGGAGTCAAAAGGGGAGGAGGGGGAGGATCAATGGTGTCGCTCGGGACCGAGCAGTAACCTGCAGGAGCACCCTGGCTGCTCTGCAAACAATAAGCCTTTTATATCACAGCATGAGACAATGGACAAGAAAATAAAAGTCCAGCAGCACTCTGGGAACAGCGCGGGGGGAATCCCACCGCATCCCGTTCAACGTGCACACACACACACACACTTTCACAGAGAGAGAGCGCATATGTTCTTGGTTTAAGTCCTAGATGTGACTCAGGGCTCTCTGCTGTAATGTGCCTCAGATGTCTTCAAAAAAAAAGAGCAAAAGCGATTGAGCGAGGAACAATCTAAACAAAAGGATCTCAAGGGGGAGCCAATCAACCTCTTCCGTCTTTTACCTCCTCCGCTCTTCTGATTTCATTTTTCTCCACCTCCTCACTGGCTCTGTCTTTGTCTTTCATCCACATGGTCCTCCCCCCCTTCCTCCAGGGGTGATGGGCTGGCTGTAGGTCAGAGTGGACGCTTTTCCCACATCTTCTCACCTTCTCCTTCACGTGCTTGGTGCGTAGAAACTTCACAGGTGGACCTCCTCTGTGACTAAAGTAGTCACTCTGTTCTGACACTCCAGTCGAGTTTTATTTCATTGACTTTCAAATGATAACAGACCATATTTTGGACACAAATGTGAGCCAAAAATGACAGAAATGGCTGAGTCATAAAATTAGATCTAAATTATTTTAACTTTAAAGACCTGCAGATTTTTACACTCTGGTGGCCACGTGACCGTTCTGTCATTCTCTCAACTAGCTAGCATAGCATCAGAAAGCTAGGCATACGGGATGAATAAAGTTATCCAATCCAATCCAATGATCATCAATTCTGGTTGTGACATCACAACCAGAATAGCTGGGAAAACAGTGGGCATTCCCTTAAAGCCTAGATGTGGATGAAATAACTAAATACATAACTAGATTTCTAATAGATTTTGTAACAGACATTCCCTCTCCTTTAAGGAATAAGGATGTTTTTTTTTTAGTCACAAAAGTTGTCATAGCATCTTTAAATTTGCTTATATATATTCAAAAACAACATTCAAGTATTTATACAGTAACTGAAGAATGAAGTGCAGTAACAAGCTTCAACAAAACTTTTTTAAACTTTATTACATCTAAACAGTTCTTCACTTTGTTACTCTCTGTTGCACAAACACACACACACACACACATACACACACACACACACACACACACACACACACACACACACACACACACACACACTATTTAGTGATGAGTGAGTGGGAGCTACCGGTTCATGTTTTTGCATGGAGCAAATTAACGTCACACATCTGGAAGATGGCTCCCGCCTGCTTCGCCTGCTGTTCTCTTGCGTTGGTGTGATTCCCAGTTTGATAGTGTGTGTCTGTGTGTGTATGTGTGTGTGTACAGTGATCCCGTTGGTTCCTGCTGATATTAACACGGTCCCCAGATGTCCTAGACTGGTTTTTAAGTGTGTCTGCTCAAATTGAATTGAATTGAATGCCTTTATTGGCATTAAAAAGCTATAAGGAAATTTAAAGCTTCATAACAACAATGGGAAGAATAAATAATCAATCAATACTAACAATAAATAAATAAGTTGTCAACAACCAAAATAAATAGGGAAGTGCACAAACAAAAATTACAAACTAACAAACAGATAAATCATCAATAAATAGTAAAATAAACATTTGGGGTTTTTTTTGGAATTTGGTTTCTGGTGTTGCAATTAGCTGAGATTGAAGATGAAATCCCCTAAACCAATCCGCCTGCCTTATTTGAACATATTAATTGTTAAATGTCGTAATAGCGCACAAATAGAAGTCTGAATGTTGTCACGCAATAATTCATCCCATGACCTTTTTGAATCAACCTGACAAACAAGACTTTGGTGTCCCGACGATAATTACTTTCAAGCAACTGGGGAAAGTTAAAATCCTGTCAACAGAAACCAATTAACTCCAGAACAATACGCCGCGACACTAATTACAATTATTTTGACGCACTTGAAAATAGCAAGGACAAAATGTACACTAAGAAAGAAAAGGAAATAAAAGACTTGGAGTTGACCCACTAACCGCAGCCAATCAGAATGAAACAATCAAGTAAAAATAGCTGCACAAGGAAAATTCAGATTCAAAAATGAGTCAGAAAGATGCGAGTCCTGCTTTTGTAGTCAAAAGACTTCACCAAAACAATAAAAACAATGGGATTTAATGTTATAAAACTAATTTCGTAAGCCCAAACTGCCTCTTTGTGTATTCTCTTTTTAATGTAAGGTGCATTTCTCAGCATTCAGTTAATTAAAAAAAATAACGTGCCTTTCAAGGAACTCAAATGACGCTTAACGGTATTTAATGTTGTTTTACACAGTGGTGGGCCGTCAGGGCCTTCAAGGCCTTCTCTGCTGGCCTAAGAAATATATGAATCATATATTATATTTTGTCCATCAATACTTATTAAATAATTCCAAATTGTCTGTTAGCTTCCTTTCATTGCTTTTCCTCCTGGTTGCACTGTTTCCAGATGTGTGTTTTCATATTGAAGCATTTAACCAATCACATTTCAGCCATTATTTGTTGCCAGGGTCAGAAATCTGCCTCAAAGCCTTCACAATCAGTTCTGCGGGCTCTGCCGATATAAACAAGGGGAAATGATAATCCGGGCCCGGTTCTGATGTCTAAAAAGCTCCAGTATTTGTATTTAATCAATAAATGCTGTTTTCGGCTGGATTTTACCCCATTTTCGGGCAATGTTTGCCCGTACGCCATTGACGTTCATCGCTGTCTTTTCACCACCCGGCCCGGTAGTAATGTCTGAAAATCTCCAGTATTTGTATTTAATCATTAAATGCTGCTAGGAAGTGGATTTTACCCGTTGAAGGCGCCACGAGAAAATCCACGGACCGCCACTGGTTTTACATATGAAAATCCAACTATTTTTGTTTTGGAAAAAAATACTGTTACGCACAATACAGTAACTCCTTCATGCCATTAATGATGTGAACTGGTTTTCAGCCCTCCCAGTTCAAACGGATTGGACTTCTACCTCCGTCAACAATAACCAATGCGTTAAATGTTTTTTATTTTTTATGAGACAGCTTTATATTTCCAAAAGGTCACCTGTTGACAAAGTTGGGTGGATACTCACCTCCCAGTTCAAAAGGACAAAAGCATTAACGCTCATTAAGTAACGCACATTCAGAAATGACTACCACAAAAGAAGCTTTTCACCCAGGGCACGTTTTTACCGTGACGTCTTATCGTCGCACATGGTTAAAAAAAATGCTAATCATATATTTCATACATACAGAAAGAGTCACAGAGTACAAACACTTCATCGCTGGCTGTTGACTTCCACACGTTTTCGTGGACGTCCTCCCTAGGCAAACAGTTGTGATTAAATATTGTTTATGGTTTTGCAGATCGGAAAAAGATAAGGCTAATGGGCTTGTAATTCATTCCATGGCGGTGGTTCTTAAATCGCAACATCTTTCTTTTTCCGTTAATATTGCGAGAAGCGCCAATGGTTTGTTCTCTTTAAAGCTTTTAATGCGTTTTGTTGCAGAAAATGTTATGAAATTTCACATTCCTTGACTTTCTGCGTTGGAGCGGTCCTGTAGCTGTTTGTCATTCGGATAGCCGTGTTTAAGGAATCAATTAGTTTAATAGGAGATCTCTCACAGGAGCAACTTTAGGTCTTGCAATAACAAAAGCCCACAGATAAGGAACAATCATGTCATTGTTGTGTTTCTCTGGTCCTCGTTCACTGCTCTTTTTTGGAAGACAAACCAGATTCCGAGTTTTAGGGTCCCTTCGAGACGCGGCGGTGTCGAAACCATCCGACGTGTATAATTTGATTCCGCGCTGTTAAAAGTATCTGGTTCCAGCTGGACTCTTTTCCTTTTTTATTATTATCGTTATCAGGAATTATTCGCCATCGTTCACTACCGAGACACTGCTGGGAAAAGCGAGGAAGCGGTTATGGGAGAATTGAAAGGCGGGGAAAAACGACGACCACGACGACTTGCCGTATTTCATCCGCAAGAATGTCAACAGCGCTTATCAAAGAAAAGCACTTCGACTTCAACCTGCGTCGCCGCGCTTTTTTACGATCGACCTGAAGCGCATCTGGTCGCCAGCCAGGTGCGGAGACGCCATAGACGTGTCGGGCCTCTCCACTCCCTGCGAGCGCGGGTCAAAACATGAAATTTGTACGGATTAGACATTTAATTGCGCTCGGGCGTGCGTGCGTGCGTACGTGGATGCGGAGTTCCGAAGTAAAATAGTTGTGCTCTTGATAGGCGGTCGAACGGAGGGCCGGCGGCCAAACCAAACGGCTGCGCGCAACAATGTCCGTGGCCTCGTACCAAAGGATTGACTTTATTTATTGGGAACGTGGCGGCTGGCGGAGGAGGGAGACAGAAAAATGAAGTGGAATCATGCCTCATATGTTTACTTTCAAGACAAGAAATTGTAATTGCAATGTCAAAAGAAACCTTGTATTTTGGGCCGGGCCAAATAAAGCCAAATATGGACTTTCCTGTTGAGACGACGTCTGAAGTCATTCGGATTCGGTCCAAAGACCGCCAGCATCGCCAGCGAGGACAAGTTTCCACACTTGCATTTACGCCAATTTAGGGTCAAAGGTCAACCTGGTCTGGACATGGCTGAACTGGGAAATATTACCAAAATAAAAGCAAAGTACAGTGTTCCCTCGATTATCGTGACTTCACTTATCGCGAATTCACTTTGCGATTTTTTCTGCTATTATTTTTTTAAAATCATTTATTATTTTTTTTTAATTCATAAAAATTTGGAAATCCACGCAGAAACTTGTCAGCGGAAGCCACTCTTGCTATTCGGACTGAATGAAAAAAAATTGTAATAGGGGGGTTTTCAATTATCGTGGCCGTGTTTGGTCTACATTAACTGCAATATTCGAGGGATTACTGCTGCCAAAAATAAACAATTTGGCAAGAGAAAGAGTGAAAGTGCAGTGTGTGTGGGCGCACAGATGGAATATCTTCTCTCCCACTCACATCCCATCCCGACCAACTTGAGGACCGAGGGTCCGAAGCGTAGCCATTAGCCTATTAGCATGATGATGTTAGAGGGACTCGGGGGTGGAACAAGCAGCATACGTCCAATTGCATGCAGCTGCCAAGGAAGGAGAGAGGAGGTGGGGGTCATCGTAAACCCCCGCGTCCCTTCACGTACATGTGTGCGTACGTGTGTAGTATGTTAGCCATATGTGGAGCGAGTGTGTAGGTGTGAAAAGATCAGGCGTCCTGGGGATTCAGCCATGACATCGTCGTATAATAGAATAATGTTTTTGGTCATCGGAAGGAAGAGGGCGGATTTTGTGGGGGATGATTATTTTCATAAAACACACACACACATGCATGACGGAAAAATGTTGAGTGTTTGTTTGAAATATGACAATAAGCGAGTTTTAAATGATAGCAGACGCAAACCCACAAAAAAGTAACAGAAAAAGTTTAATCATGAAATTAGACTCAAGTTAGTCATCCTTGGCCCCGCCCTTAAAAAAAATCTCCAAAAAGAAGATCATGTCACCCACAGAATGAGTTGCAGATATTTTTTTGTGTCCATAGGTGTGCTAGTATTCTCGATGCCTTTTGCCAAATTGTCAACATTTACTAGCTAGCGTGGCGCTAGTTCCGTTGGTGATGTCACAACCAGAATTGCCCTATCTGTGGGCAATACTACTGTTTAAATTGTGAGAGCAAAGCGCATAAAATTACATTGATCTTGATGGGACATCTGGATCACGGAGTCAATGCCCAAGTGGCCATTTTTGCCCCGCACATATGATGTGCATCAAACGTGTGGAAACAGATGAGGACGAGCAGGAAGGGAATTACACGCTTCTCCATTACCCCGACAAGAGCGTGCATGTCCGGCCGCGTACGTGTGCGTGCTTGCCGCGCCATCATCATATTCTCGATGCCTCCTCCAATCGGCGGGGAATCGTCAGCACATTTTCACCATACCTACGGCATACCTGTCAACCTCTGCCGATAACTGCCCTTATAAATGATTATGATTCCCCTTACAAACCCCCCAAAAAACCTTACAAACACCGTACGACTCGTACGAGTCGTACGGTGTTTGTAAGGTTTTTGGGGGGTTTGTAAGGGGAATCATAATCATTTATAAGGGCAGTTATCGGCAGAGGTTGACAGGTATGCTACGGCCAATTTAGGGTGTCCAATCAGCCTACCATTTATTTTTATTAAATCACATTTTTTGGGGGTGGCTTGGTGTCCAATCAGAAAAGTCACACACCCACATGCCTTAAAACGTGCAGTTGAAAGAGTTTCTATTTGAGGCCTAATGAGCCTCTTTGTCGGTGTCAAAGGTCCAAACGAGTCTTATCGCCAAAGTAAAAAAAACAAAAAGAATAAAAAAAATCTTATCGCGTGTCATATTTCATGTCAAAACAGGGGTCCGGCATTTTTAAAAGCGGCCACGTGCGGCCGTGTTGCAAGAGGGAGGGTAAACACCGAGACGTCCGTCAGGGTTAATCATTGAGCATCATCAACAATCGACGGCTTTCTTGGACCAACGATATCTGATTTCATATTTGCCCTCTGGCTTTTTTTTACAAGCAAGTTGGGGGGGAAAGCGTATCTCCTACAGCAAGGGTGGCCAACTCTAGACCTCTATAGTGCTTATTCAGTTTGTTTTCCACATCTCCCTCCTCTACCACACCTGAATCGAATGATCAACTCATCAGCAAGCTGTCCAGAAGCTTGGTACCGATCTAGATGATTTGATTCAGCTGTGTTGGTGGAGGAAGATAGGGTAAACAGACCGGAGTTGGCCACCCCTGTTAATCTTGTTGAGCAGAAACACATAATGAAAAAAAAAACAATAACAAAATACGTATAATTTGATAGCTGTCCAAATTAGCAACAACAGCATATGTCAAAAAATGCCTGTTTTGATCTGGAATGCCACAAATTCTTGACCATAGGGATCAATTTGTGGCATTCCAGATCAAAACAGGCATTTTTTAATTTGGACAGCTATCAAATTATATGTATTTTGTTATTGTTTTTTTTCATTATGTGTTATTGATCAACTTGAGTGGATTTAGAAAAAAAACTGGGTGAAAGATTAAGGGGTAAGAAAATCATTATGAATGTCCATTTCTGCAAACAAGCTGTTTAACAGATGCTGTTGTTGCTAATTTGGACAGCTTTCAATTTAGATGTTTTTTTTTTCATTTTGTGTTTTTGATCAACTTTCTTGAGTGGATTTAGAGAAAAAAACTGGGTGAAAGATTAAGGGGTAAGAAAATCATTATGAATGTCCATTTCTGCAAACAAGCTGTTAATACTTACAAAATGTAAATGGCCCACATTGTAGTTTGCAAGCCTCTGTGGTTAGCGAACAGAAAACAGGCGAGAGTATTTACATTTTCTTTGCGTTATTGTTGTCTTCAAGTGATTTGTGAAAGAATGAATGGCTAAATAGAGTTGTATGTATTGATTTCTTGCAATATACCTGCATTCCATCTTTTAGAATTGTATGCTTAAAACATGACATTGGCTGATAAAATACGCATCGAAATGACGTAAGTCACCAAGTAACCCCCATACTTAACCCTTTCAGTGGTCCCTGGAGGAGAGGAGTACCTGGAGTAAACCCACGCCAGTACGGGGAGAACATGCAAACTCCACATAGGACGCTCAGAACCCACCGGGATTGAACCCTCGATCTCAAAACTGCGAGGCACCATAGAGTGAGTAAACATTTTATTTTGTATAAAGTCACCACAGTGTCCCCAAACGTTGCCTATCAGCAAATATCGAATGAATTGACCAATGAAGTAAGCGTGAGGCCTCCGGTCGTAACCTTGTCCTAACCTTGCACATCGCGTTGGGTGGAGAACGCCAGACTTTGTGGAGACGACGGTTGGTTGTAAAGTTGGGAAAGTCGTGAAAACACCAGGGCCCTTTTCATTCAACTTCATGACTAATCTTTTATGACATCCTTTGAAAAAAAAAAAGTACCGAAATCAAAGGAGGGCAACGCCCGATTTTTTTTGTGCGAGCAGCTATTTTAGGTGATTTGGCAGGTGGGCTTCTCCAATGTCTAATGTCTTTCCCGTCGCTTTTTTGGTGGTCAGCAGATAGTAGCACCTAACACTAGTTCATTTCATTTGACTTTTCTAACACAAAAAACGCCTCTGGTGAATACCATGCTTTCTAATTAGCTGCCATTGACGGTTATAGACGTCAAATCTATTTGAACCGGGTCAGGGTGGTCGCAAGCAGACCCCCCAGTACAAACAAATTCCACGTCTTACACTGTTAGTTGGAGTGAAATGTTTTTTAAGAATCATTTCAGGACCCAGATGGTTACTTCTTAGCTGTCTAATGTCACATTTTTAGAAACAACATCAATAGCATATAAAACATTTAATGCACATTTAAATATATAAACTAGTGAGCTTAATGGTTATCTTCACCAAAGCAATGTGCTTTGCTCTAAACAGGTATTGTGCTGTCAACTGCTGGTCATATTATGTATTACATATCCTGTGATTGAGTCATTTTCATACATTGTTTTTCTGAAAATTGGGTATGGAAAAAAAACCACCCAATATTTAATACTAAATATTTAGGAACTGACCCGAGTGATTTTTTTTCATGTGATTGTTCTTTTTCTTGAACTACCCCAAAATTTGATAATTGATTGATCAGCCTTCTCAAAATCCTTATGTTTGCTGCAAACAGCAAATATCTATAAATATCTGTCTATCCTTGCATTTTTCATCTTATATGAAATTTGCAAACATCTGCTTTTCAAAACAAAGATCAATGTTTCTATGTAATGTACTTTTAAGTATTTCCTAAACAGAAGTCACTCAAGAACGTCATACAAGTCATCATCACACACATTTCTGAAATTTATTTGGTCCAGTTATTGTACACATTTCAATCCAGAGTTCACAATACATGCACGCACACACACACTCTCGCACACACACACACTCACACGTACATCTTTCTGACTCATAAATGGCATGAAGAGAAAACATTTTTTTCCCCCCAAAACCATCTTTTACCAGTTTTTCACCTTCTCTTCGATATTAGAACATTTAAGTCTATTTTCTATTAATAGCACCCAGTTATGAGATAAGTCCAATGCATATACGTGTGTTAGTCAACTATCAACTCATTCACTGCCATTAACGGGAATAGACGTCCAAGCCCTTTTTGCAAGACAAATAATTACTATTTGAATGCTGGCAACTCTTCCATGATGGGATCAACACATTATCAATTCTTTGAACAATTACATGATATTCCATGAATGGGTTATTTCACACAATCACCTTTTGCGCGTCTATGACCATTTTGGTCATGAAACATCAGATTTTCATTTCAGATCTTTAGAAATGACAATCCTTTAGCCTTTTGATCCACTTCAATTATGCTTAAAGAATATCGATGAATTGTTACAAGCATACGAGCCCTCAAAGTTCAACCGGATTGGACGTCTACGGCCCTCAACGTCAGGCAACGAATTCCCAGCGTGATTTAGGAGTGCGGTTAGTTAGCCGTGGCGCCCTGAGCTCCTTCTTATTCATCCATCATCAGAGCTGATTATTACACAATGAACATTGAGGATAGATGAAGCACAGCACAGAAAACCTTACAATACAAAATGACCCCCACACACACACACATTTCAGATACTGTACGACGAGGGAAAGTTATTTGTTATTGGTTTGGTGACTCCTTAAGGAGATCCACTGGAAGTGTTAGCACATTTCCTCTAAAACATTCATTTTGTTTGCACGGGGAGTGAGTGAATTAATTAGGAGGCACTAATGGGGAAATGTGTGGGATTGTGGGACGGAAAACGTTCTCTGGGAATGATTACAGAATGTTTAGTAATTCACTCACACGTCACACACACACACAATTTGTGACATCGCTTTGGATTAATGATAAAAAAATGACAATCTTGAGTCTGTGTGAACGTACGTACACGCTGATTTGTAAATAAAATAGAAAGACTAAAACTATGACAACTGGATTACACCTAAGTGACTGGCTTCATTAAATACATCTTGTCTATGTACAGATACTCACATTATCATTTATATTATCGCTCTTTTAGTTTACTGTTAGTTAAGTCGCAAACCATATTTAAAAGGGGAAAATATGATATATATTTGATTAGATGCAATTGATTTTGTCCTGGCAATTCTATTTCACCCATTAAATGTCAAATTAAAAAATTAAATCAAGTCATCTTGATGACAAATCATATATTGGAGGGGTCGTTATTTATCAAATTTTTCAAAATGATAACATTTTGTGTGAAACTATTCATATGTCAGGGAATTGTTTGAAGTTTGGTTTGAATTGTTTAAGAAATTTGGGCAAAAAAGCCAAATCTGTAAAATATCTTTAACAATTTTACTGTGAGGAAAAGGTAAATTTTACTTAAAAGGTGTGGGAAAAAAATATAATGCCCCAGATGAGTTATTAAAGAAATGTAGGTGCAATGTGAATTATTGGCAAATTAAATAACTCCAAATTGGTTTGAATTAGCAATGGAAAAATTTATAACTTTTAAATGTGTTATTGTGAGTGAAGTCCCGAAAAAATGTCTTGTTTTCTTTAAATTTTGCAACTTTTTTTTTCATCATCTTATAAATAAATTAGGCAAAGTATTGCGTTCAGTAGCCAAGCTTATGTTGAGGGCCCTGAATACACACACACAATCTAAATTTTGGACAAATCTTCACTGTACTCATTCCTATTCATCATGATGTTACATATTATCTACAGTAAACCCGATAACAAGTTGGCACTGCTTCAGCACGGTGACGCACAGTCTGTACAGCCAAAAGGAAGTGTGTGAATGCGAACGAGGGCGTGAGGCATGGAGAAGAGGCCGGGGGTCCAGGGTCCGGGGGCCGGGCCCGAGGGTTCCCTCGCCTCCTCACGCCGTGGGCGAGCAGTCGTCCTCCACGTCCAGCAGCTCCTTCACCAGTCTCTCTCCGAACTGCGCCCGACTGTAGCGCTTGGAGGCGTAGGCATCGGACATCTTGTAGAGGACGTAAGCGTTGTTGATAGCAATGCTGATACTCAGCCAGAACACCTGCTGCCACGTCTTGTTGGGCTTGTGGAAGATAAAGTACCTAAGGACACAAAAACTAAGTTAGGGCGCCATTCCCAGCAAAGTACAAAACTTTCAAAACAAACTTTCAACGTCACTCTTATTTGCAAAGTAACCGAAAAGGCTTTTTTTCTAATTGGATTACTTGATTGAATCATTGCGGCACTAATCCTATTTAACCCGCGTTAAAAGTAAATGTTGCGTTCAGGGAGACGTACTTGCTGAATTTGTCATCGTATTTGCAAATATAGCTGAGGTGCGCCGCGAAAGCCTCCACCGCCAGAGGACACGGAACCTCGCCACTTTTTCTCTTGATGATCAAACCTGGCAACAAAGGGATCAAAAAATGCATCATTTTCAGAGCCGGAAAATGAAGCGGAATGAAACAGGTATATATTTTTTGTTTAACGGGCATGGATGAATGACGTTCAGAAGAAAATGAATGGAGACCGACAAATTTACGGTCAGAAAAGTTAATTGTACCCTGTTTGTTGGGCGAATACGCGTTGGTGAGAAACCTGAAGTGTCCCTTGTTGTACCAGCTGATGAGCGACATGCTGCCTTGCATCATCACCCGCCACTGGCCACGTTGCGCCGGCGTGGAGCTGCACACCAGCATACTTTGAGGCAAACCTGTACAGTCGCTCTTTCTAGTACTCAGGAGACCGCAGCAGTAGATGTCTGCAGGGGGGAACCAAAACAATGACATTTTCTTTGCTTGATTTTTGCATTCTCATCTGATTTAGAGGGCTTTGTCTGCTCTCATTAGGTTGACAAAATATTGATCCCGTCTCCAGACTTGAGCCAAATTGTATTTAAAATGATGATTTTCCTGCCTGATGACTTGATTCCAATCCTGTTTGAGCAGGTCTGGTGTCGCATACCAAAATACAATTTCCGATGGTTAATGTCACTCTTTAATGGGGTCAAATATACAGTATGTTAAAAGCAATCTGGTAATTTTACGGAAGGTTATTTTCATTTATAGGGTCATCATTTGGCAAATAATCCATAATATTTCCATCAGATACATTATTTGACACTGTAATGAAATCAGAGCGCGCTTGGAAGAGCTCACCTTGCTTGCTGAACTCTTTGAAAAGGCCGAGGCTGGTGATGGACGGCCCCGTGAAGACAATGGCGTTCTTGCCGGAGATGTTCTGGCACAACTGCTTGGCCACCAGACTGTGCAGCTGAGGTTTGTTCTTCAAGGCGGCCAGGCCGTCCACACCTTGGCCCTCCTTCAAATGCACCCAGACCTGCGCAGACAAAGAGCAGAGGCGCTCATCCGATTCCCTTCTTTCCAGAACGGAGGACGGATTAGTCCCATTGGCCAATGTGGAGCTTGCCAGTAGTACTATAGTGGCTATTCCGCTAAGTGGCCTGTGTGCTGGTTAATGGAACCTCATTGATTCGCTCCATTAACTCGACCTTACTTCTCTTCGTCTCGACGTCAACACAAGTCAGAGCGGACGTGGGTTGATTGCTAATCGACGGGGAGAATTTTGATGCCTTTGCTGGGATTTTTTGGCAGGAATGAAGATTTTTGTTTGAGTCATGCAATGCTGTGCTTGAGAATTACAAAAATCAAAATCCTAGTTAACGGTCAAAGTTGAAATAAGCTAAAAATCATCATCTGTTCATCAAAACTGTCATAGATAAACGTTCCTGACATATGTGATTGATGCTTGATTTTTTTTTTTTTAAATCTTCTATCCCAACTCAATCTCTTATTGTTAGGCTCTTCAAACGGTCTGTACCTGACAGATGAATCCAGTGGAGGTGCACTGTCGAACCCAAAGACTGAACTTCCTCTTCTTCCTTTTCCTCTGCTCGCGTTCCGTGCAGGTGCTGATGAAAACCGGGTCTTCGTCTATCAAGGGTTCGTGAAGGACCTGCAAACATGTTGGATTTGAAGTCAGGCTTATTTACCCTTAACTTGGCTAGAATCAACATGGAGGATATGGATATAGCTTATATAAATAAATTAAAAAACACCAAAATCCTGCTCCCGCTATTTGAACAACCTAATATTTACTGTGAATATTATAAATGTGCACATTATCAAATGCCAAGAGTATTAAAAACCAAAAAAATTGTATTCATCCCAAAAGCTTGGCTTCACAACACAGGTTTGTAGACATTTCAAATTCACTGTTTATGTTCTTTTCATTTTAGCCGATGCTAAACTGTCCTCTAATTCCTTCATTATTCATTTGGAAGCCCTCTGCAATTTTTAATGTTGTTGAAATTATATAATTCCTCTCCTGTGTGTCCAATTTCTTTGGAGAACGTTCCCTGTTTGTTTTTGTCTTCCAGAGTGATCAACGTTTTGGACTGCCAGTGAGTTGGAGTAAAAAAAAGATGGATTTTAAAGCCAAAACCTGGTACGTTATGTAATTCCTCCTTGCCCCATGTTTGTCTTGACAATGTACTGGAATGACTGTCACCATGGCAACCTGGCAGGTCGCTGGCCTCGTTTGGTCCGGACGAAAATGACTGCTTTGCTTAACATGCATGTGGTCAGTCCTTCTGGTGGTTTTTATGCTACCTTCTTTTCCTCCCGCATTATTATTTCCCGTCAAATATTGAACTAAGGCGTCCCCCGTTAAGCCGGGCCAGTTAAGAATAACACTTAGTCCTGCGCAATGACACTCGCCAGACACAAGATTAGGTGGAGCAAACTATAATGAGATTTCTCTCAGTGCGATGCAGTGCCGTGCTCTAATTAAACACTGCACAAATGAACATATCGTTAAGTCCATACCTTTCTGGCAGTCAATCAAATCCGAGCATTATTTAATTGTCAACTTAATGGGCGACTTCAGCTTTCTGGGTCAAATTGAGTGAAATCAAGAAACGTTATTGGACGGCCGTGACACCTGGGTGTCTGATAGATTAAAAAAATCGGCCTAGATACACAAATCCTTTCTCGTGACACATGGGCAAATTTAGGAATGCAAAGTGCAGACTGTGCTCGGATTGGCGTTCCTTCCGGGACTCGCGGTTCTTATCACGGCTAACATTCGCTGCTATTTAATTTACTCGGCCATGGTGCGTTCAATGGGAAACGTGGGGTAAGTAAATGTAGCTCAAAATTAATCTCGGCTTCAATGAAGTTGCCTTTACTTTGGTGTTGCGCATGCCGTTTGCTTCTCAGTGTTTAATTACACTTGCAACTGTATATTTCTGTCGTGTTGGGGAAAAAACCGACAGCTTTTAGAATGAGAGGATTTGCTATCAAAATCCCATGTGGTCTCAATCGATACTTTACTGAATTTGATCGATTCACTGAGCCACAACTTATAATCCTTTTGTAAAATAAACCAAAAGCACTATGCCTTTGATGAGGACATCAGTTTCAACTATGCAGAGGCAAACCATCACAAAAATTATTTATATGGCACAAATTTTAATAGATATGGAGCTGTCTGAGTTATGATCATTGATTTTTGAAAACTCTTTGACAAGAGTCAATCATTTAATGAGTGCAAAAAATTGGGACAGTCAACTTAACACTTCAAATTTGAAATTGTAAACTCAAATTTGTTCACTAGAAAGTTTGGTCAACTCTATAATTGCCAGTATTTTTTTGTTTAGTGCAGATTTTGGCCCAATGCATACAATGATTTGCTGGAATGATACTCTTGTGCGCCCACCTGTGTCTGCGAAGGCCTGAACGTGTAGCTGAAAGCCTGCTGCAGCGAGTCCAGGAAGGGCTGGATCTTGTAGAGACCCTGGTTGCTCCCCTGCGACGGCCTGAAGGCCACGATGTGAAAGTACTTGAGGATCTTCTCGAAGCGCGCTTGGCTCATCTTGAGCGCGATGCTGCGGTTGCTGAAGAAGCCCGAGCTCCAGATGCTGAGCACCGACTCGCAGTGATGCACGCTGGTGGACGTGACGAAGCCCAGGAAGGCCTTCATCTCCTGGGCCGTCACCGGACGCCAGCCCTCGTCCGAGCCGAAGCGCTCCTGGAACTTCTTGGCGTACATGTTGGTCTGCGTCACCATGTTTTGGATGCAGTTGTCCGGGACGAAGAGCTGGAAGAAGTCCAAAGCGCTGGCGGTGGCCGGCATCTTCTGGGCGGGGCCTGGAAACAAACGATGTGCTTTCAGACGGCCCCTCTCATCCATGACAAGTACCATTTGCAAAGATGGGATATGCATTTTTAATACTATGCATTTCCATCATATTGCATGAGACAACCGTCAAAACCTATAATAAGGAGGCCAGCCGTAATCTCTTAAATCACCATTTTAAATCCCCTCCAACAGCACCGATGAAGCATCACTTTATAATCTTACTCCTTCTCCATCCCCCTCGCAGCAGATATAAAAAGACAAAAAATGACCCGGAGTTATTCTCAAACCAAAAAATAGGAAGACCAAAAAACTTGGACTGCTTTCAAGCTGCTTTTTCTGAGCCAAACGAGAACCAGATGGAATCTCAAAGCGAGGCCCGCTGGATTTGCGGCTTTTTGACAGCAGCCGGTGATTTATGTACATGGCGCACGGCCTCCTGTGGCGAGCGCTGTCACTTAAACGTCCGTCAGCCGACAAAAGGCAACGCCGGATGCACTTCCGTAACAGTGAAGACTTCATTCCGTCTCGGTACGACTGCAGAAAAAATACTCGGCATTAACCCCTAAAAGCTAAAACCACACACCCTGTCCATTTGAGATTTGATGAACAAGTCCAACTAACCACTGTGCAAATACGCAAAAAGCGCCGCACAAACACGACACACCTGCTGCGTCTTTACTTTATCAGGCAAACAGGATGCAAAACATTCTGGAAAATGTGGAATCCTCAACCATTTATTTTCCATAACAATCTAGGCTGAAGCAATTTTGAAAATGAAAATTGATTAGTTATCGATCAACGTCAATGTCAACTAAGGCTAATACATTTTGAAAAAAAGCTGCCATTTTGATAGAAATGAAAGCATGTCACGCTGCTAGATTGTCTAAAAGGAATAAGTGGGGGAGGTGGTTTAGTCAATTTTTTCAAACACTAGAATTGCAGATATAAAGTAGTGCTGTCACATAAAACGTAGAAATCCATTTATGACCCGTGTTCCGCTACCAAAAAGGATCAGCGCGCCATTGTCTCTCAGGAAGACACAATTGCTGGGTTTTTATTTCTCTCAAGTGCTCCACACTGAGAACAATGGCGTACACAATATGTCAACAAGTAGTCATTGCTACCAACGGGAACGTCTTGAACTGCAGTGTGCCGCACTGAACTTCACTCCCAGAATCCGTGTCATCCACTGCACTATGACTAATAAAATCATGAGGCACAACACATTTTCTATTGGGCTTCATCCCTGGACCGGTCAAATCGAGGAACCCAACACTTGACAGAACAACATAACTCACACAAGGCCAGAGCTTGGGGATTCAAACCCGAACCTCAGATGCGTGAAGCCCAATGTGCTGACGTGCATCGTTTATGAAAGAAATAAAACCCATTCATTTTCCATCCCACTATAGGCCAAACCTTATTCCATCTGACGTTAAACAAAATGCCAACAAAAACACACCGGGGATTGGTCGCCAGTCAATCACGGGGCCAACAGAGACACGCAACCCATCGGAATTTGAATTGCCACCATCACCGTCAGCGATTCCTTTATATTTACTATGGAATATTGGAATATTCATACTATATGCCACAATAACCGTGCGTGTGTGCATGCGGGATGAAAAACGAGTATATTACGGCGTCAAAGATACAGCAGTTAATGATGCAGCGTCATCCCGCCCCACACACACACACACACATTCCCAACAAGTCAAATGAACTACAGTTGCCATCGTGTTAGTGATAAAACGTGTATGTGTGCGTGTGTGTGTGTGTGTGAGTGTGTGAGTGACCTTCTTCCTCCTGCCTTACCGTAAGAGCCTTTATACGGCGGTACGGTGACATCTTGCAGTGTCTCCGTCCATCCCTCCTCCTCGGCTTGGCTCCGGGACAGAGCACCGGGAGGACCGGGGCTGCCTCCCCTGACCCCCCCGCCATGCGAGCTATCTCGGTCGGCCCGTCTCTGGTGATGGTGGAGGTGGTGGTGGTGGTGGTAGTGGTGAGGATGAGGATGATGATGATGATGGAGGTGCTGCTGCTGCCGCTGCTGCTGATGCTGCTGGCGGGGCTCCTCCTCGCCCACCTCGGCGATGTAGTTGTCTGAGTCCGAGTCTCCGGAGGTGCTGTAGAACGGGTTGTCGCTGCTGTCGTCGCCCGACTCGCCGAACACGTCGTCGGATATCTGCAGGCTCTCGTAGCGGGAGCGGGCCGCCTCCAGGAGGGACAGCGCCTTCCGGCCGCACTCCGCCATCTCTCTCCCTCTGCGGTCGGTGGTGGTACTGATCGGATAGCTTCTACTGCCTCCTCCCTTCCATCACTAACCTCCCTCCCTCCCTACCTCACTCAGTCCCTCCCTCCCTGTCTCGCTCGCCCCTACGCGGAAGTGGTCGCGATCACGACCTCTCCTCCTATCTTTTGGGAATGACTACATCCATTTTGCACATGTAAACCTATATTTTTTTCAACAAAAAAAAACATGAATCCTGGGTAATGCTTGCGGAAAAATACACATAAAGGTTACACGGTTGTCTTTTGACATTTAAATATTCCTTTCTCGTAACACAGGCATATATCCTTGAGAATCTAGCAATGCCGATGCAGTGCACGCTGCAGTTACACCTAGCGTCCGCCAGGTAGCAATGTGGTCCAACAAACCCGGATATTTCTTCTTCTATTTAAAGCGGAAGTAATTGCCGACACGTAGCAGCTGTCTCGTTTGCACCGTGGCTGCGTTTTGAACTTCACGATGAATCTACCAAAAGGTCCCGACTCGCTATGCTTCGACAAGGACGTTTTTATGAAGGTAAATTGTTTTGTCTTTACGAAGAAAATTCATCGCAGTTGACCGAGCGTTTACCACCATTGCAATTAGACCGTCACCTGCTGTAGAGGTGGACGGTCTGATAAATGAACATGGCGATCGCTTCATCTCCAGCAACTGCTTCACGCCGAGAGACTAGTGGTCGGTTTTGTTTTCCCCAGGATGACTTCGACGTGGACCAGTTCGTGGCCGACTGTCGAAAACAGGTGCAGCTGGAGGAGATGCGGCAGGACCTGGAACTTTACTACAAACTGCTCAAAACGGCCATGGTGGAGTTGATCAACAAGGATTACGCTGATTTTGTCAACCTCTCCACCAATTTGGTCAGTGCCTTTTTCGTATGACACAAAATTCCCTAAAATGTCCCCGTTGCTCTCAAATTAGCTTAAAGCAGAGATGTCCAAGTTGTCCTTGATTTCGCGTCTGACACCAGGCTGTCTCGTTCGCTCGTATCTCATTTGTCTCGTATCTCAAGGCAAATATTTGCTCGGATTTGTACTCATTGCTTGTATGTCAAGGTATTAATGGATTCTACTTTTATCTTGTTTTAGGTGGGGATGGACAAAGCTCTCAATCAGCTAACTGTGCCACTTGGACAGCTAAGGGAGGAGGTCTTGGTATGCATTTTGATTTCAAAGCGCAGTCAAGAGTGTCTTTTAATGGCTCCTCTTAATTGGCCATGCAGAGCCTTCGGTCGTGCGTGAGTGTGGTGATACAAGCCATTGATTCCCAGCTGTCCAAACAGGAAGACCTGCAGAAGAAAAAGGTGAAGCTTGTCCATGTAAGACCAATCATTAAAGTTATGGACTTGAAACATTCTATTTGTCAGGTTTGCGTCATGAGGCTGATCCAGGTGGTGCGCTCGGTGGAGAAGATTGAGAAAATTCTTCATTCGCAAAACCCCAAAGAGTCCAGCTCGTTGGAAAACAGCAGGTATCCATTTTTTTTCTAGAGGGCTATCAGCCCTCCCATTTAAAATGGATTGGATGTCTCACCCAGTCAATGGCAGCAAATGCAAACTTAAAAAAAATAAAAAATCCATATTCCCTAGTTTGGAATCTCCAGTCTTTATCTTAGCGTCTGTTTTTAGGCCCTTGTTAGCTGGTCAAATCTTGGAGAGGATCGGCACCGAGTTCAACCAGCTTCAGTTTCACGCTATGCAGAGCAAAGGAATGCCCCTGCTGGACAAAGTCCGACCGGTGAGGGTCGCCGTGCCTCCGTCGCCGCTTTGACCTTCGAGACGCTCTGTAAAAATTAACGTCCCCGCCCCCAGCGCATCGCGGGCATCACTTCCATGCTGCAGCAGTCCCTGGAGGGTCTGCTCATCGAGGGCCTGCAGACGTCCAACGTGGAGATGGTGCGTCACTGCCTGAGAACGTACGCCACCATCGACAAGACGCGCGACGCCGAGGCGTTGGTGGGACAAGTGCTGGTCAAACCGTTCTTAGATCAGGTGAATGCATCCACGCATCCGATCACGTGAACGCAACTTCAGGGGGTATCGGATCCCCACCCGCTATTGGTAGACTCACAGAATGAGTTGCTTCGATTTGCATGCAAAAAGAAATGTCTAGTCTCGTCTCTCCTTGCTTAATTTGTTCCGTGAACATTTTTTTTCTCCAAAACTCATCTCTTCTCTCTGTTCGCTTAAAGGTGATTGTGGAGGAGGCAATCAAGTCGAGTCCAAATGGTCTACAGTCGATGTATTCCAGGCTGCTGGAGTTTGTTCCCCATCACTGCAGACTCTTGAGAGAAGTGACCGGAGGAGCCATGTCCAGGTATAGACGGGATGGCGTGTGGAACCTATCAAATGTCCCGTCCCATAAATATTCTTGGCCAATAAGCCTTTTCCCTTTGTCCCCAGCGACAAAGCCGAGGTGGTTCCCGGCTACGACTTCCCGGTCAACTCGGTGTGGCCCGAGATGGCCAAGGGCATCGAGGAGAGGCTGCCTTACCTCTTCAACCCGGGGAACCCAGACATCTTCTACGAGGTGCTGAGCAATGACGACTGCTAGGTTTGGCCTCCTCTCACCTCTGGCCGGTGCTTTTGTTTTTGTAGCGTTACAGCGCCACCATGGACTTTGTGCGGCGGTTCGAGCGGCAGTGCAGCTCGCAGGCCAGTGTCAAGCGGCTCCGAGCGCATCCGGCCTATGTCGGCTTCCACAATAAATGGAACCTTCCTGTGTATTTTCAACTCAGGTAAATGACACATTCTGGTGTTGCAGAGAAGTATAGGTCAGAGTTGTTCAGGACATGTATGACAGATGTGGAGTAAATATTTCATCATCTGGGTCGAGGTTATTGGCCCATCGTGAGCGCGTCACCCCAAAGACAGTATCTTGTGATGGTTAACACTGACCTACTTAGCGCACAAAGTACACTTTTGGAGTACTGTACACATTCACCGCTGCACGTCCCGCGGCAGCCGTTGCGCAACGACACGCTGTAAACAGCATTGGGGAAAAAGTCCGTTCTTTCCAATAAGTGGTGGCGTGTTTACGCCACATCGATGGCGCTCAATTTTTTTTCTTTTTTCCCCCAGGTACAAGGAAATAGCCGGAAGCCTGGAAAACGCCATCGCAGATGGTTTGGATGCAACGCCAGGTGCGTTTCTCTGATTTAAAATTGTTTTTTTGCTAGAAAGAAAGCAATTTGAAAAGCTTTCTGGTATGTAGCGGGCAGCGCATACCATCTTCAGGCGTCGCTTTCGCTGCATTCCTGTGTGGAGCGCTGCTGGTCTGACAAAGTCTACCTGCCGCCGCTCGCGCATCGCTTCTGGAAGCTTGCCCTGCAGCTCTACTCGCGATATGGAACTTTCCTGAAGGAGGTGCACTTTATTTTTCACTCAAGTTTTACAGCTTTGGGCGCAACGGGACTGATTTATTTTCTATTTTTTTTCCACTTGCTGGGCCAGCAGGCGCTGAGCAAGACGGCTTGGGCAGAGGCGAGCAAGGAGCCCGCCAGGCCCCTCCCCAGCTCGGCGTCATCCACGTCCAGCAGGACATCGGTGGAGGAGACGGGCAGTGAGAGCGGCGTTCCGGTCTCACTCTCCACCAAAAAGCTCATACACATCGCCGCTGATGTCCAAAAACTGCAACATCAAGTGAGTGATCCTATCATAATTTACACGCTAAAATACACTAGAATTAAAAAAACAAGTAATTCTAAAAACCATGCCAAAAATTAATTTGTAAAACAAGGAAGAAAACTAATTAATTAAACAGGTTTCAAAAAACGACCCCCCAAAAAATTAATTTAAAAACAGACAAGGCCTTTTTTTTTAAAAAGTGATTGTAATAAGTTTCCTTAAAAATAATTGGTTAGGTTATAATTAAGATTTATGATGAACTTTTTTGGCAATTCTACCACTTTTTCCTCACCTTTACAAATACTCTTTGTCTTCTAGTTACCAGAGGTTTACCAAATGGTCAGACAGCACATGGAAGCCATCGGCTTCACAAACTTTACCATCGTGGAAGGTAAGGATGAATAATTTTAATTGAACTTATTTTTATTTTTTTGATTGAGGGATTAAAACACATTTTGCGTTGTCGCCCAGAGGCATTAGCCGAGTCCAAAGCTGGCTTGTCCAGCAGCATTCCCGCTCTGGATGCACGCATGACCCAAGACCTGAGCGAACGCAGTTGCCGCTTCCTGAAAAGCGCCTCGGAGGTGCCGCGCCTCTACCGCAGGACCAATAAGGTGAGTCGACGGGCAGTGGGGGCCTGGAAGGTAGCCCGTGCCGGCCAGCCTAACTTTTCTTTGTCTTTGGCATACAGGAAGCACCTGCGCGGGCATCGGCGTACATGGACAACGCCTTGCGGCCGCTGCATCAGCTGCAGAGCGATTCGGCGGGCCTGCTGGACGAGGAGACGGTGCGCAATTGGCTGAAGGCCACGCTTTCGGAATGCACGCAGAGGTGAGGGCGATGTAGCAACTTCCCGTATCATTGAGAAATTCATTCCCAATGAGCTACAAAATAAGTAAAGATACTACAATTTTGTTCTTTGGTGACATAAGTTAAGCAAAATACGTTTTTATTCGTCAATGAAATGAAAGGTCTATCGTTGGAGCATCTGGTTAAAAAGGGGAATTTTATTAATCAGTGGTGTGATTTAAGACATTTTATCATGAAACTTTGTGTGTGCATGCCAGGTACTATGAGACTATTTCAGAGGTCCTGAGTTCTGTGAGGAAAATGGAGGAGAGTCTGAAGCGACTGAAGCAAGCCAGGAAAGGAGCCGGGACCAGTGCCGTCGCGGCTGGGACCAATGCTGCCCCGTCGGACGATGCTAAGATCCGACTCCAGCTAGCTCTGGATGTGGAGTGCCTGGGGGAACAGGTGGGTGGCCAGCTTGTATTATATGAAACATTTTAGAAAATGCACTACATTTTATGCGTGCATGTGCTGTCCCTCAGATTGAGAAAATGGGCCTGAATCCGGAAGACATCCCTAAGTTTTCTGATCTTCTAGAGCTGGTGAAAGAGGCCCGAGAGCTTGCGGAGCACAACAACCCGTGAAAATCCTTTTCTGAATGGTGGGATCCAAATGTGCAAAGTAAGTAAACTCATCTCGTTGCGTATCGTAGAATTAAGGACTAAATTTGAGGAACAAATGTTTAATTGTGATGGACAAAAATAAACTCTTTACTTAGAATATACAAAACTCATCCAGTAAGGTAAGTCAACAGGAAAATACTATACAAAAATTTCTTATCAAACAGAAAAAATGTTCAAATTAAAAGTGATACACAGTAACCTATTCTCATAAATACTGACAAGCACTTTATTTTTTTTACAGCGTTGGGTTAGTAATTTTTCCTAACATAAGGATGGCGTTGGACTCATTCTCCACCACGAAGAACAAGAAGGGTCGGTTGATGGAGAGCTTGAGGGGAACTCCTGTGGGCTCCATCTTATCCTGCTCAGAGGTCGTGCTGTCTTCCGACATTTCCAAAGACACCTTATTGATGGCCTGCCGACACAAATGGAATGCTTTTGGACAGTGTAATAGAGGTCACCTGTGTCTTAAGGTTGCATTAAAGTGAAGTGTTTGAACTTGCAATTTTGTTGATACATGACTATCAAGTGAAGTACATGATCGGAGCAATGGGTAGGTTTTACATACATACATACATACATACATACATACATACATACATACATACATACATACATACATACATACATACATACATACATACATACATACATACATACATACATACATACATACATACATACATACATACATACATACATACATACATACATACATACATACATACATACATACATACATACATACATACATACATACATACATACATACATACATACATACATACATACATACATACATACATACATACATACATACATACATACATACATACATACATACATACATACATACATACATACATACATACATACATACATACATACATACATACATACATACATACATACATACATACATACATACATACATACATACATACATACATACATACATACATACATACATACATACATACATACATACATACATACATACATACATACATACATACATACATACATACATACATACATACATACATACATACATACATACATACATACATACATACATACATACATACATACATACATACATACATACATACATACATACATACATACATACATACATACATACATACATACATACATACATACATACATACATACATACATACATACATACATACATACATACATACATACATACATACATACATACATACATACATACATACATACATACATACATACATACATACATACATACATACATACATACATACATACATACATACATACATACATACATACATACATACATACATACATACATACTACCGTGCCTATCCAATGCAAGCATTTACCTACGAGATAAAAATATATAATCTAAGTATGTACATAAACGAGATAAAAATATATAATCTAAGTATACGAGATAAAAATATATAATCTAAGTATGTACATAAACGAGATAAAAATATATAATCTAAGTATGTACATAAACGAGATAAAAATATATAATCTAAGTATGTACATAAACGAGATAAAAATATATAATCTAAGTATGTACATAAACGAGATAAAAATATATAATCTAAGTATGTACATAAACGAGATAAAAATATATAATCTAAGTATGTACATAAACGAGATAAAAATATATAATCTAAGTATGTACATAAACGAGATAAAAATATATAATCTATGTACATAGATTATATATTTTTATCTCGTTTATGTATGTACATAAATTATATATTTGTGCTAGATATACACGCACGAAAACAAGACAAAAATATATAATCTAAATATGCATATACACTATGTACATAGTGTATATTTAGATTATATCTTGCTTTCGTGTAAATGCTTGCATTGGAAAGGCACTATAAAATAGATCCTTTCATAATATTACTCACCGGCAGCAACGAGGTGGGAGTTAATAAAAAGGACTTCTTGGCTTACCTTAGCGATGGTAAACTGGTCGGCGTTTCCAAGTCGGCTGAATTGTGCCTCCGCACCCAACAGTTTGGCCTCCACTTCTGCGTCCATGTTGCTCAGAAGCTCTCTCAGGTCGTTGGCGGAAGACAAGGAGAACTTTGGGAGCGAGAGCTCCAGCAACCTGCCGAGGGAGAAATAACGTTTTAAAAATAAAAACATTTTGCACGGAAAATGGCTCCTATATTGACGTAGGGAGAACTCGATAAACTGACCCCTCCTGAAGGCTGTGGGCCCACGAGTTAACGACGTCCGTGCGTAGTTTAACTTCGATGTCGTGCACGTTGGCGCCCTCGTGTGGCAGCACCACCAACATGTAGGAGCGCTTGCTTAACGCCAGTTTTATCACCGTGCACCTCCTCACCTACAAGCAACAATAATGGGGATCATGGTTTGGTTCCACCCAAAAAACAAGAACAAACTGGCTTTCAGGGTGATAAATATTTGCCCAAGAGAAAAGCTTTTGACGCATTTACATACCTTATCGTTAAAATGTTGGTAGATCGCCGTGTGGGTCATTAGAGGAGCCATCACAGTGGTGCTTTCATCCACATGAAACTCTTGCAAGGACGTCTTGTCTGGTTGGAAGGCCGTCTTCCAGTTGCCTAGATGGGCCAATCCATTCAGCAGTTAAACCCGTGTTTTTTTTCTCTACATGATTTGCAATATTTATTACAAGAAAGTGACCAACCTTGGAAGTTGAATAAAGTAACAAAGAGAAGGTTGGAGTCCACATCCAGATCTTTGAAGGCGTCCTTAACTTTCCCATTGGACGTCTTTTCCACGAAATCGTTGACCAGCTCGGATTGCGAAAAGTCCACGCCGCGGATGAAGGACGAGTCGGAGAAGTCGCGGGTGCCCTGCACCACGTCGGCCGACAGGTGAACGTGCGGGGGGGTGAACAACCACACTTGAGTGCTGATCTCGTTTTTGGGGCCGTCGTCCACCAGGGAATTGATATTGTGAAGGGTCTTCAGGACCTTGTGTCCGTCCACTAGCGACACGCAGTCTTCTCGATCGGTGCCGCTGCTCAGACCAAGGAGGGGCTGTGAGGAAGCAATACAAAAGATGGCAAATACACAATAAATTCATGAGCCCCGATAAAAATAAAAAAAAACGGGATCCAAGGATCAATAGACGCCGACCTGAGCTACATAACCACCGATTTTCAAGATGATCGCTTGACAACTAACGGTAAAGTACGACCGCAAAGTTAGTTAGCACAAGAAGAATAACAATGCTAAGTAACTCTTGGGACCCCCTCACAAAAGGGAGGACTTGCTCGACTTTTTTAACATGTGATAAAGACTAGCCAAGACTGCATTTGGTCGTACCGTTACGCAAAAGACCACCCTGAACATACCTGAAAATAGCTAGCCGTCTTCTTGGAGGCCCCCAGGTAGAAGGTGACCAGGGATCCGTAGGTGTTGACGGGCGACAGGAGCGCGTTGGCCCCCGGCCGCTTGGCGCCCAGCGCCTGGAAAATCCTCAAACCCAGCGAGTTCATCAGCTCGGCCAGCACGGCCGTCCTCTGCGTGACGTTCTGCCTGGGAGCGTCCAGCTCGGGGGGATCCCTGGCGTCCGGGCTCAGGACCGTCACGTCCAAGGGCGCCACGGGAACCGTCTGCGGGGGCTTGGCCGCCTGGCTCTGCAGGGTCTCGCAGCTGACGTTGTCGGCGGCGAAGAGGTGGAAGGGGTGCACGTAGACGCGGTTGGCTCGCCCTCCTGGGAGGCAGCAGCAGAGAAGCAGGACCACCAGGGTTGAGTACCGACTTTGCATTTTGTCTCTGCTCGGGGGATCAATTCTCCTAGAGGGACACACAAAGAAAAATGAATTTAGTATCGTCGAAGAAAGGAGAAGACCATCCCTATACTATTTCGCTGATTTATGATGTATAGCTCGAATGTGTTCAGATACATATGACTTCAACGTAGTTCCAAATAAGGGCTTTTTAAGATTCAAAAGAGATATTTGCACTTTCTTTCAACTACGAGACATCTGGTTGGATCTGGTTTTTGGCACCACAAACTGGCAGGAAGTGGTGAGACAAAGCGACTTGGCAGTGACGGATGGATGTTTCTTTGTGCCATTGCTGAGTGAATGAACACATTTTTTTTTGGCCCATGGAAACAAGGGTCACTTTGACAATGGTTTGTTTTTGGACGAATCTTTTACAGGGAAATTCTTGTCATTGACGTTTTAACGAAATAAACGGCTGATCGTCAAATCGTTTTCCTTTAAAATGATAAATGTCATCGGAATTATTTTGCATTATTTTCTCAAACTGTCCATCATTGAGATTGTGGTATATTGTATGCCACGGGAAACTTGTCCAATTTTAAATGCTGTTTCAAAGAAAGTAAATGCAGGCAAACGTTTAGTACGTGCGCGAGAAGGACTTTACCCTTCCAAGTGTGTGAGATGAGCAAACTGTGTTTATGTGGACGGAGCCAGTGCAGGACATGGACTTGGTCTCCAATCAATCCACTTTGACGCCCACTCTTCAAGCCCATGACTTCATGACATCACATTTTACACTTTGAAACGGCACCAGGATAAGTCTCCACAAAAACCGTTATCTACTTCTATCAAACCCCCCCAAACCTCCAAATAGGGTCCCATTGCAAAAGTGTAGAGAAAGCAAAATGACTCTTACCGTGTAGCAGGCTTCTGGCGAATGTGTCTCCAGCTGCTCCGGCCCCCCAGACTTTAAAGCGGACCACCGTGCTGGTTACTCATTAACACCCGTGACGGAGTCCAGAAAGTGATCAATAACAGTTCTGACAGAGGCCGCCCCCCTAACGTCCCCCTGCCCCCAGACTTGTTGACTTTAGGAGGATGATGTAAGCGCATCCTGAAAAGGCCCCTGAAAGCAACGTCCACAATAGAGAGGCTAATTCCGGCGGTGTCAAAAGTGCGGCCCACAAGCTTATCCTGCCTCACTCAGCGTACGTGCAGAATCAAGCGCTTTCATTTTTTTCCCACCGCAAAAGTTGGGCGATCAGGCGCGTGCACTTTGCTCAATTTCCTAGCCGGAATCCCATTTGTCCGTTTGCCCCCTGCCGTCTAAACGGCGGCTTCAATGGCAGCTAATGAGTGTATAAGGGGGCGTGACATGCCTAAAAATCAACCCAAAGTAACCTGGAAAATGCCCAAAGGAACTATCAAAAACATCCGGAAAATCAGTGAGTTTGACACCCCTTCAGCCAAATGTGACGTAGCCTCGCGTTCCCAAACACACGCGACCTGAAAACAAACACGAAACGCTGAGGTGGAAAGAAATGGAAAACTACTGCCACCCCCGCCCAAAAAAAAAAACACTCGTTCGCTGTTCTTTTGAGTGTCGATAGAAGAGAACGTAAAAGGGCACGTAGTAATGCTAAAGAAGACTAAAAATGGTTTAAAATGAAGTGGGAATGATTGCAAATAAATGTGGCCTCTCATCCGTTGTCCTGGGAAAAGAGCAAACAGTTGTTAGCAAATGGTACAAGGTTTTAGAGCAAAGTATAAAAAGGCCGACATCTGAGGACGGCGGGTCAAATCCTCGACACACCCGCACATTATATTTTCTCATCATAAACGGAATATGAATTTGATTGTGCACGGAGATAGTGGGAAAACACAGCTTGATTAGATTTTAGCTACAAAGGTGCAATAAAAAAAATATATTTTCTCTTTGTAAAAGCTGCCAAAACTCGTTTTGTATGTTTTATTGTAAAATTAGGACAAATGTTAAATGTTTATAAATATTTTTTAAAGAAATAGCGGATATAAAACGTCAAAGATAAATGCTTAAAACTTGTTCCACCATTAACGTGACCTATGACCTACCTATAACTCGCTTAAAAAACACGTTTGGAGATTGACATTAAGCAACTAAAATATTGTGCTTGTACAAGTGCAAACAGTTCAGGATGAACTTCTCACGTTCAACAGTATTTGACAAATGACTCATCTGCCAACTCTTAAAGGGCCATTCCTTAAATCCCAAACATGCATTTCAGTGAATAAGTGCAAAACCATACCCGACTCTGATTAAATGAGACAGGAAAAAAAGTGTTTTTTCTCCAACTTTTATCTCAGTTTAAAATATAACAATTTGACTAATATTTTAGCTCAACAAATGAGCAAATGAAAGCGCTTTTGACATACATTTGACCCCTGAAGGAACAATTCAGTGACGACATAAAACATCATTCATTAGTTTTGGTGCTTGGCACACTGGCAAGTGACAATTGGACACGCGTTGCTTGGCAACAGACAACAATACCTAAGGCTTGGACAAACTAATGTGCGAGACTTCAGTGAAGTGCCCACACACACACACACAAAACAAAAATGAGGTCAAAACCCAACAATTACTGAACTATTGAATGTCTCTTAAATTAAAACAACAACAAAACCAGTGTGTAACCCACCTGAATCACTAAATTCATTTTTTTACATTTAACAGCAAATCAACTACTTAACATTAATGCAATATGTAATAAATATTTAAGACAAAAAGCACCCAGATCAGAGGGATACACTTGGGGAATCTATTATCACCACGCTTTTATATAAGGCTACGAAGATACCATTCTTAAAGTGACTTGAGACAACAGTAAAAAATACAGTGTGTTTGGTTACTAAAGGCAAGATTAGTCCTAGTGGCCCCTGTTCACTATGTAAAAAGTTTAAATAAATAAATCCATATCAGACCTCAGACTGGACATTAAAAATACTACCGCTGTCTTGAATATTTACTGGTACGGGAGGAATTTATTACAACTGGTCATAGCAGCATTAACGCAAGAGAATTTTTGGCAAAATAAATGTGATACTTTACAATGTTGGCTATTTCACTCAAAAGTTTTTAAAAAATTAGGCACTGCAAAGAAATAGTGGCATTATGGTAATATATATATATATATATATATATATATATATATATATATATATATATATATATATATATATATATATATATATATATATATATATATATATATATATATATATATATATTAACCAAATGTGTTAGTGAGGCAGACGTGTGTGTGTATGTTTTCATTTTTCGGATAGTACGGGACATACCGTATTTTCTCGCATATTAGCCGCCTCTACGTATAAGCTGCCCATTAAAATCGTTGAATTTTACAATTTCTCTCGGATAAGACGCTCCCTGATTCACAATTTTCACCTCCATATTCGTTTTAATAGGTTAATAGGGAGGACAAATGTGTTATTTTGAAGGGGGAAATCTTTAAAATGATTGCACGTGGTATTTCTGAGATACTGTCTGTATAAATCGTTTGTTGGATTGCACATTCCGAAAGGGTGTTGCCTGCACGTAGACAAATTCAAAAAGGAAGTCACATGAGCAGTACAACCAGGAAGTGTGTCCGTAGTGGTCTAGTTTTTTCACATTTTATGCAAGATACGGTTTATTTTTTTCTTCTTGAATTTCATTCAGACGTCGAAATAAATTTGTCTTGCGTGATGGCATTTCGTCCTTGTCACCTTGTAGTTTCGTGCATGTCAAGTCTAATTTGTGCGCATATAAGCCGTAGCCTTTTCTGAGAGACAAATACGGCATTTTTGCGAGAAAATACGGTATTTAAAAAAAAAACTATAGATCCTGGACCAGGGAATGCTGATATTTTCCTAAATGCTACATCAAAGGCCAGGGGAGAAAAAGATAAGTCCAATAAAATTGGGAAAACCTGTCATTTGTGCTGGCCGCGAGCAAAATGGCAGGCAAAGTCGTACTTGTTCCTGCATTTGTGGCCGCAGATGTTGCACTGGAAGGGGTTTTGGTAGCCGTGGCAACCCATGTGGATGGTGTACAGGATGTTGTCGGTGAAATAGACGTCGCAGTGCTGGCAGCGATGCGGCGGCCGCTCGGCGTCCTGCAGGAGCGCCAGCTGGCCTTGAGCCGGCGTGCCAGGCTGGCTGTTGGACGCGCTCGGGGTGCTGCTGCGCCCGCCGCAAGCCTCTCCCGCCGGGCTGCAGTTCCCCAGTTGAGGGGGTTCTGGAGTTAGTGGGGAGGAGGAGGCGAGCGGACGCCGGATCGGGAAGGGCTTCTCGTCCGCCCCCGATTCGTCACCCGGAGAAGGGACGCTGGCACGCTGGCCCGCCAGCGCCGAGAGTCGTCCGAGGGGGTCGTCCGCCGTCGGACCGAGGGATTGAGGCTCCGCCCGGTCGTCGTGATAGACCTCCCGCGGCAGATCGTCCTCGCCGTGGCCGGGCGTTGCCGTGGAAGATGGGTGGGGGGTGATGAGATTGGCGCCGTAGCTGAGCGAGGCGGCTTTTCTTTGCAGCGCGCTCAGCATCTTCTTGTGGGACAGCGAGCGAGCGTCCTTCTTGGGGACCACCTTGTGGCGTCGGCGCCGGTGGTGCGATAGGTTGCTGCGGTCGCTGCAGCGGAAAGGGCACAGCTCGCACTTGTAGGGCTTTTCGCCCGTGTGGGAACGCATGTGGGCCTCCAGGTGGCGTTCGTAGGCCGAGGCGAAAGGGCACAGGTGGCAGCGGTGGGGTTTCTCTCCTATTGGCAATATAAAGCGGTGGGTGGAAACGCCTCACACTTCTTCCGCTGCATTGACAAAATCTACTTTTTGTAAGCCTAAGTGCACACCTTAGCTAACATTCCATTGTTGGCAACCCAAATTCTTAGCAAAGTCGAAAGAACTCTTCTTGGGTTAGGGACCAAGTCCAAAAATGCCTGCACTAATGTAATTTTACAAGTAGAAAACCAATTTGTTTTTACCATTTATATACATTGCTTTGGTTGTGACATCACAACCAGAATAGTGCTCCTAAGGCTAGCATGCTAGCATATTGCAAAGCTCTGCAGCAAATTCTGGTTGTGACATCATTTTTCGTTTGGAGATTTTTTAGGGGGCGGGGCCAAGGCCTCTTAGAAAGAGAGACAAATTTATCTCATTTTATGGATGGCGTTTATTCCGAAATGTAGTCCGCTATTATTTTAAAGTCACTTGCTGTATTATTCCATCGCACTTTAAAGTTTCGTAAATAAGGAAAGAACTCGGGATGCGTACCTGTGTGCATTCGAATGTGCTCGACGAGTCTGGCCGTTCCTCGGGTGGCGTAGTTGCAGTACAGGCACTTGAGTTTGCCGTCAAAAGTTCTCTCGAAGCCGTCCGCCAACATGCCCGAGTTGTCCTCCAAGGACACATCTGCGGCGGGGTGATCCAGCCCGTTCTGACCGCAGTCTGTGGATGGAGGCATGCGTTATCAGCCAATGGGCAAATCATCCCGCTGGGAATCAAAGAAACGTCAAGGTTACCGTCCGGTAGATCATCGGCTTCCTTAACGCCGCTGACGGAGCCTGAGATCATGTTGACATGCTGGGTCTGCTGGCTCAGATACTCCTGGAAATCCTTCACGAAGTCCAGCGTGTCTTGTTTTTCCTCGCCCATTGAAAGCAAGGAGCGGCAAACAGCCAGCACTGTAACAACAATGCGGATTTTATTTTGAAAGAGCAGAAACATCATTTAACTGTTTCCCCAATGACCCTCTCAGTCAAATCACATAAGTATCTATTTATCCCATCTTTTATAAATGTTTTCTAAATTACTATATCAATCAAATGACATCCATCTATCTATCTGATCGTTTTAAAATGAAAATAAGTCACATCAAGCATTGATGGAATCATCTGAATGACTTTACCTGCATCTGCAGGAGAAATTCAATCAATTAAACTATGCAAAATCTTAAATGCGTTTGCACACTTACAGCCGTTTTATTTGCTTGTTTGAAAAAGCCAAGCCAGGATTTAAAAGTCCAATCGGTGTGGGCTTAAACATCCTTTTTGATCGCCATCGCCATGTCGACAACGCAGGTGATTACACGACGCCGATGGTTAACGTGAACATCTTGCAAAAAC
This sequence comes from Stigmatopora argus, assembly GCF_051989625.1. NCBI lineage: Eukaryota > Metazoa > Chordata > Actinopteri > Syngnathiformes > Syngnathidae > Stigmatopora > Stigmatopora argus. The sequence goes on along the minus strand of NC_135397.1, from coordinate 3,828,583 downwards.
TAGCATATTTTTGTCCGTTTCTTCTTGATGGCAACATTTTCACCCTTTTCTCCCGGACCCGGATTCATTCTCCTAAAAATCCCCGCACGTCCAGACGGATTTACGCCGGGATCGTCGCACAATTTCCCGCATTGGGCGTGCAAACAATTCGAGTGGTTGGACAGGGTGAAAGTTCAGCAAATTGTGCATCACTGAAAATTGCCCGACTGCCACACAAATGGTTTACAAAGAAAGGTTCCTACCATAAAACGTTAACATTGACAAATGACGACGTAAAGTTGCTATACATAAAATAAGAAAAATAAAATAAAATGAATTAATAATTTAATTTATTTAATTCCCTAAAGTCACCACTATATTTTTCTATGTATAATAAAACACACAATTCCAAGTAATTTCAAAGCTTCAATTATATATATATATATATATATATATATATATATATATATATATATATATATGTATATATAATTTTAGGTTTAAAATAATATATTTTACATAGGCACTATTTTTGGGGGGAAGAAATGACACCCAAGTTGGCTGAAAATGCCATAAAGTGTGGCCACACCTATTTAATATCAAAAACGGGGTACAAATGTACTAATGGTAATGATTGACATTGATTTGACATCCACCTTGACACAAGACACTTTCCGCCTGTACCGTATGTAATTGGCCGCAAGTGGCAAACGAGGCACAGCACTTTCAAGAAGCTATCGACTCATTCATGTTTTATTTCCGTCAATTATTTAAGGCTAGGGAGGACGAACCAAAAGAAGATCGCATTGCTCTATGAATGTCAAAGGTGAAGGACAAGCCATTGAGGAGAACATGACAAGTGGGCACAAGTGGAGTTGGAACACTGGATCCCTTTACTGCATTAAAACAGGCCAAGTGTATTGCAGCAGTACATTACAGTCATGTAAACGTGGATAATCCAATAATCCAATATACTATAGAATATTAAGATATTTGTGTAAAGACTTCTTAAGGTGCGGTTACAACAAGTGGGCACAAGATGGTGCACCTGTCTTCCCCAGAAAACATCACTTTCAATGCCACCTGACTCCAAATGACATAATCAATATTGATCAATGATAAGACACCCATCCCCAGCATGCACCTTCACATTCTTTGAAGCCAATTAAGATCCGCTCCCAACAGCCCGTCCGCACTTTTCTTATTTTATTGCAATTTAATTATGCACAGGTTTCCAGCAGGCGCGAAATCCTGTTGAATAATTCACACGCGGACCAAATGATTTGTTCGCGAGAAGAGACGGAACTTGCTTTAATAGTAAATTACAGGACTTGTTCATAGGGTCGGTACGCAGTACAGTTAGAACCTCCCTCCACAGTACCGCTAAGCAGACAGAAACAACTCATGGTAACTTGTCTCTTTAAAGACAGGAGACATTCAATCTATTGCCCGGAGAAATGGACTGGACGTCTACCAACGTCAATGGCTGCCGATCACTATCACATCTAACCCTCCCTCAAATTGGATTGGATTGGATAACTTTATTCATCCCGTATTCGGGAAATTTCATTGTGGCAGTAGCAAGAGGGTGATTAGCCAGAACAACAAAGCATTGAGAATCACCAAATCAAATCATTAAGACTGCTAAAAGTATCCTCTTTCTTGTACTTATATTTTTATAAGATTTTTTTTATTACTCTATCTTTTTGTGTCTGAGGATTAGATGTTCGGAAAATGAATGAATGAATTATATCTTTTTTTGCACAAGTCCGAGCCACCTGAATCCGCCAATGTGAGAAAATGTATAACAATTGGGGGAAAAGAAAGTCTGAATGTATTTTATCTATTTTTTTAAAAACAATCATTTTTTTTTACCCGATATGAAACGACGCCATCGGGCCCGATTTCCCATCACACAATTGAATCGGAGAGTAGTACAAAGTTTGTTATTTGTGGCGTCGACTGTCGAACGAGTTCCATTGAGATGTACTAAATCAAACACGCTCTTCTTGGCAAGTGGCCGTGACCACGTTGGACAATTACTCCTAAACTTGACATTTTACAAAGGCCCGCCTCTAAATCAAGCCGAGGGCTCGCCGGCGACACCTGTCTTCAAGGAGGCTGCGCTGTTATCCGCCGTCCTCAAATCCCCTTTACATGAGCGCAAAGAAAAGGTTCCAAGGCCTCTCTCTTAACCCGCTGGATTCCCCGGCCGTCGGCGTGGGTCGGGCCCCTCATTTGCGTCGCAAATTGGAATTAGATTTGAAGAAGAGGCCTCCTCGTCATCTTTGTGGGCCTTATCGGAAGATGATCTGCGTCTAAAAGCTTTTTAATCCCACCCGAGTGGGAAGGACGGACAGAAAAGGTGAAGGGGGATTAAACGGGGGACTGTTTCTTTCTCGGGAGTGACCATGTGGAGCGTTTGAAAAAGAGCCGAGAGCGAGCGTAGCCCTAGCTTTTATTTCCTGGCACCACTTAATTTCCTCGCGGGCTCGCCTCGCCGCTTTGTCCTGAATGTAATTGCCGCCTGGGATGAGCATACTATTATCTGGATCACACTTTACATGGGCAAACAAGACTGCCCCCTTCGTCCACCTCCCATTTAAGTCCGCAAAGACGGCCCCTCCTTTCTTTCCAGCCCTCGTCTTTTACAATTATGCAGGGAACAAGTGGCTTTTCATGAAGCCAGCGTGTCTCCCTTGATTGGCGGGGCTCACAGCCTGCCACACGTGAACAAAGGGACAGATTAGATGTGATATAGACGCGGCAAAAAAACCCAATTTCCTTGATTAATTTCCTGAGTGTCTGGCAGAAGAGGGTCCTCTTGCGGAGAGGGAAACTTTTATCTTGGGTGGACGTGGCGACTCAATGGACGGAGGGACGTTTTATTGACCGCGGGTTGACCTGATCGGAACGTACCTTAAAGCCACCAAGAGAGAATTGTTCCACTTGAGTGAGATGGGCCTGTTTATGAGCGGTATTTGTCCTCACGCTGTCACTCATCTGATCTGGTTGGTGATGTTTGCATTTCCTAAAAAACATAAAAATGTTTACATTATTTTTACAATAAACACAAACTTCACGTAACGGTCTGCGTCCTAAAGAAAAGATAAATATTGGGGGAAAAAATTCAAATGGTTGAAGTTGCCTGCTTAGTTGAGAAGCTTTTAAAAAAAAATATTTTACATAATTTTTTTTTTACAATAAACACAAACTTCACATTATGGTCTGCGTCCTAAAGAAAATATAAATATTGGGAAAAAAATTCAAATGATTGAAGTAGCCTGCTTAGTTGAGAAGCTTTAAAAAAAATCATTTTACATAAAAAAAATTACATTATTTTTACAATAAACACAAACTTCACGTAATGGTCTGCGTCCTGAAGAAAAGATAAATATTGGGAAAAAAATTCAAATGGTTGAAGTTGCCTGCTTAGTTGAGAAGCTTTTAAAAAAAATATTTTACATAATTTTTTTTACATTATTTTTACAATAAACACAAACTTCACGTAATGGTCTGCGTCCTAAAGAAAAGATAAATTTTGGGAAAAAAATTCAAATGGTTGAAGTTGCCTGCTTAGTTGAAGAAGCTTTTTTAAAAATCATTTTACAGATTTAAAAATGTATGCAGTTGGGCAAATTTGGTCAAAGGCACAACAAGGACGATCAAAAATGGATTTTTTTTATGTGCTGATCCGAATGTCTGGTGTCAGCTCGCATTTTCCAGAGAAAAAGGATGAGCGTCGTCCTTTTGGAAATGACGCTGACTGACTGCCTAACACACAGACATAAAAGTGCTAAACAGCCTTTTGATAATGGCTGCAATGAATAGATATGATGGGACTTTATGAGGCGTTGCACGATAAAGCCGCTGTCACCCAGGAACTGTTCCTCTGACTGCCTTATTGCACTTTTCAAGCACCACTTGACAAATAAACACACACAAGCAGGAGCCATTACTTCCTATACTGGATCAAAAATACCGGCAACAGTCGCAAATTATACTATTAGTCGTCATAAATGCTCAAAAATAGATTTACAGAAATTTCTTAGCACTTTTTTTGTGGTTCAAACATACTTAGTTTAACTAGTAAATACGGTTTCCGAGTTTCTAGGTCAAAGCCAATGTTTATTCTTTTTTTAAATTGCATTTTAAAGTCCTGCTTTCGCAAGTTTCTGACATTAAGGATAGAATCCTGTATTCAAAATTAACTCATATGGATCCATAACAATTAAAATTGCGCAATAAAAATAATTGATGTAACGGTTTGCCTCTGCATAGATGAAACCGATGACAAAATGGAAGGTGACCATGGAATTTTTGGGTTTATTTCACAAAGAAAAAGATCAATCTCATACCCAATTCAGTACGGTACCAACGATATGGTACAAATTTGAATGAAAATAGTGTGAAGAGATTTAATACCAATCAAGCTAATCAAAATGTAACTGTGTGTACCAGCTTTCTTATTTTAACTCCCCGGGAATAGCTTCCTCACCAGCCATAAACATTCTAGAGAGTAGATGGATGGATATATTCAACTTATAATCACACCAGACTAGATGAATGCCCCTGGCCCCCACCCGTGAAAGCTTTACGCCCCCACAAACAAGTTGCCATCCAGGGCCGGTCACTGCACGGCAAAAAAAGGTAAATTAAAACATGGCCAATATTTTTTAGCCAGGTGGCATTTTGGGAGTATTTATTTGCCGCGCCGGCAACCGAAAGCGGCGGCCACAAATAAAGAAGATGGCATCGTCGCTATTGACCGCTCGGCGGCTGGAAATGAAGTGTCCGGCGGTGAGTTATCGCGGTCACACGTCATTTGTACGGCCGCAAAAGTGCCGTGGTTTCTGGCCAAAGCGGCCCCGCCCCCACCTAGCGCTTGTCACGCCGTGACCGTAGCTCATTGTCCTGACGGATGCGTCTGAACGCACGCTTGCTCTGATACTAGCGTTTAACACGCACCTCAACGCGACCGTAATGGATGAATCCATCGACCTGATGATATTAAAGGGCGTTGGTCTCAAATGTAAAGTCCTCGGGCCAGAAGCGGCCGGCTATGGCGTCCGGTTCGGCCCGTGGGATTGTTATCCACAAATGTTACACTCGAGTATATTTTTAAGGCACTGTTGCAATTGGTTTGCACCAGCACTTTTTTTTCAATACCGCATCAGATCTGGTATTAATTCATAAAAAAAATTAATTGGTCCGGCCACGCGCACTAAATTGAATTGAACATTCATCATTCAGTGGAGTTTATTTTCTTTTCCAATCAAAAAGATGATCACATTTGACATTTGAGCTAACAAAGAGCATTCGAATGAAATTCCAACATTCCCTTGCTTCGTTCTTATCATAAGAGATGAATGCTCCTAATTAGCACGCAAAGATTTTGAGCGTATTGAACAAAAATCCACAGTGGCGCGTATGCGAGATAAAGTTTGAGATTAATGAGGCCTTGGTGCTCCCGAGATTATCGATCAAAGGCAATCTAAGCGGGAATGATTTCCCAGGCCCCCCCAGCCCCCCACAGTAATATTACCAATGCATCAACATCATGAAACAAAAATGGCCCCGTGTCCTTGAAGCACCCACGGCGCTCGGCTCGGGAATGGCCGCCGCTCGCCGTATGGATCGCGTCAAGCACATATAGAGTCGGCGATATTAAAACTGACAGGACAAAAGCCCTCGTTTAACTCGTTGGCCGCCATTGGCGGCGATAGATGCCCAAACTCTTTGAAATGTAGTGGCATTTAATTTTAATTGTACTTTTTTTTAACGATCATTGTTGACTTCTATTTCTTTAAGTGCCAATTGTATTCATAATGGAAAAAGTACGCTGTTTCTTAATTAAAGACGGAAAATGAGCCGCAATTCCAGGCTGCGAGCTGAGCCTTCCTGCAGGCATCGTTAGCCAGATGATGATGATGATGATGATGATGGGAGCCACTTGGGCCATAACGGGAGGCTTGACTGACTGACCATTGACCTCTGAGCATGGAGCCGCCGGCCGTGTCCAGCTGGGCCACGACAAACCCAGTCAACTGGAGAAGTGTTAAAAAGTGGCCGTCCAAACCGCTACACACTCATTAATTACATCATTTACCTGTGACAGTGACAAACCTGCCTGGCCAACCCGCACTTTATTAGCCTCTTTGTACAAGTCCTCAACAAAACTGTCTTATATATATACTATATGTATATATATATATATATATATATATATATATATATATATATATATATATATATATATATATATATATATATATATATACATACATATATATGTACATATTGTATATATATATATATATATATATATATATATATATATAAAGCACTGCTACCCCATTCTGATTAGAAAATACAAATAAACAGCAGCCTTTCTACATGTCTTTTCATTCATTCATCTTCCATACCGCCCATCCTCGAAAGGGTTGCTAGAACCTAACCCAGCTGTCTTTAAGCAAAAGGCAGACTACACCCTAGACTGGTCACCAGTCAGTCATAAGGCACACAGAGACCCAAACGACCATCCGCACTTCCAATATCCAATAATACCGGCACCAGCAGGAATTGAGCCCACTCCTGCCCACACCAAAGCCAGGCGAGTGAACCCCTAAACCACATGACGGCTCCCTTTCTACATTTTCAGATGCCCAAATTGAATTTCGATTCAGCAGTTCTGACCTGATCTATATGCTTCCAATCCTGTTTTTTGCACATTATCTTCAGTACATCACTATAAGATATAGACCTATAAGATAGGTCGCAAGTCCATCAGATCTACACACCAATTTTCTGACTCATTCTTAGCCAGACTTTTTCCAAGTCCTCATCCTACGGGCGTCTTCATCATCCTGAAAACCCTTTTACAAGTCTTTCCACACACCTCTTCCAGGGCAATAAAGGCCACGGCGTGGCATTCCCGATACTACCGCTATTCAATCTTGGCTCAATTGCAAAGGCCGAGGCGTGGACACCGAGAATACATCTTTAGCGGCCAAATAGACCTACAGCGGGTCAGGCGGAAAAAAAAAACGAAATAAGCAGCTAGTGTAAGTATGTGGGAAATAGTTTTTCATAAATAACCCCCCGACAGTAGGCTTTCTAATGGCGCCAGGGGGCACGCCGAGGCCCGTGTTGCCCGTTTCTCCCCTAACAAAAGTAAAATTGAAAAGCCAAATATGTACGACGGAGCTGACGGAAGACTTCCCTCGGCCGGTCGGTCGCTTGACTACTGATTGAGTTGGATATTAGTTGGACGCTAAAGGCGCGTGGTGATTTCTAGCTTAACGTTGGAGGTCTTTACGCCGCGGGAAGAAGAATGTCCCTTCTTCACATCCAGTCAATTGGTCAATAAGCGCTCACATTTCTCGCGCACGTCGGGGTAGCTAGCCTCGTTCCATCGAACGGCGCCGTTGATTTGATTTGCACTTATGTTTTTACAAATAATCAATGTTGCTTTGGGACTAATACGAGGCGATTTCAAATGCAAAATGAGAGGCATTGATGGGAAAGAAAAGATCAACGCTAGAGACGCAATGTTTTGCTGTTGTTTGTAGTGCGAATAGATGCAAAATGTGGAAAGCATTGTTGCCCGCTCATAAAACATTTGATCGGGACCCCCTGGAGTTACATCGGCTATTTGATGCTATTATTTATATGTGTGGCTGTGATGAGCACGCTAGACTGATGTCAAGTCCCCTTGAGTCAGGCTATGTTATTTATTGCTATTGAATGGTTAATTTTACCGCGTGCCCTCGGGCTTTTAGCGCCATAAGATGTGAGGATGATAGAATTGTCACCACTCGGCAAGCCGTGCTTGATTTATTAAGAAAGCAGTTTGGAGAGATCTCTTCAAATTTTGTGCCAAGATTGCCCTTAAGAAGATTCTTTTTTTTGTGACATTTTTAGCTTGATAATGAGCAGTTTTGCGGGCTTGTCGTTGATTTTTTAAAGTCGCACTGGGTATTTTATTCAATTCGATAGATTGGAGTTTTTGTTGGGTTTTTTTATTCCCGAAGAATTTTAATCATTTTATCGGAAAATGATTAATAGGTGTGGTGTGGGAAATTGGAAGAAAACAAACACGCCGATATAAAGCCTAATTTTTTCCATCCGAGCAAGCGGTAAACTCACTCAGTGGATCGAGCACATAGAACACGTGTCAAAGTGGCGGCCCAGGGGCCAAATCTGGCCCGCCGCATCATTTTGTGTGGCCCGGGAAAGTAAATCGTGAGTGCCGACTTTCTGTTTGAGGATCACATTAAAATGAAGAGTATAGATGTATATTAAATTTCCTGATTTCCCCCCTTTTAAATCAATAATTGTCATTTTTAATCCATTTTTTCAGTGTTTTTAGTTCAAAAATCATTTTGTAAAATCTAAAAATATATAAAAAAAGCTACAATAAACATTGTTTTAGATCTATAAAAAAACGGAATATTCAGGGCTTTTAATCCAGTTCTTTTAATCCATTTATAGAAAAAAGCTGGTAAGTATTCGGGTTGTTTTGACCCAAAGATTGCTGACCAAGTGACAAATACTCAGACTTACAAAAGGTCATAGACTGACTCAAGTTTCATGTATAACCAAGACAAAAAATGTTTTTATTTAGTCCACGAATGTTTCTCCCAAAAAGAATCATTTCCAATGGTTTGTTGATTATTCCATTTTCAATCAATGGTGTGTTTCGAGCGATATTAAACAAACACGTTCCTTTTTTTAGGTGTCTTTTTCGCCTAACTGGGCTTTCCGGTTGAATGTCTGGGCTCGGCCACATTTTGATATTGTTAAGTGGCTTTCAATAGCTCCCTTGATTTGGCACTTTCCAAATGACCCGCGATAATCAGGTCATTAAAACGAAGCCATTCTCGCTGCACATGTGACACACTTCCAGCACTTCTCATCTGAATCACAAATCAGCTCTTCAGCGTGTTCTCAAAGCGAAAGACATCTATTAAAAAAAAATAGAGAGAGAGAGAGAAAAACCTAGCCAACTGGTTCATTTTTTTTTATTTTTTTAAATTAGCCTCATCGTTGAACAAAGCAGAAAAGATAGTAACTGTGAAAAGCTCCTGTCAAAAGTGCCATTACTTGCGTGAGAGTACTCGATTTTCTTAATTCATCCCTTAGGAGCGGATAAGTCTATCAATCTGTTAAATTGGAAAGCCATTAGGTGCCCTGGTTTATGTGTTTCAAGCTGTTAACTAGAAGCTGATTGATTGTTGTTCCTCTGATGGGATATGCTGATCTAATCTCACCGTGTGCACGTTTGCAATAAATTACACAATTCATTTCCCTCGTTTAGGGAGGGGGGGGGGGGCGGTTCATTGCACCCCCAGGCATGCCGACGCTCTGCAGGCAAAAGAGCACGCGGGCTGTTTTATGGTGCCATTTTGCCAGCCAGCCATCAGCCCCTCCCAAAAATCGAAGCATAATCAAGGTGTATGTTTAGAAAATTTATTGTTATAATTTCCCCCCATAATCTCTTTCATTTTCCCGCCGCCGCCGCGACATAGATCATCATCTAAAAAGAGAGAACGGCTCGCAGTTTAAAATTTATCGGTCTTTGATTCTCAATTATACGTGTTTATGGCTTCATCTGTCTTCGCCGACTCCAACCTTTTCCATTACGGCGGAATATTATTTGTACAGAATCCATTAAATTCACAAGGCGCGCCTCTAATGGCGGGGCAGCCACCATTTGCAGTGGGAAAAGTTTGGGGAAGGTTGGCACGGGGAACCGTGGCGGTGTTATGACATCGCAAATTGCTTTATTGATGGCGCGCTATGACGCCGGACCGTTTGTTACGTGTCCAGATCTCGCTCTCGTCCGGGTTACGACTTTTCTAACGTCGCCAGGAGTCGGGATGCGTCGAAACGTGGGAAAGTTAAGAACTGCCGTGGCTAAACACACACAAATTATGTGTAGGATATTAATAATATGTTGTGGTGGCTGGTAAAACAAAGTGTACGGTGTTTGCGAAAAAGGATAACGGCGTTCTTAGGAACTCTGAATCCAATTGAAATATTGTAATTTTCGGACTACCTGAGTATAAGCCGCCCCAGTTGGAGATTACGCAAAAGAAATGGGATTTCTTTTTAAGTCGCACTGGAGTGTAAGTCTCATTTTTAGGGAGAGCATTTAAAAAAAAAATATCGGTATAAGTCAATTTACTAATGCGACTTATAGTCTGGAAATACGGTAAATTACCGACCTTCGAATTAAGCCACTTGATTATTTATATCTGTGAATAAAGTCGTGACCGGACGTTTGGTCGCTGGCCGTTTGGTCGCCAGACGTTTGGTCGCCCGGACGTTTGGTCGCCGGACGTTTGGTCGCCCGGGTGATTATAATTTTGAGAGCTGGTTTCAACAGTAGATATTTAGATATTAAACTCTCTCTCTCATGAATATAATTTTGAGGGCTGGTTTCAACAGTACACTCTCTGTCATGTTGTCAAACGTCCGGCGACCAAACGTCCGAGTATCGAATAAAGGATGAGATTTGAGTCTTTTTTCTTCATTTGGTGGCAGATAATGAGATAATGATCAACTCATCAATTCTGTGGGGTAAAAAAAAATGAGCCATTATGCAATTGTCTATGAAAGATATTTCCAAACGGTCCTTCCGTACACATTTGCCTCTTCAATCCACGTTTTTGGTCTCGCCAGGAAGCGAGCCGATTTCCCGCAATCGAACAGAAGCTCTCCCGGCCCTACGAGAGATTGAACTCCTTCGACCGGTCGGCGCGAGGTGCCGAGGTAAAAGCTAATCGGGCCGTAATTCAAGATCCGCTCGGCCACTCGGCGATCGATAGCCGCAAAATCCCAATTAAAGCGCGGCGGGTCAGCGGAGGGCCACCAATTCCTTTACAAGTTAAATGCAATACTTAAATCGAAGCAATCTCTGCTTGGCCTTGGCGGGTTTAATGGCTCGTCCCGACAGCAGAGGCCCAGTTAAAAGTGCAAGAAGGACAAAGGGGCGCCTCGCCTTCTCCGATCGATATCGCGACCACTGTGCAAGTGGCCATTTTTGTCAACTTTACTCAAAGACAAAGCGTGCCGTTTGTCTCTCAAGTGATGAACTTGTGAAAATAACAGATCGATATTAGATGTTGTGAAAAGAACAATTCATTGGCCACTTTTATTGGGAATTTTTTTCTTCCAGTAGTTTTGGGGATTCGGAAATATAGAGAAATGTTCTGCTCTTTATTTAACTGTTTTTAAAAACTATACCTATGTACCTTATAATGTTTTGATTTTTTTAATGCCAAGTAAGGTAAGTAATATGATGCATTATCTGTTATTGATTTAATTTTGAAATATAAAGTATTTTAGCATTGCTAGTGAAGAGTTGAAATAGATAAATTTGCTTTAAAATGAATGGATAGAAATAATGGTAATTGGAAAAAAACACCAATAACTTTCACAACTCAACTTGCAATTTTATACAAAAAATGGACTTTTCGATTAAGTTCTACCATTTTTCACCTTATCAAACAGGGAGGAGTCAATACACTTTTTGCATCTACCTTCCATAATTTCATAATTATTTTTTAAATACTTTCTGCTCTAGACTGAAATTCCCGACTCTTTTATATCCACCATCTGAACATCATACTCCCTATTTTTCTCCTTCCCAAGCTTTCCCCTCATTTTTCCCCATCACCCACCAAAGGAATTCTCACAAGATATCAAAACAAAAATCTATATTTAATATGGGGGCAATTACAGCGCAAAGTTGGCTGCACGCGGCCGTTGTCAGCCAAGCGCGTGTTTTTCATCAAACAGGTCATTAGAGCGTGATGGATGTAAACCTATAAAGTATCTAAACTGGAGCTTTTAACCAAGCGCCGGCAACACTATCATTTCTCTAATAGAACCTGCTGACCGTGTCATTCTCCGCTGCCATTTGTCATTTTTTTCCCCCCACCTCTCCCCGAAATAATCAATATCTGGCCGCTTTGAAAAGAATAAAATAAAAAGTCACGCCAACCTACCCGAGGAGACACCAAAATAGACTTATGGAGTTCAAGCCGGGGGCCCGCCTGCTCCCATATCAATGCGCCTTGCGCCTTTCTAATCAATGCATTTGTAATTATTGAAGCCCATTCCCACACTTCACCTGACTTTCACTTTTGCTGCTATTTGGAGTCCAACCCACAGTTTCTGCCTCCAAAATCACACAAACGCTGAGTTTAAAGCATCACTGTGCAAATTCGGTCACGCCGTCGTGTATAGTTGTTAATGTGCATTGTCTGCCATTAGATAGATATCCAACCCATTTGAATTAGTTCCAGATTTAAGCCTATTAATCTCATTTTTAAAAGATTTGGAAGTAAAACGTGCTATTGACATGGCATTTTAGAACAAACAGCCTTTCTTTACATGGATGTACTCACAATTCTACTTTTCTACCCGCAGAGGGCGCTGTCTCCTTGCTCTTTCCTATCGACCTTGTCCACTTTTTTTTTGAACAAGTCAATTAATATCAATGAGCGAATATTCATAGCACACTACAACAAGGAGCCCCAATTCGACGGAATTAAGCACACATCGATTGGAGAGGAATAAATGACCGTGTAACCTTGGAAGTGGTCCTCACTTTATAGAGGCTGGGTGGGAAAAAAAAAATCAATGAATGAGAAATATGAATCTAATCGGCGTGTAGTGTAACTTTTGGAAGGGTGGCTGTACATACCATTTATTTTTATATATACTCGATCCTAAAGTATTTTCAGGTACAAAAATGCTCTGCAGACTTTTAGCTTGTGAAATTGCATGTTGCCAATTCCATTTAGCACATCTAATCCCACCTATTTAATTGTCATTAATTTTATTATTGTCATTTAGTTAGAATTATGATTAAAAATATTGCATTTTAGTGGTTGGGAGTAAGGGAAGTCCTTTTTGGTATCAACAAGAAACACTTGGATCAGGTGAGCCATGTTTCTTATTTATAAAGTGCTTCCCTGACATTACAAATAAATATGAATACATTTCTATTTTTTTTGTCAGGGGCCCAAATTTGTGAAACTGCCTCATGCTCTGCAAATATCAAAAATGATCATAATTACTTTAATTATGTAGCTTATGCCTTCAGTTCACCTGCATTTTGCAAAGTGCATCCAATTCTGTATTCCAATGATGGAAATTCTGTTTTAAAATGATTGATCCATATTACAAAAATGATGAATCAATGCCAGCTTTAATGTTTGAAATGGATTTGATCTCTATCAAGGTCAATGACAGTGAAAGTGTTAAAGGCTACAAACAACAAATTAGTCCTGGGGTATATTGCATAAAAATACATATAACGTAATCTACAATATATTTACATATTTAAGTGACATTTTTTTGCAGAACAAAGAGACTCAATTAACTCATTTTTTCTCATTGGAGTGTTTAAATGTAATTTGTTTACAGTCCTATTTTGTGCAGCATAACTGACTTGCAAAAAAAATGTTTGCACGGATACACTATTTCATGGCTTAAATAATGGAAAGCATTGTTTAAATTTGGCCAAAAAGACAATTGGATGTGCAATGTTTCCTTTCCTAACACAATTCCGAGATATTAGCTGATCCACTTTACGATAAAATCAATGTACGATTTTAAAAAATGTTTCAAAATGCTATTATAGTAACATGGGAAAATCAGACCATCATTGGATTCCGAATTGAATTTCAACTTTCTTTATATAAAGTGCTTGGATTTAAAAAAAAAACATTTTTGTTGATTGTTTTTAGTTGCGAGCAAAATTCTGATCTACGAGTGCTCTTTAGATATTCCACTAGAAGATGAAACAACAAGCATCCCAACAAATGACCACCATCAAATCCCATTGCCATCCAGTCCAGCCCAATTCAAACTGAATAGACTTCTACCACCGTCAATGGCAGTGAAACATGATCACTCAATATCCCAGTAACTGAAATGAATTTGATGTTTATCACTGTGAGTGAAAGAGTTAAAAAAAATCATTTCTGCGTGTGTTTGTGTGTGTGTGTGTGTGTGTGTGTGTTCGGGGTGCCAACCTTCTTGGTTTTTGGCGTTAACAGCCTGCTGCTCATTTGCTGCCTAACGGAACTTTATGAGAGCAATAACAGGGGGGTACGCGCGCGCACACGCCCTAAGAAAGGAGGGTGTCCCCAGCACCTCCACCCCTACCTCCCTCCCTCCCTCTCTCTCGCCCCCTCTCTCTCTCTCTCGCTCTCTCGCTCTCTCGCTCTCTCTCCCCCAGCTCTCGTCCCTCCTCAAAGTCTCTGCCTTAATCCCATTTGCCATTGTGCGAGTCCAATCTCCTGTACTTTCCGCATTTAACTTGGATGACATTTGTATTCCGTCATTAGCATCACGAGCCTGCACAGCGGTTCGGCGTTCGATTCCCGGGATGCTCCACCTGGCTCGCTTCGTCTTTACGGTGCTTTAGCTTTCATTCCGGCGGCAGTGAGATTCAGGCCTCGCAAACAACAACAACAACAACAACAACAACATCAACAAGAAACAAACCAAGAATAACTAGAAAGGCAAAACAATGCCCGAGACCACGCAGGAAGCCCCGGCCAAGGACTCGCCCTTCTTCATCAAGAACCTGCTCAACTGCGACAGCAAGGCGCCCAACAAGCCCAAGCCTCCGCCTCCTCCGCCGCCGGGGCCGGGGGCGGCACTGGCTGCCCATCGGGCGGCCTTGGAGGCGGCTGCGGCGGCTGCGGCTGCGGCGGCGGCGGCAGCGGCAGCGGCAACCGGCGGAGGCTTTTCCCTGTCGCAAGTGGCCGACTTCGGCTTCCCTCGCTTCGAGCTTCCTGCGCAACGCTTCACCTTGCCAGCCCACTACCTCGAGCGAACTTCGGCCTGGTGGTACCCCTACGCCCTCAACTCGTCCGCGCACATCCACAGAAGTGAAGGTAAGTCACACCGCTTCGTAGACCGAGAACTCAAATGGCAAGTGTGAACACACACACACACGCACACGCACACACACACATTCACACACACTCACACACACTCACATCGTGCAATCCTTCCAGCATTCGACTATTTCCCGAGTTGAAGTGTCCATATATTTTATTTTCCTATGGCAAAAAAATACAAATGCACTACGTAAAGGTTCGATATATATTCAAATATATCACCAGGGTAATTGTGATCATTTATAAGAAACCAGTACAGGGCGTTAAGGGAATTAACCACATGAAAACCTCATACTGGTGTGAATGATTTGTTACAGTATTTCATAATTAATATACTACTATTAAAAGCAACTATAATAGCATTTGATAGTTCCCCTTCCGATTTTTTTGTCATTGAGTACGACCCATGCAGTCCAATTTTATTAGTGTTTGTTTAGTATTTAAAAGTGTATTCGCGTTAATGGTATTCAATATTTTCATTGAAAGACAATTTAAATCACGGCTAATATTATGAGGTGAAAATAGCAGTATTAACAGTACAGTCATCGCTTTGTGCCAGTTCGTTTTGGCCTCCGTTTTTTTGCAAGTGACACGGTATAACAACCCCCAAAAGACCACTAATGAAACGTATTACGAATAAATTTTTTTTTAAAAGGACACCGCCCACGCAATGACGTTTGATCGCTAGCTCCTAACTCGTTTTTTCCCTCCCGCACGCAGCCTCGGACAAGCTGCCGGGCCGAGGTGACTCGTCACCGGCGTCGGGAACCGAGCGAGACTCCCCGGAGCTGCTGCTCAAATCGGAAGCGGAAGGCAAAGACGACGAAGAAGACGAGGAGCGCGCGGGGAGCAAAAGCGGCGACGAGATCGTCCTAGACGAGAGCGATTCGGAGGGGGCGAAGAAGGACGAGGAAGCGGTCGACTGGAAGAAGCGAGACGGCGGCGAAGGAGGCGACGACGGCCGGGGAGGCGGAGGAGGAATCGGCGGCGACGACAGCGACAAGAAGCCGTGCCGCAAGAAAAAGACTCGCACCGTGTTCTCTCGCAGCCAAGTCTTCCAGCTGGAGTCTACGTTCGACATGAAGCGCTACCTGAGCAGCTCGGAACGCGCCGGCCTGGCCGCCTCGCTGCACCTGACCGAGACCCAGGTGAAGATCTGGTTCCAGAACCGGCGGAACAAGTGGAAGCGGCAGCTGGCCGCCGAGCTAGAGGCGGCCAACTTGAGCCACGCCGCCGCGCAGAGGATAGTCCGGGTGCCCATCCTCTACCACGAGAACTCGGCGTCGGAGGGAGCCGGCTCGGCCCCCACTAGCGTGCCGGCCAGTCAACCCTTGCTCACCTTCCCGCACCCGGGCGTCTACTACTCCCACCCCATCGTCACCTCCGTGCCGCTGCTCAGACCCGTGTGAAAGCAGACAAAATCACCAAAAACTTCATATTTTTATACTCCATGATGAAAAAAAGGCCTACATGGACCTCTTGTTCTATAGGGTTTACACGTGATTTGACAATTCATTGTTGTTATTATTATTATTTTAATTATAATTATTATTAATATTATCACCACCTCAGGAGTCTACCTGCTTACACTGCCTAAAGAGTGTCTATTTTTTTATTTCGACTATTTTTAGTTCTACTTTATTTTTTACACTGTGACCTAAAACCACCTTGTTTACAGCCCAAATACGTCCCATCGGCTTGTGCATATTCTTTTTTTTAATGAAAAAAAAAACACATTGTGTGCAATACATTATTCCGACTAATAATAATTTGTACTTTTGTTGTGACAAAGAGCTTGTGACAGGTGACAATCAAGACACTCTCAACTGTACATGACGTAATTGTTAATACGTGTGTCAATTATAGTTTTAGTTTGGATTTCAACTCCAGGATGTATAAAGTTATATAAATGTATATATTTAATTAACGAGGAGTCATGAGATTGTTTTTGTTTCTTTGTACAGAAAAAAATAAACACACACACACGCACACTATTCTTTTTGCTACTGTAATGATGAACCACGTGGTGAAATAAATGGAGAATATTTCCTCTCTATATTGGATTAGTTCACATTTCTGCATGGATCATTTTAAATTTTGGTCAATTGAAAAGAAATTTGTCATAAAAAATGCTCTCCTAAATTATACGCGGTTCTACACAGTATGCATTTCAAACAAGTTCACCTTGTTTTTGACTCCAATTGAAAATAGATTCCTATTTCAATTTTTTTTCCTCACATGATAGAGTTGTAAAACTATTTTGATGCTCATTAAATTGAACAATAGAATCCTGGAGATAACATTAGAGCTGAATTATTGAGGTGGCACTTTGTAACACACACGATGCTACAAGTGTCACCTGACACGAAACAGCCAACGACAGCCATTGATGAAATTCGAGCATCCAAATTCAGCCATGCTTGCAAATGAACTCTTTTAACACCATTGACGGCGATAGATGTCCGATGGTGCGTCTTTTTTTCATCTGGCTGCTGTCAATTTCAAGAGTTTATTCATAGCGATATATGTCCACTCCATTTGAAGTAGCAACCTCCCACTTCAAATGGATCGGACGCCTGTCGCTGTCGATGGCAGTTCATTCAATTCACGCAATCTTTAAATTGGATGACATTTTTATTGAACCATGCAGGATATTTATGTGATATTTGTTTGAGCATGGTATAATTCTCGATGATTAAAACACAAAATTGGAGTTGAAATGGCTACTATTTGTTTTGAGAATGCATTTGTTTTTATTTCTTTGCAAAATTGAATATTACATCTGTTCTAATATGCCAATTCCGATTCTAGTTTGTAATCTTTTGAGGGCCCCTTGAAGAAGACCCTCATTCGAAGCCATACTTCCACTCAAGTATTGTCAATTTGCGTAAAGACTCCATACTCCTAATAACGACGCGGAGCAAAACGATGATGATGACCTCACAACGACGCAATATGCTACTGCCGCATGGTTGTCGTTATCGACGGCGCACGCGCGGTGCATCCTCGCCACTCCATTACCGCAAATGAATAGATTAGTGGCCCCACATTATTCCGCTTCCTCCGGCGCAAGCGCGGCACTGAGTATCGACCCGGCCGCGTCCGCAGGCATGCACGGGTGCAAATCTGCGGACGATGACCTTGACGAGCGCATAAATTGTGGAGAAAATGACATCTCGATCGTTTGCAAACAAAAACACGCAAGTACCACGGTTAGGCCGTGCTATCTTTCAGAGCCATTGACGCTCGATGGACGTCCGATCCATTTGGGCTGCGAGCCAGTGGCGGAACTAATGCGAACAAGGCCCGGGTCAACAGGCCCCTCGTCAAATTAAGCTCCAAATTCATTGCTATGTTTATAAGGACTGAGCGAGATTGTTCAAATAATAACCACAAACCATGAACTACCATTTTTTACTCCGACGTTGTTGTTGCTATTGAGTAATATTTTGAGTGTGTATTTTATAGTGCCTTTTTTAACTCTTACCAATACAAACAATTACATATGCATGAAAACATGGGAATGGAATATTAACGACAATAACGGCTGCACTCGACTAGGTTCCTGTCAACAATGGGACACTTCCTTATTTTAACACTGAAAACGGAATAAATGAAAAACTAAAATATTGCACTAGACCAGGGGTCGGGAACTTTTTTGACGAAGAGGGATATAAACAATTCATATTTTCGAATGCTATTTCTTCATTTAAAAGTCAAAATACATGTAAATAGGTGCCTTTGTTTTTAGTAAATTCACCACTTTTAAAGTAGAAAAAACGGAACACCTTTGACAACATTCTTATGTAGTTGCTAGAAATGAGAGTATGCATTTCAGAAGTCTAATGCAAAAAAATGAAGATTAAAGCATCTCCGTCACCAGCGATTTCCATATTTTAGCTCACAGGTTAGCGGAGAGCCAGATTCCCCCATCAAAAGAGCCATAGGTTCCCTACCCCTTGATTACATTTTGTTTTATAATTTCTCCGCACCCTTTACACCCTAAAACCGGGCCCCCCGAAAACCCCCCTAATTTTCCGCCCCTGCTGGGCAATGATCGCTACCAACCCTTCCAGTGAAAAAGAATTGGTCTATATCTCCAACGTGCGGGACGAGCAACGAGTCAAAAGCGCACGTAATCGTGCGTGTCGAGCGGATTTACGACAGGAGGAAATGCGGGTGTGACTCGTACGAGCACACGTGTAGCGAAGCCTTGTTTGCAAAGAACTCGCAACGTCGTGATGGAAAGCAAGCATCCGATTTTCATCAAGGCTCCATTAAGTGAAACATAGGTTGCGAGGCCGCGTCTGATTGGAACAGTTTAAATTTTAATCGTGTTTTTAATTTGACATATAGTTGCGGTGAAGAATGACGCCCACGCGCCCGCGGGGAGGGATTCTCGGGAGGGGAAGGAAGGAAGGGCGCTCGGCGCTCGATTTTCTTAATTTCTCCCCGAGGAATTGATGAGTCTATCAGGGCAGTAGATTGGAAAGCCATTAAAAGTCAATGGTTAGCTTGTTAATTGGAACTTGATGGATAGGAGCCCTCGGATAGGCGGCGCTGATCCAATCTTCCTGACTTGGTGTTTTCCAATAAATTACCCAGTTCATTTTCACACTCGCATGACATAAATGCTGCACCTCGGGGCTCCGCTCGCATTTACAACTCTCTCCCTTTTTCTCCCTCTCCCCCTTTCGGTCTTGAATGAAAATCGAAACGTAATCAACGTTTGTGCTTAGAGAATTTATCGATATCATTTTCTCCGGTAATTTCCTTATTGTACGGCGGTCGTGCCATAGATCATCGTCCACGCCGGTTGTTGGATATTTGTCTGCAGGCTTGATTTGCACATCAAAGCGTGACATAACTTCATCGGTCTCCCCCTTTCCTCCCAACCAGGATGCTCTTGTTAGCTTGTAAGTAAAACGGGGGCCTCACATCATCGTGATGGAGAGCCAATACGAGGTTGGGTCTCAATTCATGAGAAACATTGAAAGCACTCTTTGCTACAAGTGACTCTAGATTGGAAATTGTCTATGTACTTCCAAACAGATCAATATATTCAGATATCATTTTTTGCTCATACTATCTATAAACAGATGGATAATTTCTGCATTGAGAAACAAAGCAAACATTAAATTTTCTCTGCTTTGACTTGCGAGCACAAATTTGAAGTGCATATCAAAAATGTACACACCCCTATTGCAATGAGATGACACTAAGCTAATGTGGTTGCACAAGTTTGCACACCACTAAAACCAGAGGCGGTTCTAGATAATTTTGTCTGAAGGCTAACAGCACAGGTAACCCAAAATCGGTAGGAGATTTTGCTACGTGTTTTGGGTCACACCCCCTTTGCCCTACAGCCAATGGCTGTTATCCAATCAAAAAAAGTTATCCAATCCAATCCAATCCGATCACCACAAAGATGTGAAGAGGCGGGCTGATGCAAAAATACATGTTATGTTTTTGTGGAGGATAAAGAATATATGACAGTGAGGTTTCTTATTTCTGTCTATGTGTGTTGCTGTTCTGTTTGTCTTCAACCAGAAGCTACTACTCTGCCTGTTATTTATTTATTTTCAAATACTTGATTATTATCTGCTACTTTCTAGGAAGTCCTCTTTAGATTGTAATTAAAAACTTTGCTTCAAAAGAAAAAGTCCCTGTTCTTAAATCTTGGAAATGTGCAAATTTCTGTTTTGGGCCATTTTTTTTGCACAGGTCATGCCACTTGTTACTCTCAGGCTACACCAGGGGTCCCCAAACTATTCCACAAAGGGCAGCAGCAATGCAACATTTCATTCCAAGGAAACAAGATGAAACATTTTTTTTTCAATCAGTGCTGCTTTTTTGGCCAGATTGGTTTAACTGTCTATAATGGATTGTTGGAACAAAATCAGGACCAACACCAGCCCTAGAGGACCAGTTTGGGGACCCCTGGGCTGCACTGACAGTTTTGTTTTATTTTTTTATTTTTTTAACTTTGTCCTCTTTTGGGCATTTTAGGGGGGCATTTTTTTAAGGAAAAGTTGCAGCCATTATATAATATATATATTACATTTCAACCTTTCCCTTTCTTATTAGTCATAGTAACTCGTTTATTGCTAAGGCAGAGTAGTGGGATATTTTATACAGTACAGGCAGTAGAATTTTGTGATAATATTCGATTCAAATCGCAATATTATGAGCTAAAGACAACAAGAACAAAGCTGATATTGCTATATTGAGTGTAAATCATGATGTCCCGAGGGAAAAAGTACTATAACGAAATTAAAGTCGTTGTATGACGCAGGTGTGCAACTTCAGGTAATGTTTAGACCGAAAAGTCGTTGTATAGAGACGGGAGAGCGAGGTTTTCAAGCGAGACAGTTGAACTTTGATGGGGAAATAAAAAGTGGATGCGGGCCAGTCAAGTCATCCCAAAATGGTCCCGGGAGGTTCTACCCTACCCTCCATGCAAATTGGCTCGGCGCCTCCGAGGAGGAGGAGGAGGATGAGGAGGAGGAGAAGGAGAAGGAGGAGGAGGAGGAGGACGAGCCGTCAATGCACTGCCTGACGACGGACAAAAACACAACTAAGTCCACTTCAATGTAAAAAGCCTATAAGCGGTCCCCCCAAAAAAAGACGTCGCGCGTGCTGTTTGGGGGCAGCGGTGGGGTTTTCTTTCTTCATTACTTTGTATTTTTTCTTCTTTTTTTCTATTTTTTTCTATTTTGTTGTGACGGTCGTCATTTCCAGGGAATAAGTGCGACGCGACCGGAGAGCTCGCAGTCGCTCAGGCGACCATGAATGGCTCAGAGGACAGCGGGAGCAAAGGCTCCACGGGGCCGCTTTCCAGCTTCACCATTCGCTCCATCCTGGGCACGGCGTCCGGGGGCAGCCCGACCCCGCGGGTGCTGCCACCGCCACCGTTACCACTACCGCCGCCTCCGCCGCCCCTTCCGCCGCACTCGGGGGCCAAGGAGCCGGCCGGGGCGCGGAGGAGGACGCTGTCCGTGTCCTCCGAGGAGGAATGCAGCGGCGGCGACGGGGACGGGGAGGACTCGGCCGACTGCTTCTGCTCCGAGCCGCCTCGCGGACACGCGTGTGCCCGTAACCGCACGCAGAACGCCTTCTCCTGCTTAGGTGAGCGTGTGCCGTGTTGCGACCTGGTGTGGCCAAAGCTTTCTAACAAATAGACTCCTACTCTGATAAAGTTTGAATTATAACGCTCAATTCAGATATTTTAATGCCTTCCAATTTTGATTGGGAGGTTACACCTGCACTGTGTATGCAATGAAATGCAATCGATACAAAGTGTGCACGTACAAACCTAATGCTCATTTTAGATTCGTTTACTAATTCGGTTCACGACTATGGATTATTATTTTTGCTATTTTGCTCATTTTATTGAGGTGTACCCACATTTAAGGAGCCTCGTACAACCCATTATTAAAAAATGGCTGCAGCAAAATGTGCATTGTGAACGTATTCAAGCTCAAATTTAAGTATAACAAATCCCAGTATTTTGATCAATACCCTGACGTATTAAAATGTATTATTACTCTCGTCAAAAAATATCTATTATGTCATTTGCAATTGTAAAATCTAAAGAAGAGGTGCTACCACATGAAAAATATGAGCTCAATTTTGAATGATGGATTCAAATCAGCTAATAGTTTATGTGATGTGCAAGAATAAAAGGTATACAAAAATAATTTAAACCCTTTAAAATGATATCTTTACTTTTTTATTAGCTGAGATTTCAGTTATCATGAGGTGCATTTCATTTGTGTGTGATGACTTCAAATAGGCCACTCGTTTTACTTTCCCACACACAAATCTAAAATTAAACAAGCAAAAGATGTCAGCCGTTTAACTGCATTGGGCTCTAATTGATTTTTTTTACGTGACACTCGTGCAGCCCTTGTTTCATCGCGGTCACCGTGGCTCTGCTGCACAAAATAATGACTTGCGCTTATTTCAAATGTAATTGAGGCGACTAATTGATGGGACGTGTTTGCAGCATGCGTCGTCAATTGGGCGTTAAATGACGTGAGTGGGGTGCGTGTGTGCGTGGGCTCCAATTCATACAGACGGCTTGAGATTTGTTGATTTAAAAACGGGGGATAAAAAGTCCAATTGGATTTAGTGCAAGAGTGCCCCTACTCCAGCCACTCCCAGCAAGTTAAGCAATTATGCATAAAGTCGTTTAAAATAACACCAATGCACTTGTTGAGGATTATGGATTTAAAGGTAGAAGTTAAAATACTACTAGTAGTTGGATTGTTGTGTTAATATGAGTCTGATTTTCTTCCCCTTTTATTCTTGCACATCACAAACTATTAAAAAATATTTTGTTTCCACTTCATGCAGACAAGTTTGGATTGATTTGATTACTAATTCTACGGCTCTGGGAAGTTAAGACTTCAAAATGGAGAACAGACGGTCATGCAAATCCTTTACGATGTGCTTGAGACAAATTCGGAAAAGTGTGTGCAAAAAAAATACAATTATTTTTGTAAAATAAATGTAAACAATTTCCGCAAAATAGCAAAAGATGCATTCATTTTAAACTAATCCAGCCGAACGCTGAAGGGTGTAACAAGTAATAATATTTTCATAGTTAAATGTAAAATGTCTAACAGAGTCAGCATGGAAAAATATGGAACATGCACAGATGCATTATATAGTTATGTTCTGAATAACATCACTTCTAAGGTGAAATGGTTTGAGTATATGTCAAAAAATATGGAAGCTGGATGTAAATGTAAAATATTTGTGGTACAAAAACGGGATGGAAATTATTGAATTGGAATTTTTGGGATCAGGTTGAGAAATGTGGAAGGACGGAGGGAAATGTTAGCAATGTGTCTGCAGTTGGAAATTTGGGGAATGAGAATAGTTTGGATATCTACATGGAGGAGCAGATCAGGTGATCTTTTAAACTGCATTTTCTTTCATTCGGAACACGATAGCCAAACTCAGTCAAGAAAAGCACGGAACTTTTAGTTTTTGAAGAAAAAAATATGTTTTGCTCATATTCACGACGACTTTGTAATCTTATGTCAGAATAATTCCCAGGCCAGTCATGAAAGATAAATTTCAAATATGACCGACTAAGTCATCATCTTTGATGGAGGAACTGCCAAAACGCTACGTAGACACAGTTTTAAATGTACTTTAAGGATGCATGAACGTTGCCGAAACCTAGCGACGACTGACAACGCTATCCGCGTTCCCTTCAGGTCCCGCCAAGGGGCTCCTATCCACCAACGACGGCCTGTCGAGACGGCCGCCCCTGCTACGAGACTACGGCAAGGAGGAGGAGCGCGAGCGAGCCCTGCTGTCTCCCCTGTCCGAGGAGAGGCAGTCGGACCCGGGCGACAAGCACCCCGGGGGTTCGTCGGCCAAGAAGAAGACGCGGACCGTCTTCTCGCGCAGCCAGGTGTACCAACTAGAGTCCACCTTCGACATGAAGCGCTACCTGAGCAGCTCGGAGCGCGCCTGCCTGGCGTCCAGCCTGCAGCTGACCGAGACGCAGGTCAAGACGTGGTTTCAGAACCGCAGGAACAAATGGAAGCGGCAGCTCTCGGCCGAGCTGGAGGCGGCCAACATGGCGCACGCCTCGGCGCAGACTCTAGTGGGCATGCCGCTGGTTTTCCGGGAGAACTCCTTGCTACGCGTCCCGGTGCCGCGCTCCATCGCCTTCCCGACGCCCCTCTACTACCCTGGTAGCAATTTGCCGCCACTGCCTTTGTACAACCTGTACAATAAGGTCGACTACTGATGTGGAAGCGTACCTTCTTGATCCTCCCACCGCGCAGGGGTGTCCAAACATTGTCCCCCAAAGGAACAGTTTGAGATTCTTTTTGTGATTTTTTTAAAGCCATTCCTCTCTATGCCTTTCCTTTGTTTAAGATGAAATCATATCTCGACATTATTTTCAAGTGTACGTGTACGCCGGACTGGATGCAAATGTCACCGGGGACGTAGTTTGGACACCCCTTTTTATAGTCTGTATAATAAATGTATGAGGGGGCGTTCATATGCAGCAAGTCTCACAAGAAGGCAACAAAGCTTCCCTGTACTGTATTAAATACACCATGTGTATTAATAATGCTAATAATTTTATACGTTTCATTTTTTTTCTTCATATTACATACAAATGTTCATTTTATTCATTCACCACGACTTTTAACAGTTAAGAACTAGTGTTGCACCGATACTAGAATCGCGTTATGGCAAAATGCAGACATGGGGATCGGCTAATACTAGAAAATAACAATTCTGAGGAAAAATGTATTCTTTGAGAATTAGTGTCCAACCACTGGTCGCTCTTTTTCGAGAAGGCCGCCAGTTATAAATGCTGGTGAATCAGAAGGAGAAACAGTACCAGAGGAGGAAGAGGAAAACAATTTCTAGCCTAGAAGAGCGATTATTGTGGTAAGTGTTGTGGAATTTGCTCAATTTGCAGTCATATATTCGATGTATGGGCCTATACTTTCAAAATGTTGGATAATTGTGTCGTATGAGCCAGGATTTGAAGTTTTATGAATGCTGATATTGCTATAAGTTAGTGTAACCATTAGCTTTGGAAGAAGGAAAGCAATCTGCAAAAGGCAGGCTAGAAAACTGCTCGTGATTACCACATAAGCTAAGCTCATTTATTTATTTGGGAAAATGGCACCTACTGTGAACTTAATACAATCATCAGGCTTCATGCCAAATTTATCGAAAAAAAATTGACCATTCAGAGCATTTCAGGTCCCAAGTTCATTCATTGTCATACAAATTAGATGTAAATGTTGTTAAGATGTGTCTGACCAAGTTATGAAAGCAATTACTTTAATTGAGTATGCAGTATTTAAGAATTAAATGGAAGAAAAGTATATTTTGTATGTTTTCCAAAAATGTGGCATTCATTGAGTATTGATATCGGCCGATAACACACGGGTAGCGGAATCGGTATTGTGAACCAAAAAATGGTATCTGTGCAACACTATTAAAAAAACAATTCTTCCGGTTTTAAAGAACACAAATGTCATAGTTTTTTTTCTGTCACTTAGCACTCCAGGAAATAACCTCTGTCAATAAATTTTCTATTGAAGTCAAAATGGGTAAGATTGGTTTCTATGCATGGCAGTTTCTGCAACGTCTAAAATTATAATGACATCTAACAAAAGGCACTTTAGAAATTAATTACAAGAGGGAAATTAATTTCCAGGATATTGCACTCATGTTATCTAATAGCGGTTTCAATTGTAGTCACATCTAATTTCCTTCAAAGGAGTTTTGAAGCATGCATTTTTTTTTAACAAACCCTGAAGACAAAATCTAGTTCCAATCAATTTGGGCCAAGATTTAAAATGTAAACCAAACAGATTCTAATGGTCTGCAAACCAGCCCTAAATGGAACTGACCTTTGATCCTGTTATAAAAACCAGGACCAGGAACACTGAACACTACTAAACGCAAAGCCGTATAACGAGTCTGCGTTTCAAATTGTTCAGAGAAAAAGAACTACACGCAAAGTTGAAAGTGTACTATTTGCGTTCTAGGAAGACTTCCAAGAAGACATTAGTGGGTGACCACTCCAAACTAAGCAAGCCGATACTAAAACCCATAACCTCTCCTTTTGCTTAAACTGCAATATGTCACCAAGCTACTGCAAATCTTTAATACTTCACATTAAACATGGTGTGTTGATTTACACCCTTTTTTAAGGCTCCGCATCTTCCGCCAACCTAAAGTGGTTTCGGCACACATGCACTCTCAAACGTGTTGTGGTTGATGGGAAGTGATAAAAGTTGCTCATTTGCCCATGTACGGTGTCTGACCCAATTGGTGAGGTGCCTGGAGTTGAAGGTAAAACGCTGACAGAGCTCAAGCGATTTAAGATGAACGGCTGAGAAGATGAGGAGAGATGAATTTGTGACAGATGGCGGGGAGGACGAGGAAGGGCGCTTATGAAAGGAGCGGCCTAGGTTTGCTTGAATGAAGCTGTTTATGAGCTTCCCAAGCGATCGTTATGTCAGCAACTGTGACGGGCCGGATGTCGGCGGAGAAATCTGCATGAGCCGACCGACGCCACCGGCTTGATGGATGGCCCCGGCGCGCTTGTGTGGAGATGCGATGACAGAATGCAAAGCCGCCCAAAAGATGAATAGGTGGAGGTGCCCCATTTTAATAGCGGGGACCATGAAAATGATTTGGAGTGGTTTAAAGTGCAAAGAGACAGCCGGACGTGGCGCGCCCACGAAGATTTGTCGAGACGACGCCTCGTGCCTTTTTACATTCGTGCGGAACTCACGATGGCGTGTAATTTATGATGGGGGTAATGGCAAGTGCGGGAGGAAGACAGAGAGCACATACCCCGGTCAAAATATTAGGTACAACTATATATATATATATTTTCTATTTGCCGTTAGTTTTCATTAGGGCT